>NW_026522030.1:24870000-25478750 GCF_021234435.1 Artibeus jamaicensis
AAGCCATTTTAAACTTATAAATTCAGTGACGTTAATTATATTCACAATGTTGTGTAACCATCACCACTGTCTATTTCCAAAAAATTTCATTACCTCAAATAGATACTTTGTAATTACCATTGAGCAATGACTACTCATTCCCCCTTACCTCCAGCCTCTGATAACTTTTAATCTACTTTGTATTTCTATGAATTTGTGTATTCTAGATTTTTTTTTATATAATTGGAAGCAAAGCATACAATATTTATTGTTTTAGTTCTGGCTTATTTCACTTGGCACAATGTTTTCAGGGTTAATTTATGTAGCATGTATCTGAATATTCCTTTTTTCTTTTTTTTAAGATTGTATTTATTTATTTTTAGAGAGAGGGGAAAGGAGGGAGAAAGAGAGGGAGGGGGGCATCAGTGTGAGGGTGAAATATCGATTGGTTGCCTCTCGTCTGTGCCCCGTTGGGGAAGTGAACCAGAAACGGAGGCAGGTGTCCTGATCCAGACTCGAACCGGTGACCTTTTGCTTTGCGCGATAATGCCCAACCAACTGAGTCACACTGGTCAGGGCAGGGAAGTCACTTTTTATGGCAGAATGATACTCCATTTTACCTATATACCACATTTTTGGCCCATTTATCTGTTAGGGGGCCCTGGGTGGTTGCTACTTTTTAGCTATTGTAAATAATGCTGCCATGAACATTGATATACGATTACATGTTTGAGTCCCTGTTTTCCGTTATTTTGGGTTCATAGGAGTAGAATTGCTTGGCCATATAGAAATTCTACACTTAGCTTTCTGAGGAACTGCCAGACCGTTTTCCACTGTGGTCGTACTGTTTTACATTCCCAGCAGCAGCATATGAGGGTCCTAGCTTATCTCCATTCTTGACAACATTGGTGACTTTGCACTTTTTTGATTGCAGACATCATAGTAGGTGTGAATAATGCTGCGATTCTGATTTGCACTACCCTAGGAATGGTGGTGGAACACCTTTTCATGTGCTCATTGGCTATTTGTATATCTGCTTTGGAGAAATGTTTATTCAAATCTTTTATCTATTTTTAAATTGGATTGTCTTTTGGTTGTTGAGTTGTAGGAGTTCTGCATATATTCTGAATAACCCCTCACCACATATATGATTTTAAAGTATTTTCTCTCATTCTGTAGCTTGTTTCCACTTTCTTGATGATGTCCTTTGATCGACAAAAGTTTTAAATTTTGAAGTCCAATTCATCTTTTTTCTTTTATTGCGTGCTTCTGTTATAATAACTAAGAATCAATGGCCTACTGCTGAACCCAATGTCATGTAGATTTTAGAATGTGAAACAACAAAGCTGCTAAAAATTATAAGCCAACATAATGCTAATAAGAATATTGTTTAAGATATAATTTATATGAGAATTTGGAAAAAACTTTAAAAAATTGATTTTAGAGACAGGAAGAGAGAGAGAGTCTTTGATTTATTGTTCCACTTATTTATGCATTCATTGGTTGATTCTTGTATGTGCCCTGACCTGAGATTGAACTGGCAACCTTGATGTATTGGGACAATGCTCCAAGCAACTGACTACCCAGCCAGGGTCCAACATAACTTTATTTCTTTACTGTCTACTTTAATCTAGTCCCAGGAGAGAGTGGAGAGAAATGCCTGTGGTTAAACTACTATTTTATTGTGAGTTGGAGTCTGAATCATTTCTTAACTGTTGAAATAGGAATGATGTAAGTGCCCAGCATTAATCTTCGCGACTCCAAATTTATAGCGAACTTTTCATGAGATGTGTGGCCAGTGTAGTTTTAGAGAAAGTCATACTACTCAACAAGAAGTAAGTTCACTTATGCCTGGCAACAACAGCACTTCTGAAAACGCATAGGATCCTTCCCCACTCACCCTTCTGCCCCAAATATATAGTAAGTCTTAATTAATTTGGATATTGGGAAAGTTATTTTGATTTTCTAGTCTTTTTTTAAAAAGTCTGTTGAATGAAAGAATAGAAAAATTTAAAATTCTTACAACTTTAAAAACATCATATAATTTTTATACATAATTCAAAATAAAGCTTCCTCTTTAATAACTGAGTTAATAAGAAAAATAAAACAGCATGTTTTTTGAAGTAAAAGTTTTTTGTTATTGAAGAAAAACATCCAGAATACCTCTATCTTCTCATACCATGTCTGCTCCTTTGCATGCTTGTTTTCTTTGAAATACACAGCATTCCTAAACATTGATGAGTATGTGATTAACTTGTTGAATTGGTGGTAGTCTGTTTTTTAGTGATGCTGCAAAATTTTGCTTCATTAAACATTGATATATAAAGTTAAAGGATAAAGTTTTTTGGGTAAAGAGTTACAAAATCTGAAAAATTATCAAAATTTTGTGAGTCAAGATTTAAGGTTTTTAAATGCGTAGTATGGCCCTGGCTGGTGTGGCTCAGTGGATAAAGTGCTGGCTATGAACCAAAGGGTCACCAGTTCCATTCTTAATCAGGGCACAAGCCTGGGTTACAGGCCAGGTCCGCAGAACAGGGAGCACGAGAGGCAACCACACGTTGATATTTCTCACCCTCTCTTTGTCTATCTCTTCCCCTCTCTAAAAATGAATAAATAAAATCTTTTAAAAAAGTATAGTATGTGCTTTGTGAAGATGAATCCTGTATTGATTGAATATGTATTATGGACATTAAATGAAATGATGTTACAGGTTTTTACTCTGTTGGAACAGGTTGTTATTAACTTAAAAGTGTTCTTATATAGGAAGAATGATACATTGTTACCAGTGTTTGCCACTGTGTTGGTTTGAGTATTTAAAAAAGAGTATTAGATCAGGAAGGGTCATTTTGTCTCCAGAGAAGTCTTAACACTAGATCGTAAATTGTAGGAAGTTAGGTTCCGATGTTCTTTTTAGCTCCAGGATTTCGGTAACATTTTACTGGTGGATTTTAGGTAATAGGCACACACTGTGCTTTGAAGTGACTTTGCCAGAAGCACATAGAACGCAAACATTCTTCTGTGGTTTCCAGTGTAACCTTGTGTTTCTCATAATAGAAACTTTCAGTTGTACGGCTTTTATGACATCTAAGGTATAGAAAACAGACTTACATTTAATTAACTTTTTTTTTTTTTTTAGATTATCTGCAATGGTGAAATAAAGTAACTCAAGATGAGCAAGTTAAAAGGGGTATCAGAGAAAAGGTACTGTAACTTTAAATACCAGCATGTATACATTTCAGAAATAATACATGAAGCAGTTATTTGAAACTCATTACTTAAAAATATTATTTATGTTTAAATAATATGTTGTACAGTTGACCTTTGAACAACATGGGTTTGAACTGGGTGGATCCACTTATATAAGGATTTTTCTTAGCAAATGCCTGTACTGTTTTCGTTCCACAGTTACGGGTTTCTGTGGGTGCAGAGGGCTGCCTGTATGCACTGATCTAGGCCATTTTATATAGGGGACTTGAGGATCTGCAGATTTGGGGATCTGCTGGGGGAGGGGTGGCCTGGAACCAATCTTCTGTGGATATTAAGGGATGGTTTTGGGGATTCAGAAATTATACATGAATTTTCCACAGTGCATTTGTGGGGCTGGGTGGTACCCATAACCTCTACATTGTTCAGGAGTCAACTGTATTTATACTGTTATATTAATATTTAACTTTTCAGGTAAAGCTTGAGTTAGCACACTATGACCCATGTACCAGATCTGGCCTGGCTCTTGTTTTTATATGGCCTGTGAGCTAAGAATGATTTATACATTTCTAAATGGTTGGGAAAATAAAAAGAATAATATATCATGACATATGAATATTATATGAAATGCAAATTTCAGTGTACATCAGTAAAGTTTTAGTGAGCATGCTGATTCATTCACGTGTCGTCTGGTCACTTTCGCACTACAGTGGCAGCATGGAGTAGAGTTGACAGAATAGGTATGACTGTGTGGCCCAAAACACCTGGAATATGTATTATCTGGCCCTTTACAGAACAAGTTTAACTGATCCCTGACTTAAAGCACCATCTTTACTGTGGAATTTCTTATTTCTTAGCAAATCTGGAGCTGTGGAAGGAATATTGATACTTGCTGAGTTTGGACAAGATTGTAATCGGAAGGATTAGATTGGCAGATTTAAAGACCATGTGAATGGGTAGTGATGTAAATCAAATAGGCCTGTCTTCTAGGATACAACAAGCAGAATTTTTCTCTACACCCATCATCTTGGTCATGCCCTAAATGCTATCACCACCAAAATTCTTATTTCTAAGTACTGATTTAGACATTTTAGTCTGCAACAACGGTCTTATCTGTCTAGTTCATTTGCACCAATGTCTGCACTGCAAGGATTCTGCTTTATTTAGAGCTCTAATCTATTGGCTTTTATTTTTCTCATCTATCTCCTTTTTACCCAGTATAGAATTGATTGTCTGTTGTTACCCTCTTTCAAATACCTGGAATGTGTTTATCTCACTTTGTGTGGGTATGTGTGTTTTATCACAACCATTGAGCAAAGTTCTTTCCTTGGATAAATCTTTGTTGAACAGCTAAATCATGTTGGAAGATGAACTAACTTGGCAGATACCTCTAAAGATTATTGATTAGCAACCTTAACTGAGCCCAACAATCTTATTACTGTGGTTCTCTGGAAAGTTCATTTTTCCAACTTTTGTAATGAGTATTTTATACTTTCATTTAAAAAACATATTTATTTTATTTTTAGAGAGATGGGAAGGGAGGGACACCTGGCCTGCAGCCCAGGTATATGCCCTGGAACGGGGTTTGCAGGCTGGTGCTCAATCTGCTGAGCCTCACAGTGAGAGTTGTACTTCCTTTACCCTTCAAACTTTTGAAATCTTCAGACATATACCCTCAGCAAACGACCATCTCTCACGATATTTAGAGATAATATATTTATTATCCTCTTAATACTTTAAAAACATTTTTATGGAATTTATTGGGGTAACATTGGTTAATAAAATTTTATAGCCTTCAAGGGTACAATTCTATAATACATGTTCTGTGTGTTGTATTGTGTGTTCACCATATCCTCACATTTCTTAAATTTACACGCTGCTTTTGATTCCATCCTGTGCTTACCCTCCTGTTACTAAATTCCTTTTCTTCTCAAGGACTAATGCTGTTACCTGTGTTCTAGATTTCACCTTCTTCCTTCCTTCTCAGGGTCTTTTAATTATTATTTAGAATTTTTAACTTCTTTATTTCTTACCATTTAAAAATTCCAGTGCTTATAAACTCTGTTCTTCTGTTACTCCCCAATTTAAGTGATTCCCTTAAAAGCCAAAAAATTTGAAATAGTCTGTCAATACAATCTACATCTCATTTCACACTCCTTAACCACTCTCATTTAGTTTCTGTCTTATCCACTATACCAGAAGTTCTTTTGAAAGCCACCTTTAATTTTCCTAAACAATTTTATTGAGGTATAATTATCATACAACAAATACTGCAGAGAGAGTATTTGGCCTGCGTGTACCTGTGGTACCATCCTCTCGGTCAGAACACAGAAGGATGCATCGTTTGTTCCCCGGTGCCCTTTGTCCTCCCTCCTTCCTGCCCCATCCTCACTCTAGGCAGGCACTGATCTACTTCCTGTCACCGTGGATTTGGTGTTTTCTAGAACTTTGTGTAAATGGAATTATACAGTGTGTCTTTTGGAGGTTCGGAGGTGGGAGATCGTGGTGTGGGACTGTCTTCTTTTACCCAGTGTAGTTATTTTGAGATTCATCTCTTATAGTGTGTATCATTCATAATCATACTTTTTAAAATTACTAAGTCGTATTTCCTTGGATAGATATACGGCAGTCTGTTATTTATGTTGTGGACATTTAGGTGGACATTTGCATTGTCCACAATATAGATGACAAATAACGCTGTCAGGAGCCTTTGTGTACTGGTATTTATGTGGCCTTATGCTTTCTTTTCTCTTGGTCAGATACCTAGGATTGGAATGAATAATATAGCAGGTCTCGGTTTCTTTTGAGGAAACTGCCAACAACCTAATAAACTGCCAAAGACATTACATCTTATACTCCTTCCAGCGGTATATGAAAATTCTAGTTTTTTACATTCTCACCAAAAGTTGGTATAGTCATTCTTTTAAAGTTTTAAAATTCTTATGGTCATTCTTTTAAAGCTGTAGCCATTCCAGTAGGGGTGTTTGGGTATCTCATTATGCTTTTAACCTGAATTTTCATAATTACTAACGATGTTGAGGATCTTTTCATGCACTGTTTTGCTTTTAGTATATCTTATTTGGTGAAGTATCTTTCTGAATCTCCCATTTTAATTGAAGGATTTGTTTTTATTATTGAGCTTTAGAAGTTTTTATATATTGTACAACCTTTAATAGTTTTGCAGACATTTTCTCCCAGTCTTGACTTTCCATATTTTAAACAATGTCTTTTAAAGTTCATAAGTTTTTCAATTAGGTAATGTCCATTTTGTTTATTTGTTCTTTTATAGATAATGCTTTTTAAAGTTGTCTGTAATTAATATATACATAACCCATGTTTACCAATGTTTTCTTCTAGAGGTTTTATGGTTTTAGCATTTAGGTCAGTGCTCCATTCTGAGTTAAGCTTTGTACATGGTGTGAGGTACGATAGAAGTTCTTTTTGGCATAGGCATATGCAGTTGTTCCAACACCATTTTTGGAGTGACCATCTGTTCTCCACTGAATTGCCTTGGAACCTTTGTCAAAACTCAGTTGTCTGTGTGTGTGGGTCTCTGTTTGGACCCTGTTTTATTCCATTGATCTAGATGTCTGTCTTACTGACGCTACCTCATTGCCTGGATAACTGTAGCTTTGTAATGGGTCTCAGACTTGTGTGGGTTTACCAACTTTGTTCTTTATTTTCAAAGTTGGCCCTGTTCTAGGTTCCTTTGCATTTCCATAGGATTTTTGCATTAGTTTGACAATTTCTGCACAGTAGTCTGCTGGGATTTTGATTGGGATTGCCTTGATTCTATAAATAACTTTGGCAAGAATTGACGTTTTAATATTAAGTCTGCTTGTCCTTAAACATGGTATATCTCTTTTATTTATGATCTTTCATTTCTTCCAGCATTATTTTGTAGTTTTTAGTGTACTGGTCTTGTATGTTGTTTGTCAGATTGTTCTATTATGTCCTGCAAAAATAATACTCTTTGGGTATCTCCAATAATTTTTAAGAGTACAAAGTTAGTATGAGTTTTCTTCTAAAATTGAGAACTTCTGTCTTGGCCTACATTAACTTCTGTATTAAGCTAAAAATGAAGCTGAGAACTACCTTAAATCATCCTTTTTCATTTTAAGTCTTTTTTTCTTTTTGTTGCTCTCATTGGGTGTTTTTTTCACCTTGTCTTCTAACTCGCTGATTTGATCTTTTGCCTCCTCTGGCCTGCTTTTAATTCCTTCTAGCATATTCTTCCTTTCACATAGTGCATTCTTCATTTCCATCTGGTTTTACTGAGGTTGATTTTGAGTTTCATGATGTTGTGATCCAAGAAAATGTTTGATATCTTAATTTTCTTGAATTTATTAAGACTTATTCTGCATCCTACCATGCGGTCCGTCTTTGAGAATGATCCATATCTTTGACAGTGGTTCTTATTGATGGTCTCTCTGTCTTTTTGTGGGCTGAGGCACTTCCTCCCAAGTTCTTTGTAATTCTAAGTTCCTTGAGCATCATCATAACCGTGACTTTTAACTCTATGTCTGATAAATTGCTTGCCTCCATTTCAATAAACTCTTTTTCTTGGGGTTCCTCCTTTTCTTTCATTTGGGGGTTGTTTCTTTGTCTTGCCATTTTAGCTGTTCTTTTGTCTGTTTCTACATATTAGATAGATCTGATTTCACTCTCTGTCTTTGCGTGGTGACCTTATGTGGCAGGAGTCGACCTTATGTGGTAGGAGTCCTGTGGGATTCGGTAGTAGAGGCTCCTTCATCTCCTGAGCTGGGTGTTCTAGGAATGGTCCTTGTGTGGCTTATGTGTGCTCTTCTGTTCTTTTTGGTCTTGATTGTCGTTGGCCTGTTTGTTGGTGGCTCTGCCCTGTGGCTGGCTCATCGAGAGGCTCAACCCCAGCCACACCTTTTTATCCTGCTATATCGGTGCTGACAGAACAAAGCAAAACAACACAGAAGACAAAACCCACGCAAGCACAAAACAAAAGCAACAACATCCCTAACAGCAACAGCAAAATCAGTGATAAAGGAGCAGAGAATAATAAAAGTGGAAAGAGAAATAGAGCATTATAGGAAAAACAAGAATACGATAAGACCAAAGGAAAGAAACAGGAGTATAAGAGGACAGAGGGAAGAGAAACCTTCAGAGTTAGGAACAGAAACAGGGACTCACCACAAAAGAACAAAGAAAGGGAAAATGCAAAGTTAAAAAAACAAGAAAAGGAAGGAAGAAGGCAAAATGGAGTAGAACGGGAAGAGTAAAACATGAGATTTGAAAGGAAAGAAATAAACATTTTAAAAATTGAAGAAAAAATGATTAAAAACTATGCTGAGGAATGAGTAATGAAAATAACGCAAAAGCTAAAAGTAGAATTCATCTGAACAGAGTTCAGTGCTTGCCTGCTGGGTTCTTCCTCTGGATACAACTCTGACGTTGTCTGAAGCTGGTGAAATCCAATGTCAGATGCTGTCCATATCTAGCTCTAGGCAGCTGTTCAAAGATATGAGCAATGCACAGTTTGGGACTGATTCCTCTGGATTTGGCTGCATCTGGGATGGGCTTTGCTGTTCTGTAAGTTTGGGTTTTATCAGCACAGGACCCAGGTGTGGGTCTACTAACCAGCAAAGGCACTGCCGAACTGCCTCCACCTGCCTCTGCGTGCGGTCCTGCCCTTGGTCTTAGTCTAGCCACTGACCTGTTTCTGAGGGGGCTTCTGGTGGAATCAGAGGGTGGGACCCCGGGTCTCCTGTGGGAGGTTCCAGTCAGACTTTAGGTACGATGGTGGGGTGTGTTACCTCATCCCTACACGTCTCAGTCTGTCCCAGGTTTTTTCCCTGAACTTGGCAGGTCAAAGCCCTTAGTAGGATAGTGGGTGGGGCCTCCAGGGTCCAGAGTTTGGGTGTTCTAGAAACCAGGAGGGCATTTCTAGGCTCTCCAGGAATGGGGACGTGCCAGTCTGATTCCTGGGAGAGGGTATGGAGTGGCCATGTCCTAAGGTCATTCTTTAACACCCCTGAGTCCACCTATGTTGCTCTCTCCGCAGCAGGGAATAGCTGCAGGTTGGGGGGAAGTGAGAAAGAAAAAAATTAAAAATGATGCAGGGTGTTGGGAGCAAGGTTCCAGAGGGTGGGGTCTCTTTCCTCTGGGAGGGGCTTGCTCTTCTCAAGAAGAATGTCCACTGTGGTGTGGTGCTGTGTCCCAGCGCCAGGAGCCCAACGTCAGTCCCCCTGTTCCTCTCCCCCAAGCCTTCCACTTGAGACTGTCCTCGTGCGACTCCAGACGCTGCTGCCCTCCCTTTGCACGAGCCCAAGGTAAGTGGCTGGGAATGTGAAATCTGTGTGTTGGCCCTAGAATAAAAGAAAGGAAAAAAGGAAAAGGTGCCTTTGTCTCTAGCGGCCTCTTCAGTAGGCAAAAAACCTGTGGCCTTTCACTGTTGGATGCTACGTGGGCAGGTGATCCCAGCACTGGCGCTCTGTGCTTGGGAGCCTGGTGTGAGGTCCAAGGTTCACTGCTGTCCAGGTGTAGCTCCCACGGCCCAGAGGCAACCTTGGCCCAATGCCAGTGACAGTGGCGTTGGCCCCTTTTGCGGTCCTACCCTTTCATCCTGTCTCCAGGTGGTTCTGCCTGTCCTTGGTTAAGTATCTTCTCTTAAGGTAGTCTTCAGTTTATTTTGGGTGGATATTCCCCTCTTTATTTTTATTTTCAGTTTGGTTCTGAGGTAGTGCGAGATAAAATTCTCCACAGCTATCTTGCTATTCTCCATTGAGCTAGAATTTATTGTATTTAATTATTGCATAAGAGATAGTCAAAGAAGTATTGTTGTCTTCCAGTTAGAATATTGTTTTCCTTCAGTATTTAAATATTTGACTATTTCTACAAAAGAATGATAATGATATTTCTATTTTTATGTCCTTTGATTTATGATGGAGAAGAATAAAGTTGTATGTTCAGGATTTTCAGAGAACTGGTAAAAATGTGATTAAAGCAAAAATAATTAAAGAAAAAAAGGGAGTTAAAAAGTTATAAATGAAAAACATTTCTGAAAGATGATAATGTGTATTTTGGAAATAAAATCATACTTGAAATTAAAACTTAATTTTTATGCATCCTATTTAATTCTGAAACTTTAGTATATTTTAATGGAAATTTTTCTGTCAGATGTTTTTATCTTACTTATCAGAACATCTTTTATTTCCTACAGCTAATTTATATTTTGAAGTGAGAAAGATAATAAAATTTACCTGTAATTTACAAATAGGTTCAGTAGTCCTTGCATTTGCTTGGGAAAGTATTTGTTGCAAAGCAAATATTGGTGCAGCATTGGGACTTTGCTAAAATCCAAGAAATCAAAAGCAGTAGGAGGCCACTATAGTGATACAGATATGTGAGTGGTAATACCTTTAAAATATAACTTGGTACAATGTTTCACATTGGTCATATTTTTAATTTCATTATTTTCTCACTATAAAGTAATTAAGATTGTGAATGGAACCTCTGGAGGTTTGTCTTAGCCTCATTTTGATTCATCTAAAAAATAGAGTAAGACAGGAAAGCTACATCTCTTTATTTAAAACATTTCTTTAACATTTCATATGATAAGGGCTTGGTGATGACGAACTTCTTGAACTTGACCTTATCTGAGAAGCACTTTATCTGTCCTTCTGTTCTAAATGAAAGCTTTGTTGGATAAAGTAATCTTCGATGCAGGTCCTTGCCTTTCATGACTTTGAATACTTCTTTCCAGCCCCTTCTTGCCTGTAAGGTCTCTTTTGAGAAATCAGCTGACAGTCTGATGGGAAGTCCTTTGTAGGTAACTGTCTCCTTATCTCTTCTTCTAGGATTCTCTCCTTCATTTTCATCTTGGGTAATGTAATTATGATGTGCCTTGGTGTGTTCCTTCTTGGGTCCAACTTCTTTGGGACTCTCTGAGCTTCCTGGATTTCCTAGAAGTCTATTTCCTTTGACAGATTGGGGAAGTTCTCCTTTATTATTTGTTCAAATAAGTGTTCCACTTGTTGCTCTTCCCCTTCTGGTACCCCTATAATTCGGATGCTGGAACATTTAAAAGGGACTTATTTAAGAAAAAGAAGATAAAAAACAAGTATAGTAAAATGACAGCAAACTCACAATTATTAACAACCACACCTAAACCAAAAACAAACTAAGTCAACAACTAGAACAGGAACAGAACCACAGAAATGGAGATCACATGGAGGGATAGCACCAGGGGTGTGGGAGGAGGAAAGAAGGGGAAAAGGTATAGAGAATAAGTAGCATAGACAGTAGGTAGAAAATAGACGGGGGGGGGGGTGGGGCGGGGGTGGTGGCAAGAATAGTATGGGAAATGTAGAAGCTAAAGAACTTAAGACATATGGACCTGAACTAAATGGGGGGAATGTGGGTGGGAGGAGGTGTGCAGGGTGGAGGGGAATGAAGCGGAAGAAATGGGACAACTGTAATAGCATAATCAATAAAATATATTTAAAAATTTAAAAAAATTCTACTTTGCAGTATAGCTCAATTTGTTCATTGAAAAGCTCCGTAGGTTTTATTCCCCCCCATGGTCTAAAAATTGTTCAGATGGTAGAGCTGCCCTCTGGTGTTCATCCTGTGTTCCTTCAATATTAGTGTCAACAGCCTTCAGGTTTTAGAGTGGAGTCGGTGGTGGCTAGAATGTTTTGTTCAGAATGTTTTATTCTGTAGATGAAAAAAGTAGACTAGAGAGGGAAATTGACTCGCCTATGTTCTGAATTCCCACTTGCTTGCCTTCCTTCAAAAAACATATTCATCTACCACCTATCATTTGAAATAAGAATAACTTAGATGAAACTTAGAGGAAAGCTTTATTTTTTAACAGTGGTATAATTTAGTTAAGAAATTTAAGAGTTATTGACAAAACACTCTTAGTTTGGTATGGATATGTGTTATGCTTCATGTGTTTTTGAATTTTTAAAATCAATGTTTTATTAGCTACTGAAAATAAGAGAAAAGTAATTGAATAAAATTAGGAAAACACACTCAATTATTGCACTTTTCAATTTTGGTTTCCATAATGCATATTTCTTTTAAACATGGATTATGGAACTGTTTTGAGATGTATTTTCCCTAATATGTAAACTGTGGTAACTTAATACCACTTCTCATCAAAAAGAACTAGGTCTCTCAGAAAGAACTGGCTTGGCTCAGAATCTTTTTGTGCTCTTAAGTTAATGAAGACTTCGAAAAGTTTTTTTGTTGACATGGGTTATTTTATCTATTGATGTTTACCATATTACAAATTAAACTGAGGAATTAAGAAATATTCACAGAAAAATAATAAACCCAATACATAGTAACTTTATATTAAAAATAACTATATTTTCAAAAAACAGGGAGAAGAATGGCATTGCTTTATTACACTTCTGAAATTTAGTGTTTAGCTTAATGGAAGACTGTTGGGTTTTCTTATCTGTTTCTGAGTTCAGTCTGTTGTGATACATGTGTCAGTCTGTATCCATTCAGAGTTTGTGGGTGTGATGTCCTTGTATTAGGATATGAAGACGGTCTGGCTGCACATAGATATGTAATTGGAAAAAGAAGGAGTATTTGAATAAAAGGACTTTGCAGATAATTGCGTGTAATTGTCCTTTGATTTACGATGGAGGAAAATAAAGTTATATGTTCAGTATTTGGAAAGAAATAGTAAAAAGGTGATTAAAGAAAGTAACAGTTATAAATGAGGAATGAACATTTCTGAATGATAACGTACTTTCACAATAAAGCCATATCATGTGAAATTTAAATTCAAGTGGATATTCTTTGATACTACACTAAAACTTGGCGAGTGGTAGTTTCTTAAAGTTAGTTGCTGTGAACCTGAACCCTACTTTTTATTCTCTGTTACATTAAAATTTATTGGTCTCTCTTGTACTTTGAATGGTTCTTTTACTTATGTCTGAATTTGTAACATCATATGTTGGCCGTTTGGAAAATATTGATTTCATGAGTTATGCAGGTCTGCTAAATATTGACACATTTTGTTACACAGTATTAAAACATTATATTTATTCGTATATATGTTTATTGTAGTTCAGTTACAGTCCTCCCCATTTCCCCTCGTTACTCCCCCCCCCCACCATACCCACCCCTGTCTCCCACGTTCAGTGCTCCCTTTTTCTATTGTCTTTGTCCGTGGGTTCTTTATGCATGTTCCTTGGTGACCCTTCCTCTTCTTTCCCGTTATCCCTCTCTCTCCTCTCCCCTGGATACTGACGGTTTGTTCTTTATTTCCATGTCTTTGGTTATATTTTGCTTGCTCGATTATTTTGTTGATGAGGTTCCACTTATAGGTGAGATCATATGGCATTTGTCTTTTGCCACCTGGCTTATTTCACTTTGTATAATGGTTTCCAGATCCCTCCACACTGTCACAAAGGGTAGGAGTTCCTTCTTTCTTTCTGCTGTGTAGTGTTCCATTGTGTAAATGTAACACAGTTTTTTGATCCACTCATTTACTGATGGACACTTAAGCTGTTTCCAGCACTTGGCTATTATAAATTGTGTTGTTATGAACATTGGAGTGCATAGGTTCTTTTAAATTGGTATTTCAGGATTTTTAGGGTATAATCCCAGCAGTGGAATTGCCAGGTCAAAAGGTAGTAGTACCATTTTTAGTTTTCTGAGGAAATTCCATACTGTTTTCCACAGTGGCTGCACCAGTCTGCATTCCCACCAACAGTGCACTAGGGTTCCTTTTTCTTCACCACCTCCCCAGCACTTGTTGTTTGTTGATTTGTTTATGATGGCTATTCTGACTGGTGTGAAGTGGTATCTCATTGAAGTTTTCATTTGCATCTCCCTGATAGCTAGTGATGCTGAACATCCTTTCATATGTCTCTGGGCCCTTTGTATGTCCTCCTTGGAGAACTATCTGATCAGGTCCTTTGCCCAGTTTTTAATTGGATTGTGTGTCTTCCTGGAGTGAGGTCGTGTGAGTTCTTTATATATTTTCAAGATCAAACCCTTGTCCAAGGGATTATTTACAAATATATTTTACAATATGGTTGATTTCCTTTTCATTTTGCTCATATTTCCTTTAGCTGTTCAGAAGCTTTTTAATTTGATGAAGTCCCATTTGTTTATTCTTTTCTTTATAGCTCTTGCTCCAGGAGACATATCAGTGAAAATATTGCTGCCCAGAATATTTGAGATTTTCCTATGTTCTTCTCTAGGACTTTTTTAGTGTCATGACTTATATTTAAGTCTTTATCTACCTTAAATTTATTTTTGTGTATGGTGTAAGTTGGTGGTTGAGTTTCTTTTTGTACATGTAGCTTTCCAGATTGCCCAACACCAATTGTTAAAGAGGCTATTTTTACTCCATTTTATCCTCCTGCTCCCGTTGTCCAATATTAATTGACCATAGAGACTTGGGTTTATTTCTGGGCTCTCTATTCTGTTCTGTTGATCTGTGTGTTTGTTCTTATGCCTATACCAGATTGTTCTGATTATAGTGGCTTTGTAATACAGTTTGCTATCAGATATTGTGATTCCTCTTACTTGTTCTTTCTCAAAATTGCTGAGGCTGTTTGGGGTCATTTATGGTTCCATATAAATGTTTGAAATGTTCTATATCTGTGAAATATATCATTGGTATTTTTATAGGAATTGCATTGGAACTATAAATTGCTTTGGGTAATATGGACATTTTGATGATGTTAATTCTTCTAATCCATGAACATGGTATATCCTTCCATTTATTTGTGTCTTCCTTAATTTCTTTCTTCAGCATTGTGTAGTTTTCTGAGTATAGATCTTTTATCTTCTTGGATAGATATTATCCTAGGTAGTTTATTTTTCTTGTTGCTATAGCAAATGGGATTTATTCCTGATTTCTGTTTCTGATATTTCATTGTTGGTATACAAAAATACCTTCAATTTCTGAATATTGACTTTGTATCCTGCTATTTTTCCAAATTCACTTATTAGATCAAGTAGTTTTTGCTGTAGTCTGTAGGGTTTTCTGTGTACACTATCATGTCGTCTGCAAACAATGACAGTTTTACTTCCTCCTTTCCAGTTTGGATGCCTTGTGTTTCTTTTTCTTGTCTGATCACTGTGGCCAGTACGTACAATACTGTGGTGAATAGAAGGGTGAAAGAGGACACCCTTATCTTGTTCCTGATGTTAGTGGGAAGACTTTCAGTTTTTGCCTGTTGGGTTTGATGTTGGAAGTAGGATTTTCAAATATGACCTTTATTATGTTGAAGTATGCTCCACCTACTCCCACTTGGATGAGTGTTTTTATCATAAATGGGCGTTCTGCCTTATCAGATGTTTTTTCTGCATCCATTGATATGATCATGTGATTTTTGTCTTTCCTTTTGTGTATGTAATGGATTACATTTATTGATTTGTGAATACTGTACCATTCTTGCATCCCTGGGATGAATCTCACTTGATCATGGTGTCTGATCTTTTTCATGTATTGCTGGATGTGGTTTGCCAATATTTGTTGAGGATTTTAGCGTCTATGTTCATCAGGATACTGGCCTATAGTTTTCTTCTTTGTTGTGTCTTTATCTGGTTTTGGGATTAGGATGATACTGGCCTCATAGAAAGAGTTTGGGAATCTTCCATCTTCTTTGATTTTTTGGAATAGTTTGAGAAAGATAGGGGTTAGCTCCTCCTTAAATGTTTTGTAAAATTTTCCTGTGTAACTGTCCAGTCCATGGCTTTTGTTGGGAGTTTTTATTACTTCTTCAATATCACTACTTGTTATCAGTGTATTTAGGCTTTCTGCCTCATCTTGACTCAGTTTTGGAAGATTATATTTTTCTAGAAATTTGTCTGTTTTACCCAGGTTTTGAAATTTCTTGGCCGGCCTATCGTTGTTTGTAGTAATTTCTTACAATCGTATGTATTTCTGTGATATCAGTTGTAATCTCTCCCCTTTCTGATTTTATTTACTTGGGTCCTCTCTCTTTTTTTCTTGATGAGACTGGTTAAAGGCTTGTCAATTTTGTTTATCTTTTCAAAGAATGAGCTCCTGGAATTATTGATCCTTGGAATTGTACTTTAGTCTCTATGTCACTTAATTCTGCTCTGATCTTGGTTATTTCCTTTCTTCTACTTGCTCTGTGTTTTATTTGTTGTTTTTCCTCCAGTTCTTGTAGATGTAGGTTTAGGTTGATTATTTGAAATGTTTTTGTTTTTTTTAGGTAGGCCTGTTTTGCTATGAACTTCCCTCTCAGGACTGACTTTGCTGTGTCCCATAGGTTTTGGGTTGTTGTGAGTTCATTTTCATTTGTTTCCAGAAACTTGTTTATTCCTTCCTTGATCTCATTATTAACCTGTTCATTGATTAATAAAATGCTATTCAGTCTCCATGAATTTGAATGTTTTTGAGTTTTTTCCTTGAGGTTGGTTTCTAGTTTCAGGCCCTTGTGGTCAGAGAAAATGCTTGATACAATTTCAATTATCTTGAATTTTCTGAGGCTTGTTTTGTGTCCTATCATGTGATCTGTCTTTGAAAATGTTCAAAAAATATTACACTTATTAATATCACCATTGGTTTTTATCAGAAAATTCTCAAGTTAGCAGAGAGCTGTCATGGTCATGTGTGATAGATCCACGTTGTTCAAAATTCTCATTTTGTCTCAAAAGCTCCAGTTTTATCATTGGGAACAAATCAGACACTTGTTTCCTAGAAATGATTGATTCACTTAAAAAAATGATTTCCATAAGATTATGCAAAATAACACAGTCTGAATAGTCGTTGTTAGTTGCTTTCTTAGTAAAAATGATGTTCTATGAAGAAAGTGGCTAGTTCAGCCTGCATTTGAAACAGTCACACAGTGTTTTCCCCAAGGTAACCATCATATTTCAGTGTATGCTTTAAATGTTTATGCACGCATAGAATATTCAAGAGATTTATACTCATGGATAAAACTGGCATTTTTGTTTTTAACTGAGTGCATAGTTGTGAATAACACAGTGAATAGTACAGTTTGCTGTCACTGCCTTGATTTGTGTTGTGATGCCAGCCCATTTCACACCATCTGTGCAAATATCAACACAAGGTCAAATAATGTGTTAGTATTTTTATGAAATTTTTTTTGATCATGCAGATATTCTGAAAGGGTCTCAGTTACTCTCTGTTTTTTTTAAAAAATTAATTATTTTTTTCAGATTTTATTTAATTATCTTTAGAAGGGAAGGGAAGGAAAGAGGGAGAGAAATATCAATGTGTGGTTGCTTCTGGTGCTTCCCCTGCTGGGAACTGGCCTGCAACCCAGGCATGTGCCCTGACTGACTCTCTGAGTTTTGTAGAGAACATTGAGTGCTGCTGGCCAGGAACAGTCTCATCATAACAGGAAGGGAGGAAGCTGTCAAAGACTAGGATCATATCAGAAGGACTGAGGAGCCAACCTGAAGAGGCTTTCATTGATTAAAGATGGGGCAATTTGAGTACTGATAACTACCCTGGATAAAATGTATCAATTGTGTTTAAATATATAAGTTCCTACTCATACATGAAACTAAAATACTTCGTTGGTTATCTGGAGAGGACTTAGGAAATGAAGTCATTCTTCTGAAAATTGATAAATATAGATAAATTAAAAAATCTAGCATTTATTTTCCTTTTGTTTGATGAACTGTACCTCTGGATAATTAAATAAGAGATTTTTCTCTCTATGGAGTAATCCTAGTTAGCAAATGAAGACGTAGTAGAATGATAGAGTACACTGTTTTCAACCCTTAATTGTAATAATGGATCTAGGCAATGGTGCCCAGTGACTGATTATACTACCATCGTATTTGCTTCCTATGGAAGATTATAGTACCACACATAAAGAACTCATGCCACCAAATCAGACCTTAATCAGATTAGGCTTTAAATTTAACTACCAGTTTACAGAAAATACGGAAGATAGACAAATATATTAGTGTTACCATGGATGCGTAATTGGCAAAATCCAGAATGCTGGAAACTCTAGGACAAACCACCAAGATCTGTTAACAAATAAATCGTGAGGGGAAAAAGAACGAATGATAAGAAACGTCTAGTTGAGAAGACAAATGGAGAGAAGGGGAAGGGTCAAGACAAGCAACATGTGTAAAGGACCCGTGGACAAAGGCAGCGGCGGGGAGGGTTGGCTGTGGGAGGTGGGGGTGGGCAGGGCAGGGCAGGGGAGAGCGATGGGGGAAACATGGGGACAACTGAAACTGAACAAGTTAAAAAAAGAAAAATACAATGTGTAGACCTTACTTGGTTTCTGATTTGTACAAATTAACAGTTAAAGAAAATGAGAGGATATGAATTTGGGAAGTTTGAACTATGACTAGATTTTTAGATTGAAGGATTATTGTTACTGTTTTTGGTATAGTAGTGCTATTGTAGTTATATATATTTTATTATATATATCTTAAAGAGTTCTTATTTTAGAAAATAGATAATGCCAATTACTTACACAGGAAATGGTCCCTTTGAGATTTGCTTGAAAATAGCCAGTGGTCTGTGTGTGCCTACAGGTAGGCGTGTGTGAAATGAGGTTGTCCCTGAGTCGGTGACTGTTGGAGCCGGGTGGTGGGTACGCAGTGGTTCACTGTCCTGTTTTGTCTCCTTTTGCTCCTGTTTGGTATTTCCTGTAACACTGCTGTTTCCACTCACTCAGATTTGCAACAGCAGTTTTAAGGAATCATTTCTCTCTTCTGAAACATTGGAAGAAAAAGAAAATATATGAAAATGTTACTTATTTTCCTCACTACAGAATTTTTTATTTAAAAATATGAAATATTTCTGAAAACCTAAAGGATAGAGCATAATACTATGAACACATGTGTACCAATCACCCAAGAAATAAAACATAAAAATGTGATGTGTACAGTTGTTTAGTAACATTAAACTCCCTTACCTGAATTTGATGTTCATTTCTATGTGTGTGTCTCTCTATAAAAACATATTTTCTTACGTGTATGTGCTATAGAATACACTAAAGAATATATTGTATTCAGTGTGTATGTTTTAAAACTGTTAATGATATACTGTACATATTCTTAAAAGTTTTTTGGGTTGTATTTTCATTTGGCGATTTATACATACTGATACGTATTTTCATTTCTATACTGTGCTATATGAAAAAATTAAGAAATACTGCATTATTTTATTTGAAAGGGTATATTAGGTACATTATTTTACTTTAAGTGGTTTATTATGTACATATGCTCAATATATTTATGTATTTCAACCTCCAGATATCTTTTCAGGTAAAGTACCTCCAAATTTGAAGCATAGGGCATAGTTGTTAATCAGAAAAATATGTAATAAATACACTGTTTTCCATATGTTTCCAGATATTTTTGTTCATTTCAGAATATAGCTGTGTATTCCCTAATCTGTGCACGCTAGTATTTAAGATACTGGGTGTGTAGAATAAGACATGCAAGGTCTCTACCTTCATGGGACTTACATCATTTCAAATAGTGATGAAATCTATGGGTACATTTTAATATTGGAAGCTGAGGGGCTGATGGAGAAGTGGGATGTCCTCAGGTAGTGACCTGAAAGGAGGAGTCAGCCACACGAGAGCTGGAAGAAACCACCCTTGATGTTGAGAGGACAGCAAGATCTTCAGGTTGGGCCAGACTTACTGTATTCTAGGAACTGGTAGATGGCCGGTGTGGCTGGACCCCAGTGCGTACCACTAAAGATAAAGTGTTAGAGGTAGATGCAGTCCAGGTGGTCTAGGGATTGTTAAGCTGTGATAAAACAGTAAGATTTTACTTAAAGTCTGATGGGAAGTCATCGAAGGGTTTTTAGCTGGATAGCAACTTCATTCGATTTGTGGTTATACAAATCTATGTGGTGATAAAATGGTAGAGAACTGTACACTTTCCAGTGTCAGCTTCTTGGTTTGGCTGCTATCCTACAGTTAGGTAAAATTTAACCATTGAGGAAACTAGGTGGAAGGTCGGGGACCACTGTACTAGTTTGCAGTTTCCCGTGAGTCTTTATAATTACTGCAAAATAGAGAGTGAAAAAACCCCACCCTGTGAAATGGATAATTGGGCAGTAGGAATGAAAGCAGACTGGTTAGGAGACCGTAATCTCCTAGTGAGAGATGGTGATTGGTTGGATTTAGTCAGTAGCAGACATGGGTAGAAAAGCAGATGGATTTGAGATACTATAGAGATGGAGCAGGTTTTGGGCTGGTGTGGGGGAAAGGAGGTCTATACTTTTGTCTTGAACAATTGATGGTTTCATGTGATTTTGGGAAAGTTAAGATTGGGAGAGGAATTGGCTGAGAGAAGGAAACAATTTTTTTTTTTTATGTTGGGCTTGTTAGGTTGGGTAAACTATCAGAAACTGAGACTGGAGTTGAATGTGGAAGCTGAGCAGCAAGTAAATGATAATTACAGCTGTGGGATTAGATGAGATCAGTCAGGGCGGAAGAGGGGAGAGAGTGAAGAGATGGGAGCTGGGGATAGAGCCGCAGGGTCTAGACTCAGGGGCGTCCAACCTGCAGCCCGCGGGACGCATGCGGCTCAGGATGGCTGTGAATGTGACCCAACACAAAATAGTAGATTTACTTAAAACATTATGGATCTTTTTTGTGATTATGTGTCGCAATGTATTTACATGTGTGACCCAAGATAACTCTTCTCCCACTGTGGCCCAGAGAGGCCAAAGGGTTGGACACCCCTGGTAGAGGTTTGTCAGAGGAACAACAAATAGAGGACATCTAAACGAAGTGTGGTGACAGGAAGAACATCAGGAGAATGTGGAGCCCATTGAAGCCCAAAGAAGGAAGTGTCTTTAGAAAGAGGGCACCATCCGACTGGGATGTTGCTGAGATACTGAGTATGATGAGGGAAGAAGCAACCAGGAAGTTTTGGGAAGACCTCAGGGTGCAGAAGGCAAGCTAGTAGCTTGAGAAAGTGAATATTATATGGGGAAATGGAGAGAGCAAATCCAGACTTTCAGGGCATAGCAGAGAAATGGGGTAGCTAGTGGGAGCTCCTAGATCACATTTGTGTGCTGATGGGTATGATCCAGTTGAAAGGGAGGGAAGGTGGTGAAATATTACTTTCAGAGAAATACTAATTGGTGGAGCAAATACCTAAACATGCAGGAAGGGCTGGGGTCAAGAGGAGCTGTTGTTCTTTGAGTCTCAGTGTGCCAGCCAAAGGGTGTCCTTGAAAGGTAAGTTAGAGTGCATCACTCTTCGGCTTGTAAACTAACTTCCCATCTCACTTAGCGCAAAAACAATGGTCTTTCTGTGCCCTAATTTAAAGCAATGTTCTTTTTAGCCTTAACAATAACTCTCGGATTGTCGGACTCTTGGCTCAGCTGGAGAAGATCAATGCTGATTCTGCAGAATCAGACACTGCCAGATATGTCACATCAAAAATTCTTCATCTGGCTCAAAGTCAAGGTAAGCTTTAATCTCTTGGAATGTTTTTTTAATTCTTTAAAAGTGGATGCTAAGAATGTTTAAACTTTTGGTAGATGATTTTCTGTAAAAATTGAACTTTCTCAAATAGACTCAAGAAGTATAACATGGAATAACTGTGAAAGAAATTAATCTTCAAAGCATTGCTTCTAAAACAAGGGTGATTTGTGTATGAATTCCTTTCCCCCATCAATATTCAAATACCTAATTCCAGTGCTACTTGTTTTAGGATGTGCAGGCTCTATCATTCAATGGCTGGATGACCTTAGAAGAATTTTGAATCTCTAGGACTTAGTGGTATCATCTCTGAAATAGAGATAAAAGATATCATGTTTTTATTATTAGTTTTATATGAGAAGCATGTAAAAAGAATGTTTAAAATGTTCAATAAATGATATGTCTATTATATGAAGCTAGTATAACTTACTGCATTGGTATCAAGTCTTGATAGAGTACAAGAGAAAAATACTGACTTTACACCTAGGAACAGAAATATGAAAAATTTCAAATAAAATATTTGTGAATTAAGTCTAATTATACATTAAGAGATAAATATCATTGCTAAAGAGCACTTATTTCAGGAAGGTAAAATGGTTTAATACCAGGAAATATTTCTCAATTGATGCTAAAAAAAAGGAATTTAAGATTCTAAAACATGTACTTGATTAAAAAAGGCAACAAACCTGAGTTTTATTTTTTTAAATAGGTGTAACACAGCAGCTACCTTAATATTTAACAGTGACACTGAAGGCATTCTGTTAAAATTATGATCCAGATAATTCACAGTTAATATTTTAATATATTTTTTATTATCCTGGAAGTTCAGGTCATTGGAGTAGGTATTTGCTGTATTCAGGAGCTTAGTATCTATTAATCCTTCATTGTAGCCACAGACCTTTAATTTTTTTGATAATTTTCTCCTGTGCAACCCATCTGTTTTAGAGGGTGGTTGACAGAACTCCCAAACCCAGGCGAGGTCTCTGAAAGATTGTATTTGTTTCCAGCAAAACCTAAAATACCTGCACCTCTTAATTCAGAAAGTCTCTGTACCAGAATGCAGCCTTTGGAGCTATGCTTATCAACTAAGGCAGCTGCATAAGGATGTTCATTGTGTTAGTGCAAAGATAGATGTACCAGGTATATTTACTGTATTATCCTCAAAACAAAACAAAAACCAGCACAAATGAAACATCCTGCACATCTATAGATAACATTGGGTACCCTGCTTCCGCTAGTGTGGATTTTTCCCATCACAGCCTGGAAGCTCCTGCTTGAACATAACTGCTCCAAGGGCCCCCAACCATGCCATTACCAGAGACTGCCCTTTCTCCACCCTCCCAGCTCCACAGGGGTCTGACTCCTGACTGTTGCTTCGTGGGGTTGTGTGTACAGTGGCTGTTCACAGTACCTGGGATTAACCAGTCAACACAATACGAGTTCGTAGTGAATGATGTTCCCATTTTACATTCCTCTCTCATCCTCTGCTGTCCTCTTTTGTGCATTCTGTTGGTTTTTAAATTTATTTATTGAGTCTAGAGAGAGACAGAGAGAGAGACAGACAGAGAAACATCCATTTATTGTTCCACTTACTTATGCATCCATTGATGGTTTCTTACATGTGCCCTGACTGGGGATCAAACCCACAACCTTGTTGTGTCAAGGGGATGCTCCAACCAACTGAGCTACTCTGCCAGGGCATTGATTTTTTTTTTTTTAACTTAAAAAAAAATTAAGTATTTTCTTAGTGGTTCCTGAAGGGATTACAGTATGCATTGTATTACAGTGAACTTTAGATTAATACTAACTTAATTCTGGTAAAACATTGAAACTCTCTTCTAATATAGCACAGTTTCTTTTTCACTCTTATTATTGTCATACTTTTTATATTTAGACATGTTAGAAATGTAATAATATAATGTTACAATTATTATTTACCCAATTTTATGCCTTGTAAAGAAGTTAGGGGGAAAAGGTGGAAAATTCAGTAGCTTTTGAATGCAGGGAGGGAGAAAGCTGAGATTTATGTCCTGGGAACTGTCTGCATTTTGTATGTGGCTCCGACAGGGTCCTGTAAAAATGATTTAAGTGCATCCACAGTTGTAATTTTTATGTCCTCCTGATGAATTTGCTTGTCATTATGGAATTTCCTTCTTTATCAAGGTAATTTTCTTTGTCTTGATGTTTATTATTTTTGATAATAGTATCTCTCCTCCTGCTTTCTTACGGTTGTTGTTTGCATGCTTTAGCTTTTCCCATTCTTTTTCTTTGACCTTGTTTGTATCTTTGAACCTAAAGTGTGTCTTCTATAGACAGAAGTCTGACATTTTCTGCCTCTTCATTTTAGCACTTATTTTGTTGACATTTATTGTAATGTTGATTGACTTAGGTTTGTATATATATATTTTTTATTCTTTGTTTCTGCCTTGGGACCTGATAGATCCATTTATATATACCATTTTTGGCTATAGTTTTTATGTGTATCACATCTATATACATTATAAGCACTACAAGACAATTTTTGATTGAGACATTTGTGTGTATTTTAAAGACATTAAGAAAAAACAAGTGTTTATATTTATCAGCTATTTACTATTTCTGAAGCTCTTTATTCTTCTCTGAAGATGTGAGTTTGATCTGGTGTCATTTCCCTTTTGCCTATAGAATTTCCTTTGGCATTTCTAGTAGTGCAGGTCTGCTGTGAAAGGTTTTTTTTTTTCTCTAAAATGGGTTGATTTTACCTGTTTCTTGAAGGCTCATTTTATTTAATGCAGAATTCTGGGTTGATAGTTTTTGTCTTTCATTACTATAAATTGTACTTAAATAGTGCTTCCATTATTTATGGTCTCTATAACTTCAAAAGAGATATCTGCTGTTTTTGAATCTGTGTTTTTCTGAAAGTAATACATCTTTTTTTCTCTCTAGCTGATTTCAGGATTTTCCTTTAGTTTTGGTTTTGAAAAGTTTGGGTGTAGTTTTCTTAATATTTATCCTGCTTGGGATTTGTGAACTTTTTGAATCTGTACACTTGTGTTCTCACCAAATTTGGGAAATTTTTGGTTCAATTTTTTTTTTTACCTACTCATTTTCTTTTTTCTAGGACTGTAATTATACATGTGTGAGACTTTTGGAGATTGTTTCAGTGGTGTTTTGAGGCTCATATTTTTCATAAGAGCCTCACGCTTAATGCTCTTATTCAGACTTGTTAATTTTTATTTTTCCATCTTCAAGTTCACCGCCTCTTTCCTCTGCATTCTGCCATTATGTCTCTCTGATTATTTCCTTAATTATATTTTTCTGTTCTAAAGTGTGCATTTTTTGATAGATGGTTTCTATATCCTACTATGGTTTTCTGTCTTTTCATTGATTGTGAGGTTATTTTTCTTATTGTCATTGATCATAATTACAATAGGTGCTTTAAAATTCTTGTCTGTTAAATATGATATTTTGATTATTGAAGGTGTTGAAGAAAGTACGTCCTGGTTTAAGAACTCAGAAGGACTCTATTTAAAAAATGCCAAGAGAGGAAGCAGTAGTCAGCAATGTTAAGTAACATTGAGGGTAGTTAAAATAAGGACGTTTTTGATTTGAACATTAATAACTTTCTGATCATAACAAGGGTACTTTCAGGTGGTGGGATTAGAAGGGGGTTGTAGTTTATTGTAACGTGAGTGGCAGATGAAGTAACGGTGGGGAGTAAAGACACCTTGTTTGAGGAGCCTCACGGAGAATGAAAGGGGAGGAGGAGATAGAGGGGGAGGCTTGTTAAATGTGTGGAAAAGTGAAAAACAGCATGTCAGTAGAGGATGCATGTACGGACTCACGAGTAGGTAGGAAGGATGAGATCCAGAACACAGCAGAAAGGACACTTCCTCCATCTCGCCCAAACTGGAGAAAGGAATATGAGATTGTCAAAGGTTTGATACATAAGTGTATGGACTTTGGTTGTCATTTGTAAGACTTCATCTGCGGCAATTAATCATTTTGCCTCAACTCACTGAGGAAAATGTAGGTACCGAGAGTTGGGGACAGAGGGCTAGAGGTTGAGGACTGGGTCAGATTTGGAATAATTATGGGTTATTGTGGGATGTACGAGTGTGTGGCGGCTGCGAGTTAAGTGAGAGGAGCAGTTTTGTGTTCCTAAATGAGATTGGAAGGGCAAATTTTGGTACTAACAGTGTTAAACTAGGAGAAGACATTCTCGTGGCATTATTTTTACTGTGATGCAGGAGTAGAGACTGCACAGTTTCGCTTTTACTATTGTATGAGGGTTTGTAGTGGGGCAGTTAAGGAGTGGAGCTTGGAATCCAGGTTAGGAAGACAGCACTCCTTTTGGTGAATGAGAAGTTTCAGTGAGGGCGACAGTGAAGTTCACGTAAACTTTAGAAAGATAGAAGGAATGGGAATGTTAGGCTCTGGTCTGAAAGTGGGAGACTGGAAGTTAGGATACAGAAGTAGAGCAGTTTGAGGTCTGAGAATTAAGAGAGTTGATAAATTGGAGCACCGGGGAAGGATTTTGTTGTTACAAAGTCAAGAAACTATGGAACTAGGTGTCTGAATGAATCGTCCCGGTCGAAGTGGAAGTCTACCAAGAGAATTTGGAGGGGGACAGAACGCTGTGTCGCCTCTGGTGTTTACATAGTGTGGGGCATAAACGAGAGGATGGCGGGTGCTACTGTAGTAACGGGAGTTAGAGGCTGCCCTGCACTGTCCTCAAAGGAGAATAGTTTTTTTTTTTGTTTTGGTTTTTGCTTGTTTGTTTTCACGAAGGTGAAAACATAATGGTTTGTTGGTAGTGGGATCTCAAACTTTGGAATATTTTACGTGATGTTAATATTGAAAAATGAATATAATATTAAATCAGTGGTCTTATTTTAAATCAGATGCATTGTGGTAGATACTTAAATAGTACTTTTGTGTTTTATAACTTAATGCTTTGGTGGCGGCTGCTGAGCCAGGGAAAATGGTAAAAGACAGGTTGGGTTGGCAGAGGAGATCATACTTTTTTTAAAAAAAGATTTTATTTATTTATCATTAGAGGGGAAGGGAAGAAGAGAGGGCGAGAAATACCAGTGTATGGTTACCTCTTGTGTGTCCCCCTCTGGGAACTGGCCTGCAACCCAGGCATGTGCCCTGACTGGGAATCGAACCGCAATACTCTGGTCCACAGGCCCGTGCTCAACCCACTGAGCTACACCAGCCAGGGCCGGAAATCATACTTTTTAAAAAGGAGAAATTTGGTTTTACAGACATTAATATTTTTCCTTTTTTAAAAATTGCTGCAGACAGTTGTCATTCTTTTTAAGTGTTAGTAATGGGACAGCAGAGAGCAGAGAGGAAAAGTGTTTTAGATCTAAGTGTTTAGATCTAAGAACAGTGTTTTAGATCTTCATATCACTTATGGGAGTTTCTATTCTGAAAGATTAAAAGGCTTCTGTAAGTTTTACAAAGTCCTGTTACCTGGACCTGTGACGATGCATGACAGCAGGAGATTATTAGTTTAAATATGACTCTAACATCCAACATATTTATATTGTAGGGAATGTTGATAGTTGTCATAGTAACATTATACTCTGACCTCTCTGTAGTACATTAGTCCCTCTCTTTAATAACTTCTAATTTAGAGTAACTTAGTTTTCAGATGGATATCTAATGATTTCTAAAGCTTCAACCAGGTCAGATTTTGACTTGTATTGAACATTCCATGCTTCATGTTCTTGTGAAGTTGAAGATGTATAATTTTCATGTATCACAACTGTACCTTATGTGACTCTTTGCTCATTCACAAGGGAAGTCGAACAGGATTCGCTTTGGGCAGAAGTGTAATGTTCTGAAGGCCAAGTATCACCCCCTCCCCCACTCTTATCCGGGCCTCAGTGAGCACTGATCTGCTCCTAAACTCCCTTGACTATCCCCATATGGAACAAATTTGGTACTACCAGGCTCTTGAACTTTATTGTATGTGTGCTGTATTGAGAATAGGTTGTGCTCTCTTTTTCAAAATCTCAAAATGAGAAATGAATGGCATTGTCATCCTGTATTAAAAGAATTTCTGACACTAATAATTTAGGTGTGGAAAAGTTGGAGAAGGGCATTAAATACCGTGTGTGTTGCTGAAAGAATGATTACTGTGACCCTTTCAGAGGTGCAATAGATCAGGAAAGACTGTAAGCTTTGGTTCAGAAACACCTTTGGGTCACCTGGTCTCTTACTTGCTTGATGACTTTGTGCAGGCTTTTTCTTTCTGAACTTACACTTTGATGTATGAAAAGAGTAGTTTTTCTCCCAGAGGGTAGCAGTGAGTCATAAATGAGGCGTAGTGTGGTAAAATAAAAGCAATAGTAAATACTAGTTTCTGTCCTAAATGATGGCCTGTGATCTACCTCTCTTTCGTTAATCACAGGAGAAGAACGATGGAAAGCTCTAGTTTTATTATTTGAGATTCAGAATTTTAAAACAGTATTAATTCAGTCAAAACATTAAAAATGGTACCAGGTTTCTGTTTTCACCAGTTTGGTGGGATGTTTTCCGGTTCTAGTCATACAGTTGATAAAGAGGCCGGCCATTACCCTCCTTTCCCACCTCCGGTGCTGGTAGCTGCACCGTGTTAGTGACTTTGAGATTTCAGCTGGGCAGACAGGAGGCATCACCCAGTACCTAACAGGAGCCGTGATGAAGTGCAGGGGAGATCTCGCGAACTGGAAATCTCCAGAGGGTGGAATTAGCCACACCACAGGGAGGAACGAGTGAGAACCAATTTATAATGTTTACTAGGCCCATGCAGACTTGTTTATTCTATGTTAGCTGTGTAATAAAAGAGTATGTGATTTTATTTTATGTTTTAGAAGAAATTCTTTTTTCTGTTTTTCAGAAAAAACAAGGAGAGAAATGACAGCCAAAGGTTCTACAGGAGTGGAAATTCTATTGTCAACATTAGAGGTAAATCACTTATCAACTTTAATTGTGTAACTATTAGTATTAACTAGTACTGAAGGAAAAAATGTAAATGAAGTATAAAATTTTTGTACTGGGGGTAAAGCCAACAAATGGAATTTTGTTTTATGTTTCAATATAACATTTAGAATGGTGATACAAACTTTCTAATATGTATTAGGTAAACCTCTGAGTATATTACCCTATGATTATCATGATAAACATATACTTTTTAAAATTTTTACATGCTATTCTAATTGGTAATGGAAATAAAGCATTAGCTATAAATAAGTCTTTAGCTTACAATAAATGATTGGTATTGGAAATTCTTATTATGTCAGCTGGTATATATTTGTGATTTAATTTACTATATATATTGGTCGAATAACTATATTGTATTTGTAGAAATTAAATTTCTGTGTCCGTGTAAAAGTTGTGGGTGGGTCGCCAGGATATATTTAGAATAATTATATTTTATTCAGTGCAGTGTTAAGAACAGGGGGTGAGTAAGTACCATTGTATACCTCGCATTTACACAATATTATGTTTCAAAATGTATCTCAATAGAACTAGAAACAAAGAACAGGGAGTAAGTTCGTGTTTGTTGATGGGAATTACTTCCTATCAAAAATGAAATAAAGCTGTTGTTCTGACTTGATCTGTCAGTTTAAAGCAAATCTCAGTAAAAATACCAACAGTTTTGTTTCTGTAATTCAATGGGAAAATGATAAGCAAGAATAGGAAAGATGTTTCTGAAAAAGAAGAGAAATGAGAAAGTACCAACTCCACCAAATATCAGAGAACATTATAAAACTTCAGTAATTCAGATAATTTAGAAATTATGTGTGAGTGGTTGGTAGACATCAGTGTAATAGGATAAAAAAATCTAAAACTAAATGAAAATGCTTGTGGGAATTTAGTACTACTTAATGGGAGGACATTTCGGATCAAGGAAGGACAGACAGAATGATGACCTAGTAAGTGGTGCTGGGACAAATTGGTAGCCATGCAGAAAAGCATAATGTGGGATCCATCCTAAATCAAAATAAATTCCATATCAAGCAAATATTGAAGCATGGAAAGTAGAATCATAATTCTAGAGGAAGTAATGAGAGGAATTTATAAATAATTTTACAACAGGGAAAGCTTTTCTAAGTAAAACACAGGATCTGCAATAGAAAAGATTGATAATTTAACTACATTAACAAAAGTGCATGGGAAAAAACACCACAGACCCTTGGCAAACTGAGGAAAAGTAATTCAACTTGTATAGTTTTTTTTAATCCTCACCTGAGGACATGTCCATTGATTTTAGGGAGAGGGGAAGGAAGGGACAGAGAAAGGGAGAGGAACATAGATGTGAGAGAGAATCACTGATCAGTTGCCTCCTGTACATGCCCCCAGCCAGGGACCAAACCCCTGACCCAGGCACATGCCCTGAATAGGAATCGAATCCATGACCTTTCTATTTACGGGATGAGACTCTAACCAACTGAGCCACACCAGCGAGATCCAAATTGTATAATTTCTTTAACATATAAAGAACCTCCACAAATTAGTAAAGTGAAACTCATCCCAATATAAAAATATTAACAGGTTATGAACAGACAGTTCCCAGAAAAAGGAACACAAATTTCACTTAAGATTGAGCATCACTGTGGTTCCTTCCCCGCCACTCTCAGCCCCCTCCAGTTTGCTCATGTCACATATTACTGAAGTCACACGGCTCAAAGTTAATGATTGGTTTGGTCAAAAAGTCCATTTAGTTTTTTCCTTAAAATAAAAGACACATTTTTCACTTTTACCAATAACTTTATTGGTTTGGGTATTTTGAGTATATCAGCTGTCTCCCTTATGATGTAATGTTGACTGTTCTCAATTAATGTCTTGATTTCATCACCATCAACTTCAACTGGTCTAGCTGACTATGGAGCATGGTCCAGTGAGAGATCTACAGCATGAAACTTCACAAACTACTTTTGACATGTTCAGTCAGTCACAGCACCTTCTCCATACACTGCACAAATCTTTTTGTGTGTGTTTCAGTTGCATTTTTATCTTTCTTGAAATAATAAAGCATAATATATAGAAAATGTTGTATATTTTCTTCTGTCTATAATATTAACATGGCTACACAAAATTCCCCAATTTTGATAAGTTTTATTTTAAATGCATGCTGATATGACAGCTGTCACAATACAATCCAACAAAATTGTTTCTAATGAAGTTAAAGACAACTGAGCACTACTAGAGCCATCTCACAGACAAACCCAAACAAACTTTTTGGCCAAGCCAATACAGAAGGGCTGGGAAATGGGGTTTGGCTCTGTATCTAGGAAGAAGGTGAAATCAGTTTGTTGAACACAGCAGTATTGCTGCCACAATCCACTGTTTAAAAAAATTTTTTTGGTATTTCTTTCCATTGCTGTCTCTTTAATAAATATCCCTCTCATTCCAAATTACTCCTCAGTGAATCAATGGTCCAGTTAATACCTCCAATGCTAAGAACAAGGGTCTTTGGTTACGGATAGTCCTCCCTCTGGTGTGGATGGAACTTTTTGGTTCCATCTGTCTGTGAACTAAAATGCTGAAACAGACAACACTCATTTCCTTTTGGAAAAAGGAAGAGTAAGAGTCCCACACCAGTTACTGGGGCATAGTAATTCTCAGTTTCTTCTGTATGACATTTAAAATTCTCTGCTCTGGAGGTGAGGCAGTTGCTTGAATAGCCTATGCTTTTGTTTTCTGTGTAGTTTTTAAAATCCAGACATTGCTTATAATAAGAGAAATGTGATGAAGTACAATGTTCACCTTTTTTATTAGATTGGTTGTTCAGACTTTGGGAAACAGTTGCTCCTCTACATTGTTGGTAGAGTGTAAATTGCTCTGTGAAGAGGAATTTGGTGATATCTATCAAAATACTGATATTCTTTGACCCAGATATTTTAGTAATTTATCCCACATAAAGCTGTAATTAATCCTATGTAAATATATGTAGTTTTTGTTGCAATTTTTTTAATAGCAAAAGATTTTCAAGAGTATCATAAATAGTGGTTATGTAAACAATGGCTTAGCCGTGTAATGGAAGGTTTCCTGTAGTCCTTAAAAAGAATGAAAAAAGTGTCTACTAATATGTAAAAATGTCAATGTACGAAACAGTATCTGCATAGGGCAGTGTTTGGAGAAATAAACTGTGTATGCACATCTGTTTATAATACATGGATTTCTTTTATGTGTGCATGTCATGCTTAGGCAGGTATGTCGATCCAATAATACAGCTGCCTTCTGAGAAGGGAGCTAGGTGACTGGGTAGGCACATCTGTACATTGTAGTGCTTTTATATTTTGATTCATTTATTTGTATTGTCATTTGGGAGAAAACAATGAACTCGTATGACAAATTCCTCTTGTAATACTGTTGATACTCTGAAAGTAATAGCTGAGATTATTTGCAAAAGTTCTTAAGGGCAAGAAGAAGAAAAGATTGAAGTGATAAGTGAGAATAGTAGAAACTGAAACATTTGTTCTTAGAGAAATTAGAAAGGTCTCCTGTAAAATACAGACAGTTCCCAATAGGAAGAAAAAAGTTTGGGAATTACAAATTCACAGTGGTTAATAAAGCAAATCAACTCTTTATTTCAGAACACGAAAGATCTTCAAACCACACTTAATATCCTAAGCATTCTTGTTGAGCTGATGTCAGCCGGTAAGTTTTTTTTCTCCCCCTCAATTTCTGTTTGTAAATATGATCAACACTGCGTCATGTGTACTTTTTGAGGACTCCTAGGTGCTGTTACAGAGTCTGTTCTGAGTGTTGAGATTTGGAAGCTGGTGTGTCATACACTTGTTGCTTTGTGTTTGTTGTCTTCCAGTGCTTCTCAAACCACTCTTGAAGCCTTGGACATGGAGTTTGGGCATTGCTTGTATTTACTCTCTGTACTGTTTTCTAACTAAAATAAATGAAATAAAACAAAATTTGATTTTATGGTGTTTGATTTTGGAAGTCATTACTTAAAATATTTCTTGAATGCTGATAAGTTGTATTTGATATGCTGTGGGAAAATTTGCTGTTTAAGCAAATTAAACAAAATTTTTTTTAGGTGGAGGTCGAAGAGCTAGTTTCTTAGTTGCCAGAGGTGGTTCACAAATCTTGTTACAGTTACTAATGAATGCCAGCAAAGACTGTCCCCTGCACGAGGAGTTAATGGTGCAGATTCATTCTATTCTTGCAAAGATTGGACCGAAAGGTAAGGGTTTCACTTGCATGATTATCAAATCTGGAAGCATCTTTGTGACATGGATTCTCTGTGCTTGAAACTCGTCAATTTTTAAATCTAAAATGCTAGGCTTTTTCTTGGCTTTAGTCATGGAGTGCTTTCTGAAGTCAGTTAGTGACCTTCAAGAACTGAGGGTCTTAAATTCATGAGGAATTCCATTGCATGTGGTGGAAAGAAGAAGAAATTTAGGTTAGAGTCACACCAGTGTGTCTTGGTGTTTGCGTGTGCCTGCATGCGTATGTGTGTAAAGGATGCACACAACATGGACATGGTTGAGGCTAGAAGAAGGATGAGTAAATGGGAACAGTGAACGTGGAGGTAAAACGTGTTTGCTTCTCACTAATGGCCACTATGGTACTGCATGGTCTCAATGCCCAGAAGACTTACAATCTAGTTAAGACCAAAAGAGACATAAAAAAGTTTAAGATGGTTTATTACAGTAGTAAGGCATGTAAAACGTTAAAAAATAAAAAAGGAGAAAGCAAAATATGAAGCAAAGGAAGAAGCCAATTTGGGTTAGGTTAACAGAAAAAGGAATCCTTTGAATAGAGTGTCATTATCTATGATTCCCTGAACTCCCAATAGTGACTGTTAAGAGTTCTGCTATTGCCTTGTGGCATACATATGGGTTTTAAACTTTGAAGTATTTGGTCAAATGCTTATTCTAAAAAGTATGTATGTACGTTTGTATGCATATATATGTATATAGCATGGATATCATATGTGTTGTATAAATGTTTATTACTTCTAATAGTTGTTGTCTTAAAATATCCTTGAAGATAACTTCAATTTTCAAGGTATCTTAGGGGGCTTTAAGACTTATTGAACATATATTCAGTTTATTCAAGAAATATGCTGTTAGCTGTTTAACTCATATTTGAGTTTTACGGGCTTCTAAGATTTTTGCTGAAAATGAAAAGCAAGAGAAAACCTCATTTATTGGTGAACATTATCATAGCACACTTTCTTCTCTGTTTAGAACCAGATTATCTTTCTTTTTCTTTTCTTGAAGTTAAATCAAGACATGGATGTATTTATATTTGCAGTTTTTAAATATCTCCTTTAAGTTATAGCTCATTTATTTTATTTTCCTTTACACTTTTCAGTTTGTGCTGTTTCTGTTATTATTTGTCCCAGGTTTGCATTTTTGTCATTTCGGGACACTGTGCAGTCATGTCTCCAGTGATGCTGGGTTCTTTTTCTTGTGAGAGGAGAGTAGTTTTCCTGCAGGAACATTGAGTACATTTTCTCCTAAAATTCCTGTTGTTGATAAGATAACTCTGCTTGCTAGTCCTGCTTTCTTGTTTGGTTTAAAACCTTAACATTCTTAAAGTCCTGTGATCCAGATTGTTTTTAGTGTTTTAAACACTTTGTGAGAATAAAAAAACAAGACCTTCTCTTCTTTCCTATATTAAAAATCAGATCCCGTTAGTAACTTATTTGGTAATATTTGTTAGATTATTTTCTACACAAGCTGTTGATTTTTGATTGATTTAAGTCTTAAAAGAATTCTGTTAATATTGAGTAAGTACTGTTGGTACTGGGCTCGGAGATTCTCAACCATGTGTCAGGGTCCCTGTGAATGTGCTGAAGTGACAGACCAGACACACTGTGGTCCTTTTGTGCGAGTCTGTCCCGCTGTTCGGACCTGTATCCCCTGCCTCTGTGCCCTTACCTGCTGCTCAGCACTTTCTTTGAAGCCACGTTTCAAAAGTATAAGGAGTATTTTTAAAATCATATAAGAAAATGATTATAATCTTAAGTATTTCAGGTCAGTTTTACATTTAGTAATAGGTATTCATAATATATAAGTTTTTCAAAATCTCATTGCTTTATGACTTTTTCATTTCATCCAAAGTTACATATGAGTAAATTATGTTCTTTTTTTTTAAAACAGACAAAAAATTTGGAGTGAAAGCTAGAATTAATGGAGTTCTGAATATAACCCTGAATTTGGTCAAACAGAATTTGCAGAATCATCGCTTGGTTTTGCCTTGTCTTCAGCTTTTACGAGTATATTCTGCAAACTGTGAGTATTTCAGAGCAGTTTTTAGGTAACTTCGGTCTTTTGAAGTTACAGAAAAGGAAAATTTAACCTGTAAATCTCTAAAATTTTGGACAAAGTAAGAGAATATTTAATATGGATTTTTGTAATGCCTAACCTCACTACCACAAAACTGATGTGGGGTGAGAAGGTCAATTGGCAGCTTGGAAGGAACTGGAGAGCGTGATGCTGAGTGAAATAAGCCAGGCGGTGAAAGACAAATACCGTATGATCTCACCTGTATGTGGAACCTGATCAACAAAACAAACAAGCAAAATAGAACCAGAGACATGGAAATAAAGAACAAACTGATATTAACCAAAGGGAAGCAGGGAGGGGGAGAATGAGGGAAAAAAGGAAATGGTCATCAAGAAACATGTATAAAGGACCCATGGACAAAGCCAAAGAGGGTAGGTTCTAGGGTGGGAGGCAGGGATGGGTGGGGTGGGTGGGGTGGGGGGGGCGTGGTGAGGTGAAAATGGAGACAACTATACTTGAACAACAGCAACAACAACAAAAAAGAAGGTGAATTGACAGAGTGTTGAGAATTGTCATTAAGGCTGTAGTGAGGGGGAGAGCAGGCAGCTCATGGGAACGATGTGGAAGAATGTGAGGGCATCGGCAGCTGCAAAAACTGCTGTTCCTGTTTGGATTTTCATCGATGAGAGGAAAGCTGAGGAGGAAGGCATGTGGCCGCATGGTCACCTGGAGCTAATTATCTTCAGCAAGCAGTAGGGAAGTAGCAGAACAGCAAATAAATATACAGGAGTCCCCGAGGCAGCTGGAAAGAAAAGGAAGCTGGAAAGAAAAGGAATTAGGAGAGACAGCTTCAGATGAAGTGCCCCTCACACACACACGCACACACACACGCACACACACACGCACGCACGCACACTCACACACACACTCACACTCACACTCTCTCTCTCTGTTTCTCATTCATATTAGTTCCCAAACCCATAAGGTGTTGATTTTCTTTCTATTTCCTGATTGTGGAATTGGGGTGGTTAACAAAACACCTGTGATTGAAATTGTAGAGTACATGTTATTATAGAATATCACTGCAAAATAATGAAAGAGGTAGATAATGCCTGTACACATGTACATGTGTATATTTATTTTCTATGTCTGTACCTTGATAGTATGGCTACAGGTGTGCTCAGAGGAAAGTAGCTTTGAATATGTAAATAACACTTCTATAATTAAAAAGCATATAAATAAATGAATGAATGGGATATCTAACCAGTGAAATTAAGAACAGAGCAATAAATGGAAAGAAGGGAAATGAAATAGTAAAGAAAAAAACCTTAGAAAATAAAAAAAATGGCTGATCTAAAAAAAAACAATAAAGCATTGGATTAGAAATAAAACAGATTAACCACTGAACACCCCAGTTAAGGGAGAAGGAAGACAGCACTGACAGAATTCGAAGGAGTGACAGGTACTAAACACATACGGAGGAGAATACAAACACTGTACAAAACTTTCAGAGCAACATTTTTGGTGGCATTTTACTGAATTAACCACTAGAAGGCTAATAAGTGGTTTATAACTTTTATAGTATTTGTTCAGAGCTTAAAATATTGTGCACAATTTTCTGGTTAGGTAATTGCATCTTCTGTGAAACTTTTTTTCTACTACAGTGCAGCTGTTGAATTAAGGTCACTTTTACCTGTCAGCTAGCACCCTGCCTCCTAATGGTCTCTCTCAAATCTCTCTTCCCCAGAGTGCTGTGAGATCTGACCTGTGATTAAAATGCAGATCTTGTTTTAAGACATAATTCCACACATTATCAAAGTGTATGTTTTATCCATTTATTATCATTGTTGGTGTCATTTCACATACAGTGTTTTTGCTCTGTCATTTTCCAGTAAATGTTTGTTTCTTTCGGGCAATTCCCTATAGTTGGAAGAATGAACAGCTTTTAGGGTCCTTTATAATTGGCTTAACTTCTTTTCCCAACTATTCTTCCCACTGGCATGTCTCTGTTTGATACTCTCTGTTTAACTGCTCACACCCATGGTGTTGGTTCACTACCGTTCCATCGTCCGCATTCGCATCCCCCAAGGTTCCCCAGAGCCACGCCCGCCCCCCACTGCAGCCCTGGGCCCAGCCAGGCCCTCCTCCTCCTCAGTAGAGACAGAGCCCAGCCGTCAGGGTCTCCAGCAGTGCCTTCTGTCTCACTGTGGACTGGGGCCTCCTCACTGTTGTCACCTAAAAATGCCTGACAACTCTTAATCTGTTAAAAAAGTAAGTCGGTGTTTATTGGTTCACTGTTTCTGTCATTCTCCTCTGCACTGTTCTCCGAGAGCAGACACTGCTGATTTTTGTCTCCCATTCCCCATGCCTGGTATTTAGTCAAGTTCACTCCAGTTATTGAAGAAACAAATGAAGTAACTTAAAAGTATTTGTTTTTAGTAGTAACATTTTATTGTTTTATATAACTTCTTTGAGAATTTCTTACAACTTCCCCTAAAGATAAAAGCAAAAAAAATATTTTAAGTGATCCGTTAAAGTGGACTTTATGAGGGACATGAGTTACATTTATTAAACACTTAGTATAAGTTTTTGATTATGTTGCACCAAGTATACACATTGCTACTTCCTGAGATTTTTAAATGATTAAATATTTTTTCTCCCCCTTCTAGCTGTGAATTCAGTATTCTTAGGGAAAAATGGAGTTGTGGAACTGATGTTTAAAATCATTGGGCCATTTAGTAAGAAGAATTCGGGTCTTATGAAGTGAGTAAATGTTTCGAGTATAAACAGAGTTTTCTTTGATTTTTCTGGGTCTCCTCATCCTGACCTGTGCAAGGAACAGTAAATTGTACGGTGGGTTCTTTCTTAGTTCTTCAACAGTGATTTTATTATGATAAAGATTTTCTTCAGTATGAAGTTTAACCTTTGAAAGTATATGAAAATTAGAAAACTTTAAATCATTGAATATAGTGTTACAGAAATTTAGATTTTGATCATTCCTAGATACTATAAGAGGAAAAAAGATCATTTGTAGAGTGTCATTCATTCAGAAACATTTATTGAATGCCTACTATATTTCCTACCAATTTTGCAATCTTCAGTGACTACTTCCTTCATTCTCACAGTTATTTGAACATATTTTTAATTTATACATTTTTTGCCAAAATAATGTTACTCTTTTTTCTTATTTTGAAAACATTTGTAGGTCTTTCAACCTCAGAAAATAAAAGCAGTCTCCAGTTTCTTGGTTATATTTAGTTTTTTTTAAAGCTATGTTACAGCCATGTTAATATAGGTATATTAAGCTATATAAGCTATTTATATTCTCTAAAAAATTTTATGTGGAACTTTTCAAATATACATAGAGTTTACATTATAGTGAACCAAGTAATTATCTTGAGTAGTTATATTAATTGCTTATTATAGATACTTAACACCATTCTGTCATTTTTCATTTCTTTCCTTCGATGCTTTTTAAAATTTTTGTTGGGTATTTTTAAGCAAATTCTAGATGTCATGTATCTATATGTGTGTGTGTGTGTGTGTATAAAAATTCATGTGTGTGTGTATATGTACAAAAATTCATATGTATAAATGAATTTCTGTAAGCACATCTCAGATATTTTCTAATTTTCCCCCTAAGTACTTTAGTATATCTCAACTAAATAGGTACTTAAAAAAATGACCACTGTACTATAACTATACTCAAAAAATTATTAAGTCCTTAATATAATCTAAAATCCCGTCTGTGTCCAGTTTTCTCCAGGTGTCACGGAATGGCCGTGTACACTGTATGTTCGAATGGGGACCCAGACGAGGTTCACACTTTATTCCAAACCTACACAAACATGGAAAGAACTGAATAAGAAACCTGGTACACCTGTCACTCAGTTTCAGCAATGATCTGCATTCTGTCATTTTTATTTCATCTTTCCTCGTTCTACACACCGTTTTTTTCTGGGGTATTTTAAAACAAATGCCCATTGCATTTGTTCTGTTAATTTTTTGTGTTTGATTAATACCAGACACAGAGATTTTTACTTTTAGTGTTACCACAATGTAATTTCTTTGCCCAACAAAATAATAATTCCTTAATATCATCTAATATTTTTGGATTATTTAAAAAGCATATATATTTTTTTGCAGTGGCTTGTTCAGATCAGGATTCAAATAAAGTGTATAAATTCTATTTGAGTCTGAGTAGTGTGTCTTACAGTCTTTTAAAATCAGTAACAGTCCCCCATTTTCTTGGTTCTGTTTTGTTATTTGTTAAAGGACCTGAGGGCTGTTTTGTAGAAATGTCCTAACATTGTGGATTCAGATGACTGTATCCTGGGGTCATTTAAACATGTAGGTATATCCCTCAGATTTTCTGTAGACTGATGACAGAGCCAAGAGGCTTGATTAGATTTGAGTTCTTTTCATTCTGGTCGGAATTGTTTCAGAGGTGGTGGTAGAGACTCTGTTTTGCATCACTTAACATGATTGAGTTGATGGGGTCCCCCCCTTTTTACCTAATAATTCAGTAATATTTCATGACATTGCCTAGATCGTTTTTTTCTTTAGGGTTTGGAAGACAGTGACTTTTACAATTTTCTCATTTTTCCACTTTTATCAGCTATGATTCTTTTATAAGGAAGAACTTGTCCGCATTATTTAGTTAAATTCTGTAAACAAGATTCAGAACATTTTCAGTCTTTTTACCCTTTCTTAATAAAGGTCAAGTATTTTAGCTTGTATCCTTTTGAAAATGGGAACTAACTTGCACATATAATTATTTATTAAGTATTATTTGGTGGGATGACTTAACATATTTATGCAAAAATCATGCATAATCCTAGAGCATCTGACGAAATGTAACAAGATAAAGTCATTGTATCACGGGTAGTGAAACATACTTACAGAATTGGTTAGTGTAGTGAGTGGGCTCTGGAGACAGGCAGCATGGGTTTGCATGTTGCTCTGTTCCTTACTGGCTCCATGATATGAAGTAAGTTATGTAACTTATTATGGCCCAGGTTCCTGGCTGTAAAATGGTAGTAGTACCACCTACATCATCAGGTTGCTGTCAGTATTTAATGAGATGATGCCTGTAATTAGCACAATACTTATATTAATGCGGTATAATTAATTCAGATAGGTAATGTAGTAATGTGCATGCAAATAAATCCTAGTTAATACTAAAATACATTCCTTATTTTTAATTTATATACCATTTTTCTCCCTTGATCTTTAAAGTACTTTATAGTTTATCTTTTAGGTAATGGTTCTGATCTTCTACTTTAGATCTACATTGTTCTATTTTAACCAATTTACCAAATGTAATATAAAATGTCCCTAGTAGAAGCATTTCACAAATAATCTTTATAATATACAACATGGAATATGTCCAAAACCATGTACAAACCTGTGGATCTAAACTTCTGAGAAAGGAATATTGTTACATAGATTATTCTTTAATTCTTTTTTATTTATATTTTAAAAAGGAAAACAAATTTTAAAATTTATTTTTACTTAAAAAAAAATCGGCCCTGGCTGTGTGGTTCAGTGGTTTGAGTGCCAGGCTGCAGACCAAAGGGTTGCTGGTTTGATTCCCAGTCAGGGCCCATGCCTGGGTTGCAGGCCTGGTCCCCAGTAGGGGACGTGTGAGAGACAAACACACATTGATGTTTCTCTTCCTCCTTTCCTTCCACTCTCGCTAAAAATAAATAAATAAAATCTTTAAAAAGAATCATTCATTGACCAAATGTTCATATCTTGATTTCTTTATCACCTTAGGGCCTCCCCCTTTAATTTAGAAAGTTTTGATATCTGCAGTTTGTATCAAGAGTTCTTCTTCCTCTTAAGCAATGCTCTAAATTTTATGGGAGAAGATTGAGGGATATTATTTATGTTTGAAGGGTCGTGCTTCCCTTTAGGATTTCCGTTCCTTCCCAATTTTATGTTTTGGATTTAAACACTATTAATCTAGAAGGAAGCAACTCTGGAAGTTGTTGTAACTCTGTCTTTTTGAGTTACAACAGGTTTGGAAATTATTGTAAGCACAGACCCCTACTTTATGGAGCTTCTGAGTACCTGGGGCTTAAGCTTTTCTTCTTCCACTGCTCCTACATGGATAAGCCACAGGCTGCTTTCTAAGCCACTGTTGGTTGTATGATTGTGTGTGACACATGAATATTGGAAAAATACATGAGGAAGTATAAAATATTGGTACTGAGAAGTTCTAATCAATTAACATAATACAAACTATACATTTCAAACATTTGTTTGTAATTTTTATATTATAAATTCCTCCTGGCTTACACGTGTTGTAGAATTTCAGAAATTCCTTTGTACTGAACTTTTTAAAAATACCATTTAAGTAACATTGGTGAAAGTATCAAGAGAACTTTGCACCAAACTTCATATATTTTTTTAGTCTAGTGGAGCTATGGAACAAGCATGGAGTCAAAAAGAACCGGCTTTGGAGTTAGAAAGAACTGGGTTTGTGTTCTAGTTGTCAGTCTTGAAGAATAAACATCAAGGATTAGAAACTCAGAAGCACTTTGATTTGTTTCAGATGTTTTACAAACAACTGCTAGCAGGGAGAAAGACTGTTTCTGAAAGTACTGTGTGATTTTTGTAATTTTGAATACAGACTTAGCCGTAGACGGGGAAAATCTATGTTGCAAGCGACTGCATCAGTTTCATAGGGCTGTTATGATAAAGAACCTAGTACAAATTAGGTGGCTTAAGATAACAGAAATGTATTTTCTCACAGTTCTGGAAGCTGGAAGTCCAACATCAACTAGTCAGCACTGCCAGTGGTCCTTCTAAGACCTGAATGGGATAACCCTTCCTTGTGTCTTCCTAGCTTTTGGTGGGTTGCTGGTGATCTTTGCGGTTCCTTAGCTTGCAGCTGCAGCATTTCAGTCCCTGCTTTTGTCATTACATGGGTTCTCTCCTGGTGTGTTTGTCTTTAAATAGTCTTTCCTCTTCTTATAAGGGTACCAGTCATTACCGATTAAGAGCCGCTTACTCCATTATGATCTCATCTTAATTAATTACATCTGTAGCAACCCTGTTTCAAGTAAAGTTCCATCTTCGGGACTGGGGGCTAGGACGTCAGCACGTTTGGGAGGAGACTGATGTTTCTGGTTTCAGCATTTTCTTTCTCAACAGAGAAATTCAACCAGAGAAATTTACTTTTCATGTCACTTAGTTTCTGTGTTATTCTAGGCAAATTATACTCTGAAGTCTTTTAGTTTCCTTATTTATAAAGTGTGCTAGTTCTATGGACCTGAGCTGTTTTAAGAATTAAACTATTTCTGAGGCACCTATAATAGTTTCTGGCATTTATCAGTTCTTGCTGAACAAGTGTTTTTCATTTTATTTTTTATAAATTGCTGTTTCTCTCGGAAGATCCCTTTAGTTCTGTGTTTAATGTTGATCAATTTAAAAATGATACATACAATCCTATGTACATTTTATTGCATAATTATACGATTATGAAATGTTTCTTAATGTTCCAGTGCTATAAAAACAGCATATAATTTTCATTTACTTTTAACTCATTATTCCTAAAACTTCACATTGTTTTTAAAGAAGTTACAGGCACGAATTTATAATATTTTTAAAAGCATATACTATTGTTTTTATTTTGCAAATGCTATAAGTAGAGGTTGATATGCTTGCTCTATTTATGTCAGTAAACAGAAGTGCAGCTGCTCACTTGCTCAGGAGCAGCGTGTCTGTGCCGCGGGAATGTTTAAAAGGTTCGCTGCCTGACTGTTGAGTCGGGGGCACCGCCCTCTTTTCCCTTCGGCTGTCAAATAAAAAAACCCCAACAACAGCTAACACAACAGTCGCTGTCCAGTGTGGATGAATCAAAATTATACCTATTTTTTTGTCAGATTGGCAAAAAGTACAGTGTGCTACAATATTAGTTTACGTGTGTCATGAGATGAACGAGGTTGGAAATCGCTGCTCTAGAGGATGGCGGTGATGGGCGTTTATCATCAGTGAACAGTGAACACTGCCTCAGTGGCTGCTCCCGCACCATTTCCGTCTCTGCCCCCGCTGTCACGTGGTTCTCTCTGCGTGCTTGTGATTATGGTGTCAGGTGTCGCTGGAACCAGTGTCCATCTTCAGTCCTCTGATTGACTTCTTTACCTGTGCTCATGTCTGGTCAGGCTGTGTCTCCTGTACCACTGAAATATGCAGCTTTGTTTCTTAATTTCTTGGGTAGCTTTTTCACACGTGTGTACATTTTATTACATTATCTAAATTGTAAAATTATCTGTGAAAGAGATAAATTTGTTCTCTAACTTTATAGCCACGAGGAACCTACTTTTGTGGGTATCTAGTAGGCATTCAACAAATGCTTAATGATGAGTGAAATGCTTAAGTTTAACAATGTACATGTTTTATGCAAATTAATTAAAATTGTTGAAATCTTACTAAGAAGTACTGTAGTATGTGTGCAGCCTTATATTCTTAGTTGCTGAAATTAAGTGCCATTTTTTCAGTAAGTCAACTTTTTTTGTAAAAAAAAAACTATTTGAGTTATAGGTTCTCCATAGTGATATTTATATGCACTTTTAAAGCAGATTAATGGCAGTTGATTTCACTGTATGTAACTGAGTGTTTATGTTCAAAGAAAATGTAAGTATCTTCAATTTGGGGAGCTATTTCTTGATCCTCTAATGGGCACATAAGTTTTTGAGATACTAATTAGGTTCATTATTCTCATTGGTGCCTTATAACTGAAAAATGTTAAGGGCTCCAACTACCTCTCCCTAAACCTCCTAGTTCCAATATTTTGCATTTATTATCACCTTAAATATTAGGATTATTGCTTGATAAAGCTAAAATACTTTACAACCAGATAGCTACAAGGGTCTGTAGAATTTCCTAGTTATGAACTTTATTTGTGTGGAACTTGTTTTTAATTTCTTTGTGAGTCTTAATAACGTCCCTGTGTGAACTCTGTCAGGGTCAGACACTGGTACGGTTACTGGTTTTAGTCCTCTGACCTCTGACGTAAAGATGTAGATGTTGTTATTTTTTTTTCTTTAAAAAAATTTTGGGTGCTTTTCTGTTGCTATTTCAGTTTTCCTGTACATTCAGGTCTAACCTGAAGGGAGAGATGTGTACAGGGAAGCACCACATGCAATGGACTATAACAGGGATGACTTTTGGAATAGATAATAATTACTAACCTGAAAAGATTGTATGAATTTACTATTGTAGATTAATTTTACTAGTTTTGTTGTTGTTTGTGTTTTCTCATGTTGACAGGGTTGCTTTAGACACTCTTGCTGCATTGCTAAAATCAAGTAAGTTTTTAAATACTAGAAATACTAGATACTGTATTTTCAAGTATTTTATCTACATTGTTAAACTGGAAATATAGATTTAGTCTATAGTTATAAACCTGGTTTATAATAATTTAATGTCAAAATTGAGTAATAACTAATGTCGTTTATGTTTATTGATCTACAACTTATTCAAAATATTAGTTTCTTTTTCTATGTTATGACTATACAGATATAAGGCCCTGTTAGTAGGGGAAAGTAATATGTAAATGTTATGTATTTATTTAAAAAACTGAAGTTAACATAGCATTGAAAATGTTTACTGTGAAGACTATCTTGAATAATCACTCTATGTATAATACACATGATTTTAATTTAGAACCCTCTTATTAGAAATTTTACTTCTACCATAAATTCAAATTTATAACATTAAAATGGCTACTAATGTAAATTTATAGTTTACTAAGTTAATTGACAAACTAAAGCACTATCTTCAAAATTGAAGCATTGGAATAAATGGGTTGTATTATGATATGATACCTTTGAAGAGTAATCATAGTCATCTACATTTCATGTTTTTTTTTCACCAAGATATTCAGTAACTCTACTTTAAATACGTTTCATTAGCACCCCTATTTTCATTGGTTGATTAACATTTATTTAACCACAATAACATTTTAGTCTTTAAGATCTGTATTGTTGGCTTTCAGTTTTATTTTTCCCCCAAATTGTCTTTCTAGGGTAGAACAACATTTCCTTAAGTTTGAAGAACCAGAACTGTTTATTTGAATAGTAACAAATGACTAGTTGGTAAATCTGATATTTGGTAATGATTTATTAAATTTTAAAAAATCACTTTAGGTATTAGTATTCTATACTAGAGGCCTATTTTTAAATGCACTAGGGTGTTTTGGAGCATTTTCTTGGAGGGAAAGGGATAGACATTTACTTTAAAATGAGAATTAAACTACTGGAATAATCCCAAGAGAGTATAAAGTATGTATACAAAGTGCAGAAAGTGCAGAGTGGAGATACACAGTGCAGCTTCATCGGTTGGATGCTGCAGCGTAAAGGGAAACCCAAGTTGGATTTCAGGTTGTAACTGGAAAGGGAAGAAGAGACACAGGCTGAGTGTAAGCTGGGCGTCCTGGTCACATGAGTAGAACACCCTTCAGTAAACTGTACTAATTGTGCTCAGTTGCAGGTGGCTCTGTTCACTTCTCTTTAGGGTCACTTGGCACCTGTGTTTGAGTTATGGGCAAGTTTTTTTAATTTGAACTTTAATAAAAAGTTTCAGTATTCCTTATAAATTTAACTTAGGCTATTGAGAATTACGGTAGAGACAGCGTTTGTAACAGGAGTTACATTGAGCATGTTTTTTTAAGAAAGATATTCATAGCTAGTAAGCTAAAGGCTTATATATTCTAACTGGTATAAACAAAGTATGTATATTCATTTAAAATACATGAAACTATTGCCAGCCAAAACTATGGAACTGTATTGTAAATAGGCACAGCCTTAGCCAAACTAGCTTTGCTAGGCACTGTTAATAGAGGTTTGGAAACATTTACATAGGACCCCACCCCTTCCCTACCCTGGAAGTTTCTTCTAGCTCTCTAATGTACAAGCACGCTTTCTGAGAGGGCATTAATTACGTTGATTTCACTGTCTTAAATTTTATGTTTTAGATATGTATTAGCACAGTTGGAAACTGGTATTTCTTTGAGGCAATTAAAAGTAGCAGGACTTGACTGTTGCATTGTCTTAATGTCCATGGGGTCATTTCATAGGTAAACTTAGACTAGGAAGGGACTGATATTTCTCCGTAACTGAACCACCTCAGATGGGTTGGTGGTCCACTTTATTTTGTACTCTTATAACAGGTCGACCCAGTGATGCTTGGTGGCTTCAGATGTTGCATTAGGATTCTCTTGCTGACAGCTTAATTAAATGTACCTATTTGGTTAATAATCTTAAATATTAGCAGTTAAAAATAATAAAATAAGTCAAATTAGTGGATTTCTGTTAATTCTATCTCCCCAAAATTGACCATTTTCAAAAATCCCTTTAATATAGTTTCACTACATTAAAAAATAAGGATTGGAAATCACCATCTTCTAATTATATAATGCTTCTTACATTTATTTGCTAAATAAGTTCTGTAAGTATTTTAACTAAGAATTATGGCATGGATATTTATGTAATTATAGAGGTAATTAAAGAATTAATTTTAATGGAAACACTAAGTTTGTAATAGGACCTATAATCCAATCTAGTTAATCTCAGTGGAAACACAAAGTTTGTAATAGAGGTTACAATAATGGTAATGGTTTTTAACAAAATTCTATTCACAGATCGTAAGTTAAAGGCTTCTACATTCCATTTATTGTAATCAAAGTCAGTACATTCATAAGTTTAAAAGACATGAAAAGTTTTGTTCATATTAACATTTAAAAGAGGTAGCCCTAATTGCATTAAATATATTCTGTTTTTATTAACCAGAAAACAATATATGGGCAGGTTTCTGTAAAATACTATAATTTATCTTCTGGAATTTAGTTTGTTAGATTAAAAATATTTAAATATATGGTTGCCATTTTTTGATAAAGTTCTTTTAAGAGTTTATTACAATATTGTGGTTATATTTTCAATTTGTTTATTCTACCACTTCTCCTTTCACTTAAAAAATATTCTTTCTCAATTTTCTTTTGTTAAAGAAACAAATGCCAGGAGAGCTGTAGACAGAGGATATGTCCAAGTGCTTTTAACAATTTATGTAGATTGGCACCGCCATGATAGTCGGCACAGGAACATGCTCATTCGGAAAGGCATTTTACAGAGTTTAAAAAACGTAACAAACATCAAGCTGGGAAGAAAAGCCTTTATTGATGCCAATGGGATGAAAATTCTCTATAACACTTCGCAAGTGAGTTTTTTCCTGTTACTGTGATCATGTATTAATAATATTCAGTTCTTAAGAAAACTTAGTATTTCTAAAAATACTCCAAAGGTATGATAAATATATTTTTTAAAACATTGAAAACCAAAAGGCATAATCATTTCTCACATGTGACCACAGACTGAGTTGGAGAAAGTGCTTAAGTGCATATGTCTGCAGTGTGAAATTTTTCCACACAGGTAAGAGGAAGATACATAAATCTATCCACTGGGCAGGAAGGGATTCCATGTAGCCATGTTTTCTAAGATGCACAGTTGGCTATTTGCGTGTTTCCCTCATAAGGTGTATTTGGATGTTTTACAGTTGGTAATGCAATTCTGTTGCTTGTGAGTGTTCTTTCTTCTGCATAGAGCATTTTTCCTGTTTTCTTTATTATTACTTACAGAGCATTTTAAAATGGAGAGGGGACAAAAGTGAAACCTGGAGTTAGGGTTCCTAGTTCTGTCTGCTATTGTAACCTGCCTTCCTGATGATATCTTCAGTGAGATTTGTTGCAGCGTCTGTAGAAGAGTGTCAGCTCTGGGAAATGGGCTGTGCAGTGTGGTCCTTTGTTTTCAGTAGGCTGTCGTTACTAGAAAGAAAACTGTCCTTGAAAATTCCAGCCAGGTATAATTGTGCCACCTGGCTTATACATGACTAATAATCTCTCTCTGCATGAGAGTAAAGATATAAGAGCACACATTTTACGTTTACCCTTAGCTTCATTTTTCTTATCAGTCATGAACACTTGTTTTTATTATTCCTACTATAGGCAGTGGTGGATATTTGATATGTGAGGAAGAGTTGGGTAACTTTGGTTTATGCCACTTAACATTTCTGAGCTTTAATTTCACATCCGTTTTGACAGACTAGATGTGAAGATTTGTACTGAAAAATTTACAGGATGTCAGAGCGCCATCTAAGTGTCCATTGTCTATGATGATAATGTGTTATGATATAGTTTGAAATGATATAGTTTGATATCCCTTATGTATTAGTCCTTCACAAGATTAATTGGATACCAGGACAGCAAATTAAACTCTTAAAACTTAAAACCGTGTATTTAGACTGTTTTTTATAATTGAACAGCCAACTTATTAGAGGTGCTATTGATGATAACTGATAAAATTCTGAGAAAAGTTCAGCCAAATGCATATTCCTTCTTGTTTCCTTTTTATTATCTTACTATCTTTCTCCCTTACTTTTGAAAAACTTTGTGTGCTAGACTTGCTAAATACACCTAAGTCCCTCACAGATATTACTTAATACTTTGGTGACTTTTGGTATCAAAGATGGTATTGATTTCTGCTTAGTTAAAATATTTAAGGAAAAGTTCTACTAAATTTGCCATATGAGTAGTTAAAGCTGCTTTATAATCATATTATGTTAAAATATCGTTTTTGTGACATTTGTCTCTTGAAAATCATTAATGTATTACTTTCTGAAGTAATGTAAATTTGGTTGTTATTTACTAAAGGCAAATTATTTGTTTATTTTCTTTTCCTATAAAACAGGAATGTTTGGCAGTCAGGACGCTTGATCCTCTTGTCAACACCTCCAGTCTGATAATGAGGAAGTGTTTCCCTAAAAATCGCCTTCCACTCCCAACGATTAAAAGTTGTTTCCATTTCCAGTTGCCTATTATTCCTGTGGCTGGACCTGTGGCTCAGCTCTACAGCTTACCCCCTGAAGGTAGGACCCCGGACGGACTGCCGGCTCTTAGTGGTTTTTGGGATTGTCTGGCGCTGTTGACTGTTTTCTTTGTGTGTGTGTCCTTAATGAACACAGTAAACTTTCATGTTATATTTTAGTTAATAAATACTTTTTTAAATATAAGAAATTGGGGGCTAGTAATTAAGGGATGTAGTGTGGGATTTGTTACAAAAATGTGAGTGTGCACTGTGGAAAAAATGTAAGCATCACATAGGAACATCACTTGATAGTTTATATGAAGTTTCAGAGTAGAAGAGTGTAGACAGTAGATGTTTGGGTAATTATATCTGAGCTGACATTTTTAGCTTTTTCATGAGCTTCAGTTTTTTAAAGTTGAAAATACCTCTAATCAGCAGAAACAAACCCAACCTAATCACCAAGAATGTTGTGCTTAACATAAGAAATTATCAGAAGTTGGCTGTTTGCCACTTTCCATATAATAGTGTCGGTACGTAGGAAAGGAAGTAAAAGTTTAAGCTTTTTAATCTGAGGGAAAAGTAGAGTTTTTTTGATAATATCAAGCCAAGGAAAATGGAAAAGAGGAAGTTGTCCAGCCTATTAATAGAATTTCTAAAGCATTTTCTTGTCATTTGATAACATTTTTGGAAAAAAATGAAGGTGCTTTATATTTAAAATCAATTATTTGGAATAAGTGATTGAGGAGAATTAAGTAATTATAGTTAGTTTTATTACTCTTTTTAGAGAGAGGGGAAGGGAAGGAGAAAGAGTGGGAGAGAAACATCAATGTGTGATTGCCTCTCATGTGTCCCCTACTGGGGACCCGGCCTGCAACCCAGGCATGCGCCCTGACTGGGAATTGAACCGGCGACCCTTTGCTTCCCAGGCCTGTGCTCAATCCACTGAGCTACACCAGCCAAGGCAGCTTTTATTATTCTTGATACAGATTTGTTAATGGTACTTATCACAGGATACACATTTATGATTTTTTTAAAAGATTTTATTTATTTATCTTTAGAGGGGAAGGGAGGGAGAGAGGGAGAGAAATATCAATGTATGGTTGCCTTTTGTGCATCCCCTGCTGGGAACTGGCCTGCAGGGAACAGGTCTGCAACCCAGGCACATGCCCTGACTGGGAATTGAACCGCAATTGTCTGGTTTGCAGGCCCATGCTTAAATGTCTGGTTCACAAGGCTCACATTTATGATTTTATTTTAAAATATTTAATTATTGAAGTACAAGTTTAGTCCACACAAAGTCCAGATTTAGTTTGCACAAAATATCAGAATGCATTATTCAGAAACTTCCTGTAAAAGATTTAAAAGTCTAAGACTAAGTCTGGGACTTGAATAAGATAGCTAAGTAAAAACAATGATTTTATTCCTTCTTCTCATTCTATTTAAAATTAAAAATATGGGAAAATCTAAAAACTACTGAATCTAAAAACTAGCATTCTCATGGAACAAGCATAGAACATGCAATAAACATCATAGAGATGTGATTAGATTGAGAAAAGTGTCAGCTTTTACCCACTTCAATATGAAGTGCAGTATCTCTGACTCAGGTTGAGGTTCAGTTAACACCTAATTTGGAGGGAAATAAAAAAGCAGTTGGAATTCCCTCCTGTCTGTGTCTCAGTGTGGGATTATGAGGTTTAGAGGTGATTCTAACAGGCAGAAAGCTAGCAAGCCTTGGCTATGATGTGGCAGGTGGTTAACAATGGGAGGGAGGTAGGATGTACCTCCTTGTGTTCTTTATACAGTGTCTAGAATAATCACATGTATAGAGAAAGCTGACTTCTAGTGCAGAAAATGACAGAGAAATGATATTTTTTGAGGGCCTTTTTTCTGACTCATCTGAGACTGATGTAAAGCATCACTGAATTACAAAAGGGGATATACATTAACTAATAAGCTCCAATGACTTAAAATGTAAGGGGAAGGTTCTGATAGCAACTGCGTAGATACAAGGAAAATGCCATCTTTCTGTTTTCTGTAATTTTCTCACATATGAGGCTTCATAACATTTATCAAAATTTTCATTTTTTTTACCTTCCTCAGGACTGTTTTTTCTTTCTTCATTTTATCCTCAACATCCATTAGATTGCATGAGACATAGTAAGTGTGCATTTAACATTGGTTGATAAATGAATTGAATTGGCTTCAATACTTATTTCCTTGAATATCAAATGCCAAAAGATAGGCAGCATCTACAGAGATTTGGAAGAAGAGTTTCGACTTAAGACTTCCGAACCCTTATTACTTGTTCTCCATATGTAAAGGTGACATATTCTTAGATATGTAATAGTATGGAAGTATATTATTTAAGTACCCTTCCTGAAGTAATTGCATCACTTCAGCCAGGCCAGTGATGAATTAAGATGTCAAGAATGCACAAAGACATGGTAGCAGAGTAACTGTTTAGCATCACAAATTGTTAATTATGTAATACTAAATAGATCTTTAGACTGGGATCTGTTAAATCATAGGAATCCATAGATGGATTTCAGAGACTGTGAATGCTACTTTGAAATTTTATGTAAATACATTTATGTTTTTTTTCTTGGGAGGAATTCTTGAAAGGATCTGTCACTGCTAAAGAAAAGCAAGGACATTTCAAAGATTCACAAAATCCTAGGGTGCTAAATATAAAGCAAGAACAAGCAAATCAGTTTTAGTAATAAGATACCTAAATGGATAAAATATTCCTGTTAAAAAAGAGAAACTTTCAAATTGGGTTAAAAAACTAAATCTAAGTAGCTGATCTGTACTGGAGGTTCCTAAAATATCTAAATGGGAAACATGACAGTAAACAGATTGGCAAATGTGTATCTGTTATTCCCAGTTCGAAAGAGTTGAGGAAGGCAGTATTACTACCATACAAAATATAAATACAGAGTATGTTTAAAACAAGACAGCAAAGATTATTTTAAATAAGCTAGATAATAACAGATGTGCCTAATGCTAAAGGAAAGTTAGGAAGTTATTATGATTTCAATAATCAGAATTTGGTAGAAACAATTTAGTGGGTGATTTTGAATTTACCTCTAACTTCTTGGCATGTTAGATAGAGGAGGTTCAGCCAATTGAAGTGGATGCTAAAGATGACTCCTGTCATTACATTTGAAAAATACGATTGAAATGAGTAAATATTAATGAGTAAATACATTGAAATGAGTAAATATTCATATTTTTAGGAAAATATGAATAGTTAATATGTACTAAAATAGTGAAAGACATACAGTTGAACATGCAGTCAAGTTACCTTCAGCAAAGACACCAAATGTTGATGACTTTATAGGTGAGCTCTCTCAACTTCCAAAAAAATTTTCTATGCTTTATTTTCCAAAGCAAAGAAAAAAGAAACTAGCATGATACTGAAATAAAAACCTGGTAGAATAACCTGAAACAACCTATAGATAATTGTCACTCATGAAGATAAATATAAAAATTCTAAAATAATAGCAAATTGAACACTTTTTACATGTGTAAGACATCTTGACAATATAAGGATTATTTTTAAGAAAGTAAGCTGAGACTTCTGCCAAGATGAAGGCGTAGGTGGAAGCACTGCACCTTCTCGCACAACCAAGTTTAAAAACAACAAAGGTTTAGCAACAAAAACACAGCCAAACCACAGAAAATTGAACTACTCGGAAGTCTGACAACAACGAACCCTTCAGCCAAACTGGTAAGAGGGGCAGAGACAGCAGCAGAGCCGGGTCGGGCAGGAAAGATCCACTGGACCAACCCAGGCACACGACCCATATGCACCAGCAGCCATGGGCGGATCCCAGGTGTGGAGAAATGGGCGGGCCCACTGGGGGCACAAGGCGGTGGACCCACTGAGGGCTGATGGCAGTCACACATTCATGTGCAGATAAACCGGTGGAGAAGTGATCAGTAAGACAAACTGCGCAGGCCCCAGCAGCAGGAGGAACTGCCATTGTCCCTCTGACCCTGCCCCCACATACAGCATCACAAACCAATGACCTTGGTGGCCCTGCCCTGGTGAACAACTAAGGCTCCGCTCCTCATACACAACAGGCATGAACAGATCAAAACATGGCTCAAGAATAACTCAGAGCACCAGAGCCAATAAATCTAAGCAATGAAGAAATAGCCAAACTTTCAGGTGCACAGTTCAAAACACTGGTGATCAGGATGCTTATAGAACTGGTTGATTTTAGTCATAAATTAGAGGAACATATGAAGGCTAAACTAATTGAAACGAAGTGAAATGCACAGGAAACCAATAGTAATGGAAAGGAAACTGGGACTCAAATCAAAGGAGTGGACCAGAAGGAAAAAAAAAATGACCAAACAGAAAAGGATGAAGAAACAAGAATTCAAAAAAATGAGGAGAGGCTTAGGAACCTTCAGGACATCTTTAAACGTTCCAACATCTGACTTATAGGGGTACCAGAAGGGGAAGAGGAACATCCACAAGTGGAAAACTTATTTGAACAAATAATAAAGGAGAACTTCCCCAATCTGGCAAAGGAAATAGACTTCCAGGAAATCCAGGAAGCTCAGAGAGTCCCAAAGAAGTTGGACCCAAGAAGGAACACACCAAGGCACATCATCATTATATTAGCCAAGATTAAAATGAAGGAGAGAATCCTAGAAGCAGCAAGAGATAAGGGGACAGTCATCTACAAAGGGGTTCCCATCAGACTGTCAGTGGATTTCTCAAAAGAGACCTTACAGGCAAGAAGGGGCTGGAAAGAAGTATTCTAAGTCATGAAATCCAAAGACCTACATCCAGGATTGCTCTATCCAGCAAAGCTTTCATTTAGAATGGAAGGACAGTTAAAGTGCTTTTCAGATAAGATCAAATTCAAGGAGTTCATCATCACCAAGCCCTTATTATATGAAATGTTAAAGAGACTTACCTAAGAAAAAGAAGATAAAAAAGATGAACAGTGAAAGGACAGCAAACTTGCAGTTATTAAGAACTACACCTAAAACAAAAGCAAACTAAGAGGACAGCTAGATCAGGAGCAGAGCCATAGAAATGAAGATCACATGGAGGGTTAGCAGACAGGGGAGTGGGAGAAGGAGAAGGGGGGGAAGGTACAGAAAATAAGTAGCATAGATGGTAGGTAGAAAATATTTAGGGGGAGGGCAAGAATAGTATGGGAATATAGAATCTAAAGAACTTGAGACACGTGGTCATAAACTAAAGGGGGGAATGGTGAGGGGGTGTGCAGAGTGGAGGGGAATGAAGGGGGGAATAGAACAACTGTAATGGCATAATTAATAAAAAATGTTAAAAAAAGAAAGTAAGCCTATTATAATATTGAGATTTTAATAAGATTTATCATTACATCAAAGGAAGAAAACCAATGATATCTTAGTAAATGCCTTGAAGAGATTTAATAAAAATCATTATTAGTTACAAATAAAATTTTTTTAGGCATCCAGAAATATTTCCCAAACAATCTGTTATCTAACTCAGATCAATAGCCAACATCACACACAGTAGTGAATGTTAAAGGATGCTTCTCTCAACCGTCGTTAGTGAACATCATTTTGGAAGTTCTAGTTGAATAAGTGGGACGTGGAAAGGAGAGACTGGAGTCATTAAGACTGAAGTAATACGAATTTGTGTCTGTGAAGGATGTTAGTGTCTGTGTAGGCAATACAAGCAAATCAACTCTAAAACGTATGTTAGACAAATAAAAGTTCAATAGAATACTATTTACAGGATAAATGAATAAAATTCAGTAGCTTTTCTGTTTCTGTGTTTTCTCATATATAGCAGCAGAAACCAGTTATAAAACATAAAGGGAAAGTAAATCACATTTACAGGAGCAAAGCAACAACAAATTAACCCCTTGGAGCGTGCTTTCTAAAACCTTACAGAAAGTGCCGACTCACTCTTTTGTTTTATGATACAGAGAGAGTAAAATTTATCTGACTAGGTTCTTATTGGTAAGCATTTGAATTTCCCCGTATATTTTTGTTTTTAGTATAAAGGAGCCAAGAATATTTTGAAAACTAACAACAAGGAATGATTTATATTCTTTGATTTCAATTCTGTAAATAGGCTATAATGATTAATTATTGGAAATGGTACATGAATAGATCATAGATCATTAGAATAGAGAGGAAGGCCTCAGATGCCCGAAACCACATGGCATTTCACATCTGGCTATAAATACCAGAGAGAAATACAATAGAAAGGAAAATATTTAAAGGTTTCATTAAAAATTAAAACATATTTTGCCTCTGATGCTGAATTGCATTTCCCCTTCTCCCTGTCCAGGCAGTCATCTTTCTTGGTTGCAGCAGGCTTTTCTTAGTCAATTCCTTTCTTTTTTCCTAACAGTTCTTTCTCCAAATGTCAGTTCTTCCCTTGTTTGTCCGTGGCTAACTGCTGCAAATACACTGGCATAAATAGACCCAGAATACTATATACAATACAAATACTTATTTTTTTGCTCTCTACTTCCAGAAGAGTTTGAGCAAACTTAGTAACTATATTAGTTAGGATAGACTGAGTTGTTGTTACAAAATGACTCAATATAGTACAGTAGTCATTCAACTAACAAAAGTACTAACGTACATATTTATAGCACATACCCTTTGCCTGGCACAATACATGTATAATCCCTTTAATGCTCACAAGAACACTGTGAGTGGGTATCTCTGTCCATTTTATAGATGAAGAAAATGAGACACAGTTAACTGAGGTAACTTGCTCAAGGTCAAATAGCTAGTAGGTGCAGGAGTCCAGTATTTGAATTAGGTGTTTTGTCTCTAGAGCCTCTTTACTGCACTGCAACAAGACAGAAGAGGCAGTAGGCCTCTTCTCCACCAGGTCATCAAAGGAAGTGGGTTCTTTTTGTTTTTATCATCTCCTCTGGCGCATATGCATGTGGAAAATGGTGATGAAAGTAAAATTGAGAGAGAAATTTTATTTCTGAAGAATATGACCTGGAAGTGGTATTTACTATTGTGTCTCGCATACCATTAGCCAAAAATTGGTCATATGACTGTATCTACCAGAAGGGAGGCTGGAATCTATAATATCTAGTTAAAACTCAGAGGTTCTGTTACTGGAAGGAAAGAGCAGGGGACAGCTACATGAGGAGTGGGGAGGAGTTAATATTCTTTGCTAAAATAAGTCATACTGGAAATGGAAGTCAAAAATAGTTTAAAGAAAGGGTTGTCACAGGATAGAAGGGTACTCCCAACACTTGCCTCCCTCACAAATGCCACGACAAAAAACCTCCAACCAGCTATAAATTGGTGAAAATACCTTAGGGATAGGTCTGGACTACAGTGAAGAAACAAACATTAAAAACCCTGCAGAGCTAAAAAACTGGGGACCACTGCATAGTGAAGTATGGGGACTATTTTATCTGCATCACCCTGTGCCTGAGCCCAGAGCAGCTCAGCACTGGGATGGGGGTGGGGCTCTGGTCTCCTCAGAGGATTTGTATCTCACAAGGAAGGACCCTTGGGGTCCAGGAGAACCCTAGTAAGGCTCACGGCTGTGGACATTTGTAGCCTTTGCTACCAAGTCTCTTAAGACTTCACTAAAGCTGGTCCAATCTGACGGAGCTGTCCCATTTGCTGTCTCTACTCACTAGAAGAGGAACTCTCGCTGTGGGTCTGTGCTGCGGTTGCATCTCCTCCCGACTGGCATCACTGCAGTGAGTTCCAGATACCCAGACCCTTTTTCCCGAGAGATCTGCACACTCCTGCACCTCAGACACCAATGCCAACTGCTACAGCAAGTGCACCTGTGTCCCAGGACCCAGATGCTGTAGTAGTTTTCATGAACCCAGGACCCCAGATGCCCTGCTGTTCTGAGTGACAGCATACCAGGTGAGGCACCAAGAGGAATCCTGGGTAGAACTTTCTCTTCTCTTCTGTGGGAAAAAAGAGAAAAAGGACTTTCCCAGCAAACTTTGCTTATGAAAACTCCAGTATCCCTAATCACCTGCAGGACCTCTGCAGTATTGGCCACAGGAGACCCTTATTGTCTACTGACACCAGTCGCAATTTAGGGAGCTGTGTGGAGACCATGCTGCTGCGCCTCCCCAAGATACGCTGCATCCTGCCCAGCTGGTGTTCTCACAGCCACCTGCAGGTAAAAGTCTTTCACAGCCCAAGGCATTCCGAAAAGGCTAGAAGAAGTGACTGTACCTTCAAATGTGCAGACATTGACACAAAACCATCAGAAGCGTGAAAAAGCAAGGAAACATGGCATGGTACTATTAAAGGACTGCAGTGATTTTCCAGTAATTGATCCCAAAGAAATGGGAATCTGTGAGTTATCTGAAAAAGAATTCATAATAATTATTTTGAGGAAGTTCAGATAATTCAAGAGAAAATAGACAACTCAATGAATTTGGTAAAACAATACATGAACAAAGTAAATTCAGCAATGAGAAATGAATCATAAAAGAACCAAATGGAAATTGTGAACCTGCAGAAAAGAAATAAAAAATGTGATAGTGAACTTTAATACTGGGTGTAATCAAACAGAAGAGAGAATCTGTGAACTTGAAGACAGGACTCTTGCTATCTAATCAGAAAAGAAAAAAGAAATTAGAATGAAAAAGAGTGAAGAAAGCCTGTGTGAATAGTGGGACACTATGGAGTGAAACAGTGTCTGTGGGATGGGAATTCCTGAAGGAGAAGAGCAAAAGGAAACTTATTTAAAGATATAATGGCAGAAAACTTACCAAATCTGGAGAGAGATGGCCATTTAGGTGCACAAAGCTCAAAGATTTCCAAACAGATCCACTTCAAAGAGATCTTCACTGAAGCATTATAATCAAACTCTCAAAAAATCAAAGACAGAATTTTGAAAGCTGAAAGAGAAAAAAGACTTATCACATACAAGGTAATCCTGACAAGCTAATTAGCATATTTCTCAGCAGAAACTTTGTAGGCCAGGAGAGAGAAAGAGAGAGAGGGGTGGATGGATGATATATACAGTGGGGCAAAAGTACATTTACAGTTGTATGTGTAACACAGAGGTTAATTATTCTTGTGTTATTTATCATTGTATATTTTTTCCATACAACTGTAAACCTACTTTTTAAAAAATCCTCACCAGAGGATATGTTTAATTTTCTAAAATGATTTTAGAGCAAGAGGAAGGTAGAAGGACAAAGAGGGAAGCATCGATGTGAGAGAAAAACATTGATTGGTTGAGTCTTGTATGCACTTTGACTGGGGATAGATCCCACAGCTTATCTGTGTTCCCTGACTAGGAATCAAACCCGCAACCTTCTGGTATTCAATGACTCTCCAATCAACCGAGCCATCTGACCAAAACTAACCCTATTTGTGCCCCACCCTGTATTCAAAGTGCTCAAAGAAAAAAGCTGTCAAACTGGAATACTTTACCCAACAGCCGTTCTTCAGAAATGAAAGAGAGATGAAGATACTTTCCAGAAAAATGGAAGCTGAGGGAATTTATCACTACTGGGCCTGCCTTTCAAGAAATGCTAAGGGGAGTTCTTCAACCTGAAACACATGGATACTAATTTGTAACATGAAAACATGTGAAAGAATAAAATTTACTGAGGAAGGTAAATATATGTAGTCAATTCAAAACACACTGATATTGAGATGATGGTATATAGTCACTTTAAACTCTAGTGCAGAGGTTAAGAGACAAAGTGTTAAAAATAAATATAGCCATGGTATTTTATTAATGGCTATACAATATAAAAGATGTAAATTGGGATATCAACAACATACATTGTGGGTAGGGCAAGTAAATGCAATGATTTTATGCAATTGAAGTTTAGTTGTTATCAACTGAAATAAACAATTATATTTAGTTATAAAATGTATTATGAAAGCCTAATGCTAATGACAAAGCAAAACCTGTAACAGACAAATGATAAACAAAAGAATCCAAGCATACCATTGCAAAATATCATCAGCTCACAAAGATAGCAAGAGAGGAAGAAGGATCAAAGGAAGTATGAAACAATCACAAAGCAATGAACAAAATGGCAATAATAAGTCCTTACTTTTAAATAAGTATTCTAAACTTAAAGTTTGAATTTTTTAGTTGAAAGATACAGAATGCCTGAATGGTTTAATGAAACCATCCAAATATACTCTGCCTACTTTAGACTCATTTAAGCTTTTAGGATGCTCATAAACTGAAAATGAAGGAATGGGGAAAGATACTCCATGTAAATGGAAACCAAAAGAGAGGAGGGGTAGCTATACTTGATACAAAACACACGTTAAGTAAAAAAAATCTGTAACAGGGACAAAGAAAAAGAAGTTTATTATGTGATGATAAAGGAGTCAGTTCGTTAAGAGAATATAATTCTTAACATATGCACCCAACATCGGAGCACCTAAATATATTAAGCAATTAATAGACCTGAAGGGAGAAGTAAACAGCAATGCAGTATGGTAGAGGACTTCAGTACCCCACTTTCAACAATGGATAGATAATCCAGACATAAAATAAGAAAATAAGAGACTCATTTAACGACACTTCAGATCAAATGGACTGAACAGAGATACACAGAAAATTCCATCCAGTAGCAGCAGAATACACATTCTTCTCAGGCACGCACAGCATTCTCCAGGCTAGATCATATGTTGGGTCACAGAACAAGTCTTAATAGATGTAAGGAACAGTTAGCAGATGGAAGGGAATCATAAAGATTACAGCAGAAATAAATGAAAGACTAGAAAGATCAATAGAAGAGATCAATGAGGAAAACTTGGGATAATTGTAATAGAATGAGCAAGGATAAAATAAAAGATGAATGAAACTCATAATTGGTTTTTTTGAAAAGATAAGCAAAATTGACAAACTATCAAACCTTTAGGTAGTTAAAGAAAAAATAATAAAATATAAATGAAAGCAGAGACATTACAACTGATAACAGAAATATAAAGGATTATAAGAGGCTACCGTGAACAATTATACTCCAACAGATTGGTCATCCTAGGAGGAATGGATAAATTCCTAGAAACACAAAACCTGTGCCCTGACTGGGAATGGCACCGGTGACCCTTGGGTTCACAGGCCAGCACTCAGTCCACTGAGCCACACCAGCCAGGGCTAGTGCCTACTTTTTTTTTTTAAAGCACACAGTTATTTACTCCGGTACTTTCAAAATGACTCCTCCACTCTACTTTCCTCGTCTTGCCCACATCCACAGTCTTCGTGTCCTTTTTCATTCTCTTCCCTGAGTTTTTCTCTAACGCAGATTCATTCTGCATCCCTATTACTCTTTTCCTCTTATTAATTGGTCTCCCTCCACATATGTGCTCCCTCTCTCACACCTGCCGAAGTGATCTTTTAAAAAACACAAGTTGAATTAATTCATTCTCCTCTTCAAAATCCTCGGTGTTTGTCTTCTGTGAGTTAAAAGTCTGAACTACTTGGCTTACTATATTCATTTTCTCATTCCTATTTGCCTCTCATCGTCCTTTCCCAAGCATACAAGTTAAGTCGTGTTTGACTTACTATTTCCTAAAGACCTCATCTAAATTATTTTAGCATTATTTCTTTTTTCAAATTCACACTATCCACCCTTATGTTCACCTAGGAAGCTACTATATTTTCTTCAAGTTACTGCTTCATTATTACCTGTATTGTGAAATGATCACTGATGACCCCTTGGCCCCAAGCCGTTGGCAGTTGGTTTATTCTGTCCCTTGCTTTCCCATAGCATTTTTAAGTATATGCCTTCATTAGTGTGTATCTTTTTAAATATAACTATTTATTTACTCTCTTCTGCTTTTTAACCTCATGAGCTCCCTGAGAGCAGGGACTGTATTTACAAATGTTTTTAAAAGTCTCCAGCAGACAGCACAGTACATGGCACATGGTAGTCGCTGACACAATAAGTGGGAAGTGGATTGTAAAAGGGGTGAAATGAGTTGTTCAGATTTAGCATAAATAGGAAACAGAGGCTTCATTCAGGCTGTTGCAACATAAGACAGTATTAAATTTTAAAAACAAAACAGTAAAAAAATTCATTTTTATAGTGCTTTTTCAAATTTTAAAGCACTTTCACTGTATCTCAGGTTTTTCAACAACTGGGACAGCCTTATAGATACTTTTAATAAGAAATGTCATTTAATTATCCTTTGGCAATTGAAATACACATGTTTGCATATAGATAGAAACATTCTCCCTTTGGATGTGTATGTTGTAGAAGGCTTACCTCTGACCTACTTACTTATAGCACATTTTGTATCACAGTGGATGACGTAGTAGATGAAAGTGATGACAACGATGATACTGATTTAGAAGCTGAAAATGAAACTGAAAATGAGGATGACCTAGATCACAATTTTAAGGTTAGTATAATTTTCTGTTTTCAGTCAACTTACTAAATTGTATACACAGTTGTAAAACAAAGACTAGCTAAATAGATGTAGCTAATAATAGATTAATTTGTTGCATCCACATCTTTTTATAATGGCTGACTATGGACAGTAAACTATTGAAAGAGAAAATAATGTCGCTTTGAATTCATTGGTCTTTGAAAAGGGCCAATGCATTCTTTCTTCACTGTGCCTGTTTTACAGGTAAATTCATCTTTCTAATATTAAAGGAGTTTTTATCTGTATATTAATATAAAATAATAAAAATTTTATTTATATGGATTATCAATGAAGATATAGAAAGTGAAAAAGCACTTTAAAGTACCAATTACAATAGCACCAAACCATGAATTACTTAAGTATATATCTTAAACAATATATGTAAAAATTTATATCTTGAGTATCACAAAACACTGATTAAAGAAATCGTAGCTGATCTGAAGAAATGGATAGATATAACCTGTTCATAGATTGGGAGATTTAATACTACTTACTAGTAAATTATTATTTTTTTTTTCCTGAAGTAGAGAGCCACCTTTATAAGGCTGTATTTTCAAAAAATAATATTGAATATTAGTCTAGTATGGCTGGTGGAAATAATGCCTCTGTAAATTTTTTGTTACTTTGAAAGCATTGTCTACTTTATTAGATGTTAATCAAGCATATTATGTATTTTTGATTCATTAATGCATAATTTAAGATACATGAAATTACATACTCATGTAATAATAATTGCACAATAGTGATACAATAATTAAGATGATACTCTTTAAGTAAAGACAGTTTATTATTTATGGCAAGGGGGAAAATCATTTTGTTGGTTATACAAAGAATAGCTAAATTCCTGAATATAAAATAAGAGAAATACATAGTATGTTTTTCCTCTTAAATTACTTATTAATGGTAAGTGTGTAAATATAGTTAGGTACATGTATATAAAAGAATTTTAAAGATTGAAGTGTGGTAGAACAAGGTAGAGAAATAAGTAACTGTGGTAGTAAGATAAATGCAAAATTAAAAAACCAATACCAACTGAAAATTATTAAGTGGTAGAATTATCTCTCTTTAGCCACCAGTGAAGGAGATAATGAGTTGGCATTTGTGTGAGGCCAGAGTTGTTGAGGGCCCTAGAGAGCAGCTTGGATAGCAGGTAAACCGATGCTCATCTTACATTAATTAGCTCCTTGAACAGATAGAGGCCAAGTTGCTTCTGGACACATACTCTGTTTCTCTGAGGTCATACTCCTCCTTAAGACTTACCCTCTTCTTTCCCGAAGGGTCATGGAGACCATTTCTGGCTATGGTTTCATCCCTTTTCTTTTCCCTGAAAGCAAAGTGAATGGTGCCACTGAGCTTTTCTAAGGGCACTTCACTGACCATGAAATATGAGAGTGCATGGTAATCATTAGTGTCTCTCGCGGCAGTGCATTATGTTAACTAACAGTGGATGCTCTGGTGTCTGTGACTACCCTGATGTCCTGGCTCCTCTGTCTGCAAGCTGTGCAATTTTGAGCAAGCCACTTAACCTCTTTGTACCTGTTTCCTCCTCAGTTAAATGGAGGTAATGATGCTATTACTTCATAGTGTTCTTGTGCACATCAAATTAGATAATACATTTAAAATCCTTAGTGCTTCATATATTTTCAGTGCTCAGTAAATGTTATTTTGATCATCGCCAACATGATATACTTATGTTTTTCAATTTAGTTTTCTTAGTTTTCCTTTAATACAAGCAAAATGATGACAATTGGAGAGATGGGGGAACATACTTTAGTCTTGATCTTCACACTAGTTTTTCTATCTTGAGGAGCTGAAATGCCTGCTATTATTAGAATAACCTTTGACAAAAACAAAACAACTAAAACAATAATAACACAACAACCCAAAAATACAAGCAAATTTTAATTTACGCTAAAAGTAATAGACCCTTTATTCAGTGATATTCTGTAATTACATGTAATTAATAATTTGGAAATCTTTAAACCTGAAATGTAGCCTGTAATTTTTTATATTTTTTTAACTGGTGACATGCCTTTTTTGCCATTTCAGAATGATGATATTGAAACAGATATTAACAAACTAAAGCCTCAGCAAGAACCAGGACGAAAGATAGAAGAACTTAAAATGTATGAACACCTTTTCCCTGAGCTTGTTGATGATTTTCAGGTATAAATATAGAAAACTCAGCATCTTAACTGATTTTAAGAAAATATTTTTTCCTTTCTTAGGTGCATAATCAGTGTTTTCATTTGTCCAAAATGAAAATAGTGGTGCTTTTTTGAGTGACATTGGACAATTATGTCAACATTTGGAGTACAAATTGCTTATGTGTAAAATGAGGGAACTAGCTCATTTAATGGACATAGGGTTTTACTCCTTAAAAATTAATCTTGCCCTGGCCATTGTGGCTTAGTTGGTTGGAGTGTTGTCCCATAACCAAAATGTTGTGGGTTTGGTTCCTGTTCAGGACACATATGTAAGTTGCAGGTTCAATCCCTGGTTTCAGTGTATGTGGGAGGCACCAGTTGACACTTCTCTTTTGCACCGATATGTCTCTCTATCCTGTCCTCTTTCTCTAAAAGCTTTGAAAATAATGTCCTTGGGTGAGGATAAAAATATATATAATAGAAAATTAAATAACAATTCTTTAAAAATGGCATTTCAGAATCTTATTTTGAAGTCTTCTTTGTATCAGTTGCATTCAACTAAGGGGAGATGGGAGAGCTAAGAAAATGATAAGTTTAAAACATGTATAGTCTATGTATGTTGACTTTTTTTTCCTGAAAGTGATTGTAGAACTGTGGAATGTCTGGGAGAGAGGAAGGCAACTTGAAGTCTTTAAATCTAAGTTGGTTCATAAGCAGAGTGACTTCTTGTTAACATTTCTTACCCTCATTTATTTACTGGAAACAAGTTTTCAGCCTGAATTAAACAGCAAGTAGAGCTGATTGATCGGTGGCGATGAGTAGATCTAGAGAACTATTCTCACTGTGCTCACCTATGGTGTGGGTGCTTGAAAAACTCTGCAACTGCCTAGGATCTTAAACTGTACAGTTAAGGGTTTGAAGCAAACCCCATGCCCTTAAATTCCGTATATTGATACTTAGTTCCCAGTTGTTGAAATAAAAAGACTTTAATGTGAGGTCATATGGGATAAATAAAAAAAAGAGAAATACTTGCTAGCTAATGTTTACATTTCACAGTTAGAATTATTCAGATTTCTCCTTGGAACTCATGAGTTTTGGCTGCAGTACAAGGATCAGCAAGTTGCCCTCCTTCCCCCTTCCCTATGTCTTTGTTCCTCCCAAACCCCTAGATTTGGTGTATGGAAAGGTACCGTGAAATCAGGGGTATTGGAAAAAACACAGGGATAAAAGAGAGTGTATTTGTCAAAAAAAGAGAAAAAAGAAAGTAAGAAAAGGCATTTGGAAAAGGACATAGGGTGATTTTCTTACAGTCAACCTACAGGAAGTATCTGGATGCTGTTTTAACACTTTTCTGACTAGGTGAGAGCCAGTTAAAAGTAGAACCACAGTGATGGCAAATACTGCTGACTCAAAGCAGAAAAACATTGTGGAAGAATTGGGGGAGAAATTGATTATTATGTGAAGAAATCACCTACTTTTTTCTCTGTGAGCATATGAGAACTATATAATGTGATTAAAAATGGTAGGGTCAGAGAGGAGTAATTTTTTAGTGGGTGTGAAATCTAGGAATTTGATTCTTATCCTTTCACAAGACTTTTTTTGCTTGTAGGCTACAGTGATGAAGTCTTCTTATATGTCTGCCTATTAGTTATCAGCTAGAGTAGGTTACCCTCCATGGTTTCTTGCTTGATACCTATCAATAGCTGGCCAAGTGCCCTTTGTTTTGGCTGTGCCTAGAGCAGGTTCTTACTTTGGTCTAACTTGGTGTGTTCAGGGTCAGATGGTACAGACAGGTCTGTCTCAGTGAGAGACCGCTGGAAAGTCTTATTCCCAAGTGTCCTCCTTTTTACTGTGTTTAAGCAAAAGAAACTACTTCAACATTTCAGGTAGTAGTACATCATTACTAATGCATTCTCTATTTTGTCATGAAGTTTTATGTAGAATAGTTAGTTCTATTTCTATAGTATGGTTAGAGGAAATAGCGCATTATCTTTTATTTATATAACTGAAAAATAATTTCTAAAGTAGTTGTGTTGAGACTTGACCATCTGATTTTTATGTTGGAAGAATGCACTGTTCAAATACTTTAGTATCTAGTTTTTAAACATTTTTATTTATTGATTTTAGAGAGAGGAAGGAGTGGGAGTCGGGGGGAGAGAGAGAGAAAGAGAAACTTCGATTTGCTCCACTTACTTACGCATTCATTGGTTAGTTTTTCTGTGTGCCCTGATCAGGGATCAGACCTGTGACCTTGGTATATCAGGTCAACACCCTGACCCACTGAGTTACATGGCCAGGGCCTCTAGCCTCTATTTTTTTGAAGCCTGTGTTAGAATTATGTATAAGCAATACTTAAGTAATGTACTTTTGAGAATTACAAATATTGGTTGGTACCAAATGGGAAGTGTTTGAAAGAATTTTTCAGCCATCATTGTATCAGATATTCGCAGGTCATGAGATGGTAAACATAAATGCAGTTGATATTATGACATTTTACACTTTGATTTGCATGCCATTTCAGCATCAACTAATAAATCTTAAAATTACTTGATGTATAGGTATGTCTGAATCCTGAGCACCACGCTCTCTGTTTCCAGATGTGTTAAATCTGTTATTCAATGGCCAGATGGAGGGAAAAAGAATGCACTTGAAGGCAACACATGGAATTATTAAAGTTATTAACATACTTTTTAAGGGAAACTTGCATTATTTGAAAACTATGATTATTCATAATGACAATTACAGTTTCATTGCTTGTTTTAAAAAACATTTTATTTATTTATTTTTAGAGAGAGGGAAGGGAGGGAGAAAGAGAGAGAAACATCAATGCGTGGTTGCCTCTCGAGCAACCCCTGCTGGGGAACTGGCCCGCAACCCAGACATATGCCCTGACTGGGAATTGAACCTGCAGCCCTTTGCTTCACAGGCCAGCCCCCAATCCACTGAGCCACAGCAGCCAGGGCTGATTTTGTTTCTTGATGGCACAGTACGGAAAGTGTCAAAATTTTGCATTTTTACAGCTTTTTCTTTTTTTTTTTATCTGTTACAGCATACTGACTGAAATTTACCATATAGACTTTTATTATTTTTATTTTTCTCTCTTATTTTCTTCTTTTTAATTTGGTTTTAAATTTTTATTAAAGTTATATATAGGTGGTCAAGAGTTTTAAGAGTCAAATAGTTTTCATAGTTTAATCAGGAAAATGATGATCTCCTCCTTCCTGCTATTTTCTAAATCACTTTTAGCTCATTTTAGAAGTTAATCTCCATATTTCTAAATGATATTGTTAGTGCCATGTCTTAATTTTTTCAGCTTTTGTTCTTTTTATAAAAATTTTATTATTTTATTTTGTAATGTTATCATTTTAAGATAGGCATGTGGTACTTTTCAGCCTTTCTTTTTTTCCCAATATTTGCATTTTTTGGTGATACATTTTATTCTATTACTATTTTACCTGTATTGTATAAGTTTTGATTTTTAGTATTTTTATTATATTTTGTTTTGAAACTTTGGTTACATTATGATTTTTTTCTTTGATTCACTGGTAGCGTCAAAGCAGGCTTTTAATTTTTAACTTATTTCTAGCACATTGTTACAGGATAAGAGGACAATAATTCTTTATTCTTATAACCCTTTGACATTTTTGAGGCTTATTTCGTGGTTTTAAATATGGTCAATTTCTGTTATTATTTCTTTTGTTCTTGAAAGAGTTCTGTGCTTGGTGGGCATGGCTGTATATTCGCCTTTAGGAAAAGATTGTTAATTGTGTCGATAACTTCTTTCCTTTTTTTACGGATTTATATTCCTCTGATATCAGTTACTGTGCAGGTCTTCAATTTTTGTTATATATTTTTTGAGGCTTATTACTTATTGTGTATAAATGTAAATTAATTTCCTTTTGAACTTTTAATTTTTATTGTAACTGTCTTTATCTCTAAGAGTTTAAGGCAAAAAGTTTTTAAAAATATATTAAGTAGTTACATTAATTTGGCTGTGTTCCTGGTATCTTTTAAAATCTTTTTACTTTCAGCTTTTTGATATCCTTAGGTGTGTATCTTTTAAACAGCATATAATTGGATTAAAAAATCAAGTTGAGTCTTTGCTGTTAACTGGTGCATATTGTGTATATAATATTATTCTTATATTTGGATTTATCTTTATTGTCGTATTCTGTATTTTCATTTGTTCTTCTCTATGTTTCTGTCCCTTTTCCTTGCCTTCATCTGGACTATTTTTTTTCTTGTTTCACCATAAGTTTGAAAGCTATGCAGTCTTGAAATTATTTATTTTAAACAAATCGAGGTATAATTTACATAAAATAAACTATTCATTTAAAGTGTAAGTTTGAGTATTTGCATACTGCAAACATTTTAGTGACTGTTTATGAAACATTTACTAAATTTTGAAGTTAATCATGGCCTTCTTTTCCTCTTTCTCTTACTTAAGAAAGGGAACTTAGAGTTCTTGAATTATAATTACCTCCCCAAACAACTTAAAACTCTAGCTTTTAAAAAACATGATGGTGCTTTATGTTTTACATTCACTTTTTAAGATTTACCTACATTTTTACTATCTATTTTTCATTTACTCATGTTTCTCAGACCTTCTTTCTGTGTGAATTACTTTTCTTGTGTCTGAAATGTGTCTTTTAGTGTTTGTCTCTCTTTTTGTCTTTTGGTCTGAAAGTGTCTTTATTTTGTACTGATTTTTGAAACTTAGTCTAATTTTTTTCTGGCTTGATAAAATCAATTTTATTGAAGTATAATTTATACGCAGTAAGTTATATATATTTAAGTTCAACAAGTTTTGACAAATTTATACAACTGTGCAACTGTCAACCCAGTTAAGATACAGAATTATTTCCATCACCCCAGAAAGTCTCCCTCGTTCCCTTTTATTCAACCGTCTCATCTCCTGCCCAGGTACATACTGACCTGCTGTCTGTCACTCCCAGTTAACTTTGCCTGTTCGAGAACTTCTCACCCCTGGAATCACATAGTGTGTGCTCTTTTGTGTAAGGCTTTGTGTGTTCAGCGTGTGCTTTCGAGTTTCACCCACATTATTACACAAGTGATTCTTTTTCTTTATTGCTGAATAGTATTTCATTGTATGAATATACCACAATTTCTATATCCAGTCTCTTATTGATGAGTATTAGAATGTCAGCCATTTTGGGTTATTATGAGTAAAATTTATACTACTCTCAGTATACAAATCTTTTTGTGGAAATATTCTTTAATTTCTACTGGGTAAATAAATACCTACAAATGAAAATGTTGGGCACTAGGTATGACAAGTGTATGTTTTAACTTTATAAAAAATGTTTTCTGGTGACTTGTAAGATATTTTTTTATCTTCAATGCTATGCATTTTTTCCCCAGTAGTGTTGACTAAGTGTGGGTATTCTGTTTTTAACTCTTGTTTGGGATTCATTGTCTTTTGGAATTTGTGAGTTGTTTCCCCTTAGGATCTGGAAAAACTCTTCTCAAAACCCTCAAAATAAAAACCAAAATTCTTACAATAGCCTGCAAAGCTCTTCAGTATCTGGCTCTTTTTTACCTTTTGAAATCACCCTGCTCACTGTGTTCAGTTATGCCAACCTCCTTGGTTTTGAACACACCAAGCATTTGCCCACTCTGGGTTCTGTGCACGGTCTTTGCTTGTATTTCGTTTTGGTCAGGTTCCCTCGTTGCGGCATTTAAAACTGTGACCCGGCACACTCCCCGGCCCCCCGCACTCCCAGCTGACCGTGTTGCTCCTTCCCCCCTTTTGCTAAAACCCTTACCCTTTTGATATTCCATAAAATGTGTTTATATCATGTTTATTACTTGTTGTGTTGACAGTTTTCTCCCCTCCTTCCTTAGAAGAATAGAGGCTGCACAAGGGAAGAGTTGTCTTGTGTGTTTTAAGTAATGAGTTTTTAAGTTCCTGAAACAGTGCTCGGCACAAAGCTGGCTTGTAGGTACTTGTTGAGTCAGTGAATAACAATTTGGTTGTGGTTTCTTTAAGAGGATTTTGGATAATTTTAGTGTCTCTTTTCACTTTTCTAAAATTTTCCATATTTTTGTTATATATAGGCATTATTTTCATAAGAAAAAATATGTGAAAGGAATTTTGTTGTGATTAAATACAGGGTGGAGCAAAAGGAGGTTTACAGTTAGGAGAATGTATAACACAGACTTTATTCTTATTATTTACTAATTACTATATTATTTTTATATAAACAAATGTAAAACTAATTTTGCCCCACCCTGTACTGTGTCTTTTGTTAGTGAGGTTAAGATATACTGTTTTATTCATCTTTAAAAGTTTTAAATATTAAGTTTCTAAAGCAGCATATAAAATGAATATGGTCTTAATTTTGTTAATACATTTTAATATTTACAGGTAGAAGTTTAAACATATTTTTTATTTTCAAAGGACTATGACTTAATCTCCAAAGAACCAAAGCCTTTAATATTTGAGGGGAAAGTGCGTGGTCCTATTGTTGTCCCCACAGCAGGAGAGGAAGCAACCGGGAACTCGGGCAGTTTTCGAAGAGGAGTCGCAATGAAGGTGAAAGTGTCTCCCAAAGGGGACGAAGGTGATAAGAAACCTGCCTTTATGGACCTGACAAAAGAAGATATGCACGCAAATGACAGAACATTACAACAGCAGCTAGGTGATCAAAATAGAACTATTTCATCTGTCCATGGCTTCAACAGTGATATTGTGAAGGCCTTGGACCGAATTACATTACAGAATATTCCTTCTCAAACAGCTCCGGGTTGTACTGCAGGAACGAAGAAGGACTACAGCCTTCCTCTTACCGTCCTTACCTGCCCCAGAGCATGTCCGCACATGGCTGCTTGTGGAAATGTCCTGTTTGAGGGAAGGACGGTTCAGCTAGGGAAGCTTTGCTGCACTGGAGTCGAAACTGAGGATGACGAAGATACTGAGTCGACTTCATCAGTGGAACAAGCGTCAGTTGAAGTCTCCGATGGACCAACCCTCCACGACTCAGATCTCTATATTGAGATTGTGAAAAATACAAAGTCTGTCCCAGAATATTCAGAGGTGGCTTATCCTGATTATTTTGGTCACATTCCACCTCCGTTCAAAGAGCCTATTTTAGAAAGGCCTTATGGTGTACAAAGGTGAGTTGCAGATTCCTTCTTCCTTCTAAACAAGACCATTGTTAAAATAGGAGCTGTGCTTAAAAAAACTGGGTATTTAGGAAGAAAATTATTCTCATAAAGTTATTGTAATTTTTATCCAGCTGTGGGAGTTTTACAGTGTTTGAAATTGTCCTTATAGGTTTACTTTGTTTATTTTCTAAGTTCATTACTAATTCAGATGAAGCCAGCATAATAAACCTGACCATATAATGAAGTCACATGTAGTATAGCATCAGGACAGGGGACTGACTTTGCTGGGACAATTTAGAAATTTAAAAAAATGTTTCTTTATTGTTCAAGTACGTCTCCGTTCAAAATGTCTCCATTTCCCCCCCACTATTTCCCCCTGCCCCACCCATTGCCCACCCTCTAGAAATTTTTATTTTTAAAAACATTTTATTTATTTATTTTTAGAGAGGGGGGAAGGGAGGGGGACAGAGAGGGTGAGAAACATCAATGTGAGAGAGAAACATCCATCAGTTGCCTTTTGTACACGCTCAAACCTGCATCCAGGCATGTGCCCTGACTGGGGATCAAACCAGCACCCCTTTTGCTTTGTGGGACAATGCCCAGCCAACTGAGCCACATGGGTCAGAGTGAAATTTTTTAAATAAAAAACTTAGAAACTTTAGAGTGAATCTGAAAATGTAAAAACAAATTAATTAGTAACCCTTGAATAAATATTACATTAGTAATATATTAATTTAGTAATTTGACCATCTTTTTAACTTGATTTACATATATGATTTAAAAATCGCAGTATGGACAGTGTGATTTTGCTTTGAAATTGAAAATATACAACATAAAAATTTGGAATGTAACTAGATACTGAATCTTGCCAATTAATTTTGGAAATGATAGCATTAACTATTGCCGACTAGTGAATATTTGGTATATAAATACATTTTTGGTGTGACTTGTCTATTTTCAGTGATTATGGTTAAGATTTTGTGATAGTGGCTTACCAGCACCTAAAGACATTTATATGCTCTTGTTATAAGCATGATAAGTAATGATAGAAGACATTATTTTGGGTTTTGGTTCTCTGTAGACTATAAGCACTTTTAAGGCAATAACTGTATCTTCCTTTTTATCTTTAGCATGTAGTATAATTAGTCATTTTTACTTGGCACCTTAGTATATGGTTAATGCTACCAGTTGGCTCCTTGACTCACAGGTGTGGAATCACATACAACATAGTGTCAGGACGGGGGACTGACTTTGCTGGGAAAGGTGTGTGGGAGGGGGCTCGTGCCTTGGCATCTGCTGGTTGTGTCACAGACTGCACCATCAGGAGGCAGCTGGCCTCTTAGAGTGCTGGAATGGCCTTCAAAAGGCTTAGGTGAAGCTCCAACTCAGAGGAAATTGCCTGCAAGGATGTGTTACATGCACTACATGAGAAACTTCCACATGGTTATTTATCCCCAACAGAAAGAATGAGGCTGGGAACCAGGAGGTGGTAACAGAAATAGTCCTACTTACTATAGCGTGCCATGTCCCAGTGGGGGACTTGGTGCTTTCTGGTCCTGTACCTCTGGGCTCTGCAGGATTAGAAGTCCTGGTCCTCAGAGTGGGTACAATCTTTCCAAGGGGTACATAGTAAGGGTACAATTTAACTACAAGCTGTGCTTGTCAGTGGGTTACTTTAAACTCTTGTGTCTGGCGGGCAGGAGTAGTTGCTTGTAGTCTTCAGCCACGTACCTTTGGGACCTGTAGTAGCATTCACGCTGAGGCCATTGGCTGACCATGGTGGGGTCACTAGAGTGGAACCATTCTTGACCCGTGCAGGGGTCTGCCGGTAGGCAGTCTGCCCCGAGGCTGGGGCTTTTGCAGAGCCGCTCTGCAGTCTGTGGCTCTTCCTGCCCAGAGTGCTCCATTTCCCCAGGTGTCAGACCTGCTTTGTGGACAGTCTTGAAGGCCCTCCTCACCTACTGCTAATTTCTTTCTCCTTTGTGCTGTACACATTTCCCCCAACAGATCTCTTGCATGTCTGATTGTGTCTTGGCATTTGCGTTTTGAAGGACTTTAAGCGATGCTTCCAGAATGAGCCAGGGTCAGTCGGCGACTTGAGTTTTCTTCCTTTTAGTGTCACCTCTAAGGCTCTCCACCTCCTCAGAGTCAAAGGTGTTATGTTGACCACAGAAGGCACTTCTTTATTTTATTTATTTATTATTATTTTTTAATTAAAGGTAGACTTTAAAAATTTTGATTTTTATAAGTAGAGAAAGGAAGGCGGGGAGAGAGAGGAGAGAGAAACATCGACTGATTCCTTTGTGTGCCCTGACCAGGAATCAACCCAAAACCTTGGGGCACCAGAACAATGCTCTAAGCAACTGAGCCATTCCATTAGGAGTGGCCAGGACATTAGGTGTTTTTTTAAGTCTCAGAAAAAGGTTCCTTATTACGTTGCTTTAGTCTGAAAGTTTGGTTTCTTCTTACTAGCCTATGATAACTGAGGTCGGATTAGAAGGTAGGAGAACTGTGAAATAGACTGTTGTTACTGTGTAAGTTTAAGTCTCTGGTTCTCAGGCTTGAGTTTAGCCAACAGTGATCCTTCCTGTTTCTCCGATGAAAGCTTTTCTCAGTCAAGTGTTTCCTCCTTTCCCTCCTCCCTTCCCTCACCCTTTCCCTCTCTTCTTTCTTTCTCCCCTTCTGCTTTCTTCCTCCTCCTCCCCTCAGCTGTTTCTGATGTTGGACTTGGTCCCTGCCCGCTGGGCCTTTTAGAGAATAGTATTCCCCATGGTCTCAAGCTCCACTTGCTCTTTCCCCAGGACTGGGCCCATCCTGACAGTGGAGGAATGTTCACAGTCTGGGAAATACTGTGGCTCTTCTGCAACCCTCTCCTCTCTTACAGTATTTGTGATGTGTGATGAATTCTTTCACTCATCCCTCAAACATAGACCTCGTGCTCACTCTACAGGTCTGATCTACAGATCAGGGTTCCACCTCTTTCAGTATATTGGGCCACCTGTAGGACGTTTTCCTGAAGTAGTCGATTTTTTTTTATTGCCGCTGTACAAAGTGTAATGTACTCCTGAGTTTGTCGATTATTTAAATCAAAACTTAAGGGTTTTTAAAATATAAATAGCATGATGAAAGATCAAAAGGTCAGTGGGAGTTGGTATGTATGTTCTGTAGGTAGGTGTGTTGGTGTGTATGTTAAGTGCCAAGGAGATGGAGCTCAAGGAAATAAACACACTGACATCCCATAATCATGGTGGTTCTGTAAGATTTTAATGGAGATGAAGTAGTCTTATTGCCTAGTGATGTCATAGCAATAATACCGTTGTAGCACCATGCGTTGCTTACGGGTTTGTTATGGTGCCGGTTTAAACGTCATCATTACTGCGCTGCACGTACCATTACAGTAGTAGCGGTACAGTAGTAGTAGTAGTGGGCTGCACCGTCTCGGTTTGTGCGCGTGCACTCTGCTGTTTGCACCGTGATGACATTGCCGGTGATGCCTCTGTTACTAAGCAATGCGTGAATCTAGCGCTCATGTATAAGTGGCTGTACCAAACTGTCTGTGAAGACTGTCTTCTGTGGATCCTCAGAGAACACGTATGTAATGAACACCGTTTTTCATGATATCTTCATGGTAAACGTAATAGTGAGGTCTGCTGAGCTGTCTCTCTGGCATTGCTCCGTATTCGTTGAAACCTAACGAAGTACAGTTTTGCCTGTGGTCACATATCATGGGAACTTTTGAGTCTTTTCTGGACTAAATGGTCTGGACCTTTTTCAGACTGTACTGCACAATTTTTTTCTTTTGAGCCACACCTTTGATAAATATTGAATGTCAGTAAGTTTGAGGTTATAGTCCCCTGAGGGTACCTGGAAAATATTTGTTGTGTTTAGGCTGGAAAGTCATTTATTTTAATAGGCAGCTGAGGTAAAGGAAAGAAGGATTGATACCTTTTTAAAAGGTTTTTTATTTATTTTTAGGGAGAGGGAGAAAGAAAGGGAGAGAAACATCAATCAGTTGCCTCTTGCATGCATACAAGAGGCCAACAGCCCAGGCATATGCCCTGACCAGGAATCGAACTGGTAACCTTTTGGTTCAACAGGCCGGTGCTCAATCCACTGAGCCACATGGGCCAGGGCTGATATCTTTTTATGAAACTCATGCTCCTTAACGCAGATACCTGTCTGAATAAAATACCTGTTTATTTTCTTTATTAGTGAGGGCTGAGGGCAGGGCAAATATTTTCCTCAAGTATTAATTTTAGGTTTAGTTTAATATAAATGGGCAGTTGTGCCCCCATAAAATACAGTGTCAGAGGTTGAAAACCAGGGTCTCTAGGCCATGTTCAACTTGTACATGATTTTGGCTTCACTTGCAGAGCATTTTTTTAAGCCTATTGCCAACATTTAGAATTTGGGAGATTGCACGTAGAAATCCAAGTTTCTGGTGTTTCTTAAAAAAATCTAGTATGACAACCTTAACCTCTTTTCTGCTGGGCAATAATGAGTTTGTTTTTAGGCAGAACCTGTGTTCCCCAGTTTTCCAGGCTGCCGCCCCATCGGCCCGTTTTGGGTGATGGGAACTCGGCTGCAGCACTGAGCTGCTGTGTCAGCTTTCCAGTGCTGTCTTTCTTCTAAAACATTCAGACCTTTGTACGGGTTGATGTTGCACTTTTGTGGTGTATATCAATCTCATTTAACAAATTACTCTGACAAGTGGAAGTATTTAATCATGTACCCATACTTGATCGTTTCTTTTGCGGGGTGTATCAGAGTCTGCGTGAGTCCCACCTCTTTCATTGTTAAAGGTCTGGGTGACATAAATTTTGGGTTTGTTCGTTATTATAATTAATAACTTCTTAAAAGGTTGTTTCTTTAGAAAGAATCGAGCATTGGAAAGTGATGACATTGAACCCAAATCAAGGATTTATATCATAATATTTTGATAATAGGTTTTTTCCAATGTACTTTGTCAATGATGATTTTTTTGGTAGAATACAGTTTAAAAATAAATTATATTTAATTGTGTAACTACTAGGTTAAGAATTTTAGTTACACTTTAGAAAATTTTAGTATGCTTTTTTCATGTGTTTAACTATTATACTTTTTTAAAAAAGATTTTATTTATCTTTAGAAGGGAAGGGAAGGAGAGAGGGAGAGAAATATCAATTACGGTTGCCTCTTGTGCATCTCCTGCTGGGAACTGGCCTGCAACCCAGGCATATGCCCTGACTGGGAATCGAACCACAATCCTCTGGTTTGCAGGCCGGCACTTGATCCACTGAGCTACACCAGCCAGGGCTAAATTTTAATTCTTTATTAGGATAAGTGCTTGGCTAATTGTGTTAGATTTCTAAATTCTATGAGAGTGAATCCTCTTTAATCACAGAGAAGGGTCCCTGTGCAGGCCACTAGCCTCACATCTGCCTGAAGTTAAGGAGACTTCCAGTGTTGAGGGTATTCTCGACATTTCATTATTTATAATCGTTTTAGCAAACTTTTTACTCTGCTTTCTCAGTAAATCGATAAACCACAGTTCTGATCTGTATTACTAATTTTTAGCTGAAACAAAGGCGAAATTTAAATTAGTTACATAACTGGCTTCCTCATTAGTAATAGGTGGACAGTAGTCCCTCCTGACCCCCTAGTTTCGCTTTCCTTGGTTTCCGTTACCTGTAGTCAGCCTCCGTCTGCGAATGTTAAATGGGAAAATATTGGAAATAAACAATTCATTACATTTCAAATTGCACGCTGTTCTGAGTAGGGTGATGAACTCTCGTGCCATCCGGCTCCATCTGCTCGGGATGTGACGTCCCTTTGTCCCGTGCATCACACTGAATTCACTCCCACACTGTGTATGCTCCCTGCCCACTTGTCACGTAGTGGCCTCCGCAGTGACCAGGTGGACTGTCGCAGCAGCATGGTGCTTGTGTACAAGGTGCCCTCGTTTTCCTTAGCAACGGCCCCAAAACGCAAGAGTAGCTATGCTGGCAGTTCGAATACATCAGAGAGAAGCTGGGAAGTGCTTCCTTTATGTAAAAAGGTGAATTAATAGTACAGTGCAATAGATTGAGAGAGAAAGGGAGCATATTCATATAATGCTTATTATAGTGTGTTATAATTGTTCTGTATTATTATGAGTAATTGTTGTCAGTCTCTTTCTGTGCCTGATTTATAAACTGAACTTTATCTTAGGTGTGCACATATGAAAAACTACACCCCCACCCCCACACACGATTTGGTGCTGTGTGCGGTTTCAGGCGTCCACTGGGGATATTGAACCATATCCCTCTTCACCACTCTGCTAACACCAGCAGGCGCCTCCCCACCACGGCCTCTATGCCACTCTCCCTGGAGTTTCAGGCACCTGGCTTTGTAATCCAGAACTGTGCTCTTTAAGCCCCAGTTTGGTGCCATTTTTCATGATTGTTGTCTTCCTTATCTTGAATATTGATGGGAAGATCATGGGGCTGTGTGTGGCTTAGTCTTTAGGGCAGTGGCAGGGATTTTAGGAATATTCCAGGTCATTGGTGTCCATTTTGTCGGACTGCTTCAGGGGGAGATCAGGCGTAGAGAATCCTGGAGATCCAGGGACCACCCTCTGCTCCCTGATACAGGTGTTGCCCCCCTGCACATTCCCTCTCCAGCAGCAGAAGAGAGCTGACTCTGCGCAGGGTGCAGGCGGGTTGCCAGTTGCATTGCAGCTCAGTGCTGGTGAGAGCGGGTTTTGAAGATTTCCTTCTAATGTAGTCTCTGGCTTTTCGGATCTTTACTGATTCTAGTAATGCTACTATTATGTGTGCAGAATTGTTTCCCCAGGGGCTGGAGAGTGGATCCACACCACTTCTGTGTAGCAAAGCATAACAGACATTCGAGATGAATTTCCTAGACCTCAGACATTAAAAATACTGATTTTTTCTTGTTATAGAGTGATATTTTTTTTGTTCAAAAATACGCAGAGGAGTGATTATTTTTATTTTAAGAAATTTTTATCATTTTACACTTTTTAACAATTAATACTTATTCTGGAGAAAGTTGTGTCTTGGTGTATATCAGTGAATTTTGGTCAAACTACTCTTTTATGATTTTAGGACAAAAATTGCCCAAGATATTGAGAGGCTAATACATCAGAGTGATATCATAGATCGAGTGGTATATGACTTAGATACCCCAAAGTAAGTCTGACTTTTTTGTTTTTGTTGTTTTACTTTCATTAGTTTTATTTTTACTGTAAGATGTCAGTGTTATTTTAAAAGATATAAAGTATCTTTTAACTTCCACCTAGTTTACCATTGTGATGTTTTCAGCTTTTACTGAGATAATAATGATAATGTAATATTACTCATGTTTTTTACTTAAATAATGACTATATCACAAGCTTTTATTTGTTCTCAGGTGGACTTTTAATGGGTATAGTAAGGTCACAAATTGATGCACGGTTTTTAAAAAAAACTGAAATTACTTCCACTTAAGAGAGTGGAGATTTCCTGCGAAATGCTGTAAGGTTGTCCTGCAGTAGTGAGCCTTCATTTCCTTAGAACAATAAATTGCCATCTCCTTCAGAAGGAATGTAAGCTCACTAATTGCTCGTAGTCTCCACTATGCTTTCTTGTCGCTGACTATTTATAAACTGCTTCAGTCCTGCTAGGCTGATCTTTGAAACCATTTGTTTACGATCCTTGACTTGTTAGTATCATTTACAGTTTAGGATTATCACTAATACCACATTTCAGGGTTTAAATAAAAGTAATAAATGAAAATTACAAATGATGAATGTGACTATTACTTAGCCATTTGTCTTCTCACATGAGAGATTTAATTAGGCCTCACTGAATTTTTCTTCCTCTTTAACATTCTACTCTTTTTAGAAAATTTTACATTTTATGATTTTTCTTTTTTTAAAAAATATTTTATTTATTTATTTTTAGACAGAGGGGAAGGGAGGGAGCAAGCAAGGAAGAGAAACATTAATGTGTGGTTGCAGCTTGCACACCCCCTACTGGGGACCTGACCTGCAATCCAGGCATGTGCCCTGACTAGGAATTAAACCAGCAACCCTCTGGTTTGCAGGTCATCACTCAGTCCACTGAGCTTCACCAGCCAGGGCACATTTTACTGATCCTATTTGGAGGAAATAAAGCACTTTGAGAAGATTTTTGTTAGAGAGATAAGGGCAAAGCTATATCAAAGATAATGACTGAATTTGAAATAATACTCTTAAAAATGAGAAACTAATTTTTATTTATATCTTTTAGTTATTTCAACGTTTGTATAAGTCTTTGTCAGGTAGACCAGGCAGACCCGGTAAATCCTGAAACAAACTAAAAAATCCCGAGTGTGGTATATTGTACTATTTCTAATTGAAATGTTTTGGACAAAATCTTTGAGCTTTTTGGAGTCTTAGTTTTCCCCTATTAGATGTAAGTTCCAGAAGAGCAAGAATTTGTATTCAATTAAGGAAACAGACAAATGACAAAAGCAGTATGTCATGTAGTAGGTACTTAGTAAGTATTTAGTTAAGTAATGAATATGTAAACTGAGGATAATACCTTTACCTTTTTGGGTGCTAATTAAAAAGATAATAGATAATGTAGTTATTGAAATTTGTAATAATATTTTAACTTGAGAAATGCTTAGTTTGTTAGAATATTGGTACTCAGTACAGGTCATAGCATTTTAAAAACTAAGTCTGGCCTTTTAAATATAATTATTAGCATATATTTAGAAATGACATTTATTCACTGAGGTAAAAATTCTTATTAAGATTTACTACCAATGTAGGGATAAATTTCTACTTGTAATTATAATATTTTTGTCTATAAATATTAGCCAAAGTTTGTAGCCAAAATATTAGCCATTTGCTTGCGTTGGTTATATTTTTTTGGTTTAAGAATAATGAGGAGGGTAAGGTTATAATAGTGTTATATTTTTAATCTGTAATGTGTTTTTATGTTTATTATTGCTCACCTGCTTAACTGCAATATATTCTATTATACCTCAAAATTTTTATTTAGTTACACCATTCCAGAAGATGGCGATATTTTGAAGTTTAACTCCAAATTTGAATCTGGGAATCTGCGCAAAGTAATTCAAATTAGAAAGTAAGTCATTTAAAATTTTCTCATTTTGTATGTGCACTGATACTTTTCTCATTTTCATCAGATTTTTTTATTTCCTATTTTCAGAAATGAGTATGACCTTATCCTGAACTCGGATATAAATAGTAATCACTATCACCAGTGGTTTTACTTTGAAGTCAGTGGGATGCGACCAGGTGTTGCTTACAGGTTTAACATCATTAACTGTGAAAAGTCCAACAGCCAGTTTAATTATGGTAAGGCAGTTTTCTTCCCGAATTTGGAGGATATAGAGGTATTACACCTGTAGAACATAAATTTTTGAAAAATAATTACTGACTTTTAAAAATAGTTTGTGTTCTTTTGTTTTCTCTGGTTCTCAAAATTCAAATATTTCTCATACAAACTTTGAAATAAGCTAAGCTTTGCTTTGTTGGTAAAGGGAGTTACTCTTGTAAGCAAGCTCTCTGAAATGTAATGAATATGGTTGATTTCATCCAAATTGAATACCACTAAAAATTTGTTATGTATGCTGCTTAAAATCAAGTTAGTCATGTCAGTTCACGTAGAAGAAAATTGCATGAAGCAGTCTTTTTAAACTGTTTATTTTGAATAGATTCATAGAAAGTTAAAATATTGTAGAAGTTGTAGAAATGTTCTGAGGCCTCTTCACTGAGAGTTCTCCAGTGATAACATCATACATGACTGCAGTCTGATACCACAGCCAGCATTTGACGTGGGTGCCATGTGGGTGCGTGATTCTGTGCCACTGTGTCACATTGATAGAGTCTTGTAACTGTCACCACAATCAACATGCAGAATACTTCCGTCAACACAAAGCCTTGTGCTACTCCTTTAAAGTTCACCATTCAGGATGATGTTAGCTGCAGTTCTCTGAAAAATTTTAAATCTAGTTGAGGACGTTTCTTTACAATACTAATGTTCTGAGACTTTACTATGAATGAATATTGAATTTTGTCATATACTTATCTGCATCAATTTAATTTGATCATGTGATTATTCTTCTTTATCCTGTTAATATATCAGATTGACTTTCAAATATCGAACCATCCTTTTTTATGTATGTAATAAACCATACTTGGTCACTGTGTATAATTGCTAATATTTTGTTAAGAATTTTTGTATTTATTTTCAAGAGGGATATTGAGCTCTAGCTGGTGTAGCTCAGTGGATTGAGCATGGGCCTGTGAAGCAAAGGGTCACTGGTTCAATTCCCAGTCAGAGCACATGCCTGGATTGCAGGCCAGGTCCCCAGTGGGGGACACATGAGAGGCAACCACACACTGATGTTTCTCTCCCATGCTTGCTCCTTCCCTTCCCCTCTCTCTGGGGATAAATAAATAGAATATTAAAAAAAAAAAAGAGGGATATTGAGCAATGGGGTTTTTTTTTTTAACTGTGTCTGGTATGGCATGTCATTTTGTACTGAACTTATAATAGTGATTGGGAACTGTTCCCTTCCCTTAGTTTCTGGAAGAGCGTCTAGAAATTTGGTGTTGATTCCTAAATATTTGGTGGGGTTCTCCAGTGAAATTATTTGGGCCTGGAGATTTTTGGTTTTGGTAGTCTTTTAAATGAAAAATTCAATTTCTTTAATAATTTTAGGGCTATTCACGTTATCTATTTTATCCTGAGAGAGTTGTAGTAGTTTGTGCTTTTTAGGAATTTATCCATTTCTTCTAAAGCGTGAAATATGTAGACAGTTGTTCTGAGTTCTCCCTCACGGCCCCTTTGACGTCTGAGAGTCTCTAATGACACTCACGTTTCATTTCTGATGATGGTGACTTGTGTCTTCTCTTCATTTTTCTCTGCCAGCCCTGGTACCGGCTCGTCAACTTCATTGACGTTTATAAAGAAATGGCTTTTTTTTTCATTGGCTTTCTCTATTGTTTTTCTCATGAGACAATTTTTTAAAACTCTGCTGTTCTACCAGCAAAGTTATTAAATTTATAATTTCATTTAAGTCTACATATTTAATACTTAAATAAATATAAAACTAAGAGTTATTTGTCAGATACCAGTTTTTATAGTCAAGTGTTAAGTCAGTGGAAAATAATATCATTATAGAAACTTAAAATCAGTCATTTAAAGTTGAGACATCAATTTTCAACTACTTGATCTCAATTTTTGGGTAAAAGAGAAGAATTCTTTTTCTAACATCAAAAACCCACTTACATTGGGGGTCAAGGGGAAACAGATACATTATGTGTGATAAGTTTCAAAATCCCAGCAGCCTCTAGTTATTTGTTGTGAGGATGAAAAGGCTTTTTTTCTTTTTCAGTCCTCACCCGAGGACATTTTTATTTTCATTGCTTTTGGAGAGAGAGAAAGGGAGAGAGGAAGGGCGGGAGAGAAACACGGACTGACTGCCTCTTTCCCATATGCACCTGGACCTGGGACCCAATCTGCAATCTTCGGGTTACAGGACACTCCTACCAACTGACCCACGTCACCAGGGCAGGATGGGAAGCTTTTCTGAACTGCTAAGGCATGAGATACCGTGTTCTCTGTTTCAAATAAATGTTCTCAGCTGTTAAAAGCATACGGTGATGCTCTTTAGGGGGGCATTTCTGAGAATTGAAGCTTTCAGGAGTTGAAGAGGTCCTTCCCAACTTGCCATTATTCATGTGGAAAATAGAAAATTGTATGCTCTAGATAATTATATGTATGACATAAAAACTTTAGTCAGATTCACTAATTTAATGTAATTATAGAAAGATTAGGTAGCATAATATCTGGTTTCGTTATAAACATTTTTTAAAGTTTTGTTAACAGTTTATTTTTTATTGTCCTTTTTTCTCTGCCATTTATTCCCCTTACACTCCCTCCCACCTCCAGCACTCCCACCCCACGCTCACTACACCCTTGTCTGTGGCCATGAGTCCTTTTTCTTTTTTGCTCGACCTTTCCACCCTTCCCCCAGCTGTCAGCCTGCTCTCTCTTGAGGAGTCTGTCTCTGTTTAACCTTTTTTAAAGTTTGAAAAATGTTGTAAGTAATCTAATTTTAAGGATTCAGTGGTTTTATTGATTTGTACAAATAGTGATATGAATATTTTTGATGATCTATTTTGCATTCTTTATTTTTGATTTTAAATATAACTGCCAATCATTGAATATCATATTTCTTTGAAACGTTTGTAGACCTTACATGTTCATATAACTTTAAATATTACCTTAGTTGACTCATTCAATACCCAAACAAGTAAAGATTCTTCTTGTGTTTTCCCTGTTTAACTTGTAAGTATAATGCTGTTAACTTAATATTTTAGAGGAGAAAAAGACAATTGAATAAAGTAATTGTGTTTGCATTTTGAGTGCTTCTTAAGCATATAATATAAAGGTATATTTATTACTGAAATGATAATCAGTAAAATTTTCAAATTGTAGTGCTAACGTAGATGGTGTTTTTACTAATTATCTTTACATACTTTTATAAAATAATACTCTTAATATTTTAAACTTCATTAAATACTTCAGGTTTTTAAATTAAAAGCATACATTTCGGAATGCTTTCTATTTTGAAAAAACTTGTACCTCCATATTATAAATAAAACAGTCTCTTCACTTAGTGCTATTCTAAACTTAAAATGAATATCATTCTACAACTAAAACTCAAAGCAGTGAGACAAATGACTATTTATTCAAAAAATTTCTCTTCCTTCCTACCCCCTGTCCTCTGGGTGTTCTTATATGTGTATCACACTTTCCAGAATCACTTTGTGGAGAATTTGGAAAACAGATTGCTGTTAAGAAGAAAATTAAAACTATCAACAATGCATCAATTTAGAGATAATCACTTTAACATTAGTTTTTTTCCAGCCTTTTTTATAATGCAGTATGTAATTTCTGCATATACATTGTATATATTTATTATAAAAAATGAGGCTCTTAACCCATGCAGTTCTGTAATTTGTGTTTTAACCAAACATATTGTCAGCATTTTTCTGGGCTTTGAATATATGAAACAGTTTAATGGACATTCTATGGAGGTACTGTAACTTGTTTATCCAAACCTTTCTTTGTTGGAAATTTTAGTTGTTTTTAATTACACTATTTTTTATTTTAAATAATGCTGAGATAAACATTTAACTAAACATTTGTATAGATAATTATTTAGTTACAAATTCACAGAAGTGGAATTTTTTAATTTGCTAACTGTAAATGTGTTTTCTTTTTCTGATTATGAAACAGTGGATCTTTAATAGAGGAAACTTCATAAATTAAAAACAGTTTAAAAGATTCTCTAAGGAAGGAAAGATAAGAGAAAATCTACTGTTTAGTATTTTATTTTTTATCCTTAAATGTATTCATATATACCTAATTTTAAATTCAATTTTTCCCTTTTTTTAAATTTGGGATTACAGTATTAAAGCTTCTTTGTAAGCTATATTTTTGCCACATATATTTAAAAATATTTTCCATGCTATTAAATATTTTCAGCAACATTATTATTAATATCTGTACAATATTATATTGAGTAATATACAATAATTATTTAAATAATCTGATGAGAATTTCTTTTTCACCTTTTCAAAACTACAAGCTGTTCTGCATTTGATAGTTGTAATTTTTGCTTTTGCATATGCTTCTGATTATTTTTTGTCATAAATTCGTCCTAGTGGAATTTCTCAAAGAAAATGAACATACGTTGCTGAAGACTAGGGAAGATGGGTACTTACAGTGCTGGTAGGACTGTTAATTAGTTCAGTCTTTTTTGAAGTGCATTTGATAGTATGCCTTCAGTGTTTATACTTAATCCATTCTGGATGTATTTTGGTGTATTTAGTGAGCTGGGATCTAACTTAATCATACTATTAGTAGTTAAACTGAACTCGTTCTTTCTCCAAAGAGTTTTAAAATGTTTTTTGATGAATTTGTTGAGTAATTTGTCAGACATTCACATTTATAACTCATTTGCAACTCTGTGCCTGACCCACTAATGAAAGAAGGGTGGGAAACCTGGAAGACATGGTACATTGTTGCTCTCTGTTGTAGCTGTTATAGAGAACGGTCAGGTTAGTAAAGACATTAGGTTAGATTAGAACCTGGTTGGAAAGGTATCACCATTACTTATAGTCCCTGACTTGTTGAATTTGGGTTGAATTATTCAGACCTCTTAGTCACATATATGTTCCCTTTGTATTGAAACACAGTTCTCAGAAACTATGGTCTTAGCTACACACTAGCATTTGTTTGGTGGCTCTTTGTTGCTTTAGTACCACTTGGTTATAATTATTCTGACCTTTAGTCTAGTATAACATCCTTGTTGCAAAGTATTAAAAAACTTTGGTTTTTAAGTTATTTTGACTTTATAGCCCTGGCTGGTGTAGCTCAGTGGATTGAGCGCGGGCCTGGGAACCAAGCAACCACGGTTCGATTCCTAGTCAGGGCACATGCCTGGGTTGCAGGCCAGTTCCCAGCAGGAGACACACGAGAGGCAACCATACATTGATATTTCTATCCCTCTCTCCTTCCCTTCTCCTCTAAAGATAAATAAATAAAATTTAAAAAAATTATTTTGACTTTATAATATAGGTTACCGTCCTGTAATCCTTTTCAAAAACAATTTAAAACCTTTTTCTACTGGCTTATTTTTCCTAAATAGCTTATTCTGAGTAATTCAGAATAACTGTTTTAAGTGCTTCCCCTGCCCCAATTCCCTTGCATTAAACTTGTAGGATAGTTTGGGAGGAATTGAAATTTTATTGTATTAAGTTGAAACATAGTGAATAATTTTGTTCATTCAAGTTTTTTTGTTCTGTCACCAAAGTTTTTAGTTCTGTACATTTTTGCAAATTCTGTATACCATATTTTGCCATGTATAATGGACTCCTGTGTATAATACACAGCTGTGTTTTTTGCCCAAACTTTCAGGAAAAAAATCTTTCATTTTAATTTAATTATTTATTTATATTTAGATACTTGTTTTTTATATTATAAAGGAATTTTAAAGGAGTTACACTTTTAACCGATAAGCATAAATAAAAGAATGAAAAACATTTATATAGATACAGAATTAGTACTACCATGTGTAATACAGATTCTTATTTTTCCCTCAAGAATTTGGACAGAGAAGTGTGGATTATACATGGCAGAATATTGTGTTTGTATTACCTTCATTCATAAATATCTTATGTATTTTTCTTTCTGTCGTGAAAGAGTGCTTTCTGTTTTCAAAATTATTCTAATTATGAAAGCTGTTGATATTTATATGTTTACTTGAAAATCAACCTCCTTACCGAACTTTCTCTCATATTTTTGCAGTTGATACTTTGGGTTTTGTTGGTAGGTTCCTGTAATTTCTCCCTGTCAAGTGTGCATCTCTCATTTGTCATTGCATTTGGGTAAAACTTTGAGAATGTTTAAAATAAAAAAAGAGACATTAGGTCTCCTTGTCACCAAAATGCACTAGTATTTATATTATGTTAGCCCTTGTTTTGAGGTACATATTCTTGTAGTAAAAATTTCTATTTATTTTTAAAAATCAGAATTAATTTTTGTATTTAATAAATATAATGCTTTGACCTGTTATTGTGCTGCGGTATATTAATAATGTTCCTAATAGTAAGCTATATTTGGGTTTCAGAAATAAGTTCACTGTGTCATGTAAATTAATTTTTTAATATAGAACTATTTTTGATTTGTTAGTATTTTGCTTAAAGGTTTTACATCATTGGTCATAAGTGAAGCAAGTCACTTCCCTTTCTGGAGAGCTATCCTTGTCCACTAAAAAAGCTAAAAGAGCTTGTATTTCCTCACCCTGTGTTCTGGAGTAGTTTAAGTAGCGTTGGTATGTTTCCATGAAATTCAGGAATAGCTCAGCTCCAAATAGGTCTGGTTATATGCCCTTTCCTGGGTGGGAGAGCAAGTGTCTGGATCACTTTTCCAGTTTTCTGTGACTCAGTAGTCTAGTTTTCTATTTCAAACTGAGGCAGTTTTGAAAATTTCTATTTTCTTATTTCTGTGACATTTAGATTTTCAAAATTCACTAGCAGAGATTTCTATACAATAGCTACAACATGTACTTCCTTGTTCCCTTACTTTTTTTCTTTTTCTTTTTTTAAGTCTGTGCTTAAAAAGAATTGGTTTTATTTTTTTATTTAAAAACCCTGGCTCTTGGTTTTACTCATTATTTCCATTAAAAGTATTTTTTAATTTATTAATTTCCCTCTTTAGTTTTTTTCTCTTTCCAACTTCTAGTTTATTCACTTAAATTTGTTTCTGCTTAGTGGTTAAGCATCTAGATTTTGATTTTGCTCTTGACAGCAACTTAATTCTCTACCCACCCCTCCCCCTCCACCCCCACTTCTCCAGATCTGAAGAACTCCTTGTTATTTTCTAGGTTACCTCTAATTGTATGTCGTTTTGGTATCCTTTTTTACTCAATTACTTAGGAAAGGGTTGGTTTTTTTTTTTCAGTTGGATAAATTTTGGTTAAAATTTTTCTAATTTCTTTCAGATTTCATCAGTTTTATTCACAGACATATAAAATTTATGATTTGGGATTTTTTTATGGATTAAAATCTGATCAGTTTTTGTTTTCATGAGTACTTGGGAAATAATATGTGTTCTTTGTTGGCAGTATAATTTAATATATATTGTAAATTTATTGTTATAGACCTGTTTATTCAGTTTTCTGTATTCTCATTTATTTTTTACCTTCTCTGTCTGCCTAAGACTTAAAAGGAATTTAGTTTTTCATTTCTGGTGTGTTTCTGCCAAGTCCTCATTTACAAATTTTTTTTCCATAGTTTTTCATTTTTCCCTATTATTTTTGTGTATACCCTTTAACAGTATAAAATAGTCATATTTATTCCATGGAGTATCTTTGCCCTAAATTCTTTTTTTATATTCTTTTGTTTTGAATTTGCTTAATATATTTGTATCTTGTTTTTTGAAAATAGAGGTTACATTTTGTTGTTTGACCCTTATCTTTTAATATGTGGTTTTTAACCTATTAAATTTTTTAATAATGATTTGGGTTTTTTTGTTTGTTTGTTTTCTGTTTATTCATTTTATTGTTTTCTTTACCTGTTATTCTTGAAGGGACTTCAGGGTTGTAGCACAGGAGTCCCCAAATGGGGAGCTGCTTAAGTGTTTTGATGTTCAGAAAAACCACTGGGCAGACTAGCCGATGTGCCGCTTGTTACTCACATTACAGGGGAGTGTGTGGATGGCGGTGGGGCGATGTGAGAGAGACTGCGTCTCCTCCAGTGGGAGGCTCACTGTAAGGGTCCCAGGCAGGGGCAGCACCCGTCCAGCTTGCACAACCCTGTGTGTGGCCTGAAGCTACATTACCTCAGTGGTCCCTGCAGATGGAAAAGGTCAAGAAAAAGTTACAGGGAAGAAGCTGCTCCCAGAAGGAGATAAGGAGGGAGTTACAATCTATCCCCAAAACAATGCACATTTTTTCTGTCCAGAGACCGTCTGATTAGCCCTCAGTCATCAAAGGGTAAAGGGCCATGTACTGACCCCACAGAGATGGGGTGCAACATTTCTTTTAGTTGAGGGGATCTAAATATGTATATAAAAAATAGATCACAAGGCATATTCTACATTGGATTTTTCTGTCTTGTTTTGACTGCCTTAAGTTTAGTATAGGTTCCTCCTAGATTCTGACAAGAAGTTGTGTGTTGAATTTCCTTTTTCTTTTCACATTTGTTTAAATATTTAACTAAGGAATTGGTAAAAGTTGTAGAAGGAGCTATTAGGCAGATGTATTTTTTAATGAAACTATTAAGTTCATACAACATAAAACAGATTTTGGGTTGTCTTAACATGAATAGAATTGGAGGAAGGAAGGGGCCAATATTTTAGCAAACGAGAATTAAAGATTTTAAGAAATTATAACTAGCTCTGTAGTTAATGTTATTGTCATTAGATTCATTTTTGAATTCACTTTGGAGAAGGTACTGATGACTAAACATGTTTGCAGTAGAACAACTTCAGCTGGAAGGATTTTTAAATTGCCGTGTGTGATTGAAATTAGGAAATAACTAATATTAATTAGGAAAGCAGCTTATTGTCTGTATTTTTTTCCTTTTCTTGATTGGGACATACTGGTTGGGCAATGTTGAATAATATTTAGTGTTGGGTTTTAGCAAAGGTGCCCCAGAGAGGTCTTGTTCTTTGGCAATGCCCCTCAAAAGAGGATGCATTACTGTTGCTTCTGTTTCCTAAGTTGTCCTTTCCTGGGGATATTTTAGGATTTTCTATTAAATACTTAGCAGGGTTTTTTTTAACAAATGAATGATCATATTTGTGAATTTATGTTTGAGAATTTATGTCACTGTGTAATAGTGCTGTATCTGTGTAACTCATCACCCCTCATTACTTGAAAGGGGCTTGCTCAAATTTCCACCAGGTGGCAGTCTTGCATTGTAGTAAAACTAAGAGCTTTTATCCCAGGCTTACTCTCTGGCACTTGGGCCGGCTTTCCTTCCCATTCCCTTTACCCCCATCCACTGTCTTCCATACATATGAAGATTTTTAACCACCTTCACAGATACAATTGAACATGTGTGGAACCAGGCAACAAAATAGAATTTTGGAATCTAGTATGTTGCATTCCACATTCGTTAATTCCATACTTTGAAGTTGAGCTGAGCTGTCTCTTGACTAAGGAAACCTTCTGTGACTCTCTAGGCTGGATTAGTCCCCTTGATAAATGTTCCTTGTAATTTTTCCTTTTAGGTACTCTTTAAAGCTTTATGTTGTTCATGTGTATAGTTGATTAATACACATGCCTACCCTCCCTACCTTCCCTGCCTACCCTCGCCACTTCCTGTAAATTTCCTGTGATCAGGGAAGTATGTCTATTGCTGACCATTGTATTTATAGCACAGCATTTAATACATGTTCAGTAAATATTAAATGAATGAAGCAATGGCTGGATGAAGAAGGTCCCATTAGGAACATAAGATGAACATGCATAAAGTATATGTCAAGAAGAGTCTAGTTCATTTTATGATCAACTTCTCTAAATATTTTATTTTGAGATGATTTTAAACTTAACAGAAAAGTTATATCCTTTATCCATATGTTGAGCATCTGAAATGATGCCCCATCGCCCTAGAATTCTTCCAGTGTATTTTCTGCAGACAATGGCATTTTTCTGTACAAATACAGCACAACTGTTAACATCAGGAAATTATCGTTGATACATTAATTGCATCTAGCCCTTTGACACCTGCCCGCACCCCCACTTAAGTTTCACCTGTTTTTTTCAGTAATGTCTGTAGTAGCAAGAGGATTCCGCTCAAAACATATTGTATATAAGTCTCTTTAGACTATGTTAGTCAGGAACAGTTTTGCAGTTGTTAACGTTCATGACCTCAACACCTGAAAATTATCAGACTCTTATTTTGTAGAATGGGTCTCAGTTTGGAGCAGTTTCATGCCCCTTATGGTTTGGTTTGTTAGGCATCATTGGCAGAGATATCACAGAAGTGAGGTGTTCTGGCGACACGGATTTTGTTTGTCCTGGTACTCATAATAATTTTTATTACTTAAGTTGGTGTTTGCTAGTCTTTCCCGTTGTACTGTTATTTGTTTTCTCTTTGTAGTTAGTATTTTGTGTAGAGGTACTTTGAAACTATGTACGTACCTTGTCTCTCATCAAGCTTTCAGGATATTAATGTCAGTGTAGGACTGTTTTTCTGTTTCCCTCAGTGGGTTATAATTTGTTGCTGTCATTATTTATTTGACACTCCGATTGCCCAAGATTTAGCCAGTGAGTTTCAAGCGGCTGCCATTGTCCCCCAAGAATCTGATCTTCCTATTTCTAGTATACCTCTTTGCTGTCATACTGGTCATATTAACGACATGTATTTTTCCTCCATAGGGTCACTGAGCACCGAAAACATATGCAGCCTGTGATAGGTGCCTGCAGGTTATTCAGGCTCCATTAAATTTTTTTCTTGTCCCTTTTATCTATTAAATGAGGGTATTGGCTTCAACTTGAAAATTGTATGAACCAGTGATTCATACATACTGCATTTGATGATTAGGGCCCAGAATACATTGTCTGTCTTTTTAGTTGCATCTGTTATTGACATGTACTCAATACAATGTTGGGTTTTACTTGGGTATTATTACAGGCCATTGTCATTGGATGTTGGCTTCATGTGCCAATTTAATATTTTAACTGTCTATATTCACATGACAAGAGGGACAGTCTTAGTATATTTGTTTTGTGTACATAAAAGTTTTATCCTTTGGCTAATGAGTACTAAATCAATTACTCAAACATAGCCTGTCTATATCCCTTTGAATAGACTGTGGTTTAGTCAGTTTCAGTTACCTCATTTGATTGATTCTTATTGGGGCAACCTGTTTTGTTCATATGGTTTTTATTATAGTCAGAATTTGTAACTACAGCTCCCTTCACTGCCTAAAATTAACTATCATTTAAAAAATAATGTAAAAACACACTGTCTTTTATATTAAAAATAATGTAAAATACATTGTATTTTATACAAGTAGAACACTTCAGATAAATATACTGTGCCCTTTGACCGCAGCCTGAACCTTGTTTCACCTTACTGATATTAACTGTTATTGTGAGTTTTGTGTGTTTGGAGGAGGTTAAAGTTTCTGTTTGAAATGGCTCACTGAATCCTAGGAAAAAATAAGAAACACAGGAATCTTTTTTTAAGAAAGATTTTATTTATTTATTTTTAGAGACAGGGGTAAGGAGGGAGAAAGAAAGGGATAAAAACATCAGTGGTGGTTGCCTCTTGTGTGCTCCCTACTGGGGACCTGGCCTGTAACCCTGGCATGTGCCCTGACTGGGAATTGAACTGTCGGCTAGGGAATTGAATGGGTCTGCAGGCTGGCACTCAGTCCACTGAACCACACCAGCCAGGGCAGAAAGCCAGGAATCTTTTATGTACTAATGAAATACATGAGTTTCAAGTAATATAAAGTAATATAAAACTTTAACATACATCCAACCTTAAAAGAACTGGTTAATAAAATAATGGTAATAATGACAACAGCTAATATTTACTGAATATTTACCAAATGTCGGGTCTACTTTAAGTGCTAGCACATTTGATGCCCTTAATCTATACAAGAAGTAGGTTAGCGAGGTTGTTCCACTCATTTTACAGAGGAGGAAGGGGGCATAAATGGTTTAGGAATCTCCCCAGGGTCATGCATCTGACGTGCTGAAGTTGGAATTCAAACCCAGGTAATCTGGATGCAGATTGTGTGCTCTGAATGACTATGTTGTTCTGCATGTGAAAATTAAATTAGTATTGAGCTTCTCATCTGTGGCACTGGAAGTGAGAAGATAGCCAAATAAATGTCTTTTGCAACATCTGTCATTTGTTTGTCAGTACCAGCAAACTACATCTTTGCGTGTGTAGAAATCAGGAAACATGCCAGTCCTGCACCTTTCTGGAAAGGGTAAATGTGGAAAATGGTCTCAAGATAGAAGACTTGGAATTTATAAAATGTGTTAAGTAAAAACGTTCTAAGGGAGTGATGTGGGAGAATGAAAGTTAACTCGTCTTGCTCAGTTGTTTAATTTGATACACTATCAGAGAAATAATAGTTAATCCTAAAATCAAGATGGGAAGCACAATAGAAGGCTTTCTGGATGATGCAAGAAAAAAAGGAAATATGGGGAAATGCAGCCCTGGCCAGTGGAATAAAAAGGTAAAGAAGGATAAGATACAGTTAATATATAGTAGGAAGAAAGACGGAAGTAATGAAATGAAATGTATATCATTGCTAACTATGAATGAGCTATTAAAATGTCGTCAACAATCATATGCTGAAAATGACACAGTCAAGGGAGGGGCTGTAGAGAGAGAGGAGGGTCCGTGTGTGTTAATTGAGTCACAGAAGAGTCGAGAACGATTGGGCAGAGGAAGAGTAGGAAAATGCAGGTAAAATTAAGCAAAAGTAGTAAAATATTAATGTCAGACAAAGAAAAATTCAGGGTCAAAAGCACTGAATAGATGTGTAATTTCAATTTACAGTCCTTGAAGATCCTATGGTAATCACAAATCTTTTAAATGCAGATATAATTGCCATATAACATTAGTTTTTGATGTACAGCATAATGATTCGTTATTTGTATACTTGTGAAATGATCCATTTTTTTCTTGTGATGAGAACTTTTGAGATCTATGCTGTTACCAACTTTGAAGTAAGCCATATAGCAGTGTTATCTTTAGTCAACGGGTTTATAGATTTTCTTGTCTGTGATAAATTAAAGTAGTAGAAATGAACAAAAAGCTAGATAAAAATGGGTACTTAGAAATATGTAGTATTTTTCCTAAAAAAGAACCTGAAGAGAAAATTTAAAATGGATGTTAGAAATTATATAGAATTGTGCAGTCCAATATGTGGCTAAATATGTAATTAGAAATTAAAAAATTTTTATTGTATATTTTGCCATTACTATTTAGTCTCCTTAAAGTCCCCATCCTGCAATCATGACACTGTGTGTTGTCCATGTCCATGAATCCTTTTTCATTTTTCTGAAATGAAAATAGCTCAGTGAGGTAATAATAAAACTTACTGAGCTATTTCAGTAACAGCTATTTCAATAATAACTATTTCAATAATAACTATTTCAGTAGCTGGCTGAGCTCAATTCCTCCACCACCTAAACTCCCACCTCATTTAACTGTCATCTGTTCTCTATGAGTCTGTCTCTCAGTTTGTTCACTAGATTCCACATATGAGTGAAATCGTACAGTATTTGTCTTTCTCTGACTGGCTTATTTCACTTAGCATAATGTTCTCCAGGTCCAACCATACTGTCACAAAGATTTAAAATTTTTTTCTTTTTTATGTCCAAGTAATATTTCATTGTGTAAATGTCCCATAGTTGTTTTATCTACTCATCTACTGGTTGTCACTAGGGCTGCTCCATGGCTTGGTGATTGTAAATAATGCTGCAATGAACATAAGGGTGCTTATGTTCTTTTGACTTAGTGTTTTGGGTTCCTTTGGATATATTCCAAAAAGTGGGACCACTGGGTCGAAAGGCAGATCCATTTTTAATTTTTGAGGTATCTCCATACTACTTTCAGCAGTGGCTGCATCAGTCTGCATTCCCAGCAACAGTGCATAAGGGTTCCCCCCTCTCCACATCCCTGCTAGCACTTCTTGTTTGTTGATTTATTGATCATAACCATTCTGACAGGTGTGAGGTGGTATCTCATTGTGGTTTAAATTTGCATTTCTCTGATGATTAGTGACACTGAGCATCTTTTCATATGTCTGTTGGCTATCTGTATGTCCTCTTTGGAGAAGTATGTATTCAGGCCCTTTGCCCATTTTAATTGGATTTTTTGTTTTTGTTGCTGTTCAGTTTTGTAAGTACTTTATAAATTTTGGATATTAACCCCTTATCAGATGTATTAGTGAATTTGTCCTTCCATTTGTCCTTCTGTGGGTTGTCTTTTTATTTTGTTGATGATTTCCTTTGCGGTGCAAAATCTTTTTGGTTTGATGTGGTCCCATTTGTTTATTTTTTCTTTTGTTTCCCTTGCCTACAGAGATATATCCAATGAAAAATTGCTATGCAGAATATCCAAAATTTTTCTGCCTATGTTATTTTCTACAATTTTTATGGTTTTGGGGTCTAACATTTAAGTCTTTGCTCCATTTTGAATTAATTCTTGCTTGTGGTGTAAGAAGGTGGCCTAGTTTCATTTTTATGTACCTATCTGTCCAATTTTTTCAATACCACTTATTGAATAAATTGTCTTTAGCCTATTGTATGTGATTGCTTCCTCTGTCAAATATTAATCAACTGTGAAGGTGTGGGGTTTATCTCTGGGCTGTCTATTCTGTTCCATTGATCTTTGTGTCTGTTTTTATGCCAGTACCATGCTGTTTTGACTACTATGGCCTTAGAGTATAGTTTGATATTAGGTAAGATGATTCTTCCAAGTTTGATCTTCTTTCTCAGCATCACTGTTGTTATATGGGGCCTTTCATGGTTCCATATAAATTTTTGAAGTATTTGTTCTATTTCTGTGAAACAACATCATTGGAATCTTGGTAGGAATTGTGTTGAATCTCTAGATTTCTTTGGGTATTATCAATATTTTAATGATATTAATTCATCCTATTCTTGAACATAGAATGTGTTTCTACTTATTTGTATCTCCTTCAGTTTCTTTCTTAATTCTTTCATAATTTTCTTAGTACCTGTCTTTTACATCCTTGGTTAGGTTTATTCCTGGTGTTTTATTCTTTTGTAACAATTATGAATGGGATTGTTTTCTCAATTTCCCTTTCTGTTTGTTATTGGCATATAAAAATGTAACTGAGTTTTGGATATTAATTTTGTATCTTGCTGATTTATCAGTTTTAGTAGTTTCTTGGTGGAATCTTTGGGGTTCTCTATGTAATATCATGTCATCTGCAAATAAAGACAGCTCTTTCCAATTTGGATGCCTTTTATTTCTTCTTCTTGTCTGATTGCTATGGCTATGACTTCCAGTACTATGTTGAATAAGAGAGGTAAAAGCAGACATTCCTGTCTTTTTCCTGATATTAAGAGGAATGCTTGTAGTTTTTGCTCATTGAGTGTGATGCTGGCAGTGGGTTTGTCATATATGGCTTTTAATATATTTAGGTATGTTCCCCTCTTTCTACTTTGCTGAGAATTTTTATCATAAATTGGTGCTGGATTTTATCAGGTGCTTTTTCTGCATCTATTGATATGATCATGTGGTTTTTATCCTTTTGTGTTTATGTGGCGAATCCCATTTATTGATTTGGGAATGTTGTACCAACCTTGCATTCCCAGACTAAATCCCCCTTGATCATTGTGTATGACCTTTTTGATGCATTGCTGTATTTGGTTTGCTAATATTTTGTTGAGGATTTTAGTGCCTATGATCATCAGGGATACTGGCCTATAATTTTCCTTTTTTTTTTTGGTAATGTCTTTATCTGGTTTTGGAACTAGGATAATGCTGGCCTTGTAAAGTGAGCCTGGAGCCTTCCCTCCTCTTGAATTTTTTGAAATAGCTTAAGAAGGAGAGGTGTTAGTTCTTAGAATGTTTGGTAAAATTCCCCTGAGAAGCCATCTGGTCCAGAGCTTTTGTTGGGAGTTTTTTGATTACTATTTCAGTTTCAGTAGGTGTAATCTACCTATTCAGATTCTCTGATTCTTCCTGATTTAGTTTTGGAAGATTGTATGTTTCAAGACATTTATCTACCTTGTCCAGGTTGTCCAGTTTGTTGGTATAGAGTTGGTCATAATATTTTTTTATATTTCTTTGTATTACTTTGGTGCTAGTTATTTCTCCTCTTTCATTTCTGATTTTATTTACTTGGGTTCTCTTTCTTTTTCTTGAGAAGTCTGGTTAGAGGCTTGTCAATCTTGTTTATCTTTTCAAAGAACTAGTTCTTGAATTCATTGATCTTTTGTATCTTTTTTTAAATATTCTATTTCTTTTATTTCTGCTCTGATCTTTATTATTTCCTTTCTTCTGTTCACTTAGGGCTTTGTTGGTTGTTCTTTTTCAAGTTCCTTTAAGTATCAGGTTAGATTGTTTATTTCAGCTTTTACTTTTCTTTTTTTTTTTTTTAAGATAGGCCTGGGATGCTATGAATTTCCCTCTTAAGATCGTTTTTCCAGTGCCCCACAGATTTTGGATTGTTGTATCCTCATATTAATTTGTTTCAAGGTATTTTCCATTTCTTTCTTGATTTCGTTGTTGGCCCATTCATTGTTTAATAACATGCTATTTAGCTTCTATGTCTTTGTGTGTTTTTCAGTGTTCTTGATGATTACTAGTTCTATAGCACTGTGATCAGAGAAGATGCTTGATATGATTTCAGTCTTCTTAAATTTATTGAGACTTGTTTTGTGTCCTAACATGTGGTCTATCCTAGAAAATGTTTCACGTGTGCTTGAAAAGGATGTATATTCTGCTGTTGTGGGTGAAGTGCTCTGAAGATAGCAATTAAATCCATTTGATCTGGTTTGTCATTTAAGGCCAGTGTCTCCTTATTGATTTTCTTCCTGCAAGGTTTATCCATTGAAGTCAATGGGGTGTTAAAATCCCCAACTGTGACCGTATTTCGGTCAGTCTGTTCCTTTATGTCCAGCCAAATACGCTTCACATACTTAGGTGCTCCTTTTTCGGGAGCACAGATGTTTACTAGGGTTATGTCCTCTTTTTGAACTGTTCTCTTTATTATTATGTAGTGTCCTTTGTCTCTTACCGTAGCCTTGGTGTTAAAGTCTATTTTGTGGGATAAGTACTCCTATTCCAGCTTTTTTTTCTTTTCCATTTGCGTGAAATATCTTTTTTCCAACTCTTTACTTTTAGGCTGTGTGTATCTTTCGATCTAGATGGTCTGTTGGAGGCAGCATATATAAGGGTCTTGTTTTTTTATCCATTCGGCTACCCTATATCCTAGAGCCATTTAGCCATTTACATTTAAGGTGATTATTGATAGATACATATTTAATGCATTTTAGTGTTAGACTGTTTTCCTCTTTTCTCTCTCTCTCTTTCCCCCACCCCTTCTCTTCTTCTTAAAGCAAGCCCTTTAACATTTGTTTGCAGTAGTGGTTTGGTATTAACAAATTCCTTTAGCTTTTTTTGTCTGGGAAGTGTCTTATTTCTCTTTTAACTTTAAATGATAGCCTTGCTGGGTAAAGTAGCCCTGGTTGTAGGTTCTTGTTTTTCATCACCTTGAATATTTCATGCCAGGCCCTTCTGGCCTGAAACGTTTTTGTTGAGAAATCAGACGACAGGTCTAATTGGTGCTTCCTTGTATGTAACTACCTGCTTTTCTCTTGTGGTTTTCAGGATTCTCTCCTTGTCTTTATCCTGGTCATTTTACTTTTATGTGTCTTGGTGTAGCCCTCTTTTGGCCCAACTTGATTAGGACGCTCTGAGCCTCCTGGATTTGTGCATCCTTTTCCTTTACTAGGTTAGGGAAGTTTTCTGTCATTATTTCTACAAATAGGTTCTTGATCTCTTTCTCACCTTCTCCTTCTGGTATACCTATGACGTGGATGTTGTTACGCTTCATGCTGTTTAAAATGTTTTTTAAGTTCTTCTCATTTTTTAAAATCCTTTTTTTTTTTTTTTTTTTTTTTGCTGCTCTGCCTGGGTGTTTTTATCTACTTTGTCTTCGAAATCACTGAGTTAATCCTCTGCTTCTTCTAACCTATCTTTATTCCTTCCAGTGTATTACTTATTTCAGATATTGCTTTCTTTATTACTGACTGGTCCTTTTTTACGTTCTTTTTAACACTGTTGAGTATCCTTATAATCATTACTCTAAACTTTCTATCTGATAAATTGCTTGCCTCCATTTTATCTGGTTCTTCTGGGAAATTCTCTTGTTCTTTGGGGTCTGTTTCTTTGTCTTCCCATTTTGGATACTTCTTTGTATTTGTTTCTATGTATTAGGTAGATCCGCAAAGACTCTGGTGCAGACCTTTGTCAGATGCTGTTTGCTGCTTGCCTTGTACAACCTATTTGGACCTATTAGCAATCTACAGCATGTGGCCCCTTCTGCTGGGCCTATTTGTGTGCAGAAAGAACCAGGCTGCACACTAAGACTAGCTTATACCAGCACCTGGCCTGGGGGAGGGTGAGCTAAACTTTCAGAGCTCCCAGAGATCCCGCTTAGTTGTTCAACTTAATCACTGCTGTATCCTCAATCTGTTTTCAGCATCCGGGCTTGGAGCAGAGTAATTCCTGTGGGTGGGACTCTTGATTCCCCTCAGGCTGATGCCACTCGGAGGGGACTGCTCTGCCTGAGCAAGATGGCACTTGTGTATGGGGAGTAACTCAGCACAGGGATCCTGGGGCTGTTCTTTCAGTTCTTTTCCCAGAACCACCAGCCCCAGACTTTCCTCACTTGTCTCTAGTCCACTCTGCCCTCTCTGCTGGAGCCCAGGGTAGGTGGCTGTAACTGGAATTTTGTGTGTGGGCCCTTTAAGAGGCTCTGTGTGTCTCCAGCCATCTCTCCCTGGCAGACAGAAATCCCCATACTTTTCACAGCTGAATGTTATCTGGGTTCCTTTCCTGGCTCTGGTGCGGTAGGCTAGAGAGCCTAGCTTGTGGTTTAGATCGCACTTCTCAGGGGGACCCCCTGGCTGCTAAATATCCCTCTAAGGACTTCAGCTGCCACCTGTGGGAGCCCACCAGGCCCTCTTGTGCCTCCTCTGCACTCCCTACCAGTCTCATTGTGATCAAGTGGTTTCTTCTGTCTGTCTGTGGTTGTAAAGCTTCTCTCCGGCTAGTGTTCCATAGGTTATTCAGGATGATTTCTCCATAATTTAGTTGTAATTTCAGGTTGGTCCTGGGAGGAGGTTAGTGTAGCTTCCACTTTCTTCTCCACCATCTTGGATCACCTTAATTAGAAACTTAAAATTTAGGTTCTTTAGTGCTCTGAAGCTCACTTCCTGTGCTTAATAGCCGTTGCAGGCTGGTGGTTGCTGTATTGGACAATGCAGGCATAGAACATTTCTAATCTGGGAGAAAGTTAAGTTGGATAGCTCTGATCTAGAAGGTACCACATAGGAGAACACTTTATAGACTTATGGGACATAGCTAACTGGTACTCGGAGGAATATTGAAAGCCTTTAACAACTTGCATTATTTAAAATAAAAAATACTGAAAGTTAGTAAACTAAGTACCCAACTTCAGATATTAGAAAAACAAGAAAATAAAAAGAATTTTTAATAATAGAAATATTATTTTAAATACCATCTAAAATGCTATTTCTAATAATTTTATTTTTTAAAAATAGAAGTAAAACAAAACATAGAAATACTGAAATTGATTATTAAAAATCTGATTCTGAAATGATTCTGCACAGATTATAACTGTTCTGAAGGAAATGAGAAATGTATTAGGTGCTATATTGAGATGGTATTCTAGCTGAATTATATTAATAGACTTTAGCCCTGGCTGGTGTAGCTCAGTGGATTGAGTGTGGGCCTGCGAACTAGAGGATCACGGTTCGATTCCCAGTCAGGGCACATGCCTGGGTTGCAGGCCAATTCCCAGCAGGGGACTCATGAGAGGCAACCATACATTGATATTTCTCTCCCTTTCTCCTTTCCTTTCCCTCTAAAGATAAATAAATAAAAATCTTTAAAAAAAATAGACTTTACTTTTGTTCTAGTAAATTACCAAAAAGTTAATACATTTTTCTGATGCTAGTATAATCTTATATTAATATTTGGTAAAAGTAATTAAAACAAAAAGGCCAATTCTTAGATGCAGAAATTCTAAATGAACTTTTAGCTAATCTAATTATATGCTAGTAAAAGAATAACATCTTCTTGGAATACAAAGATAGTTCATAGTAGGAAACCTATCAACATAATTTACTGCATTAACAGATTAAAGGAGAAAATCCATGTAATTCTATTGGTGGATGTTGAAAAGGCATTTGATAAAATAATTAAAACACTTAAGTATAATAAGAATTATGGGAGAAAGTTCTTCAGTTATGGGAATAATCACAGCACCAAGCACAGAGGGCTGTGAAGATTTAAGGACTTCACAGATGTGGAAATTTACTTAGAACAGTGTCTGACATATCAAAAATTATTCAGTGTTAGCTCTTCTTATACTTTAAATGTGATAGTTAATTTGTAAAAGAGAGTTGACAAATATTCAATTGAATGGTAAAACAGCTTGATTAAAATCATGATTAAGACAGAGTTGTTTGTTCTTACCACTTTATTCGGAATTGTTTTTGAGGTTTCATTTCTCTAAATATAATAAAAGTAGAAAATGAAGTGACTGATATAAATACCAAAAGGGGAGATAAAAATTGTTTAAATTGCAAATGGTATGATTTACATATCTAGAAAACCCAAGAGATGACGAAAGACTAAAAAGATATCATGATAAATTTAACAAAATGGTTCAGTAGCACGGAAATGAAGAAAATGACTATATTTAATTTAGGATTTAAGGAAGGTCAAAATCACATCTTAAAAATGGTCATCCTTTCCAAAATTAACATGAATTTCATTAATTCCAGTTAGAAACCTAGTACACTCTTTATTCAAATGAGATGTGATTTTTAAGTTCATGTGGAAAGTATATTTCTAAAACTACCCGTGAAAAATACTATATATTTAATCCTGTTTTTGTTAGCGGCACCCTCTCCTCTTCCCTGCTATTAACACACGTTTGAGAAGGTTGGGGAAGAAAACAGTCATGCATTTGGTGGCATGTTTTCCTCTACCTCAGTGTAGATAATCATGGAGAACTATAGAGCTGTTTCCTTACATAGGTATCTTTAACTCTTTCACTTACTATAGAGTGTGTGTGTATCTATATATTCTTTGTTATTTTAATCTATAGAAAAGGAAATAGAAAAATGTTTAATGATTTTTCACTTATTGAAGTTGTAATCTATTTTAGTTCAACTGGAAATTAAACCACATCATCGATTGACTTAACATGATTTTAAATAAATTTCTCAGATTAAAAACAATCCATATGAAAAAAAACAGAAACGTCTTTTCCTTCAGCTTTCTGAATGTTTGGTGCTTTGTACAGTGCATAGACTAATTTTACCTCAGAAACGTTGAAAGAGTCACTCTCTCTCTCTCCTCTATTTCCATTTGTGAAGGTATGCAGCCGCTCATGTATTCAGTCCAGGAAGCACTAAACGCCAGACCGTGGTGGACTCGTGTGGGGACGGACATTTGCTACTATAAGTAAGTATTCTAAGGGTAATAATGGGACATCGGTTTACAGAAGGGATTATTAACTTCATTCTATTTCAGTTTAGAGATTAAAAAGTAGAGTCGTTATTGCATTCTTTGAATCGTGGTGTTCTGCTTTAGTATTACTTCTGATAGAGTCCTTTAAAATTTGAGATCGATTTAGGGGGCATAGTTCGTGGAAATATAGTTGACCATCTGATAACACAGGTTTGAATCACATGGGTCCACTTTTATGTGGATTTTTTCCAGTAAATGCCTGTACTATTTTTGAGCTGAGGTTGGGAGTTCACAGATTTGGAGGGCCAACCATGTGTATTGATCTGTGTGATTTTACATAGGGACTTGAGTGTCTGCTGATTTTGGTATCTACAGGTGTTTTAAGACCAGCCCGTGACAGATAGTGAGAGAAAACTGGTATAGTTTGGGTTTTGGGGAGTCAGAAGTTATATTTGGATTTTTGACTGTGCAGATGTCGGTGCCCCTAACCTCCATGTATTCAAGGGTCAAGTGTAAAATGTATTTTGTAGACAGATAGTTTAGGTCTAAATCTTTGTCTCCACTGCTTAGACAGCTACGTGTTCTCAACATTTTTAGCTTTAAAACTGTCAACTTCTTTGAATACAAAGGAAATGAGAAATTCTAGAAAATACTTCTGGCCAACTTGGAGGCGTAGATACACTTTGCCTCCTAACACAACCAAAATAAGGACAGCAACAAATTTAAAAACAAAAAATAACCAGAACTGCCAGCACATTGAACTCTATGGAAGTCCCAACAGCAAGGGAGTTAAAGAAACATTCATCTAGACTAGTCGAGGGGCAGAGACAGGCAGTCGGGGAGGAGAGGATGTGTGGCTGGAGGACCTGTGTAGAGGAAGCAGAGACTGGTGGACCAGGCCATCCCACATTTGCATGCAGATAAACCAGAAGAACAACTGGCGAGCGAGACAGACCACGCAACCCAGGGTTCCAGTGTGGGGGGAAAAAGCTGCAAAACCTCTGTAAAAACCTGTGGGGGTTGCAGTGGTGGGAGAAATTACCAGCCTTACAGGAGAGTTTGCTGGAGAGACCGCCAGGGTCCTGGAATATACATAAACCCACCCACCCAGGAATCAGCACCAGAAGGGCCCAATTTGCTTGGGGGAAGTGAGGGAAGTGACTGAAATGTGGCAGAGAGCAGAGCAAGCACCATTGTTTCCCCTTGGACCCCGGCCCTACATTCAGTGACACAACCCAGTGAAATGGGTTGCTCTGTCCTGGCAAATACCTAAGGCTCTGCCCCTTACTACATAATAGGTGTGCCCAAACAGAAATATGGCATAAAAGAAAGAACAGGTCAAAGCTGGAGAAAAAGCTAAGCAACAAGGAGATAGCCAACCTATCAGATACTGACTTCAAAACACTGGTAATCAGGATGCTTACAGAAATGGTTGAGTATGGTTGCAAAATAGAGGAAAGAGTGAAGACTATGCAAAGTACAATAAAGGAAAATATAAAAAGAACTAACAGTGAAGGGAAGGAAACTGGGACTCAATGATTTGAAGCAAAAGGAAAAAAATAAACATTAAACAGAACAGGAAGAGGAAACAAGAATTCAGAAAAATGAGGAGAGGCTTAAGAATTTCTGGGACAACTTGTAACGTTCCAACATCCAAATCATATGGGAGCCAGAAGGAGAAGAGGAAGATCAGGAGATTGAAGAACACTTATTTGAAAACATAATGAAGGAGAACCTCCCTGACCTGTAAAGGAAATCGACTTCCAGGAAGTCCAGGAAGCTCCAAGAATCCCCAGAAAGTTGGAGCCAAGGAAGCATACACCAAGGCACATCATAATTATATTACCCAAGATTAAAGATAAGGAGAGAATCTTAAAAGCAGCAAGAGGAAAGGAGACAGTTACCTACAAAGGAGTTTCCATCAGACTGTCAGCCGATTTCTCAGAAGAAACCTTACAAGCGAGAAGGGGCTGGAAAGAAGTGTTTAAAGTCATGAAAGGCAAGGACCTACATCTAAGATTGCTCTATCCAGCAAAGCTTTTATTTAGAATGGAAGGGCAGATAAAATGCTTCCCAGATAAGGTCAAGTTAAAGGAGTTCATCATCACCAAACCCTTATTATATAAAATGTTAAAGGGGCTTATCTAAGAAACAGAAGATGATCAAAAATATGAACAGTAAAATGACAACAAATTCACAGCTATCAACAACTGAACCTAAAAAACAAAAACTAACTAAGTAAACAACTAGAACAGGAACAGAATCACAGAAATGGAGATCACATGGAGGGTTTTCAGTTGGGAGCAGTGGGGAGAATGGGGAAAAGGTAAAAGGACTAAGAAGCCTAAATGGTAGGTACAAAATAGATCAGGGGAGCTTAAGGGGATAGTATGGGAAATGGAGAAGCCAGAGAACTTGTATGTATGACCCGTGGGTGTGAACTAAGTGGGGGATGGAATACTTGAGTGAAGGGAGGTACTGAGTGGAGGGGGGTGAAGGGGGAGAATTGGACAACTGTAGTAGCATAATCAATAAAACATAATTAAATAAATTTTAGGAAATAACTTGTATTTATTTGTTGTTCTGATGACAGTAAGTACAGTTCTTTTCTGTGCACAAATATTTACCTCATTTTAATTTCCAAAATATTGGAGATGTATTTCATGGTTATGTCAGCTTATACAGCTCAACTGTGACTTCAAATAGGCGAACTACTTAATGAGTTCGAAATCAGTGCTATAAGTTATTTATTGCTGCAATAGAATAATTATTCTTCAGATTCATTCTAAATAATCTAGAATTATGTAGCTTGCTTCCCATTTTACTCTGTTCCTGCATGTATTATTTTCCAAATGATTTCCACTGTTGAAGGCAGTTGACATCTCTGTTTCTTACTTGTTATTAATCTTAATCCTGACATTTTTGTTTAGGGGGTATTGACTTTTTCATATTGTGCTTAACTAGCACTAATACAGTTGTATCAGTAAGAAGACTTCTAAAATTAAGCTGTTTTTAATGGTTTATGACATGGCTTTGGACAAACCTAGGTCTTAATTGCTGCTACTTCATGGGAAAGAAAGGGTTCCTCAGAATTTACATCAGTAGGGTTTTTCCTTGACTTTTATTTGCTACATAAACAGTAAATAAACGAGGAACAGAAATATAGGGTTATATGTAACTCATCTGTACCTGAATAAATCTCGTATTTATTTTAATGGTAGGCTAATATAAAAGTACTCTCATCACTGGTCCCTTTCTCGAAGTTGGAGGGAAGTGGTGACGATCTGGGCAGTGCTTGGTTAGCCTTCGGCAGAATAATTTAGACTGCGAATGGGTGAAACGGTGTCCTTCAGAAAGTAGTGTTTCTTTCACGCTTCTCCCCTTGTGCATTATGGAAATCAGCAATGAACACTTATCTTGTTTACACTGTAAAGCATGCTGGTAGTTGTTCTGTGTAAGGGGTGTTTTTGTTTTTTTTTTTTTCTTTTAGCTATTTCCAGCTCTGGAATTGGAATTTAGTCTCAATTCAACAGATGTTTATTAATCACTTTCCATGTAATAAGCACTTTTCTAGTTGCTTTCTCAAGGCCTGAAATTTAGATTGTGAGGCATTAAAATTTATTTTTGCCTTGTATCTTCACTTTTTACCTCCATCAGGCCCTTTGATGCTTGTTTGTGTTGTCTGTGAAATTGAATGAAACTGCCTTCCCCCTACATGTGAGAATAAAACCTATGAACTGCCACCTAGATATAATGTGGTGTAGTGAAATACTTTCCACTTAGTTGTTAAGCTTTTGGAGGAAAGGAGTAGGTAGGGTGTATTCTGGAACTCATTTCGTATTCAACCCGTAGCACCTTGTCATTGAGTCTCTATTCAAGATGTAATGATGGACTGTATACCAATTTCAAAATTCCTTGAGTGTGTATAAAGAATCTGCAGGCCATGCAAGGTGATTTGGAATTTTAGAAATTCAGTTGATGTACAAAGCATTTTTAGCTCAACATATGTTGGTGATATTGAAAGTCTGGAAAGTAGCCCCAGCCATGTGTTGTGACTGGGAATTGAACAGGCAACCTTTTGGTTTGCAGGATGATGTCCAGCCAACTGAACCATGCTGCCCGGAGCGCAAGTCTCTGTTTATAGAGTATTTAAGTTACACTTTTTACAAACCACCCCCTGAAGTTCTGTTTAATAAAATAACAAGGAAAATCAGTTTTTGTATGTATGAAATAGACAGTGTGTGCTTTTCTATTGCAGAAATCACTTCTCAAGAAGCTCAGTTGCTGCAGGTGGGCAAAAGGGAAAATCCTACTATACAATTACATTCACTGTCAGTTTTCCACATAAAGATGATGTTTGCTACTTTGCTTATCACTATCCATATACATATTCGACTTTACAGGTGAGAACTCACTAAGTTGTATTATAACTATTATTGCGTTACATGTGTGTGTGTCAGATAACAGAAGCCAAAATTGCTTTAATAAGAAAAAGATTTGATGTTGAAATTTTTATGTAATAATACAACATTTGTTGAAAACATTGAAGGGTGTAAATGGCAATGTAGTCTCTTTATTTAATAGAAAGAAATACTAAGGAAATTTGACATAAGCTTTGCTTTCTATCTTTGGGTAGTAATCTACAGGCTCTCTTAAGATTTCATGATTTCCAGATTTTAACTAGATGAGATTTCCAAGTGTTTAATGAGAAGCATTGAATCTGATAGAAAAATATAAGAGTAGCAAAATGTGGGTGTGGTTTAAGTTTTCTGCAGGGAATTTATTTCTTCTAATGGTTGCATATGGAGTCCTAGATCCAGATGCTTAGAATTTGGGGTACAAGAGTTGTTTTATGGGGTACTTGAGGTTTTTGATTATTTGTATTGTAAAACAAAATAAAACAAATAAATTCAAGTAATTACCGTGGTAGGTTCATTCTCAGAAGAGAATATCTCTCATAATCAAAGATCTTGAAGATATGACCAATTTACCCAGAAAGAAACTGGAGCACTATGATTAGGAACAAGCTTCGACATCACTAGAGAGGGGAAAATGGGAGAAAAACACATTCCACAGAGCAGAAAAGATAGCAAGCCTGAGAACACCATGAGACTCACTGTGTTTACAACCTACATTCAGTTGTTGATAGCTGCCCTGGGGGGAACAGGGGTACCAGGTGGAGGGGGGCACATGAAAAAAATTGGGACAACTGTAGTAGCATAATCATTAAAATGTATTTAAAAATGAAAATTAAAATATTACAACCTACAGATGTAAAATCAGAAATCTCTTCATGCTGGATAACATAGCATCAGAATATGGTGCTGTCATTTGTGGGTTTATATGTTACTCTTCTTTAGTGATGTGTACCTTTTTGGCATATTCTGATTCCCTTACTTTCTTTTAACTCCATGACCTTTTCCAGGCATTTGCATTGTTTCTTGCTTGGACTTTTGCCAACCTTTTTCTAACTGGTGACCTAAAGGTGACTTTTATCCCCTTTCCTCTTTATCTGTATTTTTTCCACACCGTAGCTCTTGGAAGCTATGGAAGAAGCCTTGGAAGAAAGGCTCTTGGAAGGCAAATCTGGTCATATAACTCCCCTGCTTAAAATGCCTTTGTGATTTCTGTAGCCATTTGTACAAAGTCTAAAATTCTTACTGTGGTTCATTGTCATTCCTTTACTGTCTGACACAATTTTTTCCATTTCCACACACATACTGTGTGAGCCATTATTTACTTAATATTTATTATTTAATAGACTAAAATAATTTACTCTTTAAAGTTTATCCTTATCCTAACTTAACATCCAGGAAATGATGGATTTAATGGGCAGACATTTTTCTAACTCACAACTAAATATGTACCTATTACATCCTTTGAAGCTCATCTGTGTATTACTTGGCTACATGGACACCCTTTAGGGAAACTGGCCTACCAAGCCCTTCCTTCTGGGCTGAATTCTGTCTCACTGTTGCTTTTTGGTGTGGCTGTGATGAATGCATTTCAGTTCTTTGAAATGCCCTCAATTCTTTTTTAGTTTGTGTTCTTCCTACACTTTCCTTTGTTTATAGCACACTTCTTTTGCCCTTTTCACTCATCCTTTGAATCGCAGCTTCTTTGTCCTTTTCACTCATCCTTTGAATTGCAGTTTAAAAGTAACTTTTTTTCAGGAGAACTTCTCTCACTGCCCAGACTCAGCTGGGCTCCCCTCCCCTTATTACAAGCTATCACAGTACTCTGCATTGTCCCTAGGGCAGGGTCCATTTATTCATCGATATAGTCTCAGTGCCTGGCACAGTTTCTGGCGCAGAAATTGTGACCACACAGTAAATAGTGATTCTGTGAATGAGCATTGGCAAAAGTTTGGAAACCAGCTAAGTGTCTCAAAATGAGGGATTGAATGATTTATATTTGGTATGACACTATACCATATCATTAGTACGTGATTCATAATTATGAACATATACATGTATGTATAAATTAGTAAGTGATAAAAGGTTATAAAAAGGCATGTGCAATTACAGTTTTGTTAATATACATTGGCACTTGTTAGTAGTAATCTAAGTGATGCAATTATGAGTGTTTAAAATTTTTTCTTTGTACTTTCTGCATCTTCCAGACATTTCACAATGAACCTATGTTAATCTTGAAGTCAGGAAAATTTGTTAAAAAATTTGTGCAACATAATTTTTATTCTGCATATTGTAGGCCTACAGTCACAATGTCAATGTTCAGAAGGCTTTGAGAACCAAAAGCTTTTTTATAATCCCTTTGACAGCAAAGCCTGGCCTAAGTTGATGTGAGCTTATTTAGCATATCAATTCCACTTAGAATTGATGCTTTATGTGTTTTGCTGTAGAAAGAACAATGTGCTTATACAGCCTGCTGTCGCTGACCCTGTGGGGGTGTTGCATGTTCAGTGGTGTATGCACTGTACCTCTCCTCTTTCTTGAATTCCTCAAATACTGATGTTTGAACTACATCTGGCCCCCGAGGGTCCCAGAGAAGGGATTAGGAATCTGGTTGACTTAAAAAAATGTTTTTAACTGAATTTATTGAAGTGACATTGGTTAATAAAATTATATAGGTTTCAGGTAAACTTCTTATACATCATCTGTGTATTGTTTCGTGTTCACCACCCCAGGTCAGTTCTCCTTCCATCACCATTTATCTCCCCTTTACCCTCTTCTCCCTCTCCCCGCCCCCTTCTCCCTCTGGTGGTCACCATCCTGTCTGTGTCTGTGAGATACTTTCTTTCTTCTTAATCCCGTCACCTTTTCCACCCAGCCCCCAACGCCCTCACAGCTGTCAGTCTGTTCTCTGTACCTGTGAGCCTGTTTCTATTTTGTTTGTTGGTTTATTTTGTTCACGAGATTGACTTTTAGTTATGTGGATATCTAGATGCATTCATTTCTGTTTATCACAGGGAGTTTTTAAGTAATTGTATATTTTTACGTTTTATCCAGATGCATCTTCAAAAATTGGAATCGGCACACAACCCTCAGCAAATCTATTTTCGAAAAGACGTGCTATGTGAAACCCTGTCTGGGAACAGCTGTCCTTTGGTGACTATAACAGCAATGCCAGAATCTAATTATTATGAACACATCTGTCAGTTCAGTAAGTCTGTCTTTGTCACTCAAAATCCCAGTCATTCTTACTTATTTTTCTTTGCTTTATGTATATTTTGTAAGGGCACTGGCACTGGGAGTAGGCATCCGAAGTCTCGGTCCTGTCACTGCCTAATCCTGGGCCTGCTTCTGGGCCTCAGTCTCCTTACCTGGAACTGGGTGAGCCCCGTGACATGACCTCCACCGTCTCTTTTGATACTAATTCTCTGTAGTTCTTATCCTTTGCAAGTCATACCCAAGGTGCATTATCACAAATTATTTTAAGAGTTTAATGTAATAATACCATCAGTTTAAAATTTATAGCTAGTTTTATTTATAAATAAAATCACCAGAAATTTGATGCTAGTGCTGAATAGCTACTTGATTTTCCCTGCCATTTATTTTTTTTAAAGTTGCCTCAAATGTACAGCTGTGATAGGAAAAAAGGAAACTTTTAATTTTAATGAAAAGGTTGAGTATTTTCAGAAAAGAGAAAGAGCTTGCTGTGAATAAAAATAGGAGCAGGTGAGCCGGGTGTTATTTTCAGAGGGGTTTGTCTGTGTGTGTAGTGAAAACACTGTTCTCTGTACATCTCTGAGCTCATATACCTTTTTTCTGTCCTTATAATAGTGATTATAAAACAGGGATAAGAGAATTATTTGTATGATTAATGAAAATAAAATGCACCTTGTGGCAAAAAACAAAACAGGGATAAGATTATATTTTCCTCCTTTTCCCAGTGACTTTATGAAAGTATTTATATTTAAAACTTCCTCCACTACTTATTCTTTATAAAGCCAAAATTGTATTAAAGAACTAGTTTTATATGCTAGATTAGTCATATGGAATTAAGTGACTCAAATGGTATTTGTTGATTAATGATTATATTATGAACTCCTTCAGGACATGGCCTACGGGGGTTTCATTTCTGTTTCCTCTCTAGGGCCTAGTACAGTGCTTGTGTATCGTAGGTGCACGGTGAGCTCTACTGTGACTTTGTATCAGAATTCACATTTGAGTAGAAATGTTTCTGAAGCCCCAGAGTCAAACATCGTACAAGCCTTTAATAGCTGTTCGTTTTAATTTGAGATTTTATGTGTGCTTCAGGAAATCGCCCTTACGTGTTCCTATCCGCTCGGGTCCATCCTGGAGAAACAAACGCGAGTTGGGTGATGAAAGGAACCCTGGAGTACCTCATGAGTAGCCACCCGACGGCCCAGAGCTTACGGGAGTGCTACATCTTTAAAATTGTCCCCATGCTAAATCCAGACGGTGTCATCAACGGAAAGTAAGTGAAGCAATAGTTACAGAAGTACTATAGCTTGTTGTGGTGGTCCTGAATAAAATCATTGAAATAATATCATCCAGGGCAAATTTGGAAAGCAAATCTAGGGATTTTTCTAGAGCAAAGAAATTTTTGGTGTGGAATTCATTTAAGTTTTTTTTTAAATGAAAATATATTTTGTATATTAGTAGTATGGCATTGAAAATTCTGTATGGCATTGAAAATTTCATGAGAAAATGATTTCATAAAATGTATATCTTGCTTGAGTTATTTTAGGAAAGTCACAGTGTCAGGATACAAGAAAGATTTTTTTAACATATCCTTTTATATTCCTTTCTTTTTCAATTTTGTCAGTGATGTGATCTTAGTTTGTGGTAAAATTTAGAATCTTCTGGGATCTCTTTCACTGATACAGAGTGTTGGCTCTGTCTGCTGACTTCTTCCTGATATGAGGAAGTGTAGTTTCTGACGAGGAATTCTTTAACCTGGAGATACTAGAAGATACCGCTTTTTAAGAGAAGGTAGCTTATCGTTCGTGTAGTTCATTTATTATGGCAATTAGACAAGGTCTTTTTAGTGCTTCTGAAAGATGGGATTTGACATACGAATCTCCAAAACTGTGAGGGTACCATATTTTATTCAATAAATGTAACATGAACCTTTCCCATATTTTAGGAAATTTTTCAATAAAAAAGGGGTAATTTATTTTTAGATAGGTTATGGTAATGAAACTACAATAAAATTTTGTGTCTTGTTTTAATTCAGGAATATATTGCCCAGTTAGAATTGTTTGTATTTCTGTTATTACTTTCTGTTTGCTTAAATTTATGTTCAATGCTTTATTTTTTTTTGTTCTTTTTTTTGTTCAATGGCTTTAATACTTAATACCTATGATTAAATGCAAATGTATTTGAATTTTTACAAGAACGTATACTTTTCCATATAGTTATCTTAGGAGTTCCCAGATAGCACTTCTAATAATAACTAATACAATCAAAATATAAAATGTTAGTAAAACAAATGATTATTATATATCCAGAATAGAATATATGACCATTAATTTTTATAGAGTAGGAAATAAAATCCCAGAATTGAGAATTAATTTTTTCTATAGCTTGAAAGTTTTGATTTCTAATCTGAAAGCTTTCCACTTTTAAATGCATGTAACACAGGATCTTGGACGTAACAGATGCTTAATAAATGATTATTTAATGAGGAAAAAATGGATTTAGTTGAACCTACCATTTACACCTATTTGACATATTTAGTGGAGTAGAATCATAAAATTAAATCAAGTCTACATAAGGATTTATTGAGACCCGTGTCTGTCTGTCACTGTGCTCACCTGTGTTCAGCCACCGCTGTTCTCTGAGTGGAGAGGACCTGAACAGACAGTGGCAGAGTCCGAGTCCAGACCTGCACCCTACAATTTACCACACCAAGGGGCTGCTGCAGTACCTGGCTGCAGTGAAGCGCATACCGCTGGTAAGTGGAATATTTGTGCTTTGTATAGTCAGAGACACCGTTTTATTAATTATTGACTTAGCATTTTGTACATTATTTTCTGGTAATAACCGCTAAGCGTTAATTTCAGAAACAGCTTCTTTAAAATACCTTTCTTTTTCCTATCAGTCACTTGTGTATTAATTATGGTATCAGATTAGTACAATGTATTCATATTCTTATTTTATCAGATTTAATTTGTATAATTCTCATGAGCACTTTACTTTTTTTTGCTTATGAATATTGGCAACTCCTAGTTGTAAGTTTCAGGTATTTAATGTCACTGTTTGAACAGCACTAAAATACCGTATTTTTCAAATTCTCCAACTAGTAGATGTTCATGTCTGAACTCTTTAGTCAACTCTGAAACTGGTAAGTTTCGAGTACGCACACGAGGGCGAGACTCCGCAGAACTGTGGACGGAGCTGCGTCTGTTTTCAGCAGCTTTTGTTTAGCATGTTTCAGTCTATTAGTATTTCAAGGAGTTAATTTTCCTTTCGGAAATGTAGAAACACTTTGCAGAGCAGTAAAACTGGCACGTGAGTCAGTACTTCATCTTTCATTTGTAAAATAATACTTTTAAAAATTAAATTGAAACCATTTTAATGCTCTTAAAATTAAATTGAAAGGCATTTTTACGTTTTTTTAAGTAAGATAAATATTTTAACAGCCTTTGGGGCAGTGATAACTACAGTTGTAGATTTGACCTATAATTGATTTTATTATTTTTTGAAATGGAGAGTATCCCTGACCCACGTGGCTCAGTTGCTTGAGCATCATTCTGCAAACTGAAAGGTCACCAGTTTGATTCTCGGTCAGGGCACGTGACTGGGTTGGGGACCTTGTCCTGGTTGGGGCGTGTGTGAGAGGCAGCCAGTTGATGTTTCTTGCACACATCAATGTTTCTCTCATCTTTTTTACTCTCTCCCCCTCTCTGTAAGATAAGTATATAAATAAAATATTTTAAAAAAATAAAATGGTGTATACTAGATATAAAGGAAAGATTGGAATTCATGCCTTGATGCAGTACTTGCAGAAGACTTTCTAGCCCTTCTAGTAATCATAGATTTCTTTCCAAAATTCAATATTACTATTTTTATTGATCCTGCTTGTTACATGGTGGCTCAGTTACAGTAAAAGGACAAAGGAACACAGACCCGTTTATTGGCTAATAGTAACTAGATTTATGTGACATTCTATGCATTTGAAGGTTTTTAATTCTTAAAATATATGATCTTTTCAAGGTTTATTGTGACTATCATGGCCACTCCCGAAAGAAGAATGTGTTCATGTACGGCTGCAGCATCAAAGAGACAGTGTGGCACACCAGCGCGAACGCGGCCTCCTGTGATGTGGTGGAGGACGTGGGATACAGGGTAATTACCACGGAGAAGCCAGGGCTCGTGCACTTCACACACGCATGCGAGTGCAGGAATGATCTCACATACGAGTGACTCAGATTCAGTTCATGTTGTCATTTTGCCATTACTGTTTCACGTGTTTCTTCTAATTTTTTCTTGCGTTTCACATTTAGAATTTTAATGTATTCAGAATTTGTTTTATATGAGATGTGGAATCTAATTTTAGTTTCTCCATCTATAACCATTTATTAGACAGTATATCCTTCCTCTGCCGATTTTATAAAGCCGTCTGTTGCGTACTGTGTTTCTGCATTTACGGTGTGCTGAGGACTGAAATGAGATCTTACTGCTTCAAGTGCCGTGTGCTTTCCTTTTTTTTAAAAATGCTTTATTTAAAAATGCTTTCTTTTTAGAGAGAGGGGAAGGGAAGGAGAAAAAGAAGGAGATAATCTCAATGTTGCCTCTTGCATAGTTTCCATTGGGAACCTGGCCCGCAACCTGGCTCCTCCAAACCCCTGACAACCACTGATCTCTTTGTTTCCATAATTTTACCTTTTCTAGAATGTCTGTAGTTGCAATCATGCAGTATGTACTCTTTTCAGACTGACTTCTTTCACTTAGTAGTATGCATCTGTTTCCAATATGTTTTTTCTTTTCAAAATTCAGTAAGGTATGGTTCCCGATTGAAGAAGTTGCACTTTGACTCAATATATCTTGGTATATCAAAAAGATATGCATCGGGAGTACAATAAGTGTTCTAAAAGATTGCTCTGTACTCCAATTTTCCCTAGGGTGCTTTTGGCAAGGACAAAAGAGACCCACCCGAGTTGATGCTAATATTTGTCAGCACCTGGAATGTAGTTCTTTTTTTTAAAATATATTTTATTGATTATGCCATTACAGTTGTTCTATTTGCCCCCTTCATTCCCCTCCCCCTGCACACCCCCTTCCCCACCATTCCCCCCTTTAGTTTATGACCACGTGTCTCAAGTTCTTTAGATTCTATATTTCCCATACTATTCTTGCCCTCCCCCTATCTATTTTCTATCTATGGTCTATGCTACTTATTTTCTGTACCTTCTCCTTCTCCCATTCCCCTGTTGCTAACCCTCCATGTGATCTTCATTTCTATGGTTCTGCTCCTGATCTAGCTGTCCTTTTAGCTTGCTTTTGTTTTAGATGTGGTTGTTAATAACTGTGAGTTTGCTGTCCTTTCACTGTTCATATTTTTTATCTTCTTTTTCTTAGTTAAGTCCCTTTAACATTTCATATAATAAGGGCTTGGTGATGATGAACTCCTTGAATTTGATCTTATCTGAGAAGCACTTTATCTGTCCTTCCATTCTAAATGAAAACTTTGCTGGGTAGAGCAATCTTGGTTGTAGGTCTTTGGTTTTCATGACTTGGAATACCTCTTTCCAGCCCCTTCTTGCCTGTAAGGTCCCTTTTGAGAAATCCGCTGACAGTCTGATGGGAGCTCCTTTGTAGGTGACTGTCCCTTTATCTCTTGCTGCTTCTATAATTCTCTCCTTCATTTTAATCGTGGCTAATGTAATGATGATGTGCCTTGGTGTGTTCCTTCTTGGGTCCAACTTCTTTGGGACTCTCTGAGTTTCCTGGATTCCCTGGAAGTCTATTTCCTTTGACAGAACAGGGAAGTTCTCCTTTATTATTTGTTCAAATAAGTTTTCCACTCGTGGCTGTTGCTCTTCCCCTTCTGGTACCCCTATAATTCAGATGTTGGAACATTTAAAGATGTCCTGAAGGTTCCTAAGCCTCTCCTCATTTTTTTGAATTCTTGTTTCTTCGTCCTTTTCTGTTTGGTCATTTTTTTTCCTCTTTCTGGTCCACTCCTTTGATTTGAGTCCCAGTTTCCTTTCCATTACTATTGGTTTCCTGTGCATTTCCATTCATTTCAATTAGTTTAGCCTTCATATGTTCCTCTAATTTGTGACTAAAATCAACCAGTTCTGTAAGCATCCTGATCACCAGTGTTTTGAACTATGCATCTGAAAGTTTGGCTATTTCTTCATCACTTAGATTTATCGGCTCTGGGGCTCTGAGTTGTTCTTGTGCCATGTTTTGATCTGTTCATGCCAGATATGTATAAGGAGCAGAGCCTTAGGTGTTCACCCAGGTCGCTGGTTTGTGTTGCTGTATGTGGGGTGGGTCAGAGAGAGGCCACCCAGGTCGCTGGCTTGTGACGCTGTATGTGGGGGTGGGGTCAGAGAGGGACAATGGCAGTCCCCTCTGCCGCTTCCTGCCACTGGGCCCTGCACGGTCTGTCTCACCACTTGCTCCTTCACTGGCTTATCTGCGCGCAAATGTGTGACCGTGGTCAGCCCTCAGTGGCTCCGCCCACTTGTCCACACCTGGGATCCGCCCACAGCTGCCAGCGTGCACGTGTCTCACACCTGGGTGTGTCCGGTGGATCTTTTCTGCCCGACCCTGGTCTGCTGCTGTCTCTGCCCCTCTTACCAGTTTGGCTGAAGGGTTCGTTGTTGTCAGACTTCCGGATAGTTCAATTTTCTGTAGTTTGGCTGCGTTTTTGTTGCTAAAACTTTGTTGTTTTTAAACTTGGTTGTGCGAGAAGGCACAGTGCTTCCACCTACACCTCCATCTTGGCGGAAGTCCTCCATGTGCTTCCCTTTTTCTCCCAGAGCCTCTCCTGCTGAATTGGTGCCTAAACAGGGACCACGGGTTATTTTTCAGAAAATGTTTCAGTAACATACTACTACTGTCCACAGAACTTTGAAGTACATTTTCTGTTTGGTTCTCTCTCTTCCCCTTTTCCAAATAAATAAAATGACGGAAACACTCCAGGAATACAAAGTCGTAATTGAAAGTCATCTCTCAATTAATTACTAAGTAATCAGTTTTACCATTCTGAACACATTCATTCATAAATCTATATGTAAAGTACATGTGTGGTTTTTTGCAGTGTTTCACAGCAACTTTTTAAAAAAATCCTCACCCAAGAATATGTGTATCGATTTGAGAGAGAGAGAGAGAAAAACATCGATATGGGAGAGAAAAATGGAGAGGTTACCTCCCGTATGTGCCCTGACCTGAGATCGAACCTGCAGCCTTTTGGCGTGTGGGACAACGCTGCAACCAGCTGAGCCACCAGCCGGGGCAGCAGCTTGTTTTCTCACACAGTGTGTGTTGGCCATCTTTCCTGGTCCTTGTACGGAGACCTGTTTCAGTCTTTTTGACAATTACACAGGATTTCATCATGCATTTTTGTTCTTATTGTACGGATGTACTGAAGTTTGTTTATGGAGTCATTTCCTCTTGGTGGCCATTTGATTAGTATTGTCTAGTTTTCCTTTATAAAGTTTATACAAATTGATGTTTCCCAATTTAATGAATGATAGTGCTATTTCTCCACACCCTAATCACGTAATACTGTTGTCCTTGCCAGGTAAAAAGAAAAAATCTGATGTTTTAGTTTGTGTCTCTATAATTTTGTGGTCAAATATTTTTTTCATCTACTTGTCCAATTATAATTTTTCTCTTTTGTAAAATAGCCTTTTCTCATATTCTCTGCTTGCTTTTTTGCTGGTGGTCATCTAGTTATTGTTTTTGAAACTTTATAAACACAAAATACTTGTGTTTTACAAGTATTTTAAGAATTTTATTTGTTTATGATGTGTAGTAATTTAAAATTTTATCTTATTTGTTGAATATTTAAAAAAATGGCATCTGGTTTTGGAGGCTTAGAAAGAATTTTCTCATTCCAAGATTTAAAAATATAGTTCTCTGTTTACTGTTTTTAGTTTTGTTTTAAAGTTTTACATTTTTTTAAATACAGTCTAGAAGCCTGTATTTTTTTTCTAACTTTTTAAAAAAGATTTTATTTATTTATCTTTAGAGAGGAAGGGAGGGAGAAAAGGAGAGAAATATTGATGTGTGGTTGCCTCTCATGAGTCCCCTGCTGGAAACTGGCCTGCAACCCAGGCATGTGCCCTGACTGGGAATCGAACCACGACCATGTGGTTCACAGGCCCGCGTTCAATCCACTGAGCTACACCAGCCAGGGGTTACATTTAAATTCTCAATCTAATTAGAATTTAATTTAATGAAGGGTGTCTGTAGCTTGTCTCTCGATGACTGTCCAGTTGTGTCAACATTAGTGGATGATCAGTGTTTTCTGAGGTAATAATTTAACAGATAATAATAATAACAGTTAAATAATTTAACTAAATTTAACAGATACTTTGGGTTCTAATTTTGAACCAGATATATTTCTGTCTGGAGGTATATCTGTTCCTACTCCAGTATCACAGTTTCCTTTAACCTTAGATATGTAATTTAGGTTAGTATCTGTTGGATTATTTCTCTAGTCACAGCCTTTTCTCTCATAGTTCCCCAGGGTGTGTTCCCATATTTATACTTTCGGGTGAATTTAAGAATAATTTTAAGTTGTAAAAAATGTGGGCATTTTTTATTATGATTGTCTTAGCTTTAGTAATTAATTCGGGATGATCGATACACACAAATCTAAATTTCTTCATTATAATGAAGAAATTTAGTAAACGTTTCTTCATGTTTAATGTTTTTTTCATATTTTTCAACATGGTTTTTCTTACATGGTTTTATTCTATTTGTTGCTACTCTAAATGTGATAGTTTCTTCCATTCTATTTTCTGACCATTTGTCTAGGAAAGCAGAAAATTCTAAATTACTAAGAGAATTATTTTGATGTGACCCTGCTCTAATGACTGCGCTTTCATGAAAAATTTTAAAGAATAAAACATTTAACAATTTTTAAAATGTCTTGAAATACTCTTTTATCATCATCTTTGCAGACTTTGCCTAAGATACTGAGCCATATTGCGCCAGCATTTTGCATGAGCAGCTGTAGCTTCGTAGTGGAGAAGTCTAAAGAGTCCACAGCACGCGTGGTGGTTTGGAGGGAGATAGGAGTACAGAGGAGCTACACCATGGAGAGCACTTTGTGTGGCTGTGACCAGGGAAAATATAAGGTAAAACATTTCAGGATTTCTAGCCATAAAAAATTATTTGTAGACTTTCTTTATGTTTAGAATCCAGTGCTTTTCAAGTATATATTCAATAGTACATTTCTTATACTGAGTTATATGTAATTTGTAATAATGAAATTGAATCATATGTAGTCTTAAAAACATTTAAAAAATTTCTCTGAACTAAATAGCTTGCTTTGGATTCTCACAGTCTTTTTTTTTTTTAAATCAATTTATTTTATTGTTAGAGAGAGGGGGAGGGAGGGAAAAAGAGAGGGAGAGAAACATCAAATGGTTGCCTCTCACATGTCCCCAACCGAGGACCTATCCTGCATCTGAGGCATGTGCCCTGACTGGGAATTGACCAGGTGACCTTTCTGTTTGCAAGCTGATGCTCAATCCACTGAGCCACACCAGCCAGGGTGGATTCTCACAAAGTCTTGAGTCTACTTATATTCAAAATTTTTAAGAAATCATACTGTGATACACATTTAAATACTGCACAGTAATTTACTTCTGACCAAAGTGGAGGCATAGGTAGACACTCTGTGCCTCCTGACACAAACAAATGAAGAACAACAACAAATTTAAAAACCAAAAACAACCCGAACTGACAGAAAATCGAACTGTAGGGAAGTCCAACAACCAAGGAGTAAAAGAAGAAATATTCATCCAGACCAGTAGGAGGGGCAGAGATGTGCAGCCAGGTGGAGAGGACACTTGGCAAGGCGGCGGCTGGCTGTTCCACGTTTGCATGTGGATAAACCAGGAGGAACAACTGGTAAGCGAGACAGACTGCACAACCCAGGGTTCCAGTGCAGGGAAATAAAGCCTCAAAACCTGACTGTAAAAACCTGTGAGGGTTCAGGCAGCAGGAGGAACTTCAACCTCATAGGAGAGTTCATTGGAGAGACTCACAGTGTCCTGGAATGTATACAAACTCACCCACCTGGGAATCAGCACCAGAACTTGCTTGTGCGTATTGGAGGAAGTGACTGAAAGCCTGGAGAGGGCTGAGCAAGCAGCATTGTTCCCTCTTGGACTCCTTCCTCACGTACAGAGCCACAATGCAGTGAAGTGGGTTGCCCTGCCCTGGCGAATACCGTAGGTCCCGCCCCTTACCATATAACAGGTGTGTCCAGACAAAGAAGTGTGGCCCAAATGAAAGAACAGGTTAAAATTCCAGAGAAAGAACTAAGGAACAAGGAGATAGCCAACCTCTCAGATGCAGAGTTCAAAATGCTGGTAATGAGGTTGCTCACAGAAATGGTTGCAAAATAGAGGAAGAAATGATGACTCTGCAAAGTGTAGTAAAGAAAAATATACAGGGAACTAACAGTGAAAGTAAGGAAACTGGGACTCAAATCAACAACTCGAAGCAGAAGGAAGAAATAAATATTCTATCATAACAGAATGAAGAAACAAGAATTCAAAAAAATGAGAGGCTTAGGAACCTCTGGGATAATTTTAAATGTTCCAGCATTCAAATCATAAAAGAAGAGGAAGAGCAGGAGATTGAAAACTTATTTGAATAAATAATGAAGGAGAACTTCCCCAGTCTTGCAAAGGAAATAGACTTCCAGGAAGTGCAGCAAACCCAGAGGGTCCCAAAGAAGTTGGACCCAAGGAAGCACACCCAAGGTACATGATAATCATATTACCCAAGATTAAAGATAATGAGAGAATCTTAGAAGCTTCAAGAGAAATGGAGATAGTCACCTACAGAGGACTTCCCATAAGACTACCAGCCATAAGACTATATCTCTTTCTCCAAAGAAACCTTACAGGCAAGAAGGGGTTGGAAAGAATTCAAAGTGATGAAAGGCAAGGACCTACATTCAAGATTACTCTATCCAGCAAAGCTTTCATTGAGAATGGAAGGGCAGATAGAGTGTTTCCCAGATAAGGTTAAGTTAAAGGAGTTCATCATCACCAAGCCCTTATTATGTGAAATGTTAAAGGGACTTATCTAAGAAATGGAAGATGATAAAAAATAATGGACAGTAAGATGACAACAAACTCACAACTATCAACAACTGAACCTAAAAAAAGGCAAAAACAAACTAAGCAAACAACAGGAACAGGAACAGAATCACAGAAATGGAGATCACATGGAGGGTTATTAGTGGGGAGGGGGTAGAAAGAGGGTGGAAGAAAAGATACAGGGACTAAGAAGCCTAAATTTAGGTACGAAATAGACAGGGGGAGATTAAGAATGGTACAGGAAATGGAGAAGCCAAAGAACTTACATGTACAACCCATGGACATGAACCAAGGGTGGAGGGAATACTGGAGGGAAGGGGGGTACTGGGTGGAGGGGGATTAAAGAGGCAAAAAAAATGGGACAACTGTAATAGCATATTCAATAACATATAGTTTAAAAAAAGTAAATAGTGATTAGTAATTTATAATTAGTTGTGCACATAGTACATTATCAGTAAAATTTTTCTATTTTACTTTGTTGGATGTAAATATATTTTTATGCATAGAAGTGAGTACACTCATTTATAAAGTTTATATTTAGCTTTTTGTGTGTGACTTTGAAATGCATATCCCTTCACTACGTATGTTTTTTTTACTAACACTGCTCTTCTGTAGCACAGTCTAAGGCTTTTATTGGAAACAAGCTGTGTTTTAAATTTTACTTTTGAAATTAAAGACTAATAAAATGTTAGGTGATTTTGAACTTTTAAATTTTAAATACTGAGAGTTTAACGGCAGTGAACTAGACTTCAGATAAGCAACAGCAAACCTGAGTATCCTTCTTGCCTTGGCACAGATCGATTTTCAGGTGACCTGCTAATTATGGCTCTCCTTCTGTTCTGTTTTGGGTTTTTTGGCATAGGGCAATAGGAAACTGAATCTAATAGTGATTTTCATATACCTCCTATAAAGATGGTTATAACTTTATGTTTGAAAGGAGCTAAAAATCTCCCAGCTGGTTAGTATTAAGAATGTAACCATATTACACTCGATGTCAGAATGTTTAAGTGGTCTGTAACAAGCTGGAAGAAAGTTGTGTAGCTTTTGTAGCTGACATTCACACTTTTGGGGCCTGGTAGAGTAGAACTTAATGACATTTCAGTGCCTTCTATGAGAAGTTGACCACGGTATTCTCTTCCAAAGGGTAATAATATCTTTGAAATTCTCTTCTAATACTGTGGACTGGTGACTTCTGGTTTACCAAGGGCACAATGGCAGTGAGAGATGAAATGTAGCAGAGCCCCGGTCCAGCCGCACCCCCTCCCCTGGACATTGCCGTGGTGGACTGCTCTGCCGAGGCTCATTGAAACTCCTGTGGAGAAGTGTGTCTTACTAAGCCAAGTTGTTTCTTTAATGTCTAAAATGTAGTGCTTTGATCATAACATACATTTTTTTGTTTTTTTTTACCTTGATTAATAAATGTTTGTTTTTTAGAGTAGTTTTAGATTCACGGAAAAATTGAGTGGAAAGTACAAAATTCCCATCTACCTCCACCTCCACATGTGCATATAATACATACTTTTCAAACTTACTAATAGTAGCTAATAAGTGGTGTGACTATATTTAAAAAAGATTTTTTTCTCCATGAAGAATATCTTGTATTATTGTATTTTAGACTGTAAATGTTCTTATAATTTTTTATGAACTGATTTAGAAATAGGCATAATCTTTCTAAAGATTTTAAATTAAGAAGGCAATTAAATGTTCTAATTCAATTTTACACAGGTTACATTTTCTAGAATATTTGGTTACATTTTCTAGAATATTTGGAGATGCCAAACTCTTTACATAATCCATCTACCAACCAGTCATTATGATAAAGGCATGTAGGTTAAGTAATAGTTTTTTACAATTTATTCTCTTCAGGGACCTTGTGCTTTGGGTCCCGTCACTGAAAAGTTGCTGTACATCACCTTCTCTCTAAGTGACGCCAGCACTCATGCACACCTGCAACTTTTATTGGTGTAAGATAAAAATTATTCACTTATTTCAGACATTCATTTTTATCTGAAAATTAAAGGATAAGCAAAATCTTGATTTACACTCAGATTTTATCCTTTTATGTGGTTACATTTAACTTGTGGTAAACCTTGTATTGTTCATTGGAAAACATGTAGGAAAGGGCGTGGGGGACGTGGTTACCGTTTCCTCTTTGCTTTAGTAAACAGAATTTGAGATGGACATTCTTAATTGACAAGGAACAATAGGAGCTTAGTTTACTGCTATCCCATTGGCTTAGACTTGTTTGATATTTTTGACATAGTTATCTTTTGTTTGGTTAGCATACAGAAAAGGTACCCATAAGGTAATGTTCAAGTATACAAATTGGAGCCTTGATTTTAACACTATAATGTTTCAACATTGGCATCTAAAGTAGTAGATAATAAGAATTATTAGGAAGATCCTATAAAAATATTTTTTCACACATGAACTCCAAGACTAACGTAAACACACAATGTTTATGTTTTTTTCTCCCCAGTGTGTTGGTGAAAATAGTTGCATTGGGTGATTTAAGAGTAGACAGTTTAGAAATGGTTTTTTAGGACAGTTTCCTTTGTGACTTAGAATATCTGACATTGTTAAGACGTGTTTTTGAGCCCTAGATCCATACCAAATAATCATCTTTTCATTTTATTAATATAGCTATAAATTAATTTTATGTGATTTTAATGAGAAACAGCAGGATGAAAGCAAACATCCTATTACATACACAATATTGCTTTATTTCCAGGGCTTACAGATTGGTACTCGAGAACTGGAAGAGATGGGAGCAAAATTCTGTGTTGGTCTGTTGCGTTTGAAAAGGCTGACATCCCCATTGGAATATAATATGCCTTCCAGCCTGCTTGACTTTGAACATGACTTGATTGACTCGAGCTGCAAAGTCACTAGGTAAGGCGCACTTGTTTTATTCTGTTGTTACCTCGTAGTATACTGTTAGACTTCGTTAAGTTAGTTAAGCGTAGGAAAGGCACAGAGATTTGGACAGCCAAGAACATTTTTAAGATTGCTGTAATTAAATTTACACATTACTATTTGTTCCAAATTGTGGTAATATTCTTGATTCTTTTAACATTACTATTTGGATGAAATTTTAATGAAGTAGTCTTATATTTTGAATGTTGTTTCTAGTGGAAAACATATCAGCTAATATCTAAATTAAGAGGGTTTGGAGTTAGGATTCATATTTTGAAAGAAATTTAATTTTGTTGCTGTCTACACACATCAGGTAACTTTCCGACAAACTTCTGGTTTTATATACCAGAAGCAACTGATTTAGTATCCCTTTGAAAAGTTAACTACATCTGCCAAATATTCTTCTGAATGGGTAAATTTTTGTCCCTAAAATTCAATATATATAAAATTTGATCAGCTATAGAATCAGAGATAATTCAGTATCATAGTTCTTAATATCAGAACTTAGCATCTTATAGTTTGATATATATGCGTAAGAATACTCCCTTTATGCAGAACCTTCATTTTAGTCTTTAGATATTGACTTGTCATCAGATTTAATTATTGCCATGCTCTGTTATGTATACCAATTTGGCCATTTCAGGTATAGTAGAACATTAAGTAGAACTCTGTTCTTTATAGTGTGGTTATTGACCGAGTGGTCGCCTGAATTGTTCCTGGAAATTGCCTGCTAAACACTAACGGAGACTAACACAAAGATTCCTTGTTGTTCCCATGGATGTTTAGAAGCCTCTTTTTAAGTTATTTCATGTGTTCTTTTTCTTCCCCAGCTTTGTTGAGGTATAATTCCCAAATAAAATTGTAAGGTATTTAAAGTATACAGTGTGATTTGATAGATGTATACATTGTGAAGTGATTTCCCCAATTGAGTTATTAACGTATCCATCCATTACCTCACATGTTGATATTTGTGTGTGTGTGTGTGTGTGTGTGTGTGTGTGAATATGTAAGTTGTACTCTGTTAGCAGATTTCGGTTTATACAGTCCAGTGTTATCAACTGCAGTCACCATCACTTCCTCAGGCCTTATTCATCTTACAGCTAAAATCGGTGCCCTTTCACCGACCTTTCCCTGCTTCCCCACCCTCAGCCCCTGGCAACCACTCTACTCTGTTTCCCTGAGTTCCATTTTTTTTCTTTCAGATTTCACATTTAAATGACACCATGAAGTGTTTTTCTTTGTCTGGCTTATTTCACTTAGCATAATGGCCTCTGGGTTCATCCATGTTGTACCAAATTTAAAAAATTCCTTCTTTTTTTAAGGCTGAGTAAAACCCCGTTGTATATCTATTTACCACATTTTTTTAATCCATCTGTCCATCAGTGGACACTTAGGTGGTTTCCACATTTGGCTGTTGGGAGTAGCACTGCCTTGAGCACTGGCTGCAGATCTCTCTTTGGGATAATGGAGCTGCTCCCTTTGGATATACACTCAGAAGTGGGATTGCTGCGTCATATGCTAGTTCTCTTTCTAATTTCTTGAAGAACCTCCACACTTTTTCATAGTGGCTGTGCCAGTTTTCATTTCCACCAACAGTGCACAGGGTTCCCTTTGCTGTACATCCTCACTGTCATTTGTCATCTCTTTGGGATAATAGCCACCCTGACACATGGGAAATAATATCCCATTGGCATTTTGATTTGCGTTTACTTGATGATTCGTGATGTTGAATGCCTTTTCATGCACCTGTTGGCCATTTGTATGTCTTCATTGGAAAATGTGTACTTAGGTCTTTTTCCCATTTTTAAATTGGGTTATTTATTTATTTAGCTTTTGAATTATGTGAGTTCTTTGTATACTTTGGATATAATATCCTTAATAAGAGAATGTGGTTTGCAAGTATTTTCTCCCATTTCATAGGTTTTGCCTTTCTTTTCATTTTCTTTTTAAATAAATTTTATTTATTTATCTTTAGAAGGGAAGGGACGGAGAGAGGGAGAGAAATAATCAATGTATGGTTGCTTCTCCTGCATCCCATGCTGGGAACTGGCCCCTGCTGGGAACTGGCCTGCAACCCAGGCATGTGCCCTGATGGGGAATCAAACCACGATCTTTTGGTTCACAGGCCCGTGCTCAATCCACTGAGCTATACCAGCCAGGGCTCTTTTCATTTTCTTGATAGATTCCTTTGCTGCGCAAACAGTTTTTAGTTTGCTGTAGTACTACTTGTTCATCTTGCTTTTACACTTGAGAAAAAATGGTGCTTGGAGAGAGTGGCTTGCTCCGTGTCGCACAGTCGGTTAGTAGGAGTAGAGCACAGGGGACTTCCGACTCCGTGTGGAGCGCTTTGTTTCTGTTTGTACAGGCGACAGTTGGAGATCTGCATCTGGTGTCTGGTCAGCTCTAGCGGACGTACACTGGTGTGTGTGAGAGGAAGTGGTAAATTCTTTAGCTCTAATTTTGCACAGGGCTTAGTAGTTAAATATCAAGATAGCCTGAAAACTTTGAATTTGAATGAAGCACAATTTTTCCTGTCATTAGGAAATAGTGCAATCACACAGAACGGGAGAACCTAATCGCTGATACATCTGATAATGGGTTAATATCCAAAATTTGTAAAGTACTTACAAAACTCAATACCAAAAAAACAACCCAATTGAAAAATGGGCAAAGGACCTGAATAGACACTTCACCAAAGAGGACATACAGATGTCCAATACACATATGAAAAGATGCCCAAGGTCACTAATCATCAGAGAAATGCAAATTAAAACCACACTGAGATACCATCTCACACCTGTGAGAATGACTATCATCAATAAATCAACAAACAAGTGTTGGCAAGGATGTGGAGAAAGGGAACCCTTTTGCACTGTTGGTGGGAATGCAACCAACGTGGAAAGCAGAATGGAGACACCTCAAAAAACTAAAAATGGATCTTCCTTTTGACCCAACTCCCCCACTTCTGGGAATATATCTGAGGGAACCCAAAACACTAATGCGAAAGAACATAAGCATACCTGTGTTCATTGCAGCGTTACTTACAATCGCCAAGATATGGAAGCAGCCCAAGTGTCCATCAATGGATGAGTGGATAAAACAACTATGGGACATTTACACAATGGAATACTACTTGGCCATAAAAAGGAAGAAAATTTTACCCTTTGCAACAGTATGAATGGACCTGGAGAAGATTATGTTAAGTGAAATAAGCCAGTCAGAGAAAGACAAATACCATATAATTCACTCATATGTGGAATCTAGTGAACAAACTGAACTAAGAAGCAAAACAGAAACAGACTCATAGATGGAGAGCAGATGACAGCTAGTGGGGGAGGGTGAAGTTAGGGGTGGAGGGACTGAGCAAAAAGGAAAGAGACTCATGGCCATGGACAACAGTGTGGTGATTGCTGGGGGCAGGGGAGTATAAGGGGACTAAAGAGGAATGGAAAAAAATACAGTACAGATTTTAAAAAAGAAAACAGTTGCAAGCAAACTTTTCTGCATAATAATGGTACTCTGCAGTGGAGAATTTTAGTGTCTTCATCTTGTGAGAAGGTCCTTTAGGTGAAGGTTTTCATATTTTTCTTGAAGTAGCATGAGGAGGATTCGTTTTTGGACTAAAATGCTATTCTCTTTTAGAATGAAATGTTTCTTATTGAATTGTTTTTGGCATAGACACCTTTATACTAAGAGCAAAAATCTAGAATAGAAGGCTGTTAAGGCAGGTGTATGTAGTACAGCCGTTAGAGAAGGAAGCAAAAACAGGACAAATGGAGTAAACATGCATGGAGAAAATGAGGTCAATGAGGAAATTGGGGTGGGAAAACTAATAGCAGTGAGAAAGAATAAACGCTGATTGGATGTTTTTTACGATTGAAATAACATTTGAATTTCTGTCTGCTAATGGAAAGGGACTACTTTGTAATCCTGGCGCAAATACCTTAAAGTCTTGCTCTTAAGACTATTGCGAGATCATGTGTCGGAGATACTTCCTAAATTGTAAAGTGCTTAAAACATTTGTTGGAATTCTTAATAAAAGTAAAACTGAATTGCTATGATTGGGCTTGTATCATGAGGTGTTTTTTTCTTTTAACTAAAGTAAAACCAGTGGGATGGGGTAATATGAAAGTCAGTGATCCTGTGGGCCTCGTGGCTTCTTGTAAGGAGTGCAGCAGGCATTTGTTCAGTGCCTGCGGTGTGTCAGGCACCTCTGGGAGTTAACAGGTGGTGCAAGATGGCTAGGTCACAGCTCCTGACCTTAAAATGCTTACAATTTAGTACTGAGAACGCAGGTGCAGCCCCTGTGGGACCAGTAGATGGTTTCAACTGCATCTGACAAGGAATGAGACAGAATGCTTGTGCAGGGTACAAAGGGAATATAGAGAAAGGGTTCTCATCCCAAGATGGGCTTTAAGAAAGGAAGAATATCTAAAGCTCAGCACAAGCTGTGATTTGAAAGCCATATGAGTGGTGAGGGGAAGACAGGTGGGAAGTATGTGCTAGGCAGAGGAAACAATGTCAGTGAAGACTCGTGAGGCAAGGAGTAGTCTGGACATTGATGGGCATGACTAGCTTGCTGAGAATGTTGTTTTTGTATTTGACTCACTGAGTGAATGATACTGAGAAACCACAAGAGGAGCAGGCTTAATGGGGAGAACAGTGAGTTCAGTTGTGAGCCTGTGACATTCCCAAGGTGCACGTGAGACAGCCATGTGAGTATACTAGCAAGTCCATGTGTACACACAGGAAGTTCAAGGGAGAAGTCGGGGCTAGAAATTGGGATCCGGAAATGATCAGGATGTAAATTAAAGTGTATGAGCTCACTCAAAGAGGGTGTGCATGTAAGAAAGAGGAGCATTTGTACAAGCACCTGGTTTTGAGGCATACCCAAGAGATGAAGAGCACTCCATCAACATTAAGAAGAGAGAGGGGAGTGTCAAAATTTCCACCACAGTTAAGTACAGCAGAGAGATCTAGAAAAAATGGACCGGAAAGTGGCAACTGGAATAGCAGTAAGAAGGCTGCTTTCAGCAGAGTGATGAGGGGTTAATCTTCCCTCCCTTTTCCCATCTCAGCATTCCCCCAGCTCCTTAGACCTAGAGCTGATCACTTCTCCCCCTAAACAAACGCATTATGTAAGTTAGTGCTGACTGCCCCACCACCATCACTGGATGCACTCTGTATACTTCAGCTACAGGCTAGGAACGTGATTTTATTAGGATCTGCAGAAGCAAGAGTCGGCTATCGGGGCCAGTATGGGTTATAGAGGAATAAGAGTAAACACTGGTCCACTCCTGGGTAAAAGGATGGGTGATGCCAGAACATGAACGGAGTTCAGGTCACAGTCCGCGTATGCATGAGCCAAGATCCAGAACCAACAGGATCAGCTATTATCTGGATCCAGCCTCTGCGTTCCTTATTATGGAATTTCTTTTAAATTTCCAGGATCCTGCCTTCCCAGTGTGCTTCTCTTGTCTTAAAAGTGCTTTTCAGCATCTGATACCAGCATTTGTCCAAGTATCCTTGCTGTCAAAGAGCTTTTTGGGCTTGATCCTGGGCATCTTTGTTGCTTCTTAATCATACTTCTCTCCTTCTGTGTCCTCACTGACTTACAGATTATACTACTAGACTTTTTCTTTAATTCCTTTTCTTTAGCTCAGATTAATTTTCTAGTATCCAGCTTCCCATATAGGACCAGGTCCTTGCTCTGACCCCCATGTAGTGGCTGGACTTCCTGCAACCAGTGGAGTGGGGTCCGTGGAATTCTGCACTCCGTAGGTCTGAATGATGCTTGCCTGCGTACCCACCCACCCACTGCATGGACTTGGTACTCTTCCTTCCTGTGGGGCGAGCCTGTGATGCTGCTGGGCATCTGCGCCATCCTGGCCACTGTGCCTCATCACGGTGGAGTTAGCCTCTGCACTCTGGGTTGATTTGCCCGCCCCTGTACCAGTGTACTCCAAGGCTCTAAGCAAATCTGTTTCCTTCCATCTCTTTCCATGATCGTTTCTTCTTGTTTCAATAGTCTCTAGGGAGGAAACAAACAAATATGTGGCAAGAGATTAGTCTTTTCTTACTTTCTCTCCTTACTTCTCTCTTCCCTTCTCCTTTGCTTCGACTAGTCTTCTGTCTATTGTTAGAATTAACCTAGGACACCCTGTGAATTTGAAATACCAAGGTCAAGCAGAAGGAATGGGTTACATTGTTTCAAAATAGAGTAATCGTCATTTTAAAAGGCAAATACTTTTTTTTTGGTAATTTACCTTTTCCCCCTAAAGATATACAGAGTGATGATGAACGTTTTAGTTGCATAATCGAAAGCTGTGCACTTGTCCTTGTGTGTGTGAGGTGGTTGTGGAGTCTCACATGATCCTCCAGGGCACTTGGCCTGCTTATCGGGACCCCTCTGGCACAGCACAGCAGCTTTGCTGTGTGTTAGATCAGGATGGTTTTGCAATATATTTTTTTCTTTTCTGTGATGAACAAAATTAAAACAGTTCTAGGAAAAAGAATACTCTCACCAGATGAGTTTTGCTTTCTCTTCCCAGAAAATTAGAACCATGTAATCCATTCACTTGTCTTTCTTGCCCAAACTTCCAGATATCTGAACAGAATTTAATGTTCAGTTGCAGGAATTCCTTCATTTTAGATGTTTAATAACATCTGCTTCTCTGCTCATTTTAACAGATTATTGTTCCTTTTTTATTGTTTGATTTTATAGCTTTTAATTGCATCAGCAATGGGAAATCCCTCGGAAACAGGTGGGATATAAACAAACATACCTCTATATGAAATTAAGGTAGTTTGGGTCACAGAATGGGGACATTGAAATGTGCTGCCGTGTTTCTTTGATGTGGGGCGTGTATGTGTGTGCCTCTGTGTGTGTGTGCAAAAATCCCCCGAGTGAGGAAAACTCAGAATACTGTTACATTTTTGAAGAGGAAAGAATATATTGCTCGAGTGGAAAGGTTGTCTTAATCCCAATGTAGCTAATGAAATATTTAGAAGCACTTAGTGTTTTTAAGCAAATATCTTACTCTGTGTCCCTAGGGAAAGTAATTAATCTGGGTATGGAGTGTTCACTTGTTTTTCATTTTTATTCTTGACCAGTAGAAACTGTGAGGATCGCTATATATTTTTTATGGCAAATGATCACTGCATACTTAGAATAAGTGGTGTCAGTGCAGGAACCAATTAAATGCCCACAGTTTCTTATAAAGCCTATTGAAATTATCTGCTGCTTATTTACAGTGATTAAAATAGAATTTTTAAGCCTGCAAATTGATGAAACCCTTCAAAGAAGTAACCTAATTAGAGAGGCGATTGTTTTTTTTTGTTGGTATGTAATTATAGGATCTATACAACACTCTTGTAATATAATTAAAAATTAACATCTTACCCTTTGTTGTCAATGCCAGGAGGTTTCAGTTATTGTATTCATAAGTCTCTGAACTTGTTCGTTTGGGTAATGTTCTTAAAGTCATCCAGCCAGGTTTATTACATTGAAATCAAAGTTAATCCAGCATGTTCAAATAACCTTATATTAAAACCTGAAAATCTAATGAGGCCTTGTATGTTCTGTGTGTACAGCCCTACCACTTATGTTTTGGATGAAGATGAACCTCGATTCCTTGAAGAAGTTGATTACAGTGCAGAAAGTAATGATGAGTTAGATATCGAATTAGCTGAAAATGCAGATTACGAACCTTCTACTCAAGAAGAAGTACTTTCTGACTCTGAATCATCAAGAACATTCTTACCTTGAGCCCCCTTCCATCTCTTGTAAATGCAAAGAAGAAATGAAATATCTTGATTTTTATTACACAGGAAGCTTGAAAGAAATGAGTTTATAGAGAGCTGACTCATAAAAACAAAAAGAAACTTGGGCCTGTTTGGTTTCAAGACAATAAATATGTTATTAATTCATGATAAAATTGGCATTTGTTTTATTTAAGCTATTCAATGCACTTTATATAGCATTGAATTATCAGATATTGGATTTCCTTTTTTAAAGAAAAACCTGAGTATCATTGCATGAATTTTTATCTCATGATTATATCCTGCATCAAATGGATAATTTTGAAGTGTGTGCAAATATAAAATCTAAATTCTAGAGTCGTTGAAAATCCTGAGCTTTTGAAGACTAATATATATGTACATGGACTTCTGTAGATATGTCTGTGTAGGGATGGGTCGATACTGAAGATAAGACTGTTCTTCTGAATCATGTTAACTGTTGAGTTGTGACTGAAATAATCCAGAATTTGCCTTGAAACCATTACATTCTACATTTACCAAATTAAACAAATAAAAACTATATTAAATGTTGCATTCATTTCGTCATCCTTTTTAGCCAGTTCAAATTATTGGTTTATAGAATCTTAGTGAAAACATTATAAAATCCAGCATCTGAACACATTGATAAAATTTTGTTTTAAAAATGCCTAGTTTACTAGTGTTGTGTTTCATGGTATGGGTGTGCCTCTACCTGCCATAAAAGATGGGTGTGAGCAGCTCTTTTGTCTAAAATTGAGTCTCATGAGTGCACCTAACGTTTATCACTACAATGAGTTTGTTAAGAAGCTTTAAAAAGGCAGTGAGCATACAACACAGTGTTATAGGTACAGTTGTATATAAGCTTATGTAGCATTTCCTGAGTTGTGATATGTCATTAGACTTATCAAAGTAAGTTCATTTAGGGCGTGCTAACCACTGAGTCCTAAATGACTGCAGTGAATTCAAGCCTTTTTTTGTAGCAACATCTTCCCAAGTTTAAGCTGTCCTGCTGCAGGAATGACTGTTTTCAAATAAAACAAGTCCAATGATTTTGTTTAAGTGCTTTAAGAACTAAGTTTCTGTTGTAGCAAAATAAATCCAAAAAGATACCTCTTTAACAGCTTCTTGTGGGTGCTTAGGTTTTGGCACATTATCTTTGGTTATTGCTGATTCAATTTGTCAGTCTTTTTAATTCTTTTTAACCTGTAATAATTGGAAAGAAATTACAAAAAGTATATTTTCCAAGTCATTGATTTTCATTGTATTATTTGAGGCATTATAGTCCACAGCATAGCTTTTTTCAGTGTTATAGGAACCATGTTTAAAAACAGCATGGAGCAGTGGATAAAGAGGTCTTTTTCTCTAAATAGCCTAATTCTTACTAATCTCAGAAAATAAAGACTAAATAGATGGTGAAGTTGAAGAAAACCTTAGTGTGTGGCTACCTAATTTAGGAGAGCTCAGGACACTCTAGCAAGGTAAAGCATTATTTATTTAATAACTTATCTAATAATTATATTTAGAAAGTTATTTATTTTGTATGTGAAATAATTACACATTTAATTATAAGTTTTTCAGAGTAGATTATGAAGCCACTATGTCCGTATTGTGAATTTTTCCTGGTTCTTATAACATTAGAAATTAAAAAACACAGTATCCATTATGAAAAGCAACTATATTAATATAATAATGTGCAGAATAAGTCACAACTTTAATTATTATGTTAAGCACTAATAACAACTTCTTGTCATGTACCGTTACAATATTTTGTAGTGATGAAACTCATCTTTTAGCATATATTATAAATCTGAATATGCCTTTTATTAAATATTTACAGGATTAAAGAGAAAGTCTATATGGTTAGAAAATTATTTTTTCTTAAATAATAAATAGTGTTGGGAACATGAAAAATAATCTAAAATCCTAACTTTCCTAATTAGGGGTAAAACTAAGTTTCATTGGCCATTATTAGTTAAAATTGCCCTAAATCTTACCTCTGTGGCTATGTCCTTTCAGAATTTTCACAGAATGTTTGCCATAAGCCTGAAAAATAACGTGTAGCTGATAAACTGAGTGTAATGATAGAGTTTAGCTTTATTTACCCTGTGTTTGGAACCACGGTGAATTTCTTAAATGTAGCTTTGGTCTAATCCAGTGGTTCTCAAACTGCATAGCATCGGGATGTACACTGTGCAGTTGGAGAATTGCTTCTCAAACCAGGGCTACTGATTATGTATACCTGGGGTGGGTCCCCTGCACTTGCACTTCTTAAAAATTGTCCACTGGTGATGCTGTAGGACCCTCTCTGTGAGAACCACGGTCCGATCTCTTTCATGATCACGGTTTCCTAAGAATCAGAGGACCTGTGAATTGGGAATCAGCACCAGAGGTGATAACTAACTTGTAGAATCAAGGAAATAGACACCCAGCCACAGGGTTACTTGGGCAGCACCCGGGTTTCAGCCCAGGTCTTCTGACCACTAGCCTCATGTTCTTAACACAAAAGGAGATGCTACCCTCTGCCTTTCGCCATAGAGTGAGAAATGTTAAAAGCTCTGGGTCTCTCCTGAGTTTGCAAAATGCACGCAGGCAAGGCAGGATGCAAAAACCCGTGATTCACATTGGTTTTTCCTTCATTGCAGTCATAGTGTTGTTGGAACACAAGATTTTTGTCCGACGTTAATCATCTGCCACTTTTTCCAGTCTCTGTGTATTATTTGTCTGAATCCTAATTAGAATAAGTAACGTGGGGTTGCACTTCAGAGAGCATATTAACAGCAAAGAATACAGTACTTTTACATTTCAAATATCCAAATAAAGATGACCATGTTATTATGAGCACTGAGATGGGTACTGTAATAAATGTACTAATGGATTTGTCTTTGTGCATGATCTAGAAATAAATGACAGCCATGAAACTGTACATGTTTCTTTATAAATCCTTTCGTTTTTGATGCACTTTAATCATAAAACATTCATAGAAGAATCAGGGAATTTTTCTCTTATTTTGGTGAGGGTTCAGGAGCCATGTATAAACCCTAGTTGTTTCCAATTGGGAAAACCTGTTCAAGCAATTGGTACTTTCATTGAAAGGCTCTTCTGCATTGTATAATTACTAATGTTTAAATAAGTATTTCTCTGGTTGAAGTACATTTAAATTCCTGCACAGAAAAAAAGGAAGAAAGTCTCATTTTCTTTTTGAGAATTAATTTTTGGGAGGTTTAGTTCTTGAAATGTCACATTTCAGTTGTTTTTCACTTTAGTGATATTTACAAAGCACTTGCCTCTGCTGGGTTGACACTGGTCACTGGTTGAAGGGAAAGTCTTCCTTTAGTTCCCTCCCTCCTCTTTCTAGACCCCGAAGGGTAACTTAGGCCTGTGGCTGCCCACTCTGCCTCATAAACCTCCCTCATAGGCTCATTTGACCTCCTGGTCCCTTCTGTCTTATTACCTTACTCAGAGCTTGGCTGGTTGCTGGGACATTGAGTTATTAAACTCTTCTTTTTCAGTTTGAGGTTGCTAAATATGCAGTGCCTCGATCCAAGTGAATGGCCCTTTTGTGGTGGCATTTGAGGCATCGTGCAGGACAGACGTTTTGGAGCCTGGGACATGGCTGACAGTGTTGGGGCCTGATGCAGTTCTGTGCACGCACATTTGTGCCCACACACCCCCGTGAAGGGGAAACGACTGAACTCCTCCTTTCAGCCTTTAAACAGCTGAAGAGGTTTCACTCCAAATATTTAGAAAGGTTTCCTTTCGTACTACCAAATGCAGGACTCTCCCTCTCAAAGACGTCATTGATAGAGTGCCAAGTAAAAATGAGGTGAGCAGTGGCAAAAACCTGGAAACAGGTGTTTTCAATGTACTCGTAAGTCACAAAGATCTGTCACAAATGGCAAGTGTGTAGAAATGATAAAAGGCAAAGGTGCTCATCATTGACAATTAATATAGAAAAGACTAGAGTTTAATAAGTGAAAGCAAAGTCTACACCTGTGAAAATAGGTTGGCTTCTCTAAGCTTTTTCTAGCTGATGGTGTAATTAAGTAGGACATTTTAAGACTGAAAATTTATTTTCATGTCTAGTGCTAAATATTTACTAAAGCCATGTTATCTACTCTTTACAGTGTCATGACTTTATTTTTAAACTTTCCCATTCTTTATACCACCTATATGATTGTTTGTTCTGTTTTCCTCAGTAATTCTTAGAAATGCTTAACATGTCTTGTTTCCTTTTTCTTTCAGAATGTGGGCACTTGAACAGAGTGAATGAATTGGATTTCATATAAAAAGATACATTTTAAAATCTGAAGGATGATAATTTGTATTTAATGTAGAAAGAAGGGTGTCCAGTGCATAACCACCTTTGTTAACCTTTATTTGCTCATCCTGAAGATCTACACAAGATGAAAACAAAAAACCCCTATCACTTATGCTAAAATCCAGATCACTGATAGCACAGAATGGACATAGTGTGCTTGTTTCTCAAATATTCATTCTCCCCCTTGTCCAAGCCACTGTTTAAGATATGTGTGTCTGAGGCCACCAGCTGCTGGGGGGAAGCACGTGGCCTGGGCTGGTCAGTCAGCTCGTTGTATCTGCTGGTCTGGAGTTGGCCCATGGTCAAGTCCATCCAAGAACGAATGTATGTCAGGACTTTTAAAGGTGATGCTAGAACAGAGGTCCCTCCTGGGAAAGGAAGGGTGGAGCTGCTGGTGGCCACCAGGCGTCCTTGAATGAAGAGCACTTCTGAGAAGAGCCAACATTGAAGGAGCAGAGTCAGGACATCAAGAAACACCGGGTCCCCATGTCACACAGTAAGTGGAACCTTGGACTGCATCAGTTATATGGACTTACAGATCGCTCTCATTGTTTAGACTATTCAACTGGATTTCTGTTATTGGAAAAGACATGTCTGTTACACAGGTTTGTATGTCTGAAACCTGTCTGAAAAGCCAGCAACCTTCCGTGTCCGTCCCTGAGGGGTGGCTCCACCCATAGCACATGTTCTGAGAGTTCTTTTACCCAAAGGGGCACTGTGAGAAGGCAAAAACATCAAGTCTCCACTCAGACATGTCGAACAAACTAATCTTTCTTTTGTATCGGAACAGTTGACTGGGCTAGAAGTGAACCATATTTTTGCTGTTGCCTGCTCAAAACTCGGGGGCTCCAGTCCTGCAGCTGTCAGTGCTCTCAGAGATAATATTGTTCCCAGAGTGGACTTCTCAGCGTCTTGAAAGTTTGTTCTCTCCGGTGGTAATGGAGGACGCAAGTGGTGTGCACTGAAAACGAGGACATCTTTACTGTTGCATCATAGCCACAGGTTGTCCCAGAGAGCAAGCTGAGAGCGACCAGAGACCCCTTTGTTGAGTTGCAGTTGGTCTCATTGTAGACCAGTGAGCAAAAACAACGGGATGACGTTTAGGTATTTTTCAGTTACCAATTTCAAAGCTACTTCCATCTACCCACTGGTGAGAGCTGCAAATCCCTGCCTTTCATTCACACAAGATTCATAGATAGAGAGCATTTAAATAGCTCTTTACGATTCAAGAAGCGCTTTCCTATAAGTTACTTGAGCATCTCGGAAACACTATTAATAAACATATCATTAGCATTTCCATTTAATTTGTGAGAAATGTGAGGCTTGGACTGGCCACCTCATTTACTTGGACTTGCTAGTGGGCCACAGAGGTGGGGCTCAGACCCCAGCTTGCAGCCCCTCGTCTGATGACCCTGTGCCTCCTCACAGCAGCGGAGTGCTGGCTGGGGCCACCTCTGCAGTGAGTCAGCTCAGCCAGCCTTGTAGAAACGGTTTGGTGATTGGACAAGCGTGCACCTGTTTCATCACCACATACCACAAATAGAGTCCCTAAGGAAGGTGGGGGGAGCTAAACCCCACCAACCACATCTAGTGTGTTAAGCACTCTCCTGAGTGCTTTCTGAGAATGGTCTCGATGGAAACATTTTCTCTTTGGCCTATGGAGTGATTCTCATATTTTCTAAATAAGTATTTCTATGGGTGGTTAGGAGGAAGGCAGTACATCCAGTGTTTATTTCTAACCAGTTAATTTTTTTTTTAAAAAGGAAAGAGACCCTTGGGTCTTTTTATTTGATGTTTAACAAAATAGGTAATGGTTTAGTGCAAACCTTTTCCTCTGTCTTTTCTGCTTTCAATTAAGGTTTGGAAAGGCTGCGTTTGTATCTGTGATGCGGGGGTTGGGGAGACATGTCTCATGTACATTTGTCTCACAGACTTAACCTAAAGTAACTTTTCACTTCATTTTCTTTAAGGAATTTATGTTTCCACTGAAGAGACAGTTTATTCTTTAGCTTCATTATCACTTTAACTGGCAGGGCCAAAAAGTAAGTCTTAGAAATAAGCCCATAAATTACCCATTTTTCTAGACTTACATTTTAGAGGAATAGAATTTTTTATGATGCAAAATAAGGATAAGGTGACTGAAACACTCCAACTTCAGCTTGTGATCAAAACTGTTAGTAAAATTTTTATAGACTTTGTATTTATTGGTTGATTGTGCTCATTAGCTTGTATCGTCCTCTGAGCCCTGTAATTCTGAGGGTGTGAGTGCGGTAGTTACGAACCGGAGAGCTGGGCCCCTGCCTCTGTGACCGTTTGGACAAGTGCCCCCTGGCCTGCCCTGTAGAAGACACCTGTTGTGGAGATTCTTAGGGCTGGTGTGTCTGGCTGAACAAGGAGGGGAGCGCTGGGACCCTAATGGCTTTACTTCTAGTTAATGTGATGTGAGAGGTTTCACTGTATCTTTATAGAGAAGTCCATCAAATTTACAAAACTTTTTTTAATCCTCACCCAAGGGCATGTTCATTGATTTTAGAGAGAGAAGGAGGGAAAAAGAGAGGGAAAGAAAGGGAGGGGCTGGGAAGAGAGACAGAGAAACATCCATGTGACAAAGAAACATTGATCAGTTGCCTCCCATACATGCCCTGACTGGGGATTGAACCCGCAACCCTCTTGGTGTATAAGATGATGCTCCAACTATGAGAAACCGAGCCATTGGGCCAGGGCTACAAAACTCTGTTGTCAGATTACTCCTAAGCAGGCCAGTCTGTTCACTACTCAGAGTGAATAAAATCATGACTTTTGGCTTTGATGATAAGAAAGGCTGGCATTTAGAGAGTGCCTGCCTGCTGTGCTGCAGGCATTGATCCGTGTGCTTTTTATATGTCTCTTTTAATCGTCACACCAACACTGGGTTAGATAGTATCAGCCCCATTTTGCAGATGTGGAGACTTACCTTGCTAAAGGTTACCCAGCTAATAAATGTTGGAAGGTTAGTTGATTCTTATTTAAGCCAAGCAGGACAGTGGGTACTGAAGACTACCATGAAGGGTTTCACAAAGTTGTCATCCTGGATCCCACGGTATCACACTGGGGAGCACATTTCATGGCCAGCACGATTTAATGGTGGACTTGTAGACGTGGGTCTGCCACCTTGGTGTCGCCCCCAAGGAACAGGTACAGTGGGACACTTCAGTCTAGCTCAGGACCTCACTGACCTGAGCACTGCAGCAGGACGGCCTTCTGGCCCCTCACGGTTAACTTCTCAGCGGCAGTTCTGCTCATGGTCTGTCCCCCAGCACGTGTGACGGGCGATAGCTGGTCACCCTACAGGTGCCGTCTGCAAGTGGGACCTGGGTGTAGGGCGTGTTGAAATAAATTTCTAGGCCCAGGATGGTGCCACTGCTGCCTGAGGTGCCATGTCAGCAAACCAAAGCCCGGTGTCCCTGTAAATGCTCTGCTTGACCGGAAACGCAGCACATCCAGCCAGTCAGTCTGCAAACACCAGGTCAGCTCTGGGCTCTATATTTTCATTTCTTCTCACCCCAAACAAGCTTGACTCTGTGGCCCCAGTTAGTCAGGTATTTTTTATTTTTCTCTTCCTTGCCCTTTTCCTGGAAAAACTTACTGCTTTCTGCCCCATTTTTCAGTTTTCTAAGTGGAGACCGTCTGCTTCATGAAGTGTTAAAGTTTGTATCACCGAACCCTGACTGGTGTAGTTCAGTTGCAGTGTCAGCCCATGGACCAAAAGGTTGCAGGTTTGATCCCTGGTTGGGGCGCATATGAGAAGGCAACCGATCGATGTTTCTGTCTCTCTCTCCCACTTCCTCTCTCTCTAAAAGCAATGAAAAGATGCCCTCTGGTGAGGATTAAAAAATTGTTTGTACCACTGAATTTAATAATTTTTTTAACAGGAGTGTCCCACATTTGGGAGGGATCAGAGGGCTCGGGAGAGAACGGGCAGGAACAAATGCCGAATCAGCAGGTGGTGACGGCCCTCCGACCTCACAGCAGGCCAGCCCCCTACCCGGAGAACTGGTGTTCTGCATAGTGTTTAAACATCAACTTGTACAGGAATGATGAAACTTATTTTTACATACTTAAAGTTCTAAAAATTGTGTCATATTACAGGTGCAGGTGGAAGAAAAACAGATACAAGCTAAACATAGTAAAGCCAGACTTTACCTTTAGTTTTTTGGATATGTTAATATTTATTACAATGGCTTGGTAGTTCGATATTCAGTATTGTGATCCCTCCAACTTTGTTCTTCTGTCTCAAGATTGCTGAGGCTCTTTGGGGTCTTTTCTGGTTCCATATGAATTTTCGGAACATTTGTTCTAGATCTGTAAAATATGCCATTGGTGTTTTAATAGGAGTTGCATTGAATCTATAGATTGCTTTGGGTAGTGTGGACAATTTAATGATTTTAATTCTTCCAGTCCATGAATACAGTATATACTTCCACTTGTTTGTGTCTTCCTCTCTCTCTTTCTTCAATATCCTTCAGTTTTCTGAGTACAGGTCTTTCCCTCCTTAGTTAAGTTTATTCCTAGGTACCTGATTTTTGTTGTTGTATTGATAAATAGGATTGTTTTTTTTAAGTTTCTCTTTCTAAGAGTTCATTATTGCTGTATAAAAGTGCCTTTGATTTCTGGATATTAATTTTGTATACTGCTCTTTGCCAAATTCATTTACTGAATGTAGTAGTTTTTTGGTGGAGTCTTTAGGGTTTTTTATGTACAATATCATGTCATCGATGAATAAAGACAGTTTACTTCCTCCTTTCCGGTTTGGATGCCTTTTATTTCCTCTTCTTGTCTGATCACTGTGGCTAAGACCTCCAGTATTTGTTGAATGAGAGTGATGAAAGTGGACATTCCTGTCTCGTTCCTGATCTTGAGGGAAATGCTTTTAGTTTTTGCTCATTGAGTATGATGTGGCCGTGGTTGTCATGTATGGCCTTTATTGTGTTTAGGTGTGTTCCCTCTATTTCCACTTTGCTGATAGTCTTTATCATATATGGGTGCTGGATTTTTTAAAAAATAAAAATTACATGATCACGTCAATAAATGCAGAAAAGGTATGTTAATTTTTAAATAACCCCTATTCCAAGTTAAAGCTGCTTGCCTAGGAACTCACAAAGGGACAGATGTAACACTCAGAATGTAAGTTCACTGTAGGTCTTTCATGTGATGATTTTAATCTTTAACCTTTCCCATTATCAGTGCCACCCATGTGTTTTTCAGCTCCACAGGCTTATTTTGTTGTCCCAGCTTGAGAACCCTGAATCTTATTAAGTGAAGATTCTTTCAGATTATCTGATGTTTTTCAAAGGGACAGAGGATGCCCTTGGACAGGTTGCTTTTCTAAGTTGCAGTTAGTCTGCATTGGGTGGAGGGTTTGATTCACCAAGTATTACTATCACAGCTCGTGAGGTTATTAAGACCCAAAGTAGCAGCAGCAGCCTATTGACTGAAGGAAAATGGTGCAACTCAGGAGTTCAGTCTGCTCTATTTGCATGAGAAAATAATCACATTTATAACTGAGGGAAGGAAAGCAAGAGATATTCTTTAAGTCTTTGTATCGAGCTTAAAACTGTCTAGAAATTGTCTCCATTTGGGGTCAGCATCCCTAGACTCTTGGAAATTGGAGACACTTCAGTTGATGATCTACTGAGAAGCGCAGACTTGAGAGGAATTCGGCTGTTGCCTCTTTGTTGGACTCATGCCCCCATCTTGTCTTTATTGATGAAACTGGGCCATAAAATTCCTGGGAAAAGTAATATTTCCCTTCATCAGGTTTCTCACCAGAGTGGGACAGGGTTTGCTGTGGGCTTGGGGCCCCTCACACTGGGTAGTGGAGCTCAACTTAGACAACCTGTGGGGCCGAGGCTGCCCTTTCATGAGTCTATTTTTCTGATTCAAATTAGTTTGCATTGGGTGGAGGATTAATATCCATTTAATCATAGCTTGTGAGGTTCCAGAGACCCAAACTGGTAGAGTGTCAGGTACACAGCCCAGCACGGGAGAGAACAGCGCAGTGACTCTGTGGGTGGTGGCCCATCGGACTCATGTATTCTATGTAGTATTTCAGAGTTTCTCTGCCCTTCCGTGGAATCTGTAGTGCTGAAAAGGCTCTCGGAGGTTATCGAGTCCCCTTCTTTTTTAGATGAACAAACTGAGTCTGAGGGAGGTTAAGTGGTTTGCCTGGGACTACCCAGCTTTCTGACTCTGCTCGTGAATCCCGCCATCAGATCTTCCTGATGTGTGAGCTCTGCTGCACATCCATCCAGGATGAGCGGAACGGACTAATTTCAGGCACGTCTCATACTTTGTTGACAGTTACATTGCCCGTCTTGTCATTTGACTTTAGAGCTTTGGGGAAGCACCTTAAAATATAATTGCAAACACTCTACCCCTCCACACGGGCACTCCCCTGCCTAATAATGAGGCTTTTAAGTGGAGGCTTAGGAGAGCAGCAAGGTGATAGCTCATGTGAAAGGAGAAATCTGGGCAAACGGGATTTGATAATGGATTCTTCAGTGACACTGGTGGTCTGTCCTGCGGTTATGTTGGTACATTTTGTTTTTTAATACGAATAGCCAAGTATCTCAAGACTTTTTTTTTCTTTTTCAAAGCTGTATGTTTGATGTTCCTGTTTTGTTTTTTGTCTTTGTTTAGAAGTTGCATTTTCTATTGTTTGTAGATCTAACAAAAAAAAGAAAAAGTTTTTTCTATTGCCTCAGTGATTTATTGTTCTATTCTTGGAGTAGAAGTTCTAGGTACTGTTGGATTTGAGACACCTAGAAGAACTGCCTGTGAGCTTGGCAGCTTTTCATTGAGAGCATTCATTCACTCGTTCACTTGTCAGACTTTTATTAATTACTGATACGCACAGCACCAGAGTAGGTGAGAGGATGCAAAGTGAGTAAGACGCGGGCCTCGTCACAAGGAACTGGGAGTCCCATGGAGGAGATGGGCCTGGTGTCAGTAAACAGTGATGTGAGACAGAAAGAACATGGTGGCCGGGGAAGGGGCAAAATGCCAAAGGGGCAAAATGCCGAAGGGGCAAAATGCCGAAGGGGCACGAGGGAACGAAGGGCTAAGCCCGGAAGTGGGCCTCTGGAAGGGTGGGATGGTGTGAGACCGGTTGGACCCTAAAGAATGCTGGGATTATGAAACCAGGGGAATGGCAGTGGCGGAGCGCAGGCAGGGAGAGGACCAGCTTGGGTGTCGCAGGGAGAGGGAACAGGATGGGCAGCGGCTGGCAGGTGAGGGAGAGGGAAGTGGTGCTCTGAATTTGGAAGCTGTGCTATGGAGCTTGTATCCATAGGTCAGTGGGGAGCAACTTAAGCAAGTAAGTGACGGGGTTACCTTTCTATTTTAGAAAGCTAAAGAACGATTGGAAGGGTATAAATCCCCGATTTCTCTTTTGGATCCAACAACCGGCTGGACTTCTTAGACTTGACTCTAACCCCCTTCTTGGAGGAGTCTGTATCGGACTCCCAGTTCCCTCTGGCCACTGGCTACCCCTGGGTACAATCCCGTAGGGCCCTTGGAAATGGGACCCACCCTCCCTCTAAGCCAGAGCCTGAGGCTCTGAGGAAATGAACAATGGTAATCACACCAAGGTTGTGGCTCCTTCTGACTTCAGTGCTTGAGTTTAACAAGTACATGCGAATTGTGGATCTTGACATTTCAACTAAGGATTCTAGGCTGTGTTAATATTGTCGCAGAATGAAGTTCTCCAAGCAGGTCTTAGAGAAACTGATAGATAATTTTCCTTCTCGCCAGACCTGAAAACAAATTTCTGATCGATGAATTTGCTGAGCGACTCCCTGTGGAGAACCTGCCTTGGGAGGTGGAAAGAACTGAATTGCAAGCCAGCTTGTCTACTAATGCACCTTGGTCAAACCTGCGGCAAAGAGTGCATTTCCTTGGAATTCATCTTATTAATCTATAAAGTAAAAGATCATGAGGTCCCTCTGTGATTCAGTGATTTGGCCCAACTTTATCTGTTAAAACATGTATTAGATGGGTTACTCTGGTTTTTGTTATAAATGCAAGGTATTTGGGGCCATCACATTAACCTGGCTATCGAGTTCAAAACCGGTGAAGTTTGAACTGAGTCAAGCTTTTGTGTCTCTGTGCAGCACATGTGTGCAAAGCAGTTTAGGCTCACAAAGCATTGACAAATACCTCCTTACCTCATTAAACGGTCACAATAACTCAGTAAGTGCGTAATCATCTCCATTGCACCCTGGAGGAAATCAAGCCACAGGCAGGTAAGTGTGACCTGTGCAGGTCACCCACTTGTATATGCCAGGCAGAGGTCCAAGCCCCCGTTTAGGTGGCAGCCCCAGCAGTTATTCTTACCGTGGCCGACATGCTGCTTCTCAAATTCCTCTCAAATCGGAAGAGTAGAGGGAAAGTGAAATTTGAATTAAAATTGCTTGGATCTCTGTCTATGCAAAGAAAATTAAATTAAAATAACAAGAGTAGACCTGGCTGGGTGGCCCAGTTAGTTGGAACATCGTTGTTTCGTGCACCAAAAGGTGGCGGATTCCATCCCCAGTCAGCGCACATGTGGGAAGCAACCAGTCGATGTTTCTCTTTCACGCTGATGTTTCTCATTCTCTCTCCCCCTTCCTTTTCTCACCCCCCTGCCCCATTCTTCTCTCTCTAAAATCAATAAACATATTCTTGGGGGAGGATTTAAAAAAAACAACAAGAATAAATGGGAGGGAAAGGAGAGCGTGGTAGGCAGAATTCTAGAGCTGTTCCCCCAGGGCTCCCAGCCCTAGTGAGTCCCATCCCCTAACACTAATCCAGGGAACGCTGAAGGGGCTTCGCAGAGTAGCTCGGGTCCGCAAGCAGCTGACCTTGAAATAGGCACATTATCCTGATTTACTCACGTAGGCCCAGTGTAGTAACATGAACCCCTAAAAGCAGAAGAGAAGGATGACCTATCAGTCAGGGAAATGAGGCAGAAAGAGTGCTCTGAAGGCCTTGGAGATGGAGGATGGAGGCCACGAGACAATGCAGGGAGTTCAAGGAGCAGGGAGCGGCATGACCCAAAGCAAGGAATTGGGGAGTTCAGTCCTACAGGGAAGGAAAGTCTGTGAAGAGCTTGAATGAACTGAGGTGTGGGTTCATCCCAGAGCCTTGCAGCCCTGCTGACACCTTGGTATCAGCCTTGTGTGGTTCCAACCTGCACAGAGAACGAGTTATGTCCTGCCATGGCCAGACTTCTGACTGCAAGGTGTAACACACTTGTGCTGGTTTAACCTGGGCACTTGGAGCTATTTTAACCTGCTAAGTTTGTAGCGATAGGAAACTAATCCAGAGGAGGGCACTGTAGAAGGAGGAGGAAAGAAAAGAGCTGGAAGCCAGCCACCTCGCTGCCATGGGATGAGTTCTTTCCATCTCACGAAGCTGAAACACGACCACTTTAATAAACAACTCTACCCGCCTTCCCTCTTGCTTGAGCGTGATGTTTTCATGTTTGGCTTCAGCTTCAAGGTGATGCTTTTTATTTGTTTGCAAGTGTATGGGAAGTTTATTTTAGTCTTTGGAATTATGAGAATCAGAGAACGGGGAAAATACACTTTCTTCAGTGCAGAACAGGTTCAGTTTTCAGGCTTTCGGTGAGATCACTACTCAGTGTGGAATAAGAGTTTGGTTTAGGTGTTGGGGGAAGAGAGAGACACGCACTAGATGAGGTCGTGGGGCAGCCGGTGCTGCCAGGTCTGGGACGTTGCCTGACCCACTTGGGCCCAAACAGCTCAGGCAGTTTGGGGTGCGTATTTGCATGGAGCTGCTTGCAACATGTAGATGTTCTCAGGAGAGAATTCCGCAACCCCATAGCGCTCTCACCCATGTATTATTTTCCTTGATTTTTGAATCTACTGCAACATTGCCTTTTGTTGGAGTGATCTTGGCCGTGGTAACGTGTTAGTGTCAGTAGGGTGGACTTTCCTGGCTGTCTTTACCAAGTGTGAGCACACCCATGCCGTCAGGGCATCCGGGACTACCAAAGAACAAAATCCCCTGAGCCAGTGGACTGGAGAGGAGAGGTGGGGATCAGGGAGGGGGCTGTGGGAGCAGCTGGGCTGGAGGTGGCCATCTGTCGTCCCGTTTGGGAGCACTGCTCAGCGGGTAGTCCTGTCCTGCCCCGGGGCCTCGGCATATGTGCTGGTGGCACGAGCGGAGGGCACCAGTGAGACCACGGGGGACTCTGCCGTGAGGAGTTCTCCACAGGCCCCTCTGGGGGGCTCAGGCACACGCCTCCAGAAACACCTACTTTTAGGTCTGGAAGAGCTGTGGCGACAAACTGGGAGGTCTGCAGCTGGGCCCCGGCTAGTCCTAACTCTCAGCCTGAAGAGCATGGATAACCAATAGGAATAGAACTATGTTCGGACCCAGTGCACTAAAGAAACACTTGCTCATTTCCCTCCCCTGGCTCCTCACCCCAGCACCCTAGCACCCCAGCACCCCAGCACCCCAGCACCCCAGCACCCAGCACCCCAGCACCCAGCACCCCAGAGGGGTGCTGCCCCAAAGACCAGGAGGTGACTCAGAGCTCGACCAGGAGCTCGAGGCCTTCCCTGCACACATTCAGGGTCTTTCTCAAGCTAGCACTTGAGGAAGGGAGAAGATGAGGCTTAACTGAATTTGAGGTTAAATCTATGGTTTGACCTCAAAAAACCATCCAGGGAAGGAATTTGGAGATTTGACACAATGCGATTAAAAATAGTCATTGGGGGAAAATAAAACTGTTTAATGCTTGTAACTCTCTAGAGTGAGAACCAATACAGTGGTACATTGTTATATGGTTACATGGGCCCTAGGTGGACCCCATGGGCTCTGGGTGAAGGGTGTGAGGGTGGATGGGTTTTGATTCAATGTAGGGAAATGACTGGAGGTAGAATATACTGCCCAAGAAGGAGTGAGTTCCCCATCTCTGCAGGGATGCAGGCAGAGATTGGAAATGGGAGCAGATAGATGCTCTTCAAAGTCCCTTCAAACGTAGGGCTTCCCTGCCTCTCTTGGGACCCTGGGACAGCTGGGTGGGTGGGGATGGTGGGGAGGAGAGCAGGTTGGTTGTGGTCTGCAGCTGTGAATGGCCCTGGGGCTGACCCGGGCCTGGAGGTGGCTGTCAGGCGGGGCTGGTCTCACCAGGTTGGCATCTCTAGTTGCTTTTGTATGGACTTGGGCAGGCTCTTCCTGCTGGTCCCTACGTCCTGCTGGTCATGGGCATGATGACACTAAAAAAAAAAGTTAAATTAGCGAGTACATTGGGTCTGATCCAGTCCAACCCAAGAATTCCAAGGTTAGGGGAGCAGTGACAGCCACCCACGGGTTCCTGCCTCGATGTCTCGGAGACCTTCAGGTCATTCACTCTGCTTCCACTCTGCTGGGAGGGCTAGCTGCTCCTCCCATTCGTTCATCTCCGCCATGCGTGTGGGGTGCACGGGGATGTCTGCCAGTGGGAAGGGCCTGGGTGTGGAGCCCTTGCCAAGGGTGGCCAGCAGGTGGCTGCAGAGCTTAGTCATGGGACTTCAGACCCTGGATACTGTTGATTTATGCTTGGGGGGAAAAGAGATAAACAGGAAAAGAGATGAATAGGGACAGAGAGCATTTTGGTGGTTGCTGGCTGGGCAGAAGGTGTGGGGGAATGGGGGGAGAAGTGAGGGGATTAAGAAGTACAAACAGGCAGTTACAGAATAGCCATGGGGGCGTAAAGAACAGTGTAGGAAATGGAGTAGCCAAGGAACTTACACACATGACCTGTGGACATGAACAATGGTGTGGGGATTGCCTGAGGGAGTGGGGGGTGCTGGGTGGAGGGGAGCAAGGGGGAAAGTTGGGACAACTGTAATAACATAATTAATAAAGTATAATTAAAAAACATAACAGATGAGATCATTAATTAGCCCCAGGCCTAGCAAGGCACAAAGAATGGTAGCAGTTCAAATTCACAGTTTCCATGGGCCACCTTGGTCTCCAAACTTATTTCCCTGAGGTGTCAGTTCTTTTATATTCTCCTTCTCTCTTGACTAAATGAAAACATCCATTCCCACTCCTTACCCCTCCCCTTGCCTGGCTCCACCGTGTCCTCTGATTCCCAGGAAAAAGGTGACGACTCTGTTACTTCTATGAGAAGAATGCAGCCAAAAGGGGCCCACAACAGATTTGCAAAAAGGGCTTTGGTCGCTAGTTAACCTTGAATTTCAGATAAACAACTGTGCAATAGTCGGGACATACTTACACTAAGAACTTACTTATTATTTATCTTAAACTCAAATTTCACCAGACGTCCTGTACTTTATCTGGCAACTCTCCACGGGGCCCATTTCTGCGGTTTAAACCCCTTTCCCAGGAGCAGTCAGGGCATTGTACCTTCGGAGTGGGGGTGAGCCTGGGCACAGGGGCACCCCAGTCTTCCTCTCCTAGGGGGCGAGTGCGCGGCACTGGGTGTAACCGAATGGCCTGCCGCACCAGCACGGACGCAGACACAGCAAGGTCTTCCCTTAACATTCACAATGGGCTGTGGACACCCACCTGCCACCTTAAAGAATGTCCACAACCTTTCAGAGTATCCCTGCCACCTGGCATTTGTTCAGCTTAAGGAGATCAGTCGTGTTTCTAAACATCAGGCCTTCCTTCCCAGCCCACCCCTAAACCCTCCCCCAAAACTGGGCAATCTTTTGCCTGTTACTGTACTACATCGTGTTACTGTTAAAAACCCTCCTTCAGGGTTTGATGTGCTTGGTGCTGTGCCGAGCGCTTCCCAAAAGCTCTGGCCAGCCTCTGGGGGTCTCTGAGGAAAGCCACCTCCACACTTGGCCGAGGTCTGCTGATTTTGTGTTGGAGCATCTGCCTGAGAAGGGCCACAGCGCTGATACGGGTGGAGCTGGGCTTGCCAGTCCGATGCCCATTTCCCCCTGGGGTGCTCCTTCCTGTCCTGCCCTGTGGCCGTGGCCAGAATGTTCCATTCCCACCAACAGACTCTAGCAGCACGAGCCACGAAGACTCTGGTTGGGTCCCCGTGTTGGTGCTCGAGTCTTCCCTGGGAAGACGTGGTCCCAGACAAGGAGGCCCTTGCTAAGGCCCCGGGCGGGGGAGGCCCACTGCCTCTACTGCACTGAGCCGGGAGGGTCACCTGAGCAGCTCTTCCTTGAACGAACAGTGCTGGGCCCATCCTGACAGAAAAGCTGTCAGAAATTTTAAGATGGGAGCTTCTTAAAATTCTGTCTGATTACATCCCTGAATGGGAGGGAGACTTCATGCTGAGTCTCGGTCAATTTGATCACCTCACAGGGCTGTTTAAAAGAGTGTCGGCTGCCATTTGGGAATGGTTGTGCCACGTAAGAGAAGACTGTGTGTGAACATGTGTGTGCATGTGTGTGTGCGTGGGTCTGGTCAGTTAAAGTTCAACTAGTCTGTGGCTGCCCCTGAGCATCTGTGAGGCCAGGGGCCACCTGACTTCACATCTCGTGTCACAAAGAGTTTCTTCAAAGTGGTAAGCATGTGCGTGCGTGTGCGCACACACACACACACATACACATACACACACACATGCACACACATGCACACACACACACGGTCCATATTGTGTTTTAAGGAGACAGTAGTTCAAAGGGTTTTCCAGGCTACTTTTAACATCAGTGTTTGGAAGGAACAGGATATCACATGCTGGGGAAAGTGTCCAAATATTCCCACAGATTACAGCTGAAGAATTCTGGGTTTTGTTTTTCTGAGTTGGGGTCACTCAAAAAAGGTGCATTGTGAACCCTTCATTCCCCAAAACCTTTGCAGCTTGAACTGCACCTGGATTGGCTTTCCGTCCTGTGGTCTGTCAGACAGACAGGGGCAGGCCTGCGAGCCAGGGGCCTGGGAGAGGGCGAGCGGGTGGCGGGGAGGAGGGGTCATCTGCCGATGGCGACCTCGAATTCCAGAGGAGTGGAAGGCCAGCTACATTAAAGTGAGGAGAAAAAAACCCCAAATCCCCCAAAACAGTGATTATACTAGGATTTCCTGCCTCTGCTTTGCTGTCCTGAACAAGATACTGAATCTGTTTGATTTTCAGTCACCTCATTTGTGGAATATGGTAATGCCTTTCTCAGAAGATTCTTGTGGGTATTGCTACTGTAATAAATGAAAACAACGTTTACAGGGCGTGTTACATACTAGGTTAAGCAAGTATTAGTTCTCATCTCTCCTTTGACCTTATTCATGCCACCTTGCTTTATCTCCATGCTGTTTATTAGGGAACAGGTTACAAAGATCTCCCTGAACTAAAGGCTCCGGCCTACAGCCGTTAAGTGAGCAAAGCACTCAGAAGAAATAAAGTCACAGCACGGTGTGGTGGAAAGGGAGGAAGGACAGAACTGTAGCTTGCTCTGCTCCTTTTGGGGAGGGGCCACGTGTCTTCAGGAAGTGGAGGTTTTATTCTCCGATAAGTGAGATCCGGGCACAGTCCATGCAATGGCGGGACTCTTCCGGCTGTTTCATCCAGGCTTGTAAATTGTCACGCAGAGGCAGGGCCACCTCTGTTGGCCAGGACTCCCAGAGCAGCCCAGGCCTGCTTTGGTGTTTAGATGCAAAACAATGGCCCTCCCAGGTTCATGTCTCTGGCACTTGTAGGCTTCTTGGTGAGAATCGTATTCCTGAATATCTTATTTCACTTTTGCCCCCTCACCTGGGTTTCTTCTTTGCTTATAACAGGGACTGGAGATGGTCGATTATCTCTTTGGAGGAAACGTGGTGTTTTCCTAGGACACTCCCAGGGAGGAGGAGTGGGAGAGGTGGGGCCCTTCTCCCAGAGCCTGCAGGGCACGGGAAGTGTGCCTGCCCCTTCCTCTCAGAGGGAGCCTACTGGGCCAGCACTGAGTGAGGCTGGGCGACCGGTTCTCCACGATCCTGCAAAATCTGGAAACTGACCCTGCTTCCTTCCCTCTTCTGCTCGCTGCTCATGTAGTAACTGTGGCTCAGTGACTTCTTTTTGTGAAAGCCAGAGCCTCAACCATGGCCTGTTTGGTGGCCATGGTGCTGAGAAATAGTTACAACCACGTGCTCTTTAAGACAGGGGTGCCTTTTCTCATAAGGACGATGCTCCTGCCACTGTTGGCATTTGTATTCAGACCAGTTTGCCTCATCTGCTGGTCCAACTTTCGGCTTGGATCACTGGGACACAGGGACGAGCACAGAGGAAGGATGGCCAAGCAGGCTGGGGTGGACTTCTCACAGGCCCTCACTGGTGCAGGTGCTGCTGGTAGAGGGACTGCGCTTTGAAAGCCACTGCTCAGGTGTCCCAAGGAGTGAACTGCAAAATCGCATGTGAGGGGTTTTCGATTCCTTCTCGTCCCCCGAGCAGCTGAGGATGTCCGGGGGAGGGGATGAACCTGAATGACTGGAGTTGTGACTGGAAGCTTAGGGAGAACTGGACGCCGCTACTGACTGTCACCATTGGAATAAATAACATGTGCCTTTTGTTCTTCGAGAACGGTGGGGACATGATCCGATAATGGTGTCCTCCCCAAAGGCACGTCCACACACAGCTCCCACGCGTCTCCCACGCTGCGCCTGTCCCCTGTCGCTGCCCAGCCGATCCCACCTGCCACGAGTCTGCCGCCTGGGCTGCGCAAGGGATTCTGGACCACAGGCATGTTTTATCCATCATGGCTTAGTTGTTACTATACACAGTGTTTATTTTTCTTCATAAAAAGATGCAAGCTGTGTGCCTCCAAATGCTGGAAGCTCAGAATATTCCATTTGTTTGTGGAAAGACAGACTGGGTGGCACAATTTCAGTCCAACTATGCAATGCAGCCTGGCGTGCCTGGGGAGAGAAAGGAAATAATAATGCTGCCTGCTCTTCTTTCTGAGAAGCCTGAAAACTGTGCACACTCGGCTAACTCCTTATTCCCCGGAAGAGGGTCTAAGGGGCCCCGGTGGACACGTTCTACCAGGGGTGGTACCAGGAACTCTCAGAAGTGCTCCTTCTTCCTCCTGGGACAGGCAGGGCTGTGTGTGCTGGCACATGCTGTGTCCTGTTGATTTACTCTGGGTAACCGGCATGTGTCCTTTTACTTTCCAAGTGGAAATGGCCCCTTTCTCCCTAATTACAAAAGTAGTCAGTCATTATTTGTTACCCGGACACAAAGATTAAATGCCAACATCATCGTCATCATCATCATCACGGTCATGGTCATCGACGTCATCGTTCTCCCTCCCTGTATCCATCTGCCTGTCCACGGCTAACCTGCCTGTCAGCTGTGGGCCTCCCCCAGGTTCACCCCGTGGGTCTGCGCCACCCAGCGATGGCTGAATGTTATCCCACCGTGCAGTGGTCTCGGCCTCTGAGTGAGGGCCAGGGGGTTGGTTGCCATTTGTTTCTTCTTTTATAAACCAGGCTGAATCGAACACCCGTATACGTGTGTCTTAGCCCCTTTGTTTCCTTATTTGTGTAGGCTAAACTACCAGCAGTGGGATTGCTGGGGAAAGGTTTTTGATGTTTTTCCTAAACTGTCTTTCCTGAAGTCTATACAAGTGACACCCAACCCCACAGAGTCAGACCTTCACACCGTAATTTTTGGTAATTTTCTGGGGTCCTCTTCTCTTAGTTTTCTGAACGATTAGTACACCTTGGTAAGGGAAATCTTCATGTGGTAAAAGATTTTTAGTTTTATTGGTATGAACTGAAGTTTTAAGAAGTATTATGGTAATAATAGTATTATTTGGCTGTTTCCGCGTTTCAGCTTTTTGTTATGAAAATGTTGAAAAGTTGAAATAGCAGGACACTGAGCCACACACCTTCTGTCTAGATTCAGCTGCTTCAACTTAGCCATGTATGATTTCTCTCTCTCTGTCTCCGTGAGTGTGGATTCAAATTTGCCTAACAATCACAGTAGTAGTAGCACACTTAAGAAAGTTATTAGCAATTTTATATCATCTCATATCTAGTCATATTCAAACTAACCCAGTACACACAAAATATTCTTTCAGTATAATGCCTGTTACATACTATATAGAGATAATCAGGGCTCTCAATCCTGGCTTACATGTTACAATCACTGGGGACTATATTTTCAAGAAGCATTGGTGCTTAAATTAAAAATTCTTCAAAGAATTTTGAGGGGTGGGGGCTGAGGGTAAGATTTTCTTTTGAACTGGAAATTTTCCTGCAAGTTGCAAAGTTTTCTGGAGAGGAGATGCCCAGGGTCCCTGGCGCTGGGCAGTGTCAGGGCAAAAAGGAAGGACCGCAGACAGCTGGGTGGGCATTGCTGCCCCCGTGGCGTTGTGGCTGCAATCAGCCCTGCACGAAGTAAATGAGCCGGGAGCTACTGAAGCTGAGGAAGACATGATTTTGGTGCTGTGGGCTGGGAGAGTGAGGGTGGTGGCGGCCCAAGACCTCTCAGCCCCTCGACAACGCCTCTGCGTCTGGGCGGGGCTGTTGTGGGTCTCCATGGTGAGGGCCTTCTCGTGTGTGCAGACCACCTGGTAGATAACGGTAGACACCTGGTAGATAGTGGACAGCTCCCTTTGCTGTCCCCTGTGTTTCTGACACCCTGTGTGAAAAGAGCTAAGCAAAGGTTTAGTCAGAAGTTATCCCAAGTCTCTCTCTGCTGTGAGAGTTCACTTCATTTAGAACTTGGAACCACTGAGGTTTTCAACAGAGATGCTTAATGAACTGGGCCTGAGAAACAGGCAATAAACTTGCTGGCCTGCTTAACCGAATATCATTTCTCTTGTGCTGACTGCAATAATGTGTTTTATTTCCCCACTTTTTATTAGCTCCCAGCTGAAGGCCAAGCTATGTGAGCCCCTGTGGCTTTGTTTTCGGGAGCAATGGGAAGCCCAGCTTCACGCTGGCCTTCTGAGCATTGCAGACGTCCTCCAGTGCTTTTCCAATGGTGGGCCCGAGCCCTTGCAGATGAGATTTCTGTGATGGCAGTGGTCCGACACCTCCCATCTTATAAATGCAGTCTTTTTTTCCTTCTGTGTTGGTTCGGATTTATATTAACTGGGTTTATGTAAGCTGGCACAATGCTTTTTAATGAGACTGATGATGCCAGCCTAAAAAAGTTAAAATCCCCCTATAATCACATAAAACAGATTAAAGTGGAGGACACACCACAGGGATATTTCTGGGATGCGTCTGAGAGCTGGGTTTTGGCTCTGTTTCCAGAGCATGGCTTCCTTTTGGAACATCTTTGCATTAGGTTTGAAATCATCATTAATTTGTTAATTGGTGGTAAAAATTTGGCACTTTTAACTAAAGAGAGAAACAGTGAGAGAGAGACGGACAGAAAGAGCAGGAGAGAAGGAGGTGGTTGGGCGTCGGGCATCAGCGACTTCGGGGACAGTCTCAGTGTAGCCACCGGAAGCTACCAACTCCCTCGGTGGCTCAGTTTCCCCAAATCCTCGTTATCTGCAACCTTGAACATATCCCTCCAGTTCTGAGACTCTGTCAGCGCCAATGAGCTCTTCAAAACTGTGATGCTGCAGTTTTTATGGTATTTACTGGGTTGGTGAACATAGATTTTCCTCTACCTGGAACTTACAACTATGAGTTTTATCTTTAATCATAATTAAAAGGAAAAAGTACTATGAATAAATGGTACCTGTAAAATATAAGTGTCCTAGCCAGGCTATGAAGGAAAACTTGTTATTTCTCCAGATTTTCTGAGAATTGTTTTATGGACAAATGCTAATTCTCCCTTATTTGACATGTGCAAAAATCTAAAGGACGCCAGATCGAGATGCTTCAGTGATCTCTCTTGACTACCTAAAACTGTTAGCGTGTGAGCCACCTGCCCCCCACCTGCCCATCATCACCCAGCCATCCCTTTATTCATCTACTTATCCATTCATCCATCCATCCCCCCCAACTCTCCACCTATTTTTCTGCCTGTCCATCTACCCACCCATCTGTCTATTCATTTGGTCATTGTTTCTGCCTTTTTAAAGTATCTGCTGTCTGACCATGTTCCTCGCTTCTGTAGGCTGATGCTTTATCATTTGCTCCACATGCATATTTTGAACACACTTGTTCTGGACAAGTTGATGCTTTGCCTGACTCAACTTGCTTTGGTGTCCTGTCTTCCTTATTATCTCACACATCCTCCGGGGGATTCCTCCTTGTGGAGGATTGCTTTTCAAATACTAAGCAACTAACCCAGCATCTACATCCCCAACCACCTCCCTTATTGGGTTCTCATACTCTTACACTGGAGGCCACTATCCACCTGCCCTTCTTATTTTTAATCCTCATCCAAGGACAGTTTTTCATTGCTTTTTAGAGAGAGAGGAAGGGAGTTAGAGAAGCATCTATGTGCAATAGATATATGTGAGAGAGAAACATCAACCAGTTGCTTTTCATACACACCAAGCCAGGGAATTGAACCCACAACCTAGGTATGTGCCCTGACTGGGAATGGAACCCACAAACTTTCGGTTATTGGATGATGCTCCAATCAACTGAGCTACACTGGTCAGGCCTCCACATGCCCTATTACTTCAAGGTCAGGTGCCAGGTAATTAGGAAGAGCCCCGATACCCCAGAGCCTTCTAAAAATGATCCCAGCAAGCTAATCCCGGGCCTGGTTATCCTGCCTTGCCTGTTGCTTCCTGCAGAAACCACAATAAAGTCCCTTGTTCATGTTTTCTCCTCACTCATCCTTTCCCTCCTGACCAACTCTGCTGAGTCTTTACGTGACCCCGGGGCGTGCTGTGCCCTCTTCTCTTGGGAACTGAATAATAAAATACATCTTTTTCATGGCAGTCCCCTCTTGATTTGTTCACTTCGTCATAACTGAATAATATTAAAACTTCTACCCTGTGCCAGGCACTGTGCCAGGCACAGCAGTGTGAAGATGAGCAAAGCAGAGTCCCTGCTTTGGGACCCTCCGATCCTTGTCATTTGGATAGTGAGACGGACGAGCAACCACAGAGTGACAGCACGGGCAGGGTGGGGAAGCGTGGACCGGTGACTTTGCCATGGACACCAGGGGAAGAAAGCTGGAGAGAAGAGTTTGGGGCTGGATCTTGAAACCCAAGGAAGAGGAAAAAGCACATGTAGAGTGCAGAGCTGGATGAGCCGTGGCGGAGGTGGGAAGGGGCACATAGTTTGGTGTGGCTGCGATGCAGGTTGGGAGATGGCAGGAAGCCTCAGGTGACTTTAGGTCTTGAACGCCATGCTGAGGATTGTGGACGTGGAGCTGAGTGCTGAGGAGCCAGCGAGGGCTTAAAAACAGGTGGGAAGGGGTCGCCTCTTGTAGGCAAGAAGGGAGGAGGTTACTGGCAGGTAGAAAGAATAGTAGGTGTGAATGTTTCTCTTTGTCTCTGAATTGAGGGCTGAGTGGAGGCTGAAAATCTAAGGCAACATGGGTGTGTTCACTGTGCTGTAAACAGTGGAAGAGAGACTGTGGCATCAGTGGTGTCTGAGTGAGTCTTACTTCACACACGCTGGGTTCGGGGTGTGGTGGGTGACGCAGAAACCCCTGGAGGTGACTGACACAGGCTTCGCCCTCCTGGAGTGTAGGGTCTGGTGGTGGAGTCAGCAGCCTTGCCCTGGCTACAGAACAAAGCAGAATGGAGGAAGTGCTTCAGCATCTGTGAGCCTGAGCCTGAAGGAATAAAGACCAGCTTCCTAGAAGATGTGGCATTTGAGCCCTGGCTGGTATGGCTCAGTGGATTGAATGCTGGCCTGCAAACCAAAGTGTCTCTGATTTGATTCTCAGGGCACATCTCTGGGTTGTGGGCTAGGTCCCCAATAGGGGGCGCTCAATAGGCAACCACACATTGATGTTTTTCTCCTTCTCTTTATCCCTCCCTTCCCCTCTGTCTAAAAAAAAAAAAAGACGTAGTGTTTGAGCTTGATGTGAGGATATATATAAGAAGTCAACAGACTGAGAAAGAAAGGGACTGATCCTGTGGTTGCAAGTATGGTAAGCAGAAACATCAAACCCTCTCAGTAGGAAAATAAAAGTAAACCCAAGGGGTGGGAGCGGGGTGCCTGAGGCCTTTTCTCCATCCTTGAGACTGGAGATCCTCAGCAGTGACTGAACGGAGATGAGCATGTTTCTAATTATCACGTCGAGCCTTTGATCTGTTTTATTTGTTTCCCTCTACAAACACAAATTTGACTCACTGGTGCCATGTTAGCCAGCTGCTCTGCTTGGAGGTGCTTGGGTGATGGGCCACGAATATTTCCCAAATGGAATACAAATGCCCTGCCTTTCTCTTCACACATGTGGAGCTCCTAGTATGTGCTAGGTGATGAAGAGTGCAGGAATGGGTAGGATCCTCATCTGAGGTTGCCTCAAATGCTTCTGTCTGTCTGTCTCTCTTTCCCCAGGATGAGATTCTGGAGGAAGAAGGAAGAAAATATGATAAGAATCCTAATCAATTAGAACCCAGCCTACAGAAATACGAACACTCTGCAGTTGGGTCAAAGCTGGAGACATGTTAATAAAAAAGTCTTTCTGGATAGGTCTTAAGGGATTCAGAGCATCAGCTCTGTATTTAAAGCTTCTGCACCGTGCGTGTAAAACCTTCGGCAATAACCAGAAGAAAGTGCAGTATGGTTCACCCAACTGATTGAGGCTAGAGTCAGTCATGCAAAAAGGATATTAAAATAAAGGCTTGTGAATTTTAGAATTCAGAAATATACTTTATTGAGGCACATATGACATGTAATATAATTCACCTATTTCAAGTGTACAATTCAGTAGTTTTTTAAAGTAAATTTACCAAGTGATTTTGGTAAATTTCACGTGGTGCAGCCCCCACCACAAATCACTCGTGGGACCTTCCATCACCCTAATCATGTTCCTAACACACATGGGCTATTAATCCCCATCACTCCCTTCTCATACCGCAGGCAACCAGTAATGTGCTTGGCCTCTGTAGACGGGCCATTTCTGGACATTTTATGTAAATGGAACAATGCAATAAGCAGTTTCTTGTGTCTGTTACTTAGAAAAGTGTTTTGAAGTCCATGCATGTCTCATTCTGTTTTGGTACTCTTTCCTTTCATTACCAATTAATATTTCATTGTATGGATCAGCAAATTTCTTTTTATCCGTTGCACTTTGAATTGTAATGGATGTAATTTCACCTGTTATAAGTATTGCTGCTCTGACCACTCTCGTGCAAGTCTGTGTGGGGGAGAAAGACTTCAGACTTGGAACAAAAATGTGTGCTTTGATTCTCAGTTATCCAGAATGCATCCAGAATGCAACCTTGGCTCCAGAAAAAGGTTTTATGTGCAGGCCAGGGTTTTATTGTTCCATCAGGTGAGTACAAAAGAAAAAAAGAGTGAACCTGAGTTTGTAGAGAAATCCAGCTGAGTCCCGGAGGCTGAGTGTGGCTGTTAAGATGAGGTGAATTGAGAGACACTTCTGAATTTCAGGTGCTTGATTCCTGGGTATTTGAATTGATCACTGAAAATATGAAAAAACAGCATAATGTATATACTAAGAAAGGATACAAAAATAAAACAATATAAAATGCTCAGTTAAAACCATGAAAGGCAGAAAAAGAGTGGAAGACAACAATATGAACAAAGAACAATGTCAACAAGTAGAAAACAGTAACAAATATGGTCAATATCAACCAGCTTATACCAGTAATAACTTTGAACATCAGTGGTCTAAGTGTACAGAGATTATCCTAGTGGATCAAAAAACAAGCCTCAACTCTATGTTTACAAGAAACTCACACATGGATTAGGAGCAGAGGGACCAAAGAGAAACAAAAAAGAAAACAGAGAGACTTCAGGGCAAGAAACAAAGATAATAAAAAGACCAAAAAAAAGAATCTTTAATGTGTACGCACCTAACAACAGTGTATTAAACTATGTGAAGCAAACACGTGTAGAACTGCAAGGAGAAATAGATGACCCTACTATTATAGTTGGAGACTTCCACACCCTTCTCTCAGAGGTGGACAGCTCCAGCAGGCAGGAAATCAGTGAGCGCATAGCTGACCTCGACGATACCCAAATCAATTGGGTGTAGTTGATTTCTATAGACTATTTCATTCAACGACAGCAGTATACACATTCTTCTCAAGCGCCTTTGGTCCCAACCTTCTTCTCAAATTGTGTATCTTGTAATATAGAATCCAGATATAATAGTATCTAGTTCAAATCCCTTATTATTGTAGGTGGGGAAACTGAGGCCCACTGAGGTCACATGACTCCACAAAGGTTATTGAAAGTGTTTGTGGCAGAGACTTGAACCCTTGTGTTTGTACACTAAGTTCCAATGTTTCTAAAATTTTATTTAGTCATTTCCTTATGCAAACCAGGTATACATATATGTGATCTGCCCAAAAGACATCTAACCATGTAATAAGAAAAATAGATACATTTATTAAAGTAGACACAAGATCAAGAAACATTGTACATAGGACAACGACACCTCAGTCCCCTTCAAAGTAGGCATCTTGGGACCTCATACAGTTCTCCCAATCACCATCAACTGCCTCATCATATTTTCCTGAATCTCATCAGGAGTCTAAACTCTCTTCCCTTTCAATGGTGATTTTAATTTGGAGAAAAGCCAGAAGTTGCAAGGTGCCAAATCTGGGCTGTAGGGGGGCTGAATCAGCAGGGTGATTTGATGTTTCACCAAAAAAACTACATGAGACGTGATGTATAGTAATGATGAAGCTGCCAATCATCAGTTGCCCATAGCTATGGCCTTCTGAATCATCCAAATAGTTTCCACAGGGGAATGTTCATGCTTACCACAAAATTTGTTGCAGATTCTTTGCTCTACTCGCTCAGTCACTTTGAATGTGACAACCACACAGTACACACGCTCACTCGATGGTGTCTACCACCCCCCACTGACTAGTACAGTGAAGTCGTCATTGTTCACACATGTGCATTCTAGTCCACTCCCCTTGGCTGCCGGGTTGCATCGATGTGGCACAAACTATTCTTGTGATATTAATAATGGCTGGACTTTTCTTGGAAAGACCTCATATTTGTTTATTGAGCATAAATAAATTTGGCTCCATATGTAGACATTAATTTTGGTGTGAGGAAAGAAGGAAAGGAAGCAGAAGTGTAAGCAGGTCCTGACAAATGTTATGTTTTAATAAATATAATTGATTAAATATAAATTTAGTTTACAAGTATATTTCATTTTTTATTGCATTGAGAACGGACTAAAAACGGCAAGAAGTTTCTATGGGGATAAACAAGCGTAAACTGGGGGAAACAGGATAAAAGGGAGATAATAGTCATAGTCCCCAGGGCACGGTGAGGGAATGAACCATCCCTTGCCATATATGTGTCACTGTTCCCACCTGTTCAAAGCCATCACTTATTCAAGTAAGGGCCTCATATGTATGTATCATTTCACCGTATGAGGTTGGTATGATTATCCCATTTCCAGAAAAGAAAAATGAGGCTCAGGAGACTTGAGTCATTTGCTTGAGGTTACAAAGCTGGCATGTGACAGAGTCATCCTTGGAACTCATTATGTATTTTGAAAGCCTTGTGGGCTAGAATTCTGCAAGCTTCCTTCCTTAAGGAAAAGGCTACTGGTCACCTGAGAAGGAAAGCATCTGAGTGTTTTCTGGGCTCAGGGAGTGTCTTCTTCTCTCCTGCAGATGGGTGAGAAAAAAAGTGTCCCTTTGTATGGAGTCCCCTGGGACAGCGGTGCTAGCTGTGATTTCAGGTGAGAAAGGACCTCAGAGAACCAGCATCTTGTGTAGTAGGACCCAAATCTTATGCTGGGGACCCAGCTTTCATGGGCACCTGACCTGGCTGAGGAGGTTTGGGGGTTCTGAGTTACAAAGGCAACTGCAGTTGAGTTGATCGGATGACCATTCTTTTTGTCGGTTTCTCTGAGTTTTCCTTTAAGGCATCTCCAATCCCAGCTCTCAGCTGAGGCAGGGAAAAGGAGCCTGCTCCTTTCTGCAGGGGGAGATAAGAGAAGTAGAGGCTGGTGGCCTGGTGGAGCCGGGAGTCTTTTCTTGGTACGCCTTTGATCCAGCATGTGGGACTCTCTCCTGTGGACTTTCTGAAGTCACGTGGACTCTTCTTCCTTTGTTTGAACTCCTGGGCTGCGTCTCAGGTTGAATGGAGCGGGAGGTGAGACATGCCAGCTGGGGCTTTTCCTCCTCGCTGCCCGTCTCTAGCCTGTGGAACCGTGAAGTCATCTCTGACTACCTCAGGTGAGGGTCAGCACACTTTTTAGGTAAAGGACCGACAGTAAATATTTTGTGGGCCATATCGTCTTTGTCATACTCCTCATCTCTGCTATTGTAGCAGGAAAGCAGCCATAGATAACAAAGTACAATAAATAAATAGGCGTGCCTGTGTTCCAGTAAAACTTCACTTACCAAAACAGGCGATGGGTGGGATTTGCCCCCCACACCCCCACCAGGCGCAGTTTGTCAACCTAGGTCAAGAAGGTGGAACAAATTAATAGATATGAGGATTTCTTTTGCCATGTATATGTATTTCAAATCATCACAATTTACACTTCCAATATCTTATCATTTTATTTGTCAGTTACACCTCAATAAAGCTGGGGAGAATAAAAGGTAGAATAGCTACAGTCTGTACATGACCATTGCCCAGGAGGAAAGACAACTGAGGCTAATAATGCAAAATGCCTTGGGACCCCAGAATTTGTACAGCCAAGAGCTCTGTATGCCAGCCTGCCCTGTGCAACCCCAGAGGGGATGTCTGTCTAGCCTAGAAGGTTGGGGAACCTTGTTTCAGAGCATTGCATTTAAGGAGCCATGGGTGGAAATATGAGCCTGGAGAGTATATGTGACAATGTCTGGCTTGTCCAGCTTGTTCTCCAGAGCTTGCCAGCTGGAGCTGGGTCAGGGCTGGGGCTGCATTTAAAGGCTGATAAACTTTCCAGAGACACATTTTGCCAACAGACACATGCCCAGCACACGATGTTCTGGTTACACTGGCCTTTCATGGTGTGCTCTTGAAAAAATCATGAGGTTTGCATCTACTGTGTGTGAGATCGACTCCCAGATACAGAGGGGCCATCAGGAGAAATGAGGCATGCCCTTATGAGCAGAAGGATGCAGGGCTAGTCCCAACACCTAGGACACAAGACAGAGGAGCATAGGCACCTGAGAAAAATAGCTACAGTATGGGGAGTGGCTGAGGAAGGAGAGCTTCCTATTTGTTAGGGCACTGGCTTCATGGAGGAGGCAGCACTGGTGTTGGGCCGTGAAGGGTGGGTCAGATTTACACAGGGACAGGTAACAGATAAGAGGTTGCAGAGTGTGAGTTTGTTTGGCTAACAGCTAGTGGTGTCATTTGGCTTTGAGGTTTTGGGTCAGATAGTATTTCCAAAAGTGATTGCAATAACATCTGCAATAGCCCGTGCTCTTCTCCCCTCTGGAACTGTGGATGGTCCCCTCTATGTAGCCACTACAGTGTACTGCAAAAGAAAACGCCAGATCTGGGAGGCGAGATGATAAAAAAAGTTGGTTTCTGCCACATGTGAGTGGGACCACTTGTGCATGGAGCCCCAAGCCTCACATGAGAAGTCCGGTCATGCTGAGTCTGCCATGGTGCTAGGGAGTGGCCCAGTGTAGATGCTCTGGTTCTGTCCTTCTCCCTGCCCATTCAGACAACTCCCACCTCCTGATACTAGGTCACCCCAGCCTCCAAGTCCCAGGGGATGCCCCAGATCAGGTGGAGGAGGTAAGCCGTTCCTCTGTGCCCTCTGGTTCTTGACCCACAGAATCCATGAGCAGGTTAGATTGTTCTACACACTGAGGTTAGGGTGGTTTGTTCCCTGGATTCTGGGAAACTGGGAGGGAGAAGAATGTAGAAAAACTGCTTGGCACTTGTTTTTCTATGACTTTGAAGCAAGTTTCAGTTGCTCAGAACTTATGGGCAGTGGGAACCCCTGGGAGGGTGGAGGGAATGGCTTACTCTCATGCCATGCTTGCAGAAGAAAAATCTGCAGTGAAATTCAGGACAGAGTGGTGGGTGGTGGCTGCAAAGTGGGTGGAGAAGCTCGCTGAGGGTTTGGGGATTGATTTAGATGAGCTGCAATCTCTGGTGAGCTGTGGTGGTGGGAGCTCAGAGGAAGGGCCAATGCAAGAGGCACTCACTGGGGAGGATTAGGAAGGAGTTCTTCCTCACCCCTCGGCAGCTCTTAGCCCTAGTCGAGAACACTGAAGGCACGTGCAGGGTGTTCCTTGGAACCTGGCTGTGTGGTCTTATAAATGCAGGACTTTCTGCTTAGCACAGGCTTGAGATTTCCCATTTAGTAGTGGAGTAATAAAACAAAACTGGTTTCTAGTGAGACAGAGCTGATTTTATGTGTGGGTGGGATACCAAGGAAGAGCTGAGTGGTAACCAAAGTGGTCATGAAGACTGATATATGAGGGACACAAGGACACTTGACAATTTCCCTAAAAATACCAAAGTAAGATTGGCTCGCTTTACTGCCTACCCTGGTGGACTGTCACTGCCATTAGTCCAGGGCAGAGTCCCCCTGTTGTTGACATTTTTCATAGAGTCTGTGCCTTTTCTTCCACAGACAAGATGAAGTTCACTGTTCAGATGGGTCAGTGTCTTAATTCATACTATGGTATAAATGATTGTTAAATGAGCCTTTCCTGAGTGAGAATTCTGAAGCAAATAACACTGGACCACATGAAGGCAATGGATTGCTGAAAGAAAGGAAAGGAGGAAGAAAAAAGGATGTAGAATGTGGAGGCCAGGAGCTGGCAGCCAGAGCTCACTGACCTCATTCCTGTTTGCAGATAATAGGTTTGCCTGCTGCTAGAGCTATTTCAGTTGGATACCCATTGTTAACGGATGTTTTTGGTCTTGATTGGTTGAGTGTCTGTTACAATTGGTTGGGCATCCATTCTGATTGACAGTTATGAAGGTCACCTAAGGGGGCTAGATGCCAGAACCAGGAATAATTCCTGCCCCAAATGTGGAAGACAAACACAGGATGGCCAGTTCAGTCCTGTCACCTCTCTGGGGCCCACAGCCTTAGGTGCCAACCACCCTAAGCTCTCTGTGAGCTTCCTTTACCTTTTCATTTCTAGGAACCCTTCTCTCTTATGGTCCTCAAAGGCACTCACCTCTCTCTATTCCCTCAGCATAACCCTGTGGCAGGGGCTGTGGTCTCCCACCAAAGTCCCCCCAGCCCTCATTATTCGAAAGCTCATGGAATACCATTTCCAACTGCAAGTGCACGTGGACTCTGCCTACCTCTGGCCACAATAGCCTCTTGGTCTGCTCACAGGGCAGGCTAAATACCAGACTGTTAATGCCCCCCGCCCTTAAGGGCTGCCCTCAATCAATGATGGAAGGGATTTGGTGGATAAACACCCCAGACGTGTTGCCTCTCGATTTGGATACCTTAGAGGCATCCCTCACACCATCCCAGAGTTTCACCCACATTGACAACATGTCAAGTCCCTCCTCTCCTTACCTCCCCCCCGCACTCCCACGGTGCCTCCTGACATCATCATCTTCCAAATGACTGTGCACTGATATCCTTGTTCCAGGGTCTGCTCGGAGGCTATCAAACTCAGACCCCCTCTCAAGGACCCTGTTTTAGAGAAACAGAAGGTAAAAGGTGCAACAGCAACTGCTGTTTTCTCTATAGCAGGGCCCTTCTCTGAAGTCTGGGAGCAAGAAGGGCATGGCTACCTTCTTGGTTCTCAGGAGAAAGATCAGGGATAGCCAAACACAAACTAATACTGCAATAAATGGCCCTTTCCCATCTGTTAGCTCAGAATCTCTAACGCAAAGTAAAAACGAACAAACAAACAAAAAAAACCCTCAAAACAAACCCAACCATTCTCCCTTCCTGAGCATGAAAGACACTTCTGTGTGGTCACAGATTTATCCAGTCTTTGAAGACATCACTTTCTCAGCTTTTGGTGAGAGGGGCTCAGCTCTCTACATCCTTGGACAGAATCTTTTCAAGCTCTGCTCCCTCAAACGATTAGATGACATTAAAGCAAGATCTAAGCACTACTGTGAACACACCTTGGCAGGTGCTTCAGCCCCCAGTGTGGAGCGCTCCCCGCTGACGTGGTGTCAACTGCCAGCAATCAGCATCGTCTCGGGGAGGGCGGCTGCTGCTTTGTGGAATCTTTTGATGGACACAAGGGAATTTGTCTTCAATTCACTCCTTTAAACCTCTCTGGAGCTTTGAAGTCAGAACTAGAAACCGGTGAGGGCAGGGGAAAAAATAGGGCTCCATGACTAGGAAAAATATGCAGAGTTGAACCATTATTACTCCATGACAGATTTAGAAACCTGTTTGAAAAACAGAATCTGACTGTTTAGTGGGAATTCAGCATGATTCCCCTCTGACTCCTCCCTTTGGGGGCCTCTGTCATGTTAAGAGTGCAAGAGGGGGTAGACCATCCTTGTTGGGGGTCAGAAGACACACTGGAGGGACGGAAATGAGTGTCTAAAGCTCGTGTCCAGACACGGCTCATTCTGGGGGCTTCCCTGTCAATGGTTAAAGAGGCTTCCTCAAACTTTTGTTCACTGGTCTTTGCCTTCCACCGATTCGTGCCATGCGAGCTCCTGCGCCAAGCCCCCAGTGGACTCAAGAATGAACACTTTGTCTTCACTAGCTCCTCTTCCCCTTTTGTGCTCTCCCTTGTTTTCTCTTCCTCCTTTCCTTTTCCATTTTTAACTCTGTATTTGTTGGCTGGGGCTGCCATAATGAAATACCACAGACTGAGTGGCTTAAACAACAGAAAGTTATTTTCTCACAGCTCTGGAGGCTTAAGTCCAAGATCAATGTGTTGGCAGCATCGGTTTCTCCTGAGGCCTCCGTTTTTGGCTTGTAGATGGCCTTCTTCTCCCGGAGTCCTCACATGCCCCTCCCTCTGTACCAGTGCATACTGGTGTCTCTTCCTCTTGTAAGGTCACCAGTCCTACTGGATTAGGGTCCCCCCACCAATGAGCTCATTTAACATCAATTACCTCTTTAAATGTTCTATATCCAACTAAAGTCACATTCTGAGGTACTAGGACTTAGGGTTTCAATGCATGAAATTTGAGGGGACAAAATTCAGTCCATAACACCCTCTGCTGCTCTTCTGTCCCCAGAAGTGGTTTTGCTTAATCAGGTTACCTGGGTTCAAATCTTGGCTTTGCCGTTTCTCAGCTAAATGACTTGTGTATGTTGCCTGACCTCTCTGAGCCTCCATTTCATTACCTGTAAAGTGGGAACCCACACACTTGGCGGTGGTGCTGTGCGGGGCTCAGGGAGTAAGGTGTGGTTGCTTCCCTGGAGCCTGGCCTGGAGCTTGACGTGTGAGAGGCTCCCCAGTGAATATCAGATCCCTCTTTCCCCTCCCTCCTCCTCCCACATCCTGCACTTGGGGCCTGGCCAAGGTAACTGACCCCTCTAGAGCAGTTGTCCCTGAAGGTCCTTTGCAGATTTTGGGTTGCAATAGCGCCAGAAGGATCAGAAATCTAGGGTCCAGATAAAAATTCTGATTCCACACCCTCCTCCCAGAAGGTAGAGGTGGGGCCTGGAAATCAGGGTCCTCGGGTGTTTGGATGTGTGAGCAGGTCTGTGAACTGCAGCCCTAGAAGTTACTGTTTTTTTCAGAATTTAGGTTTAATTCGCTTTATAGGATAGAAACATTGGTTTGAAAATTATCATTAACATTTACTTTTTAAAAAATAGACTTCCATCAATGATTTCTTTTTTTCTGCTGCATGTGTATGGGTATTTTGGGTAGAGTCAGCAGCCTCAGTTTTCCCAAGGAACTGAGAACAGACCAGGTCTAGAGAGTTTGAATGAAGTTCAATTTCAACTGCCTTGGATCTCAGGGCTGCCCATCCCCAGGTGCGGCGGGGCCACCCCTGCACCGCTCTCAGGCTTGACTTCTTACACTTGTCTCTCTGTCCACTGGGCAAGCTCTGCCAGGGGCCTAAGACTGGTTCTCAGGGGCAGAGTCAGCGGAGGCAGAGTCATGTTTCTGTATCTGGAAATAGAAGTTCCAGTCTGTCAAAAAGCATAAAGGCAGAGCTAGAGGAACTCTGGGCTATGGTGCACGGGGATGCAGCAGTAAATGCCCATCTTTCACAGCGGGGATGTCAACAGCTATCGTACAAAATTGATAAATTAAGCAGTTGGAGGTACAGTGGTCCGTTATCTGAATATTCATTATGCTGGTCTCTCTAGTTATGAGGTTGTATAATTCAAAATTCTGCGAATACTGAAAAATTAGTTCCCATTAAGACGACCTCCCCCATCGCCTGAACTGAGTCAGTCGCAGATCTTAGATGAGAGTGAGGGAGGCTGGTGGACAGCAGGGAGGCCCAAACCTGACGGGGTAACAACCATGCAGTGCAGTCACCAGGAGGACGTGGGTTTGGATATCACAAATCAGAGAGAAGTTTGGGGGAACAGCTATGAAATCTTCAAGTGCTCTTTGCGAAAATGTCTATTCTGTGAACTGTGAAAGTCAAATATGAAACAATGGGTGTTATATCCTGCTATTGCACAATTTTGTCTGAAAAATTACTCCCCAAACCCTTTAAATGCTCAATTTATTTTTACTTTTTTTAAGAATTAGAAAAAGTGGCCATTATGTTTTATTAAATAAAAACACATTTAGTTTCAGTTTTCAAGATAATCTCCTATTTGCCATTTACTGTGAAATTTTGATCTGTTTTAAATGGATTCCCTGTAAGTGGCTTTTTACAGTGCTAATTTTCCTTGGATTATGAGTACTTCTGTCTAAGTACATGATTTAAAGGGATGGTTATAACCAGGCACTTTAAACAGAAAGAATTGAGTGGATACCTCTGTGGAATGAAGTAGAGACAAAGAGATGAGAGTGAGTTTTATTTTTGAGTGTATACACTTCTATATTGTTTAAACTCATTTTATTTTGTTAAGGACACATACAATATTCAAAGTTTGATGTTTTTCTTATTTTATTAAAAAATCTCAGTGATGTAATTGGTTAAACCAGCCACAATGTGAGGTCTAGTGTGGGTTCCTGGATATGAGTCTGTGGCAGATGCTGTTGGTAGCTCATCCTTATCACCTCAATGCTTACCATCCATGCCTGGCACTCACCCACAGCTTCCTACTCAAGGACCCGCGGCTCTGCCCGAGGCTGTCTCAGCTGCCATGGGCTGCTCAGCCCATGTTTGGCAAAGGTCTGATGTGCAGAGGCTGGTGGTACCCTGAGAGCACCAACTGTGCCCTCAGTTGTGATGGATGAATGTTGGAAGGTAAACATCCCAACTTCCACCCCATGGAGGGGCCAACTCTGAGGTGTGCTCTGCAGCATCCCCTCCGGGGACCCCAGAGGGGTCCCCAGCCAGAGTGAGCCAGGTTTGCCCACAATGGTGATCTGCTCGTTAACATTCTCTCTTGGCTTCCTCCCCTTTCCCACTTCACTACTGGTGCTTCCTGGAATCACCCCCCCATGTTAACTTCTTACATTTGAATCCTTGTCTCAGAATCTGCTCTGGGGGAACCTAACCCCAAGCATAAGTTCCCATGTGTATATTAGGGAAGATTAATTACCTTATCCTTCAACCACAAGAAGTAGGTGAGGAAGTTCTGAGGAGGTGATCGCTTGTGAGAGGAGAGAGTGGAGAGGAGAAGCCTTCCAGGAGCTAGGTCTCACTCTGGGGAGAAGGCTGGTACAATGCTTTCCTATCCCCTCACTCCTTTGTCAGAGGAGGGGGTAGTAGAATGACCACACCAAGAGAGAAGGGCCAAAGGGTTGGCCCTTTCATTCTTTCCACCCCTGAAAAGGCCTGAGACCACTGCTGCTGGTAGCACCCAAGAATGCAGCAGCCCATGTTGGGAGACAGTGAGTCTGGACGCAAGACACAGGTGTGCAGTCTGTTTTTCTAGACTGAGAATCCACAGTAGGACTGAGAAGAGGCTACATAGCCACCTTCCAGATCCAATACTATTCCCGAGGTTTGAAATGTTATTGGTCTTCTTATAAAAGCCCATCTCAAACGTGTGAAAAAAGGGCAACATGTAAACCCAGCTACTCAGACCCTGTTTTCCTGAGGGAGCAACAGGATTTTACAAATGAATAGACTGATCGGGTTTGCAACTGCTTTGACCAATAGAGTCCAGTGGAGGGTACCAGATCTGTGCGGATTCTGGGCCTAGTCCTTAAAAGACTGCAAACTTCTACTTTCTCTCAGAACACTCTCTGGGTGCTTTGAGGTGCCTTGCTTAGTCCATCCCAATTTCTGATCCATGAAACTATGAAATCTTAATAAAATAGTTGTTTAAGCCACTAAAGTTGGGGCTACCATGCAATAGGTAACTAAAATCAGTATGTTGAATCAGAGCCTTGGCATTTAGAATTCACGCTTATTAATATTCTATAAATCAACATTCAGTGTAGCCAGAAATATATTTGGAACTGTAATTTCCTTAACCACATTTTTTAATCATTACACTTCCCATTTAAAAATCTGTAGGCTTCCAATCATGTAATGAATCCAAATCAAAATTCTCAATTCCTCATGTGGTATTTGATTACATTAATAGTCTCAAATTTTCATGCTTCCCAGCGTCTCTTGGTAGCCCCCTCCCACAATGACCCTGCCCTTGGCCATGTGGTATAGGCTGGATTGTGTCCCCTCCAAATTCTTGTGTTGACGTCCAAACCACCAACACCTCAGAATGTGACTGTATTTGGAGATAGGATCTTTAAAGGGGCAAATTAAAGTGAAGGACCTAATCCATCAGGGTAGGACCTAATCCAATATGACTAGTGTCTTTATAAAAAGAGGAAATTAGGACACAGGCATGCAGTGAGGGACAACCATGTGAAGACACAGGGAGAAGACAGCCATCTTCAAGCCAAAGGCTTCAGAAGAAACCACCCATGCCAACACCTTGGTCTTGGACTTCTAGCCTCCAGAATTTGGTACAGACCCTGGTATAGGATAGGAGTTCAGAAAAGATTTCTAGATATTTAACACACATGCAAACCATAGCCTCCTTGTGTATAATTTTATGTAGGAAGTTAGTGTGTGTGTGTGTATGTAAATAGGTGGACATAGACACGCGATATATCTGTGCATAGTTTTTGAGGGAGTGGGAAATACTTGTGTCGAGTGAATGATGTTGATTTATTTAACCACCAAGTGAGATCAAAGAAGGCTCTTTCCTAAAGCTTGTATTTCATGTTTCCATACTCCCATTCCTATATTTTCCATCTTCGAGTGACTCAGGCCACACAACCACACGTGATGGATTCTCACATGCTCTTTCTACAGCATCCCTGGGGAGGGAATGAATACTTTAATCCTCACCTTTGGAAGGGTTGGAGTTGAAGCCTGTGGCAGCTGAAATGCAGGACAGGTTGTGGAGGTGTGAGTAAAGTGCAGGTGGCTGGTGCCCTAGGCCAGCGTTTCCTCCCCTCCCCACCCCAGATGACAATGATGGGTGTTCAGCATTGCATCCAGGTGTACATCATTACCACCCCTTCTTGTTTGCATCACAGCTTTGGGGGGAATTATTTCTTTGACTGGAAATTTTCCATGCTTAATCTGCATTCAAAGGGAGAGGAAAGATGAAAGAAAAAATATTCTCTGCTTTGCAGGTAGATGGGAAAAGTGTGTGTGTGTGTGAGAGAGAGAGAGAGAGAGAGAGAGAGAGATGCAAACGAAGAAATAAAAAGATTTTGCCTTGGCTGGTGTGGCTCAGTGGACTGAGTGCTAGACTGTGAACTGAAAGGTCGCTTGTTCGATTCCCTGTCAGGGTACATGCCTGGGTTGCAGGCCAGCTCCCCAGCAGGGGGCATGTGAGAGGCAACTGATAGATGTATGTTTCTCTCCCTTTTTCTCTTCCTTCTCCTCTCTCTGAAAGTAAATAAATAAAATCTTTAAAAAGAAGATTTTGTCCTCCTCATAGATAGCACAAGAACATCTGGCAATTACAAAAATGAAACTTCCATGAGGAAAAAATGTGCCAATAGAATTTGGGAAGGAGAGGCATCGGCATTACTTACACTTCTCAGGCTGACTGCCCAATGGCTTTGTGAGCATCTCAACAGCAAGGTGGCCTCTGTTGTGCTACATGTTTGGATTCCGTGGCTCTGACTTTACAGAATGAGGGCAGGGTGGGGAAAAAGACCAGCTTATTTTTAGTTGTCTCAGGGTCATTGAAATGACGCTAAGGCTTAGAGAAGGCAGCTGGCCCTGGAGGGAGAGTTCAGGCCACCCTTCCAGTCTCTGCACCATAGGAAAGCTTTCCACCTTGAACAATCTTTGTCAGCCACCTTACTTCTGAGAAGGAGGAACGGTTTGGTGATGTTTGCAACTTAGTGATGATCGTTGACATTGGAACAGAGGTCTGCCCTCACCTTGTTTCATTTTAGGGAAGACCATCTTTAAGGTAGAGCTAGCAGGAATCATTGTTCCCACTTTCTGTATGAGGAACCAGACTATATACTCACTTCCTAGTTGATACAATCCAACCCTTACCACTCCATGGAGCAAAAGGCCATTTGAGCTGCCCTATATTCATTTGGATATCTGACCAGCCCCTCAGTTACCATGGCCAAAAGAGAATCTTGATCTCCAGCTTCCAACCTGTCTTCTAGGCCTCCTCACATTAGTTAATGACCTCACCTTGTTCAAGGTTATTCTTTGCCCTACCCTCACTCCCAATAGTCACAGATTCAGTTCATTAGGAAGTTGACTCAGTGCTACTTAAAAAATAGGTGTGAAAATGGTCCACTTTCCTGTACTTTCACTGCTTCTTCCTTTACCAGGCTGCTGTCAGCTCACTCTGAGGGTATTATAATAGCCCTGTACCTGGTGTCTCTGCTCTCGCTCTGTTCTCCACACATCAGTCAGAGTAGTTTTAAAAATATGAATCATTTCCCTGCTAAAAACCCTTTAACAGCTTCCCATCACACTTTGCAGTATGATTCAACCATGGCCCGAAAGACATACCTCCTGCCCTTTCTCACACCACTCATTCTTTCTACTCCAGCCATACTGGCCTTCTTTCTGCTCCTGGATCCTTCCTTGTTCTCCCTCCGCCCCCCAATTCTTTGCCCTTTCTGCTCTTCTGTCTGGACCTCTTCACCCTGAGATCTTTGCAGGGTTGGCACTTCCAAGTCTGATTTTAAATAAATATGTTGTCTTTGGATCTTCTGGCCACTCAACCCTAGGTGCTTCCCATATCCCATTTCCTTGTTCCCCACAGACTGACTCCCCAGGTGAAACCTAAGTGCCCGTGTTGAAAAGAGCCTTTGGCTTGTTGACTTCTATGTTCCTAGTCCCTACCATCATACCCATGCTTAGAAGGTGCTCAGTGGATATCGGATGACAGATGAATGAAGAGGGGTCACTGCCTTTCTGCCAACAGGTCTAGCTGTTTTCAAGGCCATTTAGCCTTTCGGTGGCTGTCCTTTAGTACTCATGCAGGTTATGCTATTTTGGATTTAACGATGATGCAAGCAGATATTGGGGGGTAGGGGTGCTCATGGGCCCGGTATAGTCTCACCCTTTCTCCTTTCTTCTCATTTAGCAGTGGAGAGTGCAGCTTGTCCTTGGATGGTCAGCATGGGAGGAATCCATAACCTTTCTTTTTGGTTCTGCACAGAGCATTAGATTTAGTAGTGCCTTTGGTTGCCATTCCCTGACTTGAAGTCACAGAAGGTTTCTCTATTTCTTCCTTGAACTCGGCTGGAAAGAGTTTGTTAGATGTGGAGCCTGAAGGGAGCAGGTCCAAACTGTCCATTTTGCCTTCTTGCTAGTTGCAGGAAATATTTTCACAAGCAAAGGGCTGGTTTTCTTCCTCTTCAGTTGAAGTCTTAAGAACAGCAATACTTCCCCTGTGTCAGTAATCTCTTGACTGTATTTGAATAGAGTGACTACTCTTCTTTTTTTTCCTTAAAGATTTTATTTATTTATCTTTAGAGGGGAAGGGAAGGAGAGAGGGAGAGAAATATCAATGTATGGTTGCCTCTCGTATGTCCCCTGCTGGGAACTGGCCTGCAACCCAGGCATGTGCCCTGACTGGGAATTGAACCACGATACTCTGGTTCGCAGGCTCGCACTCAATCCACTGAGCTACACCAGCCAGGGATTACTCTTCTTTTTTTAAAAAATGTTTTATTGATTATGCTATTACAGTTGTCTTATTTTTTCCTTTGAACTCCTCCATCCAGCACCCCCAACTTTCTCAGGCAATCCCCACATCATTGTTCACGTTCATGGGTCACACGTATAAGTTCTTTGGCTACTTTATTTCCTGTACTGGACTTTACATCACTGTGGCTATTCTGTAACTAAATACTGTATTTCTTAATCCCCTCACCTCTTTACCCATTCTTCCACATCCCTCTCCCATCTGCCAACTGTCAAAATGCTCTTTGTATTCGTGCTTCTGTCTCTGTTGTTCTTGTTTGCTTAGTTTGTTTTTTAGATTCAATTATTGGTAGATATGTATTTATTGCCATTTTATTGTTCATAGTCGTGACCTTCTTTTACTTAAATAAGAACCTTTAACATTTCACATAATAATGGTTTAGTGATGATGAACTCCTTTAGATTTTTTGGGGGGGTCTGTGAAGCTCTTTAACTGCCCCTCAATTCTAAATATCTTTACTGGGTGGAGCAATCTTGGCTGTAGTACCCACTTTTCATGACTTTGAATATTTTTTGCCCATCTCTTCCAGCCTGCAAAGTTTCTCTTGAGAAATGAGCTGACAGTCTTATGGGAACTCCACTGTAGGTAACTATCTGCTTTTCTTTTGCTGCTTTTAAGATTCTCTTTTTATCTTTAACATTTGGCATTTTAATTATGATGTGTCTCGGCACCCACTTTTAATTATGGGCCTCTTTGCATCCACCTTGTTTGGACTGTCTGTGCTTTATGTACTTGCATGTCTATTTCCTTCACCAAATTAATTTTTTCTTTCATTATTTTTTAAATAAATTTTCATTTTTTTGCTCTTTTTCTTTTTCTTCTCCCACCCCTATAATGTTGAATGTTGAATGTGAATGTTGGACTGCTTGAAGTTGTGCCAGAGGCTGCTTACACTATTCCCATTTTTTAAAATTCTTTTCTTCTTCTCCTTATTCTGATTGGTTGTTTTTTGCTTCCTTATATTCCAAATCATTGATTTGGTTGTTGGCTTCATTCACTGTACTGTTGTTTCCCTGAAAATTGTTCTTTATTTCAATTAGTGAATACTTAATTTCTGACTGGATCTTTTTAATGCTGTTGAGGTCCTCACTAAGTTCCTTGAACATCCTTATAACCAGTGTTTTGAACTCTGCATCTGATAGATTGCTTATCTCCCTTTTGTTTAGTTCTTTTCTGGAGTTTTGATCTATTCTTTCATTTGGGCCATGTTTCTTTGTCTCCTCATTTGGAAGCCTCTCTGTGTGTGTTTCTGTGTATTAGGTAGAGCTTCTATGACTCCCTGTCTTGGTAGTGTGGTCTAAAGTAGTAAATGTCCTGCAGGGTTCTTGGCAGAACCTTCACTATCACCCAAGCTGGGTACTCAAAGTTCACCCTTTTTGTGGACTGAGTACACCCTCCTCTTGTAGTTGAACCTTGATTGACCTTGACAGGTCAATAGGAGGGATTTACCTGAGCCAAAGAGCTGCAAGGATTGACTGTGACCACTGACCACCAACCTCTGCCCTCTGTGGAGGATCAGCTGTTCAAGGGCAGTGTGGTAGTGAGCTAATGTGGTCTGTAGTTGTCCACTGGTTGACCTGGCTCTGGGTTTCCCAGGTAGTACAGGTTAAGGTCAGCTCCCTCCTGTGTTCTACCTGGGGACACACTGTGTGGACTATAAAGCAATATGATATAGCTGATACTTGTGCTGGGCTTGGAGATTCCCGGGTGAAGCCAAGGTGTGAATCTAGGGTGGCTGTTGCTAGTGCTTGGCCTCGGGCCACTTAGTAAGAAGTAGAGAACTTGGGTGCTCACTGAGGTCAGCTGTTGCTTGTTTGATAGGATTTAGGAAGTTAAGAAGCATGAGCTAAGGCAAACCATTTATATGGAAAAGTCCCTGTTAACAACTTGGGTGAGTCCATAAGTTGGGTGGTATGGAGTCTCAGGGGATCCCTAGGGCAGAGAAAACAGTATGACCCAGGTTGATACGGTCTCATAGCACCCACCTGCTGGCTCTGTTTCTGGGGGGCAGGGCTCAGAAAAGGGGCAATGGCCTCTGGCCACCTTTCTGTCTGGGAGAAAGCTGTCCCCAGCTCTTGTGTTGACACTAGATACTTCAGTTCCTCCCTGTATGTCACCTGTGCCTTTTAAGCTGCTACTCTTGTGCTGTAGCTCAGAGGGAGTGAATCTGAGTAAGTCCATGTGTGGGTTCTTGAAAAGGAACTGATTGGGACTCCAGAAGTTTCTTCCACTGACTCAGTCCCCACTGATTTTTTGCAGCAGGAAGTTATGAGGACTTATGTTCCTGGTACTGGAACACTGTGGGAGGGGGTCTTGTGTGGGGCTGGGGCTCCTCACTCCTAAGATATCCTTCCCTAATTTTTATTCACCAAATGTAGATGTGGGACCAACTTGTTCTGCATCTCTGCCCTTCCTACTAGTCTGGATGAATGTGTTTTCTTTAATTTCATAGTTGTCAGAATTCTATTCAACTCTATTCCTGATGGTTCTGAGTGATGTTTGTTCTATAATTTAGTTGTAATTTTAATGTGGTTGTGCAAGGAATCAAGCTGTGTTTACTTATGCCACCATCTTGATATGAAGTCTACCACTCTTCTTTTAATGTGCTGTGTTTTCCTGTTCAACCTCTAAGTTGCTTTTCCAGTCTTAGGTCATTTCTGCACATTGGTTGTTCTTGCCAGTGAAGGTGGATTGCAGGCTAACCACTGGCTGTCTAGCAGCTCCTCAGATATAATTTGGGGAGGAAGATCCACTTTTGTAGGTTGTTTTGAAATGCTTTGAGCACAATAACTTATAGAATCCCAAAGTGGATTTTCAAAAGGTAGTTCTCTCTCTCTTTTTTTAGTTCAAAAATTTCTTTTCTGAGCTTACTCTAAACAGTGGTATGTCCTCATGCACCTATGCTCCAATGTCACACTGCTGGCCATGGCTATGGGCACTGATAGCTGCAGGGTCCCATGCATGAGGTACAGCATGGCTTCCCCATAGCTAAGCCTGTGACCTTTATGAGGTCTGTCCAGACCTTCATGGCAAGATCAACTAATGTGAAGAAATGACCTAAGAATGGAAAAGCAACATAGGGGTTGAAGAGGAAAACACAGAGCATTGAAAGAACAGTGTTAGACTTCAGGTCAAGATGGTGGCATAAGTAAACACAGCTTGACTCCTCACACAACCACATTAAAATTACAACTAAATTATAGAACAAACATCACTCAGAACCATCAGAAATAGAGTTGAATAGAATTCAGACAACTATGAAATTAAAGGTCCAGCCATTATTCATATAATGAGAATGGTGTGCACGACATTGGTATAACCTGGCAGCCAAGGAGAGTACACTGGAATGCAAATGTGCATTCAGTACAGTGAACAATAATGACTTCACTGTACTAGTCATTGGGGGTGGTAGATGCCATTGAGTGAGCATGTGTGCTGTGAGGCCATCACATTCAAAATGACTGAGTGAGTAAAAAATCTGCACCAAATTTTGCATTAAGCTTGAACATTCCTCTGTGAAAAGTATTCAGATGATTCAGAAAGCCACAGCTATGGGCAACCGGTGATTGGCAGCTTCATCACATGCATCATGTCTTGTGCAGACACGCACGAGATTTGATATTTTGTGAAATATCAAATCACCCATGTGACTCAGTCCCCCTACAGCCCAGTTTTGATGCCTTGTGACTTCTGGCTTTTCTCCAAATTAAAACCCCCTTTGAAAGGGAAGGGGCTTCAGACTGTCAGTGAGATTCAGGAGAATACGACAGGTAAGCTGATGGTGACTGGGAGAACTGTGTGAGGTCCCAAGGTGCCTACTTGGAAGGGAACTGAGGCATCATTGTCCTATGTACAATGTTTCTTGTATCTTGTATCTACTTTAGTAAATGTCTCTATTTTTCATATTATACTCCTGGATACCTTCTGGACAAACCTCATGTGTTGAAGTTGTTAGCATCATAAAAAAGCTTTAAACCATTTTCCTCTCCAGTCTCAGATTTCAGTGTATACTGTTGTGAAGACAAGATCTAGCTGATAGAAGCACAGCTTTGAATAATCTTCCTTGACTCATTCTGAGAATTTCTTTGGGTTCTCCCTCCTCACAAAGCTCTATCGTAAAGATGACACTTAGGTGTCTCGATACTTGCTCAAGGCATACTATGTTTTCACCTTTCACACTTTTTAGGAAGCTTGCTTATTGTCCAATTAATTTCATATTGGAGCTTCCAGCCTGTCTTTCTGTGCTCACTTAATTTCTGCTTCCTTTTCTCCAACTTCAATGTTGTCTTGTCCCAATATTCTTTCAAAGATGCCAGTTTCTCTAAGAGCAGCTCTACCACCCATTTTTACTTCAATAGCTCTTCCTTCTGTGAAGTTCCCTTGAAAATATTGTCATTGAGATGTTTTCTCTCCACACTGGCATTTCCTCAGGGTTCTTCTGTGAGAAAAAAATGTTCCTCAGATGGTTGGAAGGGCAGTGAATTAGCTGACAAGACCCCATAGGGATGGGATTTGCAGATAGAATGTCAACTCATGTTGAGACTAGAATCTTCAAAAAATGTTTACCAGAGGCAATTTTTCTGTTGGTAATTTTTTTCTCTCTGATGAAACTATAAATTCTGAACTACCAATGCTCGATTTATGCTATGCCATCTGGGGGCAGGCTTGCTTTGCTTATACATAGTTTATGTTCCCACAATAACTTTAGTTTTCACCTGATTATCAGTATCTCAGATATTTCCAATTAGAATTGCAGAGAGAGAAAGTCTGTTCAGTCTAGTTTCTCTTAGGTTAGGTCATGATGTATTTGCTGACAAGTTTATGGGTTGGGTACCCTTAAGTTTATTCCTAGTCCAATCTGCAAAGACCAGGTGGTAAAGGGGCCAAGTGCTCTAAACTTAGGTGGCAGGGGCTGTGGGTAGAGTGATTTTTCTTAGAAAGAGCTCTGGGTGGGTAGATATCAATGGACATGAAATAATGGGGTTAATCATGAACATGGATGAATCAGATAAAAAAAACTTAGAAAATTATGCATACATTTATAAAGATAAAAGTTAAATTAGTGTTTAAGAAATCCAAGGAAATCATAGATTTTAGTGTGAACTCTAGTCTTTACGCACACTATTGGAAGAATAATGTGATTTCTAATCTTAGGTCTGGCACAAACATTTCAAGAAACAGAACAGTTTTAGTTGACAGAGAGCAGAGTAAACTAAGGGAATGTGTTGCAAACAATGATTAGTTTTGTTGCTTAACTAAATACCAGTTCCCTTTTTACCACTGGAAACAGAGTCATTGATGTCTTTAAATCTAATTAGAGCAGAAAAAGAAAGATCAGAAACTCCAGAACCCTTGACATAATTTTCTTTGGATTTGACTCAAAAGCAAAGAGAATAAAGGCAAAAATAAATAAGTGGCATTACATCAAACTAAAAAAAAAACATCTCCACAGCAAAGGAAATCATCAACAAAATAATAATGCTATCTCAAATGGGAGAACATATTTGCAAATTATATATTTGATAAAAGGTTAATACCTAAAATATATAAAGAGCTCATACAGTTCAAAGAATTTAATTAAAGGAGCTGAATAGACATTTTTCTATTCAGGAGCAAAGGAGCTGAATAGACATTTTTCCTAAGAAGACATGTAGATGTCTTCTACATAGCAGATGTAGAAGACATGGTCAACAGGTAGATGAAGAGATGCTCAGCATAATTAATCATCATGAAAATTCAAATCAAAAGAATGGCGATTATTATCAAGATAAAAAATAGCAAGTGTTGGTAAAGCTGTGGAGAAAAGGAAACTTGTACTGCTGGTGGGAATGTAAACTGGTGCAGACACTATGGAAAATGATACGATGTTCCTCAAAACATTAAAAATACAACTGCCATATCACCCAACATTGGTATTTGTCTGAAAGAAACTAAATCACTATCTTGAGGAGATGTATGCACCCCATGTTCATTGCAGCATTATTTATAGTAGCCAAGACATGGAAATAACCTAAGTGTCCACTGATGGATGAATAGATAAAAAGAGGTGATATACACACACGTGTGTATATATATATATAATAAAATATTATTCAGCCATAAAGGGAAATCCTATTATTTATGACAGCTTGAGGGCATTATGCTAAATTAAATAAACTGAATTCAGAAAAGGAAGAGGCACTGGGGATCTAATGGTGAACATTTGTTGGGTACTGGAGTGCTCCAAAGAGTTCAGAAGAAGGCGAGACAATGTGACTGTGTCAATCCTGAAAAACTGTGGGTTGTTCTGGAAGAAATGGGCATGCCTCAGCACTTGGTTGTCATGAGGTGTAACCTGTTTTGTGGCCAGGAAGCCACTGTCAGAATTCAGAGAAACAGAATGGTTTTCTATAGGTGAAGGTGTCAGATGAGGATGTATTTTATCTCCCTATTTTTAAATCTGTATGCAGAACACATTATATGAAAAACTGGGCTACTCTCAGAGGAAGGAGGAATGAAAATTGGTAGAAGAAATTTCAGTAACTTAAGAGATGAAGATGGTATTATTTTACTAGCAGAAAGTAGCAAAGATCTGAAATGGCTGCTGGTGGAAGTGCCAAAGCAGGACTGCATTTAATTATCAAAAAGACAAAAATCATGACTATAGAAGAAACACACGACTTGAACATGAATGGCGAAGACACTGAAATTGTTATAGATTTTGCTTATTGCGATTCAGTCATCCATTCAAATGGAGAATGCAGCCAAGAAATCAAGAGAAGGCTGAGACTTGGAAGGGCCATAGTGGAAGAATTAGGAAAGATCAAGAGCCAAGATGTGCCATTAGAGACCAAGGCTAAGATCATCCACACCTTTACATTCCCAATTAGTATATATACAACGTATGGATGCAAAAGTTCTACAGCAAAAAAGGCTGCTACAAGAAAAAAAATTATTCACCTGAGATATGGTCTTGGAAGAGAGCTCTATGGACACCCTAGACCACCAGAAAGACAAACAAGTGGGTCCTATAGCTAATTAAGCCTGAAACATCACTAGAGGCAAAAATGATGAAACTGAAGCTATTCTACTTTGGGCACCCAGGAAGGCAGGGTTCCTTAGAAATGACCATAATGGTGGAAGCATAGAAGGCAGCAGGAAAAGAGGAAGAACATATGTGCTCTACACTGCTTTCCTCCTCACGGAAATGCTCTGGACTGAACCAGTGGACTTTCTTGCCACCCAGCTGCTGCTTAGCTTCAGCCAATGGAAAAGGAGGGAGGAGAGTGAGGCTGGGGTATTTGTTCCCCTGGATCCCTGCACTCTGCATGCTGCTTGGACGGCTGTGCACTTTGACAGATCACAGCTCCTTTCCTGATGGCATCCTCTACGTGGCCTTCACCACCTGGTTGGTAAACACTCCCCACTCTCTTCCCTTAAGATCCAAGTATCTAGTCTCAGTGACAACAGTCTAGGGGGGCTGCATTATTCCTTATGGTCCTGCTACATAACTTTATATTCTTTTTATTTGCAATTTCTTGAATTATCCTAATTTCAGCATGTTGTGTCATTCCTGCTGGAACCCCGACTGATATAGGACATATGAAAAATTGTCATTAGTTAAGCATGGTGTTAACACCCCTAATTCTAAGAGGTCTGAGGGGGGTGGATAATATATGACACATTTTCACATTTCAGTGTGTGCAGTCTTGATATCACACTTACTCTGATTCCTTACAAACCTTGTGATCCTGCATAGGTAGACAAAGCTTCGACTACAGCTGCCGAAGAGGCAGATCAGCACTGAATTTCCTAATTAGTGATCAGAATTCCTTCCCTGTTTCACTCCTAAATCATCCCTAATGCCTAATGTAATTAAAGGTACTTCTAGGACACTTAAAAAATTGTCTTTGCTCCCATGCAGCCTGGCTAACAAAAAGCCAATCATTCTTCTCAGGGAGGGCTTGGCATCCTGGTGCTCAATGATTTGGGCTAGATTACAGCCTCACTTACATGGACAGACAAGTCTGAGGGAAGATCAGATCAGCAGGAATTCAAGTAAGGGAGTGACTTTCCCTTATCTGCTGGACAAACTGAACTAGTTATCAGAGGATTGCACAAGCTGGATTCCACCAGCAGCTCATGAGCTTCCTTAGGGCAAAATTCTAGTTGAATAATTTTGTAGTTCGAATTTTACTAGTCTGGCAAATACAGACACCCAGTCAAGCATTTGTTTAATGAGTGGCATAGACTCTTATGGCTTTTGAGAGCTCAGAAGGCCACGTCTTCATTCCCCTGCCTCCAGGGGGCTTCCAGAAAAGCAACAAGCTCTCCAGTGTGAGGGAGGAGGGCCTTCCAAAGTTTACTCGTCCACACATTTAAAATTTTTCTCCAATTGATTGCCATATAATTGCAGCCAAAGCTAATTTTATTGGACATAACTAAAAAGTAAGACATTTATAATAACTCTTTTTATACCTGACAGCATTCAGACCTTCCCAGGCTTCTTTCTCTTTCTGGACTAAATTATTCCAGTTTCTTAAAAATTTTCCAGGACTCAAACTCAGTAGAGCGTGAGGAAATTACCCAGAGACATTTGAATTTATATTGTGCCTGGTTTAGAGAAAATGCTCCCTGGATTCATTCTGTTTTTACAGACCAGCATGTTTAAGAATCAAAATAATTCAGAAGCTGGCCACTGAGATTGAATTGCATCAAACCAAGCATGTAGCAGGGGTGGGGTCACTGCGCAGTCCCAAAGTGAAGGCTGGCTCCTTCCATGTTCCAAGAAGGGAGAGAGAAGAGTTAGGACTGAAAAAATGAAGTATGTTTTTCTGCAGATGTGTATCAGCTAATCTATGAATTAAAGTGGAACAGAAAAAAAAAGCAGAGAAAAAAATAAATAAACCTTCCCTTTTAATTAACTGAACTGATTCAGGAACTCTGAGCAATGATCAGCTAAACCTGCGTAGATTCTAAAGGGAAGTGGTGAAGCTTGAAACTCACCTGAGTGGGTGTGGTGAGTACTGTCCTCCAAGTAAGTAGCATTTATGGTCTGAATGGTAGAGCCAGAGGGCCTCAGGGCAAGATTCTGTCCTGAGCAGCATCTCATGTCCTGTCCCCTCCAGTGCCCATCCCAGTCTGGGACCCCATTCGTCTAGTGCACAAGCCTTGGGTTAAAAGACATATTGAATTGTGGCCTGCATCTAACCTGAAGTGAAAATAGTTTATTTTATTAATAATGGGCTCTGGGTTTACATCTTAGTTTTGGTTAAAGCTCTCAGTAGAAGGGGAAGGACTAAAAGTCTAGGTGTCTGCTGAAACTGAGGCCTTTGCTCTGCAAAAAATAGGGGTGATTTTTTTGGGGAGGGAGAAGCACTCTTAAACAGGAGGGCCGGAGAGAAGGAGGGAAAGAACCAGGGGAGAGGAGTTAGAAAGATAGGAGCAATTGAGGGGCTGGAGTCTGCAAGTCTGGGACTGTTAACAGGTGTTTTAGGGGCGACGATGCTAAGAGCACGGGTTGTACCCATCGTGTGGAACAAGTCACACTCCAGGAGAGCAATCACTGTGCAGGTAGGAATTTTACTAGTCTGGCAAATACAGACACCCAGTCAAGCGTTTGTTTAATGAGTGGCATAGACTCTTATTGGAACTTGAATATTTATTATGGTGCTTATCCACCAGATGTCAGTAAAGTATCTAATTCTAAGCAGATAAGTGCACACAAGGCAATTTTCCAACAGATGAAAGTTATCTCGAGGAAGGGGTGCTTAAAAAAATTCACACTCAAGAATAGTATGTGCCAGCAGAGCCCCAATTTTTGGCCTTCTTCCACTTACTATTTAAAATATCTTCCTCTTACAATCTTTCAAAGAAAGAAAGAAAAGAAAGTGCTCCCAAGTTTTCTACCCTCTGGGAAGCCACCGTGTCCAAAAATCTACAACAAAAGAACCGAACCGAACTGAACCCAACTTTTATTGTGCTTGAATGTATTTGATCCATTTGGGGAGGGTGTTCTGTTTCACTCGTGACACATTGTGCTTCACTTCCGGTACTAAGAGTATATCTTCTGTAATTATCTACACTCACGTGTGCTTTTCCTAGAAGCTTGTCAACCTCTTTTAGATCACTAACTCATATTTTTATTTAAATTATGCACACATATAGTTGAAAGTTCAGTTTTACTATTAGGTTTATAATGAAAACTAGCAGTCACCTACTCCTCCCCACCTTAGTTCCATTCCTTGGTTGTAGCACTTTCACCTTGCTTACCTGTTTCTTTTTATACATTCATGTATCTAACTAACTTGCTTCGATTCCTATTTCTTCATTTGTTAGGTTTTTCATTGCCCTCCTATTACAGTGCTTGAGTGTATTAGTCAGGCTAAGTTATGCTAGCTGCTACAATAATCAACCTTCCCAACATACTAGCTTAACAAAATAAAGGTCTATTTCCCAATGTAAGTCATCAGCGGAAGTAAGAGGTTGTTCTCCACACATTCAGGAACTTGGGTTCCTTCCATCTTTTGCTGCCACCATCTTCAACATGTGGCCTCCACATGACCCCTGAATAGGAAAACAGACAGAGGTCAGGAAAGTGTGGTGCTGGAGAAGCAAAGGGAAGGGAATTATCAGGTCAGAGGGAGTGATATATTGTGCCCGGTAAGGAAAGGGGAGAATTGACTGCTGGAGTTAGCAACATGGAGGTCATTGGTAACCACGCTAAGGTTGTGGGGTAGAAAACTTGATTGGAGTGGGCCTTAAAAAGGAGAGGAATTGGAATAAAATAGTATGTAAGATGGTTTTGCAGCCCTTTTGTATGGATAGGTAAGGCAGGAGCAGAGGAGGAAGAATATCAGGTATGCTGATGGGATGGCCCAAGGGAGAAGAAAAAGGATGGCATAGGATAGGTGAGAATCTCGGAGAGCTCACAGCAGGGGGAACTTTCCAACTGGAAGGTGGCCTTAGGTACCCTTGCTCAGCTCCTTTTCAGTAACAGGAAGGAAGAGCCCGTGGGTGCAGGTGCTGCAGCAGGTGGAGAAGGTCCATGTGGTGATAGGAGTTTGGGAAGTTCTTCATGGACCATGAGGTGAGGCCTTTAGCTGAGAGTGAGGACGAGGGTGAGCTGAGAGGGTGGGTGTAAAATTGATTTCTTCTTTTTGAAAAGTCTTTTACAGTAACTTTAGAGGTATTTGGGGAGGGAACACAGGTGTTCAACTGCCAGATTTAATAAGAAGTCGAATTATAAACCACTTAAAAGTCCAGTTGTACCATCCTTTGTACCTGCCAGGGTCTGATCAAGTAAGACTCTCAATAAATATTTGCTTAGCTGACGTGAATTTTCTTTCTGGTCACAGTCAGCTTTTTCAATGCCTTTTTTGAGGTTTCTGCCTTATCACCTTCACAAAACTACAGCAAACTGAAGTTTAGCTGTTAAAGACAAGCTTCTCCATCCTTTTCTTGATAGATTTTCTTTCTTTCTTTTTTTTTGGATGGGCCATGTTTTCAGGCAAGCACTCTGTTGATTCATATCATTACAGGTTACGCAAACTTGGCCAGCTTTTCTCATCCATGTGTCCCCAGCATCAGCCTGCATTTTGGAACCAAGCCTCCAGGCTCCATGGTTCCTGGCAGGTAAGAGTGATGCACTTCAAGCACGGAGTGCGGAGTGTGGGCACCCCTTCCACCATCTGGCTGCAGTGGACAGAAGTGTCTGTCACCCGTGTACTGCCTTCGAATCGAGGTGTAAAGCACTGACAAGATGGTAAGTTCAGAGGATGGAGGGAACTGGTGGCTGATGTGAGAGAGAGCAGGTGTCATCCAGTCTGTGAACTCGTGAAATTTACTTAAAAACAAGAAGAACTTACATTTACTGAGGCTTATTTAATCCTGACAATTTCCCTTTGAGGATTATTGTCCCCATTTTACAAATATAGACACCGAGGTGCAGGGAGATCCATGGACTTGCTGAGATCAGACAGACAGGAGAACATTTAAACGGAAGGAAGTGGACTTCAGAGCTCGAAGCTCCTAAACCCCTGGGCCACCTTTGGGAGCCCCTATTTTCCTATCGTTCACATGAGAGCATGAATATGTACCTTGCAGGCTCAGGCTGAGAATTAAGTGAGATAATATATATAAAGTACTTGGCATATCACAGGAACTCAGGAAGAGTTTTGTTGGTATTTAAAGTTATTCTTCTTCTCTTTTTTGTTAAAAAGAAGTAAAAAGGTGTTGTTATTTAAGCCTTCTGTTGTGATTCATACACATGAAAAAACACACCAATCTGCATAGTGATTGTTATTTCACTTCTTTCCATTGTATAGTTTCAAGAATTGGTTTTGGGAACATAAAGTATGTACCTTATACATTTCATTATTTGAACAAAAGCTCACAATTCAATTTTTTTTAAGGAAAGAGAAACTACTAATATTCAGAATAAAATACCCCTTCTTCCTTTTTCAATTTTCATGAGGCATTTATTTTTCTACTCCAAGCCCCTCATTTTTTCATTAATAATCTGGGCTATTGACAAGGCCAGACTCATTTTCAGTTGAAAAATTAGAAGAGATCATAAAACGAGGGGAACATATTTTTTAAATGAGTATTTGTAGATTTGTTCTCCACTGGGCTATTCTGTTAAATCATAAAGTGAGTGAGAGACAGCCTGTCAGCGGAAGACTGCGGATGTGGGTCAGAAGTGTGGGCACCTGTTTCTGCTCTGCCTCCTACCGGCTGTGAAATCGTGGCCAACCACCTTCTCCATGGTCAATTTCATTATTTTCGAAGTTGGAGATGAAACTTTCCCTAAGTACAGCCACAGAGTACAGCCCAGGAATGTGAGTTTCATGAGATATTAGAAAATGGCAGGGAAGACGGGGTTTCATGATAAAATACATTGATCGATTCTGTGTTAGATAATTCTAGATTGGCAAAGCACCTTTGCCATGGGCCTTCTCCAAATCTCTGATACGCTGATGGTGCTGTCAATTTCCAAGAAAGGGATGTTTCTCCTAAACTTACTTCATCACAACACTGCTTTGTCAAAAGGTACCTTCCATGTTTTAGAAACATGAGGATCACATACAAAAAATATAAAACTTAATGCAGATACTAGTAAATGATAATCATTAACTATTAAGCCAAACATATAATATTTAAAGAACTAAGTAAATATCTCTTAATGAGAAGACTTTCCCACCTAATTTCTCCATACCTGCTACTTTTGGGAAAAACACTATTGTAAGTATTGGTTTGATTCTTAATTGATAATTCATCTTTGCCCATAACCACTTCTAAATTTAAATGTCCATACCATGGAACATAGGACTCACATATTAGCATAATTATACATAGATATACTATTTACATATTTATATAATGATTTATAATATGAATATTATTGTTACAAAATTGCTTTCTTTTGTGCTTACATTTCCTAGATGTTTATGCTGAGAAAAATTTGTGGCTATAGATGACATAAGACTCCCCAAAATGTAAGAGGGTAGGCATCGTGAAGATGACCTATTCTTTTTATTTTTCTTTAGAGACACGGAATCTATGATTCATTATGTATGAAAATTTGCCCATTTTAACCATCCAGTAGCATTGGACTAGAGATACTGGTGTGTCTGTCCCTCTGTTCTCTTATGAGATTGCCAGGAGCATCGTAACCTGGCAAATAGGTAAAGTACTGGTCAGGTATTGCTTTCCACCACCTCCCTCTTTTTAATGGGAAAATTCTGAGTTAAAATGTGAATAAAATATTTCCCTGAATTTATCTTATATTTTAATAAAATGTTGAGTAATAAAAATGTGAATAAACCATAACACCATAAACATTAATTTGCTGAATTCTGAGCCAGAGCAATACACAAGGTGATCCATTTCGTTGCAAAACATGGTTTCCAACTCTAAGCATTTTATTTTTGTGTATGTTTCTTTTTATAAATAAATATATAAATATGGTGGTATAAGATTAATCCACAAAAATAAATGTTGTGCAATTAAAAGAAGTAAAAGACTCTTTGGTCTTACTTTGGTGACTGCTCATTTCTATGAAATGTTATTAACTTGAGGGTTTTAAACAGAGGAGTGTTATATATAGAATTTTTTAATGACTCAAATCACTTTCTGAATATGGATTGTTTTAATTAATTCACTCTTGTCCTCAGGTTTATAGGTTTCCACGCCTGTGACTTAACAAGCCTAGAATACCTGGTACTTTTTTTTCTGTCTTCTCCCTCAGTTTTACAATAATTATATCTCTTGACAGCTGCATTTCTCTGCCTGCCTCCATCAGGGTTTATAATTTAGTTTGGGTGAGGACACTAGATGAACAGGTGTAATAGGACTGCATTTAGATGAACCCAAGAGGTTCTAAGTAATGAGCCATCATTCAATTATGGCGAGCGCAAGGGCTACCAAGCCAGGCCTGGGGCACCTCTTGTGCCTCTTCTTAGAATTACAATCTTGTTTTGGTGTAGATGTTTGCTCTCTGGATAAGTGTCTGTGACTGCAGCTACTTAAAAAAATGACTGTAAAATTTACAGAAGACATAATACTCATTTTAGAGAATCTGGAAAATACAGAAGGGTAATTAAAAAATTACAATTTCATAGCCAGGAATAACCACTGTAAACATTTGTATGTATTTCTCCCTTTTTTATTTGCATATATAGTTCATATATTTATTTTATGCATATTTTTATTTGGTTTATACTGCATTTTCAGTTCTGTATTACACATTTTAATTTGAGAATGTTAATAAGCATCTTTTATGTCACCTCCTATTCTTCAAAATGTAAATGTACACCCATGTTAGTGGCTATATTTGTTATATGAATGTATAATAATTTATCTAACTATCCCATGGTATTAGAACTGTTAGCTATTTTAGAAAATGCTGTGTTGAAGAACATTTTGTATAAATATTTGTCCAAATCTTGAACTACTTTTTAGGCTAGACTCTCATAAATGGAAATGCTGGGTGCAAGACACGAGATGTGGTGAGCATCATACGAGCTGACTGTGTGCACATCCTTAGTTATTATGTGCAGCAGTTCTGTGAAGTGCAATCGCTGTTCAAAGAAGATGCAGAAGAAGAAATGTGCTCATGTAGAAAATACTCAGACACAGCAAAGCATATGTAAGAAAGTATAAGTTGCCTGTCTTTTCATAATTCCTGCTGACATTTTGGATTCCATGCCTACATACCGAAACGTGGGCACAAATGGGTGCGGGCAGGCACACGTACACCATACACGACTACATACAAGCTTTGCCAAAGTTCAGTGCACACATGCCCAAGCAGTTAGGACAGCAGAGCCCATGCAAAAATGTAATTCTTAGAGTTAATGAGATCTAGTGTGTATATATATATATATATATATATATATATATAATCTTTTTTTTGTAATTGAGGTTTTGTTGGTTTCTATCTGATCTGTTCACAGGCAGTATAAACAATCTATACCCAATTCTTACACATAAGAATCTATACATAATTCTTATACAGGTACTAACACTCTAAAAAAAATTATTGCAATCCTTTTCTTAAAAAGCATCCAGTCACTTGAGTTAAAATTTGGAGGTAAATTGTTCTTAAAAAGAGACTATGTGTACCAATATAATGAAATATTGATAAGTTGATAGGTCTAAAGTTCTATGAATTCATAATTTAGTATCTCACTACAACATACTAAGAAAAGTCCAATCTGTCACAGCACATTAGCGAAGCTGTGGGATAAACTGGACGTCTGAGACCAAAGACATCACAAGGGGCACTCAAGTCTGACTGGAGAGTCAAGATAAGGGAAGAGTTTCCCTAGAAAATGATTCAACCAAAGAACAACATGGATACAGAAGACAGGCAGTTTGAAATGTTTGAGACATGCCGAGTGAATGATTATGGCTTCAGTTGCAGCTGACTGTGCTTCATCTTACATGGCCCATGGGATAGTAACTGGCGAACAAGATATCAAATGTGTCCTTAATTCATTTTCTCTAATCCCTGACCGTACAGAAAAATTTAACAACAGCACCTGATTTTAGCTTTTAAGAAAAAGTATTTTTACTTATCTATATATGTAAAAAATTCTTAATGATTATTTCTAGAGCTTCTAAATTTCTTGCCTTTACGAAACAGTTGAGCACTATGGGAGATAGCGAGATCCTGGCGAAGATTTGGGATATGATATTTATCATAGAGTGAACTCCCCTCTTTATTCTGTTTTCTGTAGATAAATCATTAGTTTCTCTGTGACTCGCTCCAGCTTCTTCCTTTGGCTCCCCTTCTCTTTTATTTCTTTACACTCTAAAGATTGATTCTTCCTTGTTGCATTTCTGTGGCTTAATTTCAACATTTGCAGAAGCAGTTGGTGGGCCAATACACTGATCCTATAGGGTCTCCTTAGTGCCCCTTGGGCTGGATCGCCCTTACTCCTGGGCAACTTGGAGATGCTTGCAGTGGACAGGGTGCCACCTGGCTGCTGCCCAGCTGAGACCTGCACTGTCACTCTCATGGCTGCACAGCGGTCCACTGCATGGCTACACCTTACTTCATTTACCACTCCTGTGCCTGTGATGGACGCTTGAGTCTTTTCTAAGTTTTCACTATCCATTAGAGACAATAATTCTTTTACTCAAGTAATTACACTTTTTTAAATGACAATTTCCTTGTAATAAATTCTTGAAAGAAGGACTCTTAAGTCAAATATTATGCACATTTTATGGATTTTATGTGTACTGCCAAATAACTTTAAAAATGTTACACATATTTTACACCCACTGACAGTATATGAGAATGCATAATTCCTGAATTCTTGAGAATGCTTTTCTTTTTAATCCTTGCCTAGTGATAAAGGAAAATTGTATCTTATTTTAAGAATGCTGCATTTTTATTACTATTAAAGTTGGACAATACTTCATTTTTTTTCTTATTTTACTTGGTCATTTGTGTGACCTGTTCATGTTCTATATTAGTCTAATTTTAGTTACTTGTTTATTGATTACAAATACCTCTTCTATCAACTCTTTTTTTATATGTTGTAAATTTATTTTAGCTTGTCATTTACCTTTTCATTTTCTTGCGTTTTCATAGGTTTTTTTTTCATGAAGAAATGCTAAATTTTTATGAGTTCAACCTATTGAGATTTTTCTAGATTGCTTTGGGATTTTATGTTATGCTTCCAAGGCCTTCTTCACAACAGGTAGTCTAAGCATTTTATTATTCTGTTTATTTTTTATTATTTAAAATAAAAAAATCAAAAAGTATAATTATTAGCAAATTTATTGGAATTTCATTCTATTAGATGTTAGTTTCAGACTGAAAACTTCTAGTCTGAACTACAGTGTATCTCCTCAGCTTTTGTACCTTTCAGGTACCTCAGTAAAGCTTTGTGAGTTTTTTCATATAAATTCTGCACATTTTCTGTTGGTTTAAATCCTAGTTATTGTGTCTTGGGTGCTATGTGAAAGGAAGTTTTTTCCTTAATATTTTCAACAAATTAATACTGATATGTAGAGAGAATTGATGCTTCTGTATGTAAATGAAGTGAAGAATATTTTAGCATCTTGGCAGCTGGTCTTGAGCTTGGTTTTACTGCAAAAAACTGGGATAGCGTGCTGATGGTAGACATGGTCAAGTGGCTGAATTTTAGGTTTCATGAAAATAAAAAGAAGCTTTTCTGAGAATAAAAAATGAACGGAATAATAAAATACATAGATTACCTTGCAGTGAAGAAGGCCAAGGAAGCATAGCATAAAATCCCAAAGCAATGTAGGAAAATCTCAATAGATGGAACTCATAAAAATATAGTATTTCTGGCCCTGGCTGGTGTAGCTCAGTGGATTGAGTGTGGGCCTGTGAACCAGATAATGGCGGTTGATTCCCAGTCAGGGCACATGCATGGGTTGCAGGCCGGTTCCCTGCAGGCCAGTTCCCAGCAGGGGATGCACGAAAGGCAACCATACATTGATGTTTCTCTCCCTCTCTCCTTCCCTTCCTCTCTAAAGATAAATAAATTTAAAAATCTTAAAAATATATAGTATTTCTGCATGAAAAAAGAAAACCTATGAAAAAGACAGGGGGAGGAATGCTGGATGGGCAGAAAGGAAGAGAGGAAGTTGGAGGGGAAAGTTCTAGGAAGTGGTCTCTGGAGAGGACAGCTCCTGGCCCCTGCAGACGGAATCATGGAAGTGGATTGAGCTGGAAGAAGCCAGAATTGGGCCAGGAGCTGACATCCTGGTTGTGTACGGCTGGCACTGATGAAAATAATGTGTGCTGTGCAGTATCAATTCTTAAATTTTGCTACATCATTAGAAAATTCTAGTTTCTTAATTAATAAAATTTGTTTTTAGAGCAGGATAGGTTCACGGTAAAATTGAGTAGGAAGCACAGAAAGTTCCCGTATACCCGCTGTCCCTGTACCTTTGACACCTCCCCTGCTATCAACATCCTAGCAAATTCTAATTCTTTTCAATAATATTTTTTGTGTGAGACGATCATTTGTTGGGAGGTGGAATTTGTAGCTGGGCTGACTTTTGCATCAGGCTTGGCATTAAGTAAAAGCATTATCTACATATGGGCCTAATGAGATATGGTTTTATTATAATGATGTCAGAGTATATATACTCATGCATTTGAAGTACATGAATTCAAATGCCTATTCTGACAGGGAAAAAATAGAGGTAGAAAAAGAAAAGGGACGAGATAATGATGTAAATGTTAGGCCATTCCATCCCCTATTTCATCCAATAAAGTTATGTCTGTGAGCACCAGAAAGGGGGGTGAATGGCCTGTGCTCTCTAAAGATGTGAGAGCGGGTTTCAATGCTCCCTGTTGCCCCACTAAGGACACTGAGCCAACACTGTAGGGCAAAGTGTCTTTGCTGAGTGCCCTTCAGGTGCCAGTTGTGTGCCTGTCTCCATTACGGTGAGATTTTTCAATGGTAATTGTACCATAGTAAATTTTTAGTCCTGTATTATCTAGACAAAAAATCATTTGCAAGTCATGTCATCTCTAAATAAGTTTTCTCCTTTTAAATTTTTGTCTCTTTTATAATATTTATACCTCACTTTCACTCTCTTAATATATAGATTAGAAATCCCCAAATTAGTTTGAATAATGAAAGAAAGCATTCTACTTTTTTCTAATTTAATGTGTATGTTTTTCATCATGTTAAGAATCCTTTTTTTTTAGTATTAGTTCATAAAGAGGGTTTTTAAAAAAATAAGAAATAGATTCTGAATATTATCAAGTATCTTTTCCATACTGATTGAGATAATCATATACTTTTATGTTTTGACTCATTTTATAAATTGTATGCATTTTTGTTAATATTTAATCAGGCTTGCATTTCTGGAGTAAAGTCAACTTGGTAATGGGGTATTATCATTTTGTCCTTTTAAATTTAAATCGCTTATATTTTATTTATGATTTAAAACCTCTATTCATAAATGAGATTGGTCTGTGTTTTCCTTCTGTCCTCATTAGATTTTGGGTTACTAACTGATTTTTTAAAATCTCATCTTTTTTCTTGTTTTGAGTTTGTAATTTTGATGTCTAAAAAATTTCTCTAAATTTTGTTAAATATATATTTTGAAGTATACTTTTCATAAAGTTGAACATAAGCATATTTACTTTTCATAAAGTTGCACATAATTCAGCAATTCTATTAGGTACAAACTCTATTTTAATTCTTTAAAAATTTTTATTTATTTTAATTGTTGTTCAAGTACAGTTTTCTGTCTTTTACTCTCATCCCAGCTCACCGCCAAGTGCTCCCCACCTCCCTCCCATTTCCACCCCCTTAGTTTTTGTCCATGTGTCCTTTATACTTGTTCCTGTATACCCTTCTTTTTCTTTCCCCCTGAAATTCCCTCCCCTCTCCTCTCTGGGCTCTGTCAGCCTGTTCTGTATTTCAGTGTCATTGTTTTTATTTTGCTTGCTTGTTTGTTTTGTCATTTAGGTTCTTGTTAAAGGTGAGATCATATGGTATTTGTCTTTTACCACCTGGCTTATTTCACTCGGCATAATGCTTTCCAGTTCCATCCATGCTGTTGCAAAGGGTAGGAGCTCCTTCTTTCTTCCTGCCGCATAGAATTCCATTGTGTAAATGTACCATAGTTTTTGGATACATTCATTTACTGTTGGGCACCTAGGTTGCTTCCAGCACTTGGCTATTGTAAACTGTGCTGCTATGAACATTGGGGTGCATAGATTCTTTTCGATTGGTGTTTAAGGGTTCTTAGGATATAATTCTAGCAGTGGAATTGCTGGGTGAGAAGGCAGATTCATTTTCAGTTTTCTTAGAAAATTCCATACTGTTTTCCATAATTGTTGTACCAGTCTGCAGTCCCACCAACAGTAAACTAGGATCCCTTTTCTCCACCACCTCTCCAACACTTGTTGTTTGTTGCTTTGTCTATGATGGCCATTCTGACTGGTGTAAAGTGGTATCTCATTTTAGTTTTAATTTGCATCTCTCTGATAGCTAGCAATATTGAGCATCTTTTCATGTGTCTCTGGATCTTCTGTATGTCCTTCTTGGAGAAGTGTCTGTTCAAGTTCTTTGCCCACTTTTTAATTGGGTTGCTTGTCTTCTTAGAGTGGAGTCGTGTAAGTTCTTTGTATATTTTCGAGATTAAAGCATTGTTTGAGGAATCATTGGCAAATATGTTTTCCCGTATGGTTGGTTCTCTTTTTATTTTAATACTGTTTTCTTAAGCCATGCAGAAGCTTTTTATTTTGATGAGATCCCATTTGTTTATTCTTTCCTTTATGTCCCTTGCCATAGGGGACATACCAGTAAAAATGTTGCTGCATGAAATATCTTGAGATTTTCCTGCCTATGTTCTCCTCTAGGACTTGAATGGTATCATGGCTTATATTTAAGTCTTTTATCCACCTTGAATTTATCTTGGTGTATGGTGTAAGTTGGTGTTCAAATTTCAATTTTTTTCCACATAGCTCTCCAGTTCTCCCAACACCATTTGTTGAAGAGGCTATCTTTACTCCATGTTATGATACTACCCACTTTGTCAAATATTAATTGACTGTAGAGAGTTGGGTTGATTTCTGGGCTCTCTGTTCTGTTCCATTGGTCTATGTACCTGTTTTTATGCCAGTACCAGGCTGTTTTGATTACAGTGTCCTTGTAATACAGTTTGGTATCAGGTATTGTGATCCCTCCCACTTTGTTCTTTTTTCTCAAAATTGCAGCTGCTATTCAGGGTTTGTTTATGGTTTCATATAAATTTTTGAAGTGTTTGTTCTATATCTATGAAATATGCCATTGTTACTTTAATAGGTATTGCATTGAATCTGTAAATTGCTTTGGGTAGTATGGACATTTTGATGATATTAATTCTTCCAATCCATGAACAAGGTATATGTTTCCATTTGTTTGTGTCTTCCCTGATTTCTTTCTTCAGTGCTGTGTAGTTTTCTGCATAGAGGTCTTTTACCTCCTTGGTTAGGTTTATTCCCAGATATTTTATTTTTGTTTTTGCTATATCAAATGGGATTTTTTTCTTGATTTCTGCTTCTGCTGTTTTATTTTTGGTATACAAAAACAGCTTTGATTTCTGGATATTGACTTTGTATCCCACTGTTTTCCCAATTTTATTTATTAGGCTGAACAGTTTTTGGCTAGAGTCTATAGGATTTTCTATGTACACTATCATGTCATCTGCAAACAGTGACAGTTTTGTTTCCTCCTATCTGATTTGGATGCTTTTTATTTCCTGTTCTTTTCTGATTACTGTGGCTAAAACTTCCAATACTATATTGAACAGAAGTGGTGAAAGTAGGCAACCTTGTCTTCTTCCTGATCTTAGTGGAAAAGCTTTTAGTTTTTGCTCATTGAGTATGATGTTGGCTGTAGGTCTCTCATATATGGCCTTTATTATATTGAGAAATACTCCCTCCATTCCCACTTTGCAGAGTGTCTTTATCACAAATGGGTGCTGTACCTTATCAAATGCTTTTTCCACATTTATTGATGTGATCATGTGGTTTTTGTCTTTGCTTTTGTTTATGTGATGAATTACATTTACTGATTTGTGAATATTGAACCATCCTTGCATCCCTGGGATGAATCCTACTTGGTCACGGTGAATGATTTTTTTAATGTACTGTTGGATGTGGTTTGCCAATATTTTGTTGAGGATTTTAGTATCTATGTTCATCAGGGATATTGGCCTAAAGTTTTCTTTCTTTGTTGTGTCTTTATCTGGTTTTGGGATTAGGATGATGCTGGCTTAATAAAAAGAGTTTGGGAGTCTTCCATCATTTTGAATTTTTTGGAATAGTCTGTGAAGGATAGGGGTTAGCTCTTCCTTAATGCTTTGCAGAATTCTCCTGTGAAACCATCTGATCCAGGGCTTTTGTGTGACGGGAGTTTTTTGATTACTGCTTCAATTTCATCTGTTGTTATTGGTCTGTTTAGGCTCTCTGCTTCTTCATTGAGTTTTAGAAGACTATATTTTTCTAGAAATTTGTCCATTTTACCTAGGTTTTCAAATTTCTTGGCATATAGTTCTTCATAGTAATTTCTTAAAATCCTTTGTATTTCTGTGGTATCAGTTGTAATCTCTCCTCTTTCATTTCTGATTGTGTTTATTTGGATCCTTTCTCTTCTTTCCTTGATGAGCCTGGTTAAAGGCTTGTCAATTTTGTTTATCTTTAAAAAAAAACAGCTCCTGGATTCATTGATCCTTAGAATTGTGCTTTTTGTCTCTGTGTCATTTAATTCTGCTCTGATCTTGGTTATTTCCTTCCTTCTACTAGCTGTGGGCTGTCTTTGTTGTTGTTCCTCGAGTTCTTGTAGGTGTAGGGTTAGGTTGTTTGTTTGAAATGTTTCTATCTTTTTTAGGTAGGCCTGTATTGCTATGAACTTCCCTCTCAGGATTGCCTTCACTGTGTCCCACAAGTTTTGGGTTGTTGTGAGTTCATTTTCAATTGTTTTCAGAAACTTTTTGATTTCTCTCCTAATTTCATTCTTGACCCATTCATTGTTTAATAACATGCTATTCAATCCCCGTGATTTTGAGTGTTTGGGTTTTTTTCCCTTGAGGTTGGTTTCTAATTTCAGTCCCTTGTGGTCGGAGAAAATGCTTGGTATGATTTCAATTTTCTTGAATTTGTTGAGGCTTGTATTGTGTTCTATCATGTGGTCTATCTTTGAAAATGTTCCATGTGCATTTGAAAAGAATGTGTATTTAGCTTGTTTGGGATGAAGGGCTCTGTATATATCAGTTAAGTCCATTTCATCTAGGGCGTTGTTCAATGCCACAATATCTTTGTTGATATTTTGTTTGGAAGATCTGTCCATTTTTGACAGCGGGGTGTTAAAATCCCCTACTATAATTGTGTTGCTGTCAATAGCTTTCTTTCTTTTTTTTTTTTTTAAAGATTTTATTTATTTATCTTTAGAGGGGAAAGGAAGGAGAGAGGGAGAGAAACATCAATGTGTGATTTCTTCTTGTGTGTCCCCTGCTGGAAACTGGCCTGCAACCCAGGCATGTACCCTGACTGGGAATCAAACTGTGATACTCTGGTTCACAGGCCCACATTCAATTTACTGAGCTACACCAACCAGGGCTAATATCTTTCTTGAAGTCCCCTAAGATTTTCTTTATATATTTGGGTGCTCCTATATTGGGTGCATATATATTTACAATATTTATGTCTTTTTGGTGGATTCTTCCCTTGAGTATTATGAAGTGACCTTCTGGGTCTCTCATTATGGCACTATTTTTGAAGTCTATTTTGTCTGATATGAGTATTGCTACTCGGCTTTTTTTTCCCCCTGTTCATTTGCTTGGAAAATTTGTTTCCAGCCCTTCACTTTTAATCTGTGTAGGTCTTTTGTCTTGAGGTGGGTCTCTTGGAGGCGGCATATGTGTGAGTCATGTTTTCTTATCCATTCAGCTTTTCTATGCCTTTTGATTGCAGCATTTAATCCATTTAAGTTTAAGGTTATTATTGATAGGTACTTATTCATTGCCGTTTTTATACTTGTGTTCCTCTCTGTCTCTCTCTTTTCCTTCCTTTCCTTAAAGCAGTCCCTTTAGCATCTCTTGCAGAGCTAGTTTGGTGGAGGTGTATTCATTTAGACTTCTTTTGTCTTGGAAGGTCTTTAGTTGGCCTTATATCTTGATTGAGAGCCTTAATGGGTAAAGTAGCCCTTGGTTGCAAGCCTCCAGTTCTCATTACTTGGACTATTTCTTGCCATTCTCTTCTTGCTTGGAGTGTTTCCATTGAGAAGTCAGCAGCTAACCTTATTGGGGCTCCCTTGTATGTTACTTCTTTTTTTCTCCCTTGCTGCCTTTAAGATTCTCTCTTTGTCTTAGAATTTTCCATTTTAATGATGATGTCTTTTGAAGTGGGCCTCTTTGGGTTCCTCTTGATTGGGACTCTCTGTGTTTCCTGGATTTGTGTGACTTTTTCTCTTATCAAAATTGGGAGGTTTTCCATGATTACTTTTTCAAATGGGTTTTCTATCCCTTGCTCTTCTTGTTTTCTTCTTTTGGTACCCCTATTATTTGGATATTATTATGTTTTATATTGTCTTGCATTTCTCTTAATCCCTCTTCATTCTTTCTGAGCCTCTTTTCCTTTTCCTGCTTTTTCTGGCTGCTTTTTTCTACTTTGTTCTCCAATTCACTGATCTGATCTTCTGCTTCATTGATCTTGCTTTTGATTCCTTCCACTGTGTTCTTCAGTTCAAAAATTGTATTCTTCATTTCCTCTTGGCCCTTGTTGATAGTTTCTATTTCCTTTTTTATGTTGATATAGTTTGCAGTGAGTTCATTGTAGCTCCCCTGTAGTTTCTGGTAGCTCATTGTGAGCTCTTTGAACTTCCTGATAATCAGTGCTTTGAATTCAATATCTGATAGCTGACTTGCCTCTATTTCATCTAAGATTCTTTCTGAGGCTTCCTCCTCCTCTTTCATCTGGGGATTGGTTCTTTGTCTTCACATTGTTTGTGAGACTCTTCTTGTTAGCTTTAGCTTCTTAAATTGATTTGTTCTGGCTCCTTGGGTTTATGGTGTGAACTTCTGGGGTAGAATACCTGTGAGATTTAGTGGTGTGGTCTCCTGGATCTCCCAAGGTCACTGGTCTTGGGCTGTCCTTTAAGTTGGCTCTGTGTTTGTCTTTGGGTTTTGATCGTTGTTGAGTCTTTCTTTTGTGGGTCCTTCCCACCAGTTGGTTAACTGATGGTTACTCTGCCTACCACCTCTTGTAATTTGTTGTGCTGGTGAGGGCAGGTTGTGTTGAAACTAGTTCCATGTGTACAGGGTTTTGAGGATTATCTTTTGCTCTTGTTCAGTTATTGACACTGGATAGTTTCTCCACTGTTTAGTTGTATTTCCAGATAGGTCTTGGATTGAGGTTTGTGTGGTTTCTACTCCCTCCTTCACCTTCTTCTATTGTTATCTGTTGGTGGTCCCTTTGTTGTTGGGTTTCCTCTTCCAGTGGGTATTCTGGTGTTCACTGCTTCCACCTACTCTTTGTGTGTGTGTGTGTGTGTGTGTGTGTGTGTGATCAGTTGGAGGGGAAGGCAAAATGATTTATGACAGCAGGAGAGTATTCTATGATATTTACAGTAGCAGCCAGTAGAGAAGAGATAGAAGATTCTTTGGCTACGTGTAGTGTTAACCGTGATCTTCAACCCAACTAGCCACTTTTAAGAAAGGATGGAAAGAAGATAAGACTCTTGTTGGGGAGGGAAGGATTGTGAGTTGGATCTAGAAAGCAGCGAGGTTGTGGGAGGTCAGATTCTGAGGTAAGGTGAGAGTAAAGGATAGTAAACAGGTGTAGTGTGAGAGAGAATAGAATTATCCACTACAGTAATAGAGTTCAGGAACCTGTGAAGTGGGCTAAAATCTGGGAGAGGTGATGTGAAGTATTTTCAATTGTATGGAAAAGTTATTATTTACAATAATATTAGAGTAATAACCATATGACGGAATCTATGTGATCTGGATAACATAAATAGGGGGTAAAACACTTTGAGTAGTGTGCTAAAGGAACACAAGTCACATGAAGGATAGTAATTTAGCAATACACTGTGCAAGAGAGAGCAAGGGAAACCTGTCAAATGATACAATATAACCAGCCAAGCAAAAAAGACTATACAGAAAGAAGAGGAATACAAAAATACTAGTAAAATAAAAGATGTAAGAATAATGAAAAAATAATAATACAAATATGTAATAGTTTGTAGTTTCTCTGTAATAGCAAAGTGAAATTTGTCTCACTGTCTGAACTGTTGGGATGTCCCCACTTTTGGGTCCAACTCTGGTCCTTTCACAGTTCCTGGTTTTTTGTCTCACTTGTGGGTATTAAAAAAAAAAGGCAGCAGAAGGGAGGAAGAAGAGATAAAATTGGAAAGAAAGAAAGGAGGAATAAAACAAGAAAGAAGGAGAAAGAGGGAAAAGCCACTGAAGGATAAAACAATAATAAAATTAAAAAATTAAAAGATCACTAAAACAAACAAACAAACAAAAGAAAACACCTCTTGTTGGTTTCAAACTGGCCAAACCAGTTTTACTGGTCTTGCTGTCTGCAGCAGGCTGAGGGGCAACTTGTGTGGCTTTTCTTGTGTACTCAGCCAGTCTTGCAAGCACTCTCCCAAGAGCTAGTCTGGCGCCTCTCCTCGAGCCCCAGGTGGGGAATCCAGGTCTTCTTTAGTGTGCTCTTTCCCCAGGGGTCATCACAGTGGGATGGTGTGTGGGTGGGTGCACGTGTCTAGCCAGGCTGCCTGGGTCCTGAGGGCTTGATCATGAATCCTTCCCAGTGCTATGGGGAAATGCAGGGACTTCCGAACAACCTCAGGATTGCTGCCTGGCTGGGTGGGGAGTAAGCCCAGTGTCTGTTACAGGAGAATCCCCCAAACAGTTTTACTTTTTGACATATTCCTCCTACTCAAGCCTGCTGCTCAGTACATCCCAATTTTCCAGCCAGACCGGTGACTTATCAGGGTCAGTCCGCGTCACTGTGGGATTCTCAACTCTCCCAAGCCTGACACCACAGACGCCAAGGGTGATCACGGCCCTTGTATGTTTGCCTCTTTGTCCTTATTCTCCTCTCTGCAACTTCAAGCAACCAGGTCTCTCCCGGTGCTGCTCAGACCCTGCTTGGCCAGGGAGGGAGGGAGCACTTGATCCGGCTCTCTCCCAGGGACTCTGTGGCAGGCCCGCAACTCCCAAAGAGTCTGTGGTAGACCCAGTGCCAGGTGCCGGGCCTGGGGCTACAGCCGGGTCCCCGTGCTGGTCCCTGGGACCTTATCGTCCTTTAGCAGTCTCCTTACCTTCTGGTGGTTCAGTGTCCGCTACAATTTTTGGTCTCTTATTTTCATATATGCTGGGGTACCGTTGGCTGTTTGCTCTGTTCCTCTGTACATCGGCCAGGTTTTTCTCCTGTGTATGGGGGAAATGGAATCTGCTCCCTCCTACTTTGTTGCCATCTTCCCTCGGTTCTCCATTTTAATTCTAAGATGGTTAAAAGCTTCTGCTCTGAAATGCCATAGTTACCTCTCTCTTTATTCCATTGGTGAAAGCAAGTCACATGGCTGAGCCCCACATCAATGGAATGAGGAGGTAAACTGCGGAGGACTTTGGCAAGGATGAAGGAGGAAGAAGAAAATACTGGCTAATAATACACTCTTCTACAATAGCTAATGGTGCCAGAATCTCATCTCTATTTTATTCACTTATTTCTGCAGTCTTATTATTCACTGTGCAAAATAAGAAATTAGCCCTTTATTTCATTATGAGAAAATTTAGGTACTTGATATAAATTATAACCTTTTAAGAAAAAGGTTACATTTGCATTGTATAATAAATTGTTTTCCAGTATGTTTAGTTGAAAATTTTACAAAAAGAAACATTAAATATTTTTGCCAAGTACCCAGGGAAATGTGTTTTTGAATGATTTTGTGTATTGCATTTGTGTGGCCTCAGCACATACCACATGTCTTGGAGTAAATATCCAATCAGGATGAAATCAAAAAGATTTAATGGCTCTCACTTAGGGAAAAAACATCTCCTTCTTAATTCCCTTTATGATGAATTTCTTAGTTTGACTATACTATTTCTTTCCCTGTGGGGCCAGCACAGTTATTTAATTAACAGACACTCTAAAACTGTTTGAAATTAATTTATTCTCTGGCTTTGATTGTTGCACTTTCTGGCCCTTTATAGAAAAATCTGCCAACTCTTGTTCTATGTAGTAATTATAAAATGAAAGAACAGTTTCTAAAATACAAATATTATAAAATGTAAATAATTTAGATTTCTTAAGAGATAAAATGCATATTTCCCACCCTTGCTTCCACTGGGGGTCATGTATTTTTTGAGGAATATCTGACAAAGTTCAGGATATATGAGTAGTAGTCAGCATAGGCAGGGCCATGCTGCAATAACAAACAATCCCCAAAGCTCAGCACCTTAACACCATAGATTTGTTTCTCATTCCTGGTGAATGTCCACTATGGCATTCCAGGATCACTCTAGGATCCAGGCTGTTGGAGCTGCCACCATCTGAAGAGCTTCTGGTCACTGTAGGAGAAGCAAAAGGATTGTGGCTAATTGTGCAGTGGGTGCTAAAGCTTCCATGCAGAAGTGACACGCTTCACTTTTCTCTGGCCAAAGTGAGTTACGTGTCTCTGTTTAATCTTCAGGGGGCTGGAAAAGTACAATCTGATCATGTACTCAGGAAAAGAGAGCAAAATACTGGTTTCATTACAGTAGGAAGAGGCTACCTGCTTTGTGGGCAGCCAAGGCCTCCTGTCCCTGTGGTGGATGTTTGCACTGAAATGGGCGTACATATATCCCTTTTGACTTCCTTTCTCTGCTCTTCCCCCCAATCCCAGAGCTTACTCTACACTTTGGTTAGTGTTAAGTTTTTCTCGGAGAATTATTTTCATTTCTTTGCAGTGTTATAGCAATTTTGTATCTCCTGCTTTTATCAGTGTTTGATGTGCTGCTTGGACATTTACATCCAGAGTCACCAGCTGGCCTCCAACTTAACCTGAAAGTTCTGCTATTCTTTTAAAATTCTGCATTGTGCCAAATTAAAAACCATCTTAAAGTACAGGAAAGGCAAACTGACAAAACCTACCACCTAGTGGCTAATTTTCGAACTGGTACGAGAAATGAAGATCTCTACTTTTTTTTTTTTTTAACCTCAAACTATTGTTCGGAGACAAAGATAGAGAGTCAAAATTGCTAGAAATTGAATACGAGTAAATCTGGTGTTTCAATTACTTAGAACTCCTGCTTTAAAGAACAGCCTGTGGGACATAAAGGACACATCCAAGATAATTTTAGAGGGAAAGGAAGCCAGCCTGGCTTAGCAGTGTAGAAAAGGGATCAGAGGGCTTGAGATGACCTTGACTGATCACTTCCTATCGACAGTCCCCGGAAGGAGGCTGTGGGAACTGAAGTGCCTGTATTTTCTGGATTTGTGTGCCTGTTATAGTTTGTTGGATTTTATCAGACCTGATTTCTTGAAAGTTCCATGTGGCATTTATTCAAATTCTTCTCTTCTTGATGATTCATTTGACATTTGAGGTCCAAGAGACCAAACCATGCCAGATCCCAACGGGTCAGAACCCACCAGAGGAAACCAAGATTCTAAGATTAGGAGTCAGGAGTAAATGAGACTCTGATTTAGGGAGCCTTCGGTTTTCCAGGATTCTGCTCACTGTGAACAAACAGTACCTGGCACAGGGCAGGCCCTCAATACATATTTTCTGAATAAACAATGTGCAACGTCCAGAGGCAGGACTGAGGATGGAATTGAAGAGCCAGGAGGTCACTGAGTGGCGGAGATGAGGTTTCAAGGAGAAAGAAGGTCAGAGGCAAAGAAGGGAAGCTCAGAGTATTTATTGCAGATGAACGCGGGTGTCTGCAGCCGCTTGTGTGTGTGTCCTTGGCTCAAAGGCATGGCAGCCTGGTTTCAAAGGCCAGAGACAAGGCAGATACAAGGGGTTTTTAAAAGTGGAAGTGAAATGGATTTTATTTTCAGAATGTATATATTAGGCACAGACAGCAGTGAAGTAAAGTGAAAAGGGATTTTTTAAATATCATACCTCATTTTTAAAAACAAACAAAAAATACATGTTTAATTCATAAATTATGATGGCTTGGCCCTTGCAGGAGTTCAACGAAGTAGCTTCTCCAGAGACAGAACCAAGAAGATGGGAGTTGGAAGTTCAACCCTGGCCCTGTTTCTGATGGCCAACCTGTAATTTTTACTCTACTTAGCAATTGGAAAAGCCATATAATTTATTGCCTCTGCATTAGGTCTGCTTATATGCAATACTTCATTTCAATAGCCATACCTTTCATACCTGTGTTCACAATACCAGAGACTTCAACACATTTCATTTTGTCTGCAGTTAAAAAGTACTATCTGCAGTTAAAAAGTACTTTGAAGAGCCAGGAGGTCACTGAGTGGTGGAGATGAGGTTTTGAGGAGATCTGATCCTGGAGGTAGGTATTCTTCTATTTTAGCAGTCAGCAAGCAAGGAGGGAAAAGGTTACATAACTTTAGGTTTCATAAAAAGTAATGGAGCTGTGGCTTGAACTCTGAACTCTTAGGTGGAATCCAGTGTCGCATTCCCAAAGCTGACCACCGACATGCTCTCCAGGGAAGGAAGGCTCCAGGTTTAGTTCCTGAAGGTCACGCAGTGCAGCCTGGGTAAGCTGTCTGGTGCAAGGCCCTGAGTTCCTGCAAAGAAGTGAGTGTCTCTAGTGACCTCTGGTTTTTCTCCTGCTATCCTGTCACTAAGTGGCGTGGCTGCTGGGGACTGCTGTTCTGGGATGCAAGGATTAGCAGCAAAGCTTTTTCTAAAGGGAGCTGCTTATGAAAAAAGCACAGAGACTCTAGCAACATCCATGAAATACTTGGATGATGGAATTGATATGTTTAGCCTTTCTGTTCTTTTTACTCTTGAAAAGAGCTGAAGGAGAATGATGGGAAGTGAGATCCCAAGTGTCCTGAGAACTGATCTGAAAATGACCGTGTCTTACATGACCTTGATCATCATTTAATGCCACATATCGAGATGTAAACTACAGGGTCAGTCATTCTGGGAAGAGGATATGTTTTAAACTTTTTTCATGAGTGACTAATTTCCCTGCTTTCCAGGATGCCCAGGTGTTGAGTGGTGAGATGGGAACACAGAGGATCTTCAGAGCACCTTCAGGGGCTCCATCATCCTGCGCTGTGTGCATGTCTAGGCACCGTGTTCTCCTGGGCAGATGTGACAGCCTTTGAGCTCACTTTTCAAGAGGCCTCTTTCCTGTGTCTGCTTTAAAATTCATGGTGGAGGGCAAAATGACCTAGTTTGATACTTTTCTGAGTGTCTGACATCTCGCTGATTTGGCAGTGCCCATGTCCCTGGACAAGGCCATCATTTCCTGGAAGGGCTCACATGTGTGTCAGTCCCTTGGAGCGATGAACAGAGAGCTTATTTCCTCAGGGAACATAAGCAGGTAGAGAAATGCGGTGGGGCCCCTGGAAACCTGGTGGGCAGAGCCTCACAAGTGAGCACTGACAGCTGCTCTGTGGCTGTTTCCCAGAGAATTTTGACCTATTGTGAAAATCAGTCATTGGAGCTTGAATGCCTGTTGCCATGGATACCCGTTGGTTTAAGCTCTTCTACCAACTCTCTGTTTGGAAGGACTTCCCTCTCCTGCCTCTTGCATGTGATTCAGTTGGCCCTGCTCACCTGCGTACACCTGATTATCTTGGGATCAGCACCTGACTAAGCTGACTTCCAGGTGTTTCCTGACTTTGGGCGGGAGAGTGACCTTCTGGTCACTCTTTCCCATAAGTGGCTGAAGCTGTCAGATGGAAACCTTTGAAGCTATTGGCAGCTCCAATGTCCCCTCCATGGGGAAAGCAGACCATCAGCAAGAAAAATCCATGTGCAGAGAGAGAGCTTGCAGGGCTTTGCAGTGCCTTGTTCCAGCCCTCCTGAGGTCCGGGCATACATGCCTGTTTTCTTAGCCTCTGAGATACCCCTTCATCTTCCCAGAGAGTTCCTGCTTCTGCTTAGATCAGGTTGGGTTGGGTTTCTGGCTGTCGTCAACTGTGGGTTTTGAGATTCTGGTATCTTCTGATGAGAGGTGAAGAGGAGAACCACAGAAGAAGATGACTTCCTTGAGGATAGAAGGGGGTTCAAACTACGCCTTCACTCCTATAATGGGCTGTGCGTGCATTCATGAGCGTAGATGGTGTTTGTTGGGTAGCTCAGTTCAACGGCTTCAGGAAACTTCCTGGCTCCATGTAGTTGAACCTGTAATTGAGGATGACCTGTGTCACCTGCTGAAAAGTGATGTAGGGGCAGAGTCAAAGTGTAAAAGACGTGGTGGAGACTGCTGGTTGTCCCCTAATAGGCACTCCCTGCTTCTAGAACCCCCTACTGTAAGTGGATGGAATGTGGTCAGGATTATTATATGAAAGTTCTTAAGAACCTTCTTTAAAAGGTAGGCAGCTTTCACTTTCTGTCCCCCTGTTCTTCATTCATTTGGGATTCCATTACTTGGAAACATGTAATCCTAACGGTTGTCAGACAATAAGCAGTGAACACTCCTGCTTCCAGAAGTGTTGGTGATCCCTGGGAATTGTACATAGTAGCAGAAGCAAAGTGACAGTGACATTCCACCCAAATGTGTCTGTCTTTTAAAGAGTATTAATTCCAGACAACAGGCTGACTATGGCCATGAAGAGAATGGAGCATTCCCTGTTTCTCTCACTTCCCGCTTTTAGAGGGCAACTGGATGAACCCTTTGGAGTTTGAATAGCTTTAGAAAACAGCTCCCGGTGCTTTTATTGACTCAGAGCCCTTAACATACATAGCCATAGTTCATGCTGGTAATTTTTAATGACCGTGGCCCCATTTAAAAAAGGGAAGGCCTTTTGGAAAAGAAGCTTTCCAAACTGCCTGGGCTTCCTTATAAATGAGTCACCCAGAGTCTCCATTAGGGCAGGAGGCAGCTGCCATAAAACACGGTGAAAACACTTTTAAGCTATAAAATGCTATATAAATGGAAGGTATTTTTGTAGTATTACTATAACAGGGCATTCCTGTTTTCTTTAATATCTACTGTGGAATTACTGATGAAGTCATTCCACTGGAAAATAGGGGGCTTGCTTTTTAAATGATTTTCTCCCAAAGCAAGTTTGACTCAGTTCTTCAGAGAGGCCAGCTTGTGTGGCAGACTTTATGGCTTGCCACACATGACCCCTCATCTTTGCTATTTTGATTAGTCCTGCTGGCAACCTTGAACTCCGAAGAACAGAGGTTCAGGAAGCTCAGTTGTCCAAGCACAAGCCCCACAATCGGGATGGCTGTGGTTCCACTGGGACCTGAAATCTGGGAGTGAGGGTTGGAGGGGCAGGAGGAAGGGGACGGTGCAGGTTCCTGGGGAGGAGAACCTGAGCAGTCAGCACTCAGACCGTGGGTGCTGACCATCCCAAAGCTTTGGGATGGGCTGTTTCAGCCCAAAGCCATGTTGTCCCCTGGTTTGCCTGGACGTACCCTTCCGTTCTGGGCACATGGAGTCCCAATGGACCCCTGGCATGCTGAGCACATGTGCAGAACTTACAGGAAGAGGCTCTCCAGGCAGCTGAAGTATAGCCGCCTCTTAGCAGATGGTGGTTAATAACAGGCTTTGTTCTCCAGGTTCTTCTATTTTCAGCCACAGAATACAATTTATAAAGAAACACACACACACACCCCACCATCCCCCCAGCCCTTATCAGATCTCTCTTATAATTATAGAATAAGGTGCCTGCAAACTCCCAGGGAGCTGGTTTCCATGGCAATGACAAGCTATTATATTCTAAAGGGCAATCTAGAACTCCACCCCCTCGTCCTCACCAGTGCTGTGCGTCTTGTTATTGCCGTGTTCCAAAATAAACTTGCTGCCTAATCGTAAATCCCATATAATTAGAGATGAGCTAATCGTTACCCGCTACCTTTGTGCGGCCCACTCATCATGCCAGCAGTTTCTGGAACAGTGATGCTGACGGACTGTTTGATGTCAGAACAGAGCTTCCTCCCCCAGGAACTGGGTGCAGCACAAACCCATGTATGGCTGAGGGCCCTGCAACCGGAAAGGCCCTCTGAGCTCTGTGATCTGCCCTGGGTGCTTTGGCAAAAAGGGCCACCTAGGCGGTGGCTGGGCTGCCACGCTGGTGGCTCTCTCCAGCTCTCCATTAAGGAGGTGGTATAGAGCTGGAACTCATGATTTTGGGGCACCCGCTGTGACCACCTGTGGCATTTGGAAAAAAACAAGTTTTTTCTTTTTTTTCTCCTTCCCATGTCTTGTCCTCTCCCTGGCTGCTCCTTCTGAGGTTGCTTTGAGCACAGTTTGTGTCTTGGGCTCGTGGGTTTTGTTCTCGTCCAGGAGGGATCACTGTCTGGATTTCAGCAGGTGGGGTCCCCGTAGGCCTTGTTCTTCGGGGGAAGCTTGCATTCTCCCAGGGACAGATGCTAATGCCTGAGAAGGGAACAGCGTCATTTCAGATGAGGGCTGTGAGAGAAATAAAACAGGGGTGATGTATTGGAATGTGTTTGGCATTGTGGAGGGCTCACTTGAAATATTTGAGCAGAGACATGGGGAACTGGAGGACTGACTGTAGTTCACCTGTTCAGGGGGCCTTATCTACTACACTTGGCCTAAAAGCTATCGATAGTGTCCTGGTGGAGTTGCCACAGGACTTTGTTGTGCTGCCTGCAGGTGATTTGTCTGCCCACTCCATGCCTTTCTCCATCCAGGAGTGCACTGGTCATCTTTACAGCCACCAGTGGATTCTCGGGCATCTGCTTCATCTTTGTTTGCACTGAGTAACGATGGGAGCATGGCAACAGCTGCGATTGGTCAGGCTGGGCCTTTCTCTGGCTTTCTCCCCTCAGGCTCTCTGTTTGGGGCAGGGGTTGCCTCCCACCATGAAGGCCCGCATGTTGCCAGGTGTCCTCCAGAGAGCTGCCCCGTCTGGGTCCTGGTACTCACACTCTCTCCTTGTGCCTTAAGGGTCAGGGCTTATAACAGTTACCCACGGTTGCTGGCCTGGGAGACCCACACTCCCCCACGTGGTTTCTTACGACTGCCATCACCTCTGCAGGTGGCATGGATATTCAACCCTGCTCTCCGCCCTGTCTGAGCAGGCTTGCTTTCTCCTTCCTGGCCCTTGACTGGTTCCATCTCTCCCTGCCACTTGTATCAGCTTCCTTTCTACCTTTTCTCTAATTGCTTACCCACTAACTGCTTTTCTTCTCTTCTACCTCTCTTGATTTGCTCATTCAAGACCCAGCTCAAGTCCCACTATTTTCCAAAGCCTTTCTGATCCACCTTCATTTTTCCAAACTCCTGGTTTTCTAAGAATCAGCCCCCTGTAGCTTAGCATCACTTCCTTATTCCCTCCTCATTTCCTGTCTATTGGTTTGACTCCCCCAGCTAGACTTTCACCGTTTGCAAAGTCGAAACCATGTCAGCGTGCTCTTTAAGTAGGATGCACTGAGTGTAAGGTGCTTGAGAAATTATCCCTCGTGGCTGTGAGTCCACTTCTGCCTGGGCCCCTTGGCAGAGATGATGGGTTGTCAGCTTGTGAATGTCAGGGCAGGGAATTGTACTTAGTTGTTTCATCTGGTGTCCTGATGGGTGGGATCTTGGCACAATAGCACTACTTAGGGGTCACATTTTCTTCTCACTTCCTAAAACATGGTAGGTAATCCCCAAAACCTCAGCTGTTTCCTTCTTAAAAAAGTAATGAAAACAAAAGCATGAAATCTGTTTAGGAAAAAATACATTGCAAATCCTGTCTGCACAGAAAGGAGCCATTAATAACACGGGCAATGGAAATCCCCAGAATGAGAGGTTTAAGTGCTAGGAGGAAACTCAAGCAAATACAGGCTTCCAACGGATCACGGCTTCGGCCTATAACTGGTAGTGTTAGACCCCTGAGAACCCAGGGAGACATAAATGAAATCAACACGTTTTGTTTTTTCTTTTGACTGTGTCTGATTTGTTTAAAGTGCTCGCTGCTAGGGGATAATTTATATAAAAAGCAAGACTTAGAGGGTTGCCCAGGATAAAATTCAGAGAAGAAAAAACAAAGACAAAAATAAAAAATTCATCCAGATCATCAAAGAGCGTAGCTTCCCAGCATGCCAATATACTGATTAAAAAAACAATTGACATAATTGTCAATTGTCTTTTGGGATTACCTTTGTAGATATACTATTGGGTTTCCTAAAGAAGCCCCATTAGTAAGGAGCTTTGTGCAGCATTCTCTCCTGTTCCGATGCCTGCCCTGCCTTTGGGTTATCTAAAGCGATTGTGGATTAATTTCTCTGGCCTCTGGCCACTGGGGTAATTTGAGGCTCCGCTGGAGTGGGACAGGTCCGTGCAGGGTGAACTATGAGAGCTGGCTCCAGCGTGATTTTGTTCAGGGTGACATAATGCAAAGCACTCAGGTGGTTTGGCCGTCAAGATTAAAAATGGCCCATTTGGTGATATTTCCATTTAATAAAGGAGGACAATGTGTTCAGTGGGTCTTCCAAATAAAAGAGCTTGTTCAGATAACACCCCTGGGTTTCACTGTGGATTTCTTTCCATGGAGGTGGGAGGAAGAGGTCTGATTTGGGATCTTCCTAACAGCATGGTGCAGGGACAGGGAGGGAGAGCTCCCCAACTTCAACATAGAGTGCATCAGCTCCAGTACCGCAAGTCTCCCACGCGCCAGTGGAAGTCTCTGGTGGGCAGTTGTGTCCAGAGGACACATAAGTGTCCATTGGGAGCAGGATGCTAGCTGGCAAAGGAACAGCACAGTGGGAGTGGTGGCCCATAGCATAACTTTAGCATTACCACAATCCAGCTTTAGAACATTTTTGGTACCTGAACCAGATACTGCATGCCCATTCAGTGTGACTCCCCATTCCCAGAATTATTTTTATTGTGGAAAATGGAGGTTCGAGATATGTTCCAAGTTCTTCAGAGAAGTGAGTATCAGAGAAGATGGTCCTTGAGCTCTGCAGTCAGGAAGGCTGAGACTTGATCCTAGCTCTTCTACTCAGTGCTAGCGAGCTTATTTCACCACTCTGAACATCAACTGTTCATCTGAAAAGCATGATTAATAATACTACCTTGTAGGCCTTTTCAGAGATAATACATATGAGGGCCTCACACATAAAGGATGTTCAGTGAAGTTACAACATTATTTCATAAGGAATTCACAGATGCTTGCAAATGATAGGTATCAATGAGGCACAGGGCTAAATTCTGAAATTCATTACCATTTTGTGATTTAATCAGTGGCATGAGGAAGGAAGGAGAAAACACAGTTTATTTTAATACTAGATGTTGGCTGCGTTTAAAAATCCAATGCATTAAAAAATTTTAATTTCTTTTGATCTACATTGCCCAAATTTATTCCCTTTTAAAACTACACAGAGGTTTTTTATTTCCTAGTGGCTTGACTCTTCTTAACCTCACCCCAGCTCAACTCTACATTCGACAATTTTGTCTTGCTTTCTTTTGAAACGGATTAAAAGAAAATAAGACTCTGGTTTCAGCTTTTCAGAGCCTGGTAGTGATTTTCTCTTCTGTTATGAAATTTAAGACCCATAAAAGGCAGTTGCTATTTCCTGTGGATGTTCCGCTTCTGCGGTCCGATGTCATATTTATTGCCATGTGAGTCAAGATCGCAGTAAGTCGTTCCATTGCCCTGCTTTATTGATACAGTGTATCCACTTACGTGGGGGAGACGTTTAGTCGTTGGCTGGCTGCCCAGCACTGGGTACCTGGAAAACTAGCCACCAGGGGGTGCCTTTCTTCTGAGTCTTGTCCAAGGTCCTAATTTGGGAAGGGTGAGAGAGGGCCAGACGTGAGGCTGCTTCTGCCCTGCTTTTCTCCCTCCCTGAGGGATGACACAGGTGAGGAGCACCATTATGCACAAGTTCTCCCACTTTACCCCATCTCCACCCTGGGGCAGCTTCCTGGGTGGGCAGGGCATGAATGAAAGCTCCATGACACTATAAGTTTGGGGGGCTTTCCAGGGCTGCTTCTAGAGAAAGGTTTTGCCATCTGCTTCATCAGAATCACTAGGAGGTACTTACCAAAGATATTGTCTTGGATTTCATTATATGAAGTGAAGCAGAATCTCTGAGAGTGGGGTTCAGAAGTGTTCGTTCTCTAGATGATTTTCATGAACACTCAAGGATGGCGTTGAAATAATCATTGATGTTATTTAGGAGGTGGAGCTACTTTCTTTAAAAGGGAGTGGACTTTGTATTAGTTTCCTGTGGCTGTTGTGTGTAAGAAAGTATCACAGACTGGGTGGTTTAACATGAGAGAATTTATTTATTCCCTTAGAATTCTCGAGGCTGGGAGTGTGAAATCAAGGTGTCAGCAGGACCCAGCCGGGCCCCCAGGGCCTTCCTCCCAGACTCCAGGGGAGGGCCTGGCTCAAGCCTTTCTCTTAACTTCTGGTGTCCTTGGCGACCTTCGGCATTTCCTTGCTGCATAATTTCAAGCTTTGCCTCCATCATCGCATGACTTTCTTCTCCCTGTGTGTCTACGTCTTCTCCCCTTTTTTTAGGACGTTGTATTGATGATAAGGACTGTCATATTGGATTAGGGTTCACCCCAATTTCCTTATCTTAATTTGATTACAGCTGTCAAGACCCCATTTCCAAATAAAGTCACATTCACACACAGGTTCTGGGGGTTAGGATTTCAATATATCTTTCGGGGGGAATATAATTCAACTCCTAACAGACATACTTCTTACAATGAGTCTATATTCCTGTTAAGTTTCCAATCCACTGAACAGCAAGGGAAAGCTAAATTTAGTCCAATCCAGTAAACTCAGTCCAATTCAGTGATTTAAATTGTCTATTCATTCTCTGTAGGCATGACTCAGAAAATGCTCAGTCTTTCTTATTTCCTGTTTCTTTTCTTTGTAGCTCCATAGAATGACACGTAGAAAATTGGAGGACTGGGTTTACATGACTCCATAGTCACAGAGGAAGGGGCAGGCTAACTCCGCAGGATAGCAACCCTCATCCGTTCCAGCAGTGGTTCCGGCAATAGTTCTGCTAAGGCTGTCTTCTTTGATTGCCTGTTATTTTTGGAGTCAGAAGGTAGTTTCTACGCAGGTAAGACTGGTCTTATTTGACTTTTTGCTATTACATGGTGGTACCCTTTTCTGGAATCCCATAATATTGGCCACTAGTTCCTGAACTTGGTACTCTTTCTCATCATAAAGACTGGCTTTTCAGGCTGTGGTTTTATTAATGTAACTGAGAAAATCAGAGTTGAGACTCAAAGTTGATCAATGACTTCTTTTGGTTTCCAATCATAGCCAACCAGGAGGCAATAAACCTCATGGTTTAGTCTCTGTCTGCAAGGAAATAAGATATAATTTTATCTTGGTATATTCATCAGCTGTCACTGTGTAACAAACAATTCCAAGCTCAGTTGTTCAGAACCAGGGTTGGACAACTGTGGCCCACAGCTAAGTGCATCCCACAGTATGTTTTTGTCACACTTGCAAGCTAAGAATTACTTTGTATCTTTAAGTGTTTTTTTTAAAGAATATGCAACAGAGATTATATGTGGCTTATAAAGCCTAAAACATTTACCATCTGGCCCTTTGTAGGCAAAGTTTGCTGACCGGGGCATCAAAGAATAAGTATTTATAGCCTGGAAGTCTATGGGTTCTTCAGCTCCTGGATGGGTTCCATGCATCTGAGGTCAGCTATGGGTCAGACAGCAATCTTAGTAGGCCTTGCTCCCATGTTTGAAGGTTGGCTGGCTGTCGGTTGATCTAGGATGGCCTTGGCTGGGACCAGTAGACCCTTGTCCATGAGATCACTTACCCTTTAGCAGGCTGGCCTGTCCCTATTCACATGGCAGCAGTAATATTCTGAAAGAGAGCAGAAATGAGCAAGGTCTTTTGAGATATAGTTTTGGAGTGGACACATGGTCCCTTCTGCCACATTCTATTGGCTGAAGGTCCTGGCCCAGATTTGAGGGTGGAGAAATAGACTCCATCTCTTGGGACCAGGAGATTCCAAGTTACATGGTGAGGAGCGTGGGTATAGGGAGTGGCGAGTAATGGAAGCCATGTCCGTAATCACCCTACCGCATGTGGGTTATTATTTTCTAAGCATTCCCACAATAGCAAAATGTTATATTCATCTATCTTTCCCCAAACTCCTTGTGTGCTCAGGACCCACCAGTGTGGTACAGGTTTGGTTTGATTTAGAAGCACATTAGGAGGGTTTGATTCAGATCATGTTAGGAACTTGTGCACCTTCCTCATAGAACTTTTAGCTTCTAAAATTCTAGGATGAGAGTTCAAAGAATTTTACGCTAAGGCTGTCTTCTTTTGCCTTCAGTAATGTTTTCTATTCCTATTTCCAGATCCCCCCACCTAAAGGAAAGGAGAGACTAGCTTTATTTTGTCAATTTTATAATTAACAAGAGTCACAATATTTTCTTGTCCCTTCAATCCATAACTTCAGAAATCTGAGCTGGTATGGGGAGTCCCTGAGAGAGAACTTCCAGAATCACAATGAACACCCTTATAAAGTTGCTATGAGGCTCCTCTTCTCAGGAGATTAAAAAAAATCTAAACTGGTGCCCAGGAGACTATTTAGAACTAGCCAACCACAGATGGGTTTACTATGAAATTTCCCTCCCGATCTTCGAACGCCGTGACTGTTTGCTGCTTTTGTTGGGGGTCCCACGACGCTTGCCTGATGCTGCCTTATGAGGGAAGCTGCAGAACACCACAAACATACACATCATTGACTTTTAGAGTCAGAAGAAATGCCCACTCTTTCTCTGATGCATGTGCACTCTGCTGCCTTGTAGAAGGACTGGCCACCCTCTTGGCTGTCTGCCACACCCGGGAGAGCACTGCCTGATAAGTCAGCTTTGACTGGACTGGGTTAGTATGGACTCTGCAGAGGGCTCCAAGATACTTTAAGAAATATCTAGGTCACGGTAGTCACTTTGTGTTCCAAGCGTGATGTAGGGCCTAGCATCTGGTTGGCAAAATAAGAAAACCAAGCAATCCCGGAGGCCTGCCTGAGGGAACGGTGCTCCCCACTCAGCGGGAGAAACCCAGTGCTCCTGGGCATTCTCTCTCAGTTCCAGTTGTACTAATCAAGTCCTTCCTGAAGCTCCAAAATAAGGTCTGGGATATAAATTTCTTGGTGGTTTCCCTAAAAGGCTGGCGGCTAGTTTTGGAATGGGGGTGGGGAGGTGTGCTGGGGACAGAGACCTGTGTTTGTTTAGCACACTGTTGTGGGTACAGCAGGTGGTGGCTGGAGCCTGGGGAGGGAGTTTGCTTACTAGGAGAGGCCTGAGTGCATGAAGCAGGCTGCCTGAAATTGTGCAGGGCCTGCTCGGCTTGAAAAATTACATTTGAGGTTGCCATATGTGATGGAAATTGCGGATTACCTGCTCAATTAACCACTTTCCAATCTTCCTTTATTCGTTGTTAACTGAACCCCACTTTGTTTGGGGCAGCTCTGTGCCTTGCTAAGAGCACTTACTTTCCCACATTGCCTTGCAGCTAATGGCGGCCATGTGATAAGGCTGGGCCAGTGAGATGCGGGGGGATGTCTGCTGGGAATTTGGAGGAAAGCCTTTGCTTCCTGTTACAGGCTCTTCCTTCTGCCTGTCCTGCAGACAGAACACCAGGAGGTGGAGTATCTCTGTGGCAACCACAGGGCAAGAAGCACGGATGGGAGTCCACACCCTCAGGAGTCAGCCCTCCGAGGCCGTGCCTGCTCAGGCTGCCTCCCTGGATTTCTGCCCTCTGAGCAAACCCTGTGTGTTTAAGCACACACTAGTTCGGTTGCTGTGTTACTCTCAGCTCAATTCTTACTGATGTAGAATTTGTATGATACAACACAGCTGTGTGGGTGTTCTCACCTCTTAGTGTGACATGGAAGAAGGGAGAGTTGACATCAGACATGGGTGACCTCAGAGACAGTCATCTCACAGTGCTGTTCTGTGGACACTACAGAAGCGAGACAAGTGGGGACTGCCGTATCTGTGAAGTCCCCGATCTGGGAGACTTCCTCTGGGTTGGGGAGCTGAGAGTTGGCACGCACGCCCTGTGCCTGCAGGGTGGGGGATGCAAGAGACTGCTGGGAAACCAAGCTGCTCCATGCTGCCCTGCACCACGGCGACCCCCACAAACACACGACTGACTCTCATCCTTGGCAGCCATGCCTGCCCACCTGGGTAGAGGGGGAAGGGGTACCTTTGGGTGGCCACTGGACCTCCTAGATCCCGAGTTTGGCACCCTTCCATAAAGCTGAGTAACTGTGGATGGGGGTAAAGCCACTCTGCGTCTTGTGAGTCTGGTAGCCAGTCAGACCCACAACCACGCTGTGTCAGAGCAAGACCCAACTGACTTTGTCAAGGCTAGTTAACAACACCTCCTTCCCCCATTAATAATAATTATTTTATTAACTTGTACATGGTCTTTTGTGTTGCCTCGAATATTTTTTGGAAGAGTTGGGGTGTAAATGATTGTAGTAGGTCCAACTAAAAAGCTTTTCTTGCCCGTGGCAGTCGCCTTCTGTTAGAATCAAAACTGTCCGCTCTTCAGGAAGAGTTCATGGTAGCCCGTGTGGGGAGGGGTCACTCCAGTTGCCGGGCAGGAGGTAGCGCTGGCAATGGAAAGGGGGCGTGAGCTTGGAAGTCAGGGAGACCTGAAGTGAATTCCAGATGCTATCAGTGCAGCTGTGAGGCCTTGGGGGGTTTATTTAGCTTTGCTGAGTCTCACTGAACTTATCCGTACACTGGGAATAAGTCTCTGTGTAAATGAAATGAAATAATATAGAGAAAATGTCAAGCATAGTTCTGGTCCAGGCCTGGACACAGACTCTCTGCCAATGTTAGTTCCCTCCCTTCTTCTGAGCCTGTAGCAACAACAACAACTCTGCGTCATGCCTCCCACTCACAGTGGAGTGAGGTTCAGTGCGTGGACTCTGGAGTCAGACTCTTGAGTTCGAATCCTTGGTCTGCATCTTGGAAACGGAATCACTTTGGGCATGATATTGAACTTCCTTGTGGCTCATTTGCTTCATTTGTAAACTGGGGATAATACTAATGCTTCATAAAGTTGTTGTGAAAATGACAGCAGATGAAAGTCAAGTGTTTGGCACGTCCCCGGAATGTATTAGGGGCTCAATCAATGGTTACAGAAAAGAGAGTGTCTTCAAGGGTCCTATAGTTAGCGTCACCTTCATGGAGCTGATAGAGCTGGGCTCAAAGCCAGGCCCCCTGACACTTTGCTTGTTCAACGCCCGAATTCAGGCCCAGCACTATGTTCTCACACAAGAGATACAACCTGTGAATGAGATGCAGCTTCACCTTCTGTTTGCAAGGGGCTCAGGGTCTAGCGACAATGGGTGTTCAGGGAATGAGAATATTAAAGTTCCCAGTCCTTTACTTCCCCAAACCATCTGATTTTACTCTCCCTAGAGACAGGGAGGATGCACTGAATCTGAATAGGTGGCTGCCTGGGGCAAGATGGTAGTAGCTAGAAGCAAATTTATGAGACACAGCTTGTTGTTTTCCCATTTCGGCTGCATCTGTGTGCTCTGCTGAGGTTCTCTCCCTCACAGATTTATGTAACATATCATCACAGTCACGTCTGTGTGTTTTGTTGATGCCATTTAAATTCTGTTACTATATAATACCAAGAACATCTAAAAAGAACATTTTGAAAGACTTGAAAAATCCAATTGGTCTCTTGGTAATTTGATTTGTAGGAAATATGAGAAGATAGTATTATGAATAGAGTGCTTTTAAATGAATCATCATTGCTTTCTTGTACAGGCCATAGATGGGATGAGATTGGTTAGGAAAGGCTCAGCTGCGTGTGGTAGAAAATCCAAAATAATAATGGCTTCAACAAGATGGATGCTATTGGTTTCCCATGAAAAAGAAATAGGGTGGAGACAGTCCGGTGCTGACAGGTTGCTGCACGGAATCCAGACTCCTTCCACCTCCCTGCTCTGCCTCCCCCAGAACCCAGCTTTCTCCCGATGGACAGCGAAGCCTTCCAGACTCCACCATCACCATCTGTGGCTGCACGGAAGGCACAGGAAGGATGAGGGAGAGGAAGAAAGTGTACTCCTCTGTGAAGGCCTCTTCCAGGAGTCACACATCCCCCTTTTGCTCACACACTGCTGGCCAATATCTAGTCACACGGCCACTGCTAGCTACAGGGAAGGCTGGTGTCTTAGTTCAGGCTGCTGTAAAAAAGACCCTGGACTGGGTGACTTGTAAATGATGGAAATCTCTCACAGTTCTGAAAGCTGGAAGCCCGAGGGTGCCAGCATGGTTGGGTTCTGGAGAGGATCCTCTGTGGGTTGCAGACCTCTGGTGGCCTCATGTGAAGGAGAGCTGGGAAGGGAAGCAAGCTCTCTCATGACTCTTAGAAAGGCACTTATTTTGTTGACTAGGGCTCCACCTTCATCGCCTCATTTAACCAGTATTAATTCCCAAAGATTGTACCTCCTGCTTGGGTTGGTGTGGCTCAGTTGGTTGGAGTGTCATCCTGCAAATCCAAAGGTTGCAGGTTTGATTTCTGGTCAGGACACATGCCTAGGTTTCAGGTTTGATCTTCAGTTGGGGCACGTACAAGAGGCAACTCATTGATGTTTCTCTCCCTCTCTCTCTTTTCCCCCCTTCCCCTCTCTCCAAAATCAGTAAGTGTTATCCTCGGTGAGGATTTAAAGAAAAAAGGGTTGTACCACCTCCTACCATCACATTGGTAGGGTTTCAACATACGCATTTTGGAGGACACAGACGTTAAGTTTGTACCAGCTCGGACATTTATTCTTTTTTCCAGGTTCCCAGGCACGCTTCTAAAATAAGTTTCCATTACTAGGGACAGAGGTGAGAATGGGTCCTGGGGCTTAGTCAGCAGGCTTTGAAACACATTTTTTTTGAGACCTGATGATACCCTCTTCTTTGCCAGGAAAGGTTCCTTTGTTTGGGAGTGACAGTGGGGACCAGCAGCAGAGAAATCCTTAGAGCAGATGGGACTGCAAACAGGGCACCCAAGAGAAAAAGAAAAGAGAGAGTTGTGAAGTAGGATTTAACGCAGAGTAGAGCAACCCTTGGAAATCGGGTAGGGCTGTGGCTCAGCGTCCTCATTTAACATGTGAAGCTACCGAGGGCCGGAGGGGTGAGCTGACTTGTGTGTCAGGGGTCACTGAGTACACTCTCCAGCTCGATAATTGGTTAGAAGGACTCACAGGACTCAGAAATAACTGTTATACTTGTGGTTCCAGTTTATCACAGAGAAAGGATACAGATTAAAATCAGAAAAGAAAAAGTCTCACAGGGCACAGAGTCCAGGAAAAACCAGCTGTGAGCTTTGAGTGGTTATTTCCCCCCATTGCTAAGGGACGGTGCTATTCCCTCAGCCATAAGGAGTGACAGCACATGAAAGTTCTAACCAGGGAAGCACACTCGGGCCTTGGGGTCCCGGACATGGTACTGGGGAGTTGGTCACATAGGCCTGCGGTGCCTGCATCACTGACCCTCACTATGCAGTCTCCAGCGCACCCCTCAGAGATCAGACTGATGGAGCGTGGTCCGAGGCCCCCGCAGTAAATCCCATTGATAGCATTAATTGCCCTTATCAGCGGTTGTTTCTCAGAAGCTGGTCCAGGGCCAGTTCTGAAGACCTTTAAAATGTGCAGGGTTTGAGCATCTAAAACCCTCACCGCACACTTGTCCAGCATTGCACACCTATGACACAGCCAGGCCCAATGTCTCACCTCTGTGCAAGTCATCGGGGACAACTGGAGTGAGTGCACTTGCCCACGGCAGAGGCAGGTCTAGAGTGCGCATCTCTTGACCTCCACCCAGCACACCCACAGCATGAAAGGCATGGTTCGGGATGGCCCCTCCATTCAAATTGGCTCTGACACTTAGGGGCTGCACGACTTGAAACAGTTATATAAACTCTCGGTCCCTCAGGTTGCTCAGCCATAAATATGAAGATAAAAGGACTATCATCTACTCATAGACCCTCTGTGAGAAGTAAATATGTCAATTAACACGAGGCTGTTAGAAGACTGGTCTATGACATGTCCTCAGTAAGTGAAAGCTAGTATTGCTATTATCATCACATTGCTACTCTTCACAGTCTCTTCTTATGTCTGCAGGAACCCCTGGAGCTGGCTGAAAACCTGGATGCTGACAAACACAAGCTGCACAATTTTGGAAAGGTCACTTGACTTCTCTGGGCTTAGCTTCCTACTTCCTAAGTTGAGGAGAAATGGGGAAAGATGCTAAGATTCCTAACGTAACAGGGTGCAGCCAGTCCCCCCAAAAGAGGGATTTGTATTAGAACATGGGGTGTCCAGGAATTATAAAATATAGGATATCCTCACCCCCACAGGTCTGAACTGGGTGATGGGACAGATGGAGGAGGGCCATTAAAAGTTATTTTGCATATCATCAGTTTTGCAAATAACCGAAAAATGGTTATTTAACATATCTGTAACAGTTGGTTAGTTTCATAGATATGTTAGGTAGCTGTGCCATGCTTTAAGCCAGGGAGATGGGAGTGCCTTTGATCCATGATGTTACTGGGAGGCAACTCCCTCTGGTTACAGCACCCGCACCTGTGGGAGAGCTTGGAGATGGTTGGCTTCATGCCGTGGGGCCATGCCTGTCCGGACTCACTATGGCAGCCCAGAAAAGCTGGAAGAATGCAGGAACGCTGGCAGGTGTAGCCGACTGTGGGAGGAGTTAGAAATGGGGGCGAGGAGGGAAATTCATGCTGGGATTTAAACCCAGGCTTGGCAGCCATACACATTGGAACCACACACTTTTGTTGGAACCACGTGGTTTGGGGGCTCCCTTTGCCACATGGCTTAAGAAGCAGGAAAGACAATGCAAGACCTTGCAGGGAAAGACCAGGATGAAAGGACTCTTGCTGCTGGGCCATGAGAAGGTGCCATGTGGGTCTGGATTAAGAACTGGAGGTTGTGGTGGCGACACAGCTGATGGTGCCGGGAACCGAGGAAGGCCTGCCAGCCAAGCTCAGATTACTGGGAAGAACCGGGAGCTACCTGAGCAACAGACTTCTATTTGTTTTCTGAAATATGGTACCCCTGACTGGGCAAAGGGGGGAAGGGAGGACTGTGATGTGTGTTTGTGGATGTTTTAAGGGACTTTGGGATCTTAACAAAGACATTAAGTCATTACTCTAAGTTTGTATAACTATTTTTTAAAAGATTTTATTTATTTATCTTTAGAGGAGAAGGGAAGGAGAGGAGAGAAATATCAATGTATGGTTGCCCCCGGTGGGTCCCCTACTGGGAACTGGCTCGCACCCCAAGCATGTGCCCTGACTGGGAATCGAACTGCAATACTCTGGTTCGCAGGCCCGCACTCTACACCAGCCAGGGCCGTTTGTATAACTTTTGAATAAATAGTTCCTTTCCTTTTCACCAAACTCCGGCATTGAGAGCCATAATTCCACTTTCCTGGTGGTGGGCAAGGTGAACCTAGTACAGGGGGGCTCTGGGAGAAGTGGGGGGTCCATTCCATAACACTGTCACTTCCATGCTCAGATGCTGAATGTGAATGTGTGTCTTCGGCCACTTAGTCACCACAAGATATACACTGTGTGTGTGTGTGTGTGTGTGTGTGTGTGTGTGTTCCTGGGCAGGGGCTCGGGTAGCAGAAAGCAGCAGGGGTCCAGGTAATGTTGTCGTCCCCCCAGGTGTTTTGTTGTTGAGCAGTCCCGAGTCCCAGGCCTGTCAGAGGGGTCCCTGTCCGTGTTTGGGATGAGAGGCCTCAGCTCCGTTCTGCCCGCCCTCCATGCTGTTGGCGCCAGTGCACTCAGGAGGGCCGGAGGGGACATCACCAGTTTCTCAGAAGCTTTGGAGCTGTCTTGGGACAAAGGCCCTCAAGATCATGGGCACCCCTCTGCCTTCCTGAGAATGCAAGACTGAGTTGAGCTCAGCCACAATATTGGACTTGCAAAGAGGCACATGATGGGTTGTGTTTAGAGGACCCAGGAGGGAGAAGAGATGACTGTGGTTGGCCCCTCCCTCCCTCCCTCCCTCCCTAGGCTGTTCCTTTGGGAACCCTGCCCCCCACCCCAGCTTCCCTCTGCAATTCCAGAGGAAGTGCCACCTCCAGCAGGTACTGAGCCTGCCTTCCTGCCTCAGCATCCTGCAGTGCCCCACACAGCAAATACCTTGCTCAGGCTTCTTTTTAAATCGATATATAAAAGGAAACAGCCGCTCCCCATGAAGCCTGAATAGCAGCATTTCTATCATCAGTTGTCATGACATGGGCTGACACGGGAGCAGCCCCACAACGGGGCTGACAGTTTGATGGGTTTAATTTTGGTGCAGATTTCTGCGAAAAGGCAGCTGCCAGGAATGTGCTGTTGGTGGCTGGGAAGGATGAAGCGGCTGGGGAGGACCGAAGGGACACAAGCAGGTGGTGGGAGCCTAGCACTGCAGCTCAGTGGGTGCCATCAGGGTTTGTCCAGCACAGCATCGCTGGAGGACTGATTTTGAGCTCTCAAAGAATTTAATCAGCATCTGTCCAGCCTCCAGAAAGGGTCCATCTTTGGTTTTGGTCTGAGAAATGAAGGAAGAAATAAAATACGTTGTTCCTAGGTAAGGAAGTTGGTCAAGACGGCAGAGGATCCTGCAATGCATGTTCTTGGTCCTGGGTGAAAATCCCTCTATTAAGCAGAGACAGTGATAAGGTAGCACCATTTCCCCCTCCATTCTTAACCCCACTTATTGTTCTAACATGAGGTCCCAAGGCATGCAACAGATGATTTGATGGCAAGAAACACAAAACAAGGCAAGATTCCTCCCTCCCAGCTCCATGCTTTGGTTCCCTCGTGTGCGTCCTCTCCCGCCATGGTCTGCGAGCTCTTATTTGGGAAGTGGTGGGATCAACCAACCATCTGCTGCTCTTCTTCCACACCCTAGCTTCTTTTTAAAAAATTGTTTTAATCCTCACCCCAAAACACTTTTCATTGCTTTTGGAGAGAGAGGAAGGGAGAGAGAGAAACATCTGTTTGTTGCCTTCTGTGTGCACCAGAACTGGGGATTGTACATACCTGGATGGGGGAATTGAACCTGAAACCTTTCAGTTACGGGAGGACACTCCAACCAACTAAGCCACTCCAGCCAGGGCCATATCCTGGCTTCTTATTTCATTCCCCTTTGAGTCTGTGGATCAGGCAGCCCATGAGCTAGCATCATTTATTCATTCCGCTAGTATTAACAGCCCTGTGTGCTCTTCACTCTACCACATGCTAGAGCCACCAGGCTGGATTATGCATGCTTTCTGCCTTTCAGGATTGGAACATCTGGTAGGGAGAACTGATATGCAAAGGGCTAATCTATGGAAGTACAAATTAAAGACCAACTTGTGGTGCTGAGATTGGAAAACCTATGTGTATGAAGTGTTGTTGAGGATGTATAGCAAACCAGGTCTTTTGCACACTACTGGTGAGAGGATCAACTGATACAAATACGTGGACAGTAGCTTCACTTTAATAAAGGGGGAGATGCACGTACGCTATGGCTGGGAAGTCCATAATTATGTACCCAGGAGAAATCCTTGTGCATGAACTCTGGACAGTGATGTTTGATGCAGGGCAACACTGGAAACAATATGAATACACATGAAGACTAGAATGAATAGAAACATTTTGGAATACTATACAGCAGGGAAAATAAGTGTGCTACTACTGCAGACATCAACGTGGATGAATATTACCGACAAACAGTAGGACAAGAAAAGCAAGTCATGGAAGAATGTGTTGCACATGATATTTTTTTTACACAAAGGTCAAAAACTGACAGAATTAAGCTACATATATAGTAAACATTTTTAAAAACAGCAAAAGAAATGATGACCACCAAACACAGGCTAGTGCTTACCTCTGGGCGGGTGGGGTCCAGGAGGGACCGAGTCCCAAATGATGTCTTCGCACAGGCCTATATCTGGGATGTTCATGATGCCAGATGGCATTTTTCCTCATTTAAAACAAGTTCTATAGAGATATAATTAAAATAAACTACATATACTTAAAAAGTATAATTTGATCATTTTGACATATTTTTCAAACTCATTTTGGTTATTTTAAGTTCTTTGCATTTCTGTACCAAGTTTAGGTTTAATAGCTTGAGGGTTGAGCAAATGTCAAAGGTTCTTTTATGTTGGACTCCCAGGTACACTGAGTATTTACTTAGTGGGAGGGAAGTTGGAGCAAAGGGCAGAGGGGGGGGGAACAGAGGACTTCCGATGTGAAGTGTAAGCATCTGTGGTAGCCTGATGCCATCAAATCAGAGGAGGCCAAATCCTCTGCTGACTAGACAGTCAGTGGTGTTCATCCGTGAAACACTGGCAAGCTCCCCATGCACCCCATGACCTGGGCACTGAATGGCACCCTTATGCTGAACATCATCCTGGACTTTTTCTCTGCTGGCTTAGAGGACATGGCAGTGATAAGACACTGACAGAGCCAGAAAGGTGATTCTAATCTCTACTTCCAGATTCTCAAGTAGCTTCTTCACGGCTGTTACATGAGAACATCCTGAAAAATGAAGTGGAAACCAATCTGTCCACTAGTGCAAAAGACGCTAAGACTCAACTTCCTTCCGCCTGAGCCAGAGTCATAGAGAACTGGCTGAAGCTTATGATTCTTCTCCCCTCTGCATCCGCCACCCCCCCCCCCACCGATGCACCTGTGGGTTTGCGTTGTGTGTCAGGGAGGCAGATGTGGAAGGCATGTGTCATCTAGCATCCAAATCCCCCTCTTCCTTGAGAACCTTGATCTCCTGTGAAGGCAGTTTGCTGCTGTGCGTCATCTTGGTGGGTGGGCAATTCTTGGTGACTGCCATCCCCTGCTGCCTGCCATCATGAACACAGAGACAGAGGCTTTATCTATCTTGTTGGACAGGGGGTCCTGGGACATTGAATGTGGAACCAATGAAGCCAACGTGAAGGGAAGGGGAAGATAAACACCTGAGTGGTGTCAGGGGCTGGCACAGGCCTGCCTGTTCATGTGTGGTGACATTTTTGTGTCCCTTACACAGTGCTTGCTGCACAGAGGACGTTTGGTAAATGATAAATGAATCAGTACATGGATAGCAATGCTGTCGGTGGGTCCCATTTCTGCTGAACAAAAACACTGTCTAGAACCACAGACTTGTCAAGCTGCAACAGAACTTGGTTTTACTTTCTCATCTAATTCAAACTCTTCATTTTGCTGATAAGTGAAGAGACCCCCAGGAAGTCCAGGGAATGGGACAAAATATCTCCCCCTTTACTCCCCAGGTATAGGCAGAGCTGGGTTCTGAATACTCAGACTCTCAGCCTATTTTTGTTTCAGCTACTCTATCTCCAAGTCTCTAAAAGTATATTTAGATATTTGCTTACTTAATTAGCCACACACAGACATAAACATATTTATAGCAGAACCATTGAAAGTGGTACCAGTCAGGGGTAGCCTTAATATCAGCCAGGATCCAAAGATTCAAGATATTAATTAACAGGACTGTAGCTGGTTATTAGTTTAGGTAGGTTTTATTTAGCAGGATTTTCAGTATCCCAAAGCCTCCTTTCACCTCTTCATTTCGTGGGCCATAGTTTGCTGTAAGCTGGCTTTCTTAAATCACTTAGGTAGACTCTTAGAAATTGGCCGACGCCTCAGCCTTTGTGATGGGACTACTGGGTTTGTGGGTCAAGATGGTCTTCTTCTAGAATCTAAAGCGCAAGTATGGCACCTTTCTAAAGACATGCGCACTGAATGCAGAGTGGCTTCAGCAAATGTATGAAACAGGCTTTCTAGGTGTTAAACTAACTGCCTCCTGGCCAGTGTCCATATTAGTTACCAGGCAAATAGAAGAGAACCTTCAGAAATGTCTGGAACTGCCTTCACCTGAGGGCATTGCCATCGGTTTTAAATAAAGAAATCATATGTTGTTAAATCCCCAGGAAGTTTGCGGCAGGCAGTTTTTGAGTTTAGTATTGATTAGGGAGAGTAACATCCCTGTGGGAGGTCAGGCCCTGGAATCTGCAGCCAAATGTCCTTACTGTGAACCTCTGAATCCAAAGCAGACCCTGACACAAGGAGATGGGTCTTAGTGGCTTGGTTGGAAGATGGAATGACGGAGAGGGAGACAGGAAAGAAGGAAGAACCAATAAAATTTGCCATCATGAGCAGATTACTGCCGTGTGCACCTGAGGTTCAGTCCTACCGGGGATCCTGTGAGACATGGTATGGATTACGTTTTAGGGTCACCCCGCTACTGGGGAGGAAGATGCGGCATTACCCACCAACTCTGGTCCTTTATTGCTTAAGGGTTGTTCCTGAAGTGTCAACACCTTGGCATTTCTGTGTGCAGGTGACCTCTCAGGGTGGCCAAGCCATGTGGTGGGGAACCAATGGCATACGCTATACTAAGAAAATGCTAAAATCCAGCTACTTGAGAAAATAGGATCTTTGTATAGCACTTTATAGTTCTTTTCTTTAAACATCACCATGACAACCACCACAAAATAGAACACCTAAAGTTAGGAATTATTTAAAATTTGGGGGAATGTGGACTCTAGGAGAGATTTGCATTTCCATTTGATGAGAAAGCTTTACAGGAAAAATTAAGTACTGTAAGTTTATTGTAGCTCTTTACTGTTTGTATATATGCTGTTACCATTGCTCTCTGTCTGTGTGCATCTCTTTCTTCTGGACATCTTGTGTAATCATAGTGCAGTATAAAACCCAGGAAATTTAGGTTGGTATTGACACAGTGCAGCGACCTTATTTGGCTTTCATCAGTTTTACATGCATTCATTTGTGTGCATTTCATTTGATGTAACTGTACCACCTGTGCAGATCTGTGTGGCCATCTCAGGGAGAGGTCGGGCCCTGGAACCCGTTGTCCTACCCTCTCCCCGCTCCCACGAACCCTGGCAACCACTCATCTCTTGTCCGGCTGTATAATTCTGTCATTTCAAGAATGTTTTGTAAAGGGAACCATGCAGGTATAAGCTTTTGAGTTTTTTTTACTAAGTATATCTTCCTTCAGGTCCATTCAAGTTGTTGTGTGTATCAATAGCTTGTTCCTTTCTATTATAGAGTGGTAGGTAGTTCCGGGTTTGGATGTATCAGTTTCTTTAACCATTCACTCACCGAAGCACATTTCAGTTGGATAAAGCTGCTCTGAACATCTGCGTACATGTTTTTGCGTGGATGTAAGTTTCCATGTCTGTGGCATAAGTGCCCAAGAGTAGAATTTTTAAGCCATTTAGTAAGTGTTTGTTATTTTCCTGAGACACTGCCTCACTGTTCTCCAGGGTGGCTGTGCCACTGTGCATTCCCAGCAGGGATGTACGAGCGATCCACAGCCTCGCCAGCATTCACAGTTTTGTATTTTTTTCCTTTGTCTTCATCAGGGAATCAGGGGTGTGGTCTGTGTTTTGGTCTGCAGACTTCACAGGAAGTCATTCCCATTCTCGGGCCACCTACGCTATCTCTTACTATTCTTGCTCTTCTGTTTTCTGACTTCTTCTTCTTTTTTTTTTACCTTGAAATAACAACATATGTAATAGTTGTAATAGATCAAAGCATTTCAAATGACTAACTTCCCTCAGGTTAAAAAAATAAAGGGCAGATCCCCAGTCTGCCGAGATAAATAAGTGACTCATAATAGCCCGAATCAATGTGGGAAGATGGATGGGATAGAAAAGAAAATGAAGGATGAAGGAACCAGAGGAAAATGGCCAAAGAATTCTATTATCATAAGATGGGAAGAATATTGAAATAGTTTGTGAGGTAAGCTAAATATCTTCCATATGCACAGCAATGAGAAGAAATGTTATTCGTAGAGATACTGGGCTGTGAGCTCCTTTAAGGGGGGTCGGCTGGCTATATAGAGTTAAATGACTTGTTAGAATAACACAATTTGGGCTGAAAAGGACATGAACATCCATCAGTTTAGATGTCATCTTAGAAATGATGCCACGGTTTTAGAAATGATGTAACTAATGCCCAGAGCAGTTAAACTGCTTGTGCAAAGTCACCGAGGGTGCTGACTGCAGACAGGGGGCCAGAGCCCCACACCGATCCGCCTGGGTTTCAGGGGGCTTCCTACACAGCTATGTGGGGTGATTCATTTTCAAAAGGATTTTGATCTCAACCTGTGTCAGGTGTTTTCATTTCATATTAGGCCATACCCTGCTTTCCCTGGTGTGCCACCTGCTGTTAGTTGGAAGCTTCTCAGCTGTTCTATTATGTTGCTCTACACCCCTGAATGGGCTTTTGAGAATGGGTATTGGAGGGAAGGTAAGGTGTCACTGTATAGAACCACGGAGGGTCTTGTTTACAAACATCCTCTTGTCTTCAGATGTCAGAGGCTTAGCGGTAAAAAGAAGAGCTGGTTGTTTAGAAAAACAGATTAGCCAGAGTACGTTCTAAAATAGTAAGACTTAAAGTGATTCAACATTAATTGAATATTGAGTAAGGAAGAGGTAGGGAGTTAATTGAATGAGTGAGCTTGGGGTTTTGGATAATTTTTTCATGATGTGAAGGAAATTACTTCAGAGTTGGACACAGATCAGGGAGAGAGAGAGGCAGCGTGATCTTTGGGAGGAGTAAGTGAAAGCCATTTTGTTTGGTGGGAGAAAAATAAGCTTGCTGGATGGTTGGTTGTTCCTCCAAGCTTGTAAAATTCTATTAAAAACATTTTGTATTGTTACAGAAGGTTACAAGTTATCTGAAGAAAATTTAGGAGCTATGGGAAAGTAAACAGAACAAAATAAATATCATCTGTGATCTCATTATAGATACCACTGACATTTTAGTTTATATCCTTTCAGCTTTTTTCTATGAGTATGTATCACTTGTCTATTTATACATGTGTATTAAACATTTATAAAATAAAAGATCGTATTGTTTAGTAACTTACCATACAACTTAGTCCATGAACATTTTCCAATGTAATTTTAAATTACAAATATTCTATTGCACAGATGTTTGTTAGTTAACTTACCCAATAGTATTTGCCTCTTACGAACAGCCATGTGATGAATGTTATAACTTTATTATTGCTTATCTACAATTATTTCTCAGGTTATGTTTGGAATTTCAATGCCAAATGGAATCTAAATTTTAGGACTTTTGATTTCTGTTGAGAACTTATTAACCCAGAAAAAGACTGTATCGATTGTCAAGTTTATAAGGCTCTTCATGTCCTTTCAACAGTGAGTTCCATTATTTCTTTTTAAATTGTCTATTTCATAAATAAAAGTTATGTATACTTATATTTTAATTTTTTGATCATTAAGACATCCTTTTATAAAAAACAACTATTTGGGTTTCTGTGTTTGTAAAATTTCTGCTCATATTCTTTGATGATTATATTTTTCTATTGGGGTGCTCATCTTTTTCTCATTGATTTTTTAAACTGTTATTAAAATACAGAGTTTATTTCACATATATAGATGGTTTTGCCTCATCATTTCCATTTGTCTGATACTGCTGCTACTATGTCTTATCATAACATTCCGTATATAGTTAAAACCAAGTGAAGGGTGGAGTTCCATCTTTAAAAACTAAACAGTCATTTTGAACAACACATTCTTGGCAATGGAACTTGGACAGCATTGATCAGACAAGGTAGGGAATGTTCTAACTCTGCATTATAAAAAGAATAGCCGTATATCAACTGTTAGATAAATCAAATAAGATGGACATTTTTAACAAGCTGTTTAAGCTATTTTCTCAAAAGAGTCTCCCTCCGCTGCCAAAGCTCTCGAAGAGCCAGCCACATGGCCAGTCGTTTGGAAGTGATTCTTCATATAATTGATGAACTTTGCTTCCACTTTGGGAGGAAAACCACCTTCTTCTGCTTGCTTGCATATTTGCTGTAATATCTTCTACAGAATTAGCTTCTGGCATTTTAGGAGCTTTTCTCTGTTTTTTAAAGGATTCTTAACTTTTGATCTCAGTGTTGATGATTTTAAGTCATTTTCATTCTGGTTTGATTTTTGTGTATTTTGTCTGAAGTATCATGTAGATTCCTTTACTGGAGTTCTCCTCCTCCCCCTCCTTCTCCTCCTCCCCCTTCTACTTCTCCACCACCACCATCATCATCACCACATCATCATCTTCAGCAGCCAGTTTGACTTTTTTGCGGAATATATACTTAGGGGTTTCACCTTCTCCTCTTCATCTTCTGACTCTGCATCTTCCTCTGACCAAGAGCTACCTATTAAAATGTACAAGCCCCGAGGAACCCCTCACCCACAAGCTGCAGGTGGTATTCTTTCAAGGTCCCCGAGGGAACCCACTGGTTGTACAGATAGTCTCAAAATTGCCAGTGTTCCTGTAATTGGACTGCCTTCCTAATTCACTGCTTCTGCTTTTGCGATTCCCGTTTTGCACCAGTCCTTAAACTGACCATTCTTAAAGATGACTGGTGCTCATTTTCATTATCTTCACCTTAAAATGATAATCTTTGTTAGCTGTTAGTTTAGAGCTGGAAGGTATTTCTGAGACCTCAGGGCACTCGTGTTCATCTCCATCCACTTGTCCACGATAGTAGTGCACACGGGTGGAAGAAAAGGTGGGCAGAGACAAACGCCGACCCTTCTAGGGGACAGCTGTGCAGGACAGAACCGCACCAGGGTTTTTATGGAGGAAAGTTGCTTTGTGTACATTAAATAGACTCACCTTTTCATTTTTTCTGTGTTCTCAACATTTTTTTTTCTCTGCTGGTTGTAGGCTTTCAATTTCATTGATATACTTTTCGATGTTAGTGATGTTTGTGGCTATTACCGTTTCTATTTTCTTTTATTTAATTGCTTTTAGTTTTTAGGCAGTCACATTTATTGCTGTTGTAATTTCTACCATTGGTATTGTACTTAGAAAGACCCTGCCATCCTTAGATCATATGATACCTGTACATTTTTTCTTCTAGTCCTTTTATTTTTTCATCTTAAATTTGCAATTCATTTTGGTGAAAGGTTTTATTTCAGGATGCAACCCCAAATACTACATTCTAATTTTAGTTTGTAAAATAGCCACTGGGATGGTTACTGACCAATAAGTACTATTATGTTTCTGTAGTGAATACATTTGCATGCAAGTGTAATACCTGCTAAATGTAGTTTTCCACAGCCAGGCTGGAGCCCTGCTGTGAGAATCACCAGTTAATCACTTAAAAGTCAAGACAGGCCTTGGGTTCCACAAATACTAAGTAAGAGAACCATCACCATGATGCTGTCTGGCCCACCCAAACTTATTTATTTTTGGCTCCTTAAACAATTAAATGTATGTTCATATTGTGTTTTCCCTGAGGCCTGTGAGAAGAATGCATATATTTCAGTCATTTGTCAGAGTCCACCGTTTGTGGAAACAGTTTTCCTGGGGGGATGATGAAGAGGAGGAAGCTTCTTAAACTCCTCTCGGGACTCGGTGGTTCAGCTCCCGTACCAAGGGCTCCCAGATGGTGGGTTGCAGAGCCTCACACACCTCTGAGCACAAACAAAGCATCTTCCATGTTGCCTGTCTCCAAATAACACCAGCTGCAGAGCAGACTGTTTCCTACATCAGAGGTAAACTTGGTCTTTTGTTTTCCTTTCTTTTTCAGAGCTTCAAACATGAGAACACATTCCAATTGTTGGATTGGAGGACTATTCCTACAGCATGCAAAGGCAGGCAGCTCTGCTAGATTTGCAAACAGGCAAAAGAGGGCACATCTTGTTACTCTTGTTTTTGAGCTTCTCAAGATTATGTCTCATAGAATGAGGCTGGTTGCCAGTAGACAGAGATGTTTTGCAGGTAGGTGACTAGGCCAGGGGAAATGGTAGGCAGAGAGAGTCACTAGGCATACCACATATTTGGGGAATGCTTCCACTCATGTCTTGTGTTTGTGTTTTAAATTTTGGGAGTGATTCATAGGCACCTAGCAAAAGTTAACTAAGTTAACCTTATCAGTAATGAGGTGGCCAGGCTTCTCTGCAATCAGACACTCAGCTCACAGGCGGTCAGTATTTAATTGGCAGCCTGGTAGCCAGTGAAAACAATGTGGGTTGAGTCTCACTTTAACAAAACATGCAATAGTTGCTATATTGTGTCCCAGACATTATTACAATTAAAAAGTCATACATTGAATTGTTTGTTTTCCTTATTCACACAAAACAGATGCTCAAGACTCACTTTACTCAGATATAGTAAATTAGGGTCAGATATGTTGAGTTAATTGAATACTTTGCATTCTCTGGGAGAACAAGTGTTGTAGCAGTTGTCCTGCTCCCACTGTATGCAAAAACAGTAAATGGCATTCTTAATACAGTTGATGTTTTTCAAATGCCTAGCTGGAGTTCAAGGATTGCAAAATCAGATTCCTAAGAAGTGGGTTGGGAAAGTGCTGTGGATGGAATTGTGTGTGCCCCTCCCCCAAATTCATGTGTTCAAGTCCTAACCCCACTGTGATTATATTTGGAAATAAAGCCTTGTGCTAATTAAAGTTAAATGAGGTCTTAAGATTGGTCCCTATCCTATAGAATTGGTAGATTTGTAAGAGGGATGAGAGGTAACTCTCTCTCTCTCTCCATCTTTCCCCCTACATGTGCATGCACAGAGGAGGGGCTGTGAGAAGGTGGACATCTGCAACCCAAGAAGAAAGCTCTCACAAGACCCCAACTCTGCCGATTCCTTGATCTTGGACTTCTAGCCTCTATCAATGTAGGAAAATAAATTTCTGTTGTTTAAACCACCCAGTCTCTGATATTTTTTCATAGTAGCCCAAGCAGACCAAGAGAGAAAAAAGAGATGGAGTGTGCAATACGTTTCTGAAGGGAACCTGCAGTAACTAAAAACTGACAACAGTGGGCATCACTTTGTGAATAACCCTTTACAGCTGTAGCTTGGTGAACTCAGCATGGTCCAGTGGAGACTGGACCTGCCTGACAATGTGAGGCTGGGTTGACCTCTCAGCATTGCCACTAGCTTGCTGCTATATGGCCATTCTCTGGGTCTCAGATTCCTCAACTGTACAAAGAGGTGATTGGGTAAGTTCTTCTCTATGTTCACTCACATACTTTGAAAAGTCCAAAGGATATTGTATTCTAATTATTGGAATATTCCAGTGGAATTTAGGTGCTGTAGAGTTCTCTTATGAATCAAGTTTGGGGATCCTTTCTCAAGCGAGTGCTGCTAGCTGACAAGATGATATTGTTTTGTCTTTCAACCTGAAACTCAACATTCATTTTGGGATGGAAAATGGTAAGGTTAGGAAATATCCCCCCACCCCCACAGCTCTGAGTTGTGGTAGCTGAGTAATCAAAACACAACTTTGTCTGCATCTCCATGTCTCTTTACAATTTATTTAGTGGGGCTTTCCAATAATTAGAACTGTTACTGTCTTTTTTCCCCAAAATGGCAAGCTGAACATCTCACAAAAGACAGCTAATGCCAACCAAATTTTCTGACAAGCTGCAAATATTCTAATACACACACATGCACACACGCACACATGTACACACTCATCACTGTAAGGTCAGGGCCTCACATGGCTTTTAAATTCACTTTGTAGGGAAATGTGGCCATAGTGAACACTATCTGTGGGTCACCAGACTGTCAATGTTGAGGGTTCCGGGTGCGCTGAGGGTGTCTGCGCATGGGGTATTATGTTACAGCTGCAGGGCAGTATCCCTCAGTGGGACTGGATTGTCCAACACAGATGTGCACGCGAGATTCTTGAGCACGAGAAGGCCAGCACTCTGTCTTTCCCAGCTTTGCTTGGTTTTGTGTGAAAGCCCCTGGAGGTCCTATCAAAAGCCGCTAGTTCCTGTGAGTAGAACCTGCTGTTTATTTCGAGGCTTCATCTAGGTTTTCTTATGTCTCCATATACATTGAGTGGCATTGGGGAAGGATGGCCCTCAACAGGTCTTGAAGACCTGTCAAATGAAAGAGGGGAGCCAAGAGAGAGGGTATGGAGTTTCCCAAAATCTGACGGCCTCCGCTGTCTAGAGTGTGTTCCTACTCCATGCCACTGCCAAACCAAGTCCATCCATGCCTCTGAGGAAGTGGGTCAGAAATAAATATTAGCAGATGGACAAGTTTGGTGACTCATCAGATGTTTATCGCCCAGTAAAGCTCAATATCTTTTGGTATTATCTCAATCATATTATTGTTCAGTTTCATTTTCTTTAGATAATAGTATAATAAAATCATTAATTATTTAAGGGGTTGTTGATGGAGTGGGTTATTTTCCTGTCTTCCATTCAATCTTTATTCAATAAATATTTATTGAGCACTTACTATGTGCTGGTCATGTTAGTCAGGGAGAATGCTATAAAAAGACAAAACGAAAAATCAGACAGAGATCCTGCGGTCATGGGCATACCATTAAACAAGTAATCTCACTAAGGATGTGTAGTTACAACTACAGATTCTGAAAAAGAGAAGGTGGGTCTGTAGCAGTGTTTAAAAAAGGATCTTGCACTCCTGGGATGAGTCAGGGAAGGGTTCTCCAAGGTTATGAAACTAGGACTATCTTCTGAATGAAGAAACAGAACTTTCCCGGAGTCAAATAGCATAAAGTATTGGCAAAAAAAAAAAAAAGCTTTCCAGCCAGAGGAAAGAGTGCAAAGACTCATGGAGGGAGGGAGTAGGGTGCTTTCTTAGGAATGAGGGTCACGACAGCTGAAACTCAGAGGAAAGTGAGGACGAGCTGAGGCTAGAGAAAAGGAGATAACCCCCAAAGGGCTTTTTAGACCATGTTAAATTCTAAATTGTGACCACAGGACATATGGATTGCCATTGAAGGTGTGTAAATGATTAGGTATATTTTGAAAAGGAAACTGGGTACAATGAGGACCTTACATGGATAGGGAGACAACAAGAAGGCCGTTGCAGTTACTCTGATCATGGACAGTGACATCTGGCACTTGGAATTAAGATAGTAACTAGTGGGTAAACATTTAGGCAACAATGGATTAGACATGAACATGAAAGAGGGAACAGTATCAAAGAACTCCTAGATTTCTGGACTATATGGAAGGATGGAGGTGTCATTTACTGTTGTTTACTAGAATCAGGACACTGGAAGAGGAGCCAGGTAGGAGAGGATTTCATGAATTCAAACTCTGTCTTTATATTATACTAATGATCAGCTGCAAGGAACAGAAAGTCCTACTGAAGTGGTTGAAATAGTTAGAGATGTGTGTGACTCACAAGACAGGAAATCCAAGTCCATCTAAGCCTTGTAAAGAAACTCAATAATACAGGAATTGGTGCAGGTTCTTTTTAGCTTTCTAGTCTACCTACCTTGGTGTGTAGTCCTTTACCTTTTTGTTTATCTCCTTGTGGTTTAAGGTGGCTGCTGTGACCCTGCCTTCATAAATGCATCCCAAGTAGAAAATTAGATGAAGGGTCATGGGTGAGGAGATCTTATCCTAACAAAGATTTCCTTTTTATTTAGGAAGGACCCAGAAATTTTACTTATATCACATTGGCCTCAATTAAGTTTTGTGACCACCTGTAGCTAAATGGAAGATTGGAAATCCAGCATTTTATCTTCCTTGCTTCTACAGGTAAAGTTAGACCAAGGAGGGGGGCATGTAAATAGCTTTTAGGGTTAGTATATGTCTACCAGCCATATGGAATTTGAGGTGCTTTGTGTTACCCAAAACAAAAGGAAAGCAAAAAAGCCCTGGCCAAGACTTTTCATCAGCCAAAACAATGGTTCCTCAATATTAACTACTGGATTACTAGAGGTAGGTGACTAGGGGGACTTAAAATTACACATGATCTCTATGTGCATCATGCTTGAAAGTGGTAGGGAATGGGCTTTCTGACCTTTCTTTGACCCAGCCAGCCTCTTAAGTGGTGCATGAACCTATAGCATCAGCTCTTAATGATGTGGCCACTTTGGACCACATCATAAACTTTAATGCACCAATTATAATGATGGTACTAACCTTCTTGCTTCAAGGGCCAAATCTCATTCTTCCCCACTCATTTTTTCTATGAGAGGAGATGATGAGAACAAGGGTAGTGCTGCTTCATAGGGCATTGACACTGAGGAGGTAACAATTGGTCAGAGGCCTGAAGGAAGTGAGGGGAGGTGCTATGAGGATCTGTGGGGTGAGCACTCCAGGCAGAGGCAGAAGGAGTCCTAGGTTGTGTTAAGCAATTGGATATTGCATAGGGATGGTTTGTTGGAGAGTCTCAGGAAAGAAATGGAATATTAACATTAGACTCTGTTGTTTTAAAAGTTTTAAGGGAACTATGAAAATGATGCACGGGAAGAGTATACTGTGGGACTTTCTCTTTCTACTGCCACATTTGAGCCCTGTGCCCTGTGAGGCATCCTCCTTATGAAGCTGGTTCTAGAATTACATCTGTATCAGTCAGGATAACTTGTGTCAGGGAACAGAAACCTTGACTAATACTTAGCTCACCTGAGTGAAGTCTGGATGTAGGAAGTTCACGGGTTGGTTCAACTCAACAACCTTTGCCTCAGGGTGTTAAGATGACTACGGTAATTTCAAATATTCTCCAGGGGTACCTCAAACAGGAAGAAAGGCAAAGGCCTAAAAGGAAGCCTTTTTCTTTTCCACCTCTTTCTGTTTATCCAGGAGAAAATGAGCTCCTCTGTACATTTCTGCTGGGGCCTCAGGGCTGGCTCTCAGTCAACTGCTCTCCCCTAAAGCTTATCAGCAGACAGGAGTGGGGCCACTATGCTTGACCTGCACTGAGCTTGGTTCATCCTCAGGCACTGAGGGAGGGGTGTAGCTCCTCTGAACTTGTTGTGGCCAAACCAAATTGGTTTCTATTGACTATGGAGGGAGGGGCAATTACTATGGAATAGGTGACCTGTAGTGTCTGCCACACCAGCATATCCAAATCTGGTCACAAAAGAGATGACTTTTCCTCTCTGTATTCTGTCTGTATTCAGAACCTCACCAATGTATTTCCTTACTACATCTAGAGGATGGACTCACCGTGTCCTAATTTGGGTTCCTCCAGAAACTGACCTGGGGCAAGATTCAAGTGCAAGGATTTTCATTGGCAAGGACAAAGAAGTGACGCGTGAACAGAAGCGACACATGGACAGCTCATAAAGAGTGAATTAGTAAAATAGCTACCAACTTGAGCAACTGAAACTTAATCCTGTGGGGAAATGGTAGAAAGCAAGTCTCGGAATTATGTTTCGAGGGAGAAAAGGGAGCTGAGGTACTTACCCTCCAACTCCTTTTGGTTACTGGCTGATGGCTTCTCCCAGCACTTTTGCCTGCACACGCAGGCACTGTGGTCTTCTGTGGTTCTGGAAAAAGCTTCCAAGCCCAGAGCTGCAGGTAACCACTGGTTAAGGTGATCCAAAGCACAAAGCAATGGTAGGGTCTGGGGGACATGGGAGGGGTGCTGACAGCATTTGCTACACACCCCACCTCTAAAGTATATACACCCCTCCCTTGATATGCACTAAAATGCTTTAGTGGAATACTTCTGGCTCACATCTGTAACTCAGTCAGTATTCACCAGAAACTGCATGCTCCTCAAAATACAGATGGGCTCTGATAATTTTATTGACACAGCATTCTGCACAATACTGTGTAGGAGCGACTGCTCTCTCTCACGCACAAAGAAGTGGAGACTTGGCAGATCCCTCTCAATGAGCTCAGAGTCAGCCCAGTGAAAAAATTTAGTGTTCCAAATTCTAGAACCGTAATCACATTTTGGGTCTAGAGATTTCCTTCTGTTTCCTTTGACTCCAAATGAAAGAAGCATAACAATTTTTAAAGTCTTTATATGGAGCATAGGCTGTTTTGGTAAATGTGGAATAATTCATTGAGGATGTAAGGAATGTTGAAGAGGCATCCTGAGAAAACCTTGCTTTTGATGTAATCTAGTTGGATGGGTTATTTTCTTTCCTCCTGCTCCCCACCCCCAGTTCATTTTTGCCAAAGTAAGTTTCCATATGTTTTATCTAAATGAGTCACATTCAGAGAAATCATTCAAATGATCTGTGGGCACAGATACTTTTCTTTCATTCGTGGCTTGCAGGTGGGTGGTTATAAGGAGTGGAAATGGTGGTGGGCTCTTCTCCAAACCTCAGATCCTGTAGCTTGCTCTGATTCTCCGAGCTTCTCTGTGTCTTCAACTTTATTCTACACCAGAGGGAAATAGCCCTAGTAAATTGCAAAGATTATTCAATTTCAGTCCACTTTAAGTACCCTTTAAGGGAGACTGCACTCATGACTTCTCGGGGGTTAGGCGATGCATCTTGCTACGAATAAAGTGCTGGTTGAGAGGTTTTAAATCACATTTGTAGCTTGGGAGACTAATATTGGAGACAGTTCTCTTCCTAAAAAGTAATGCCATCTGTGTCACTGACTGTACAGAGCACAAGGGGTGGGGGCAGGGGGGGTGATCAGAGTTTATTTCAATACATGATAGAATCATTCAAAAGGTATCTTTCAAGGGACATAAACACCTTACCTGGCTTAATAAAGGTCCTCATTACATTTTATATTATGAGCTGAGAGGTGCAGTCGTTCTCCCTACGGCACTTTGTCTTGGTCAATGTGAAAACACACAAATCTGAATGCACCTGAGGCAATGCATTTGATCTATGCCTGAAAAAAAAAAGGTCTCTGTTGACTGAGTTTAACACTTTATTTGGTGTTCACCCTTCTAATCAAAGGTTATCTTTATGCATTAACATTTATGGAGCACTCACATATGGATGGCTTGGATATGCTGTATTCTTAGCATTTTTTTCTCCATTTTGGTTGATGTTCTCAAATGAATGAGTATATTTTTAATTGTTTTGTGGATTGCATTGCTACTTGGGTTCAATAATCTCCGTGGTCCCTTGGAAAAGACTCAGTTCAATTGTATACACCCTCACTGAGCATTGATTTTGTGCTCGATGCTGGGATAATAAACTAGCCAGTCTGTCTGGAATCTTGCACATTTACTAGTCTCTCATAGAGACCACCCACTGCTTATTCTCACTGATATTTCACTTTGTTCCAGAAAGTGAGAGGAGAAAAAAAAGAGAGGGGGGGGGGCAAGGAAGGAAAGAAGGAAGGAAGGAAGGAAATTGGGGCTCTAAAAATTTGAGATCATTCCAAGTTGAAATCATGTCTGTGATAAGAACATAATTGAAGTGGATGCAAACACCTCGTCTTTCCCTTTTGTATCTGTGAACGTCAGTCTGTTGGACGCGTTCCACGTTGTGGGCAGCGTGATACACCCAGACTCCTGCAATTTCAGCTCTTCCAATGTTTCTAAAACTGGTGAATGTGAAGTGCTCATGTCCAATCCTGGCTGTTTCATTTGTGCTTCAACAACCTCAGTGGCTTGGCGGAAATCCGTGTCTCACTCTCCTGTCCTTCTCACTCGGTTCCCTTGGGGGCAGAGTAGGATTCCTTTAGCAACCACTCAGCTGACCCTTGTTAGGTTCACTCGTTTCATGGACCCAGCTGTGTGGAAGCTTATTATGATCTACATAAACAACAGAAGTAGGTTAGGGTCAGTGTGTCTGCCTAGATTGCCATCGTTATTTTTTAAATGTATTTATTAATTAGACGCTCCTTATTTCTAAAGGAGCTTTGTAATGAGTTACAATGAAATAAAGGTAAGTAATTAGATTCATATAACAGGGCTAAAAAAATGAAAACTTATGTAACAATGAAATGATAAACCTAGGCTCATAATAGCTATTATAATTCAACACTGATTTTAGTAGTGGGTTCTTAAGCAATCAAGTTTTAAAATGTAGTGAGGGCCTAAACTTTCATTGCACGATGAGAAAAGAGTACGAATTCACCAGGAGGCGGGTTTTCTCTGTAGATCACTAATTCTCCATTGAGATTTATTACACTAGTTCTTGCTTACAGTCAAGGACTATTGACCACTTTTGACAAGAAGTTTGTTGGTTCATGAAGAAGAATCAGGACAGTTTTTAGTTTCCACTTCATCTGAGCTGCATCTTTTATAGGCCAGAAACACGGACATGAGCTTTGGGCAGGACACATGACCACTGGCCCACTTCATTTCATGCCAAGGTGGTTTGCGTCTCAGGCCCTTAAAGGCCTCACCACGGGCTTTTCCTGTGAGCGTATCTTGTCGTGGTTATGTGGTTACCTGGTTACATGGAACAGCCTTCGTTAGAACTCTTTTTTCCCCCAAAGAAAGTTTTCCTTTATTTTTTCCCTTTAAATTATTTTCTCAGCTTTATTGAGATATAATTGACACGCAGCACTGTGGAAGCTGAAGGTGTACAACATGATGATTTGATACGTATTTCACAAAATGATTACCACAGTGAGGTTAGTTAACACCTCCATACTTCGTATATCTGCCTTTTTTTTGGGTGGTGAGAATATTTATGATCTGCTCTCTTATCAACTTACAAGTATATAACACAGTATTATTAACTATAGTCATGCTGAATTTATTTGTCTTATAGTTGGAAATTTATATCCTTTGACCGAAATCTCCCCATTTCTCCTGTCCTCACAGCCACTGGCAGCCACCACCCCACTCTTCGTTTCTGCGAGTTTGGCATTTTTGTATTCCACATGTTAGTACGCTTATACAATATGTGCCTTTTTTGTCTGACTTTTTTCACTCAGCCTCATACTCTCAAGTCCTTCTGTATTGTCACAAATGGGAAGAGTTCCTTCTTTTTATGGTTGAATACTATTTCTTTGAATGCATATGCCACATTTTCTTTATCCAGTCATCTATTGATGGACACTTATGTTGTTTCCACATCGTTGGCTACTGTAAATAATGCTGCAGTGAACATGGGGGTTCACATATGTCTTTGAAGTAGTGATTTCGATAAGAGATTCTTGAAATTGCCTCTCCTGACTCACCCTCAAAGGCCCTTGGAATAAGAATTGGTGGGCTCGTTGGTGATTAGGTCTGTCCCTAAAAGTCTCTGATTATTTCCTGGGAAAATTCCAGGCCTACTGAACAACCTTGGCATCCTGAGAGTAGTGTGGTACTCTGTTCGCCAAGAGATCACGAGCGATGTGTGCTGCCGCTAGATGCTGGTACTCCAGTTGCTTGGGAGATGAGAACCGAGCTTCTGGAGAGACCCTCAGAATTAGGTATCATTTCCTTTCAGCACTCAGTGCCACAACTAATTTTGGTAATCTTTAGTGCTTGACAAAAAAGTTCTTCATCATGAATATTTAGAACCTTTAATTTCTAAGGCTCTGCCAAGTGCAATGACATCACAAGTGAGTAAGACCGTGTGTCCCAGCTTCAAAGGCTGACAGATAGTTTGGTGAAAGCAGCAAATCGAGTCTGGCTCAGAGCCATTTATGCAGCAGACATAGAACCCAGATACTAAATGTCAAATATTATTTAAAAACAAAAGAGCATTAAAGCAACAGAACATTTTACCTGAATAGATGATACTGTCCCAGGCATCAGAGAACACAAGAAGGAAAGATCAGAGATGAAAAATATATGAAAAACATTTAATAACTTTCAGAACATATGGAAATTAATGATATTCAGAGCCTGCAGAATAGCAAGATTTTTCATCTTAAAATAATCTTCCTGCTGATGCACAGTTACTGGATGGCTCCCAAAATGCCACAGAGAAAATCAGATGTGAGCAAAAAAAAAAAATAAAAAAACCCCAAAACAGATTTCTGAGAATCAGAGAACCAGGTAGTAATAAAGTAGAATTATTGGTAACGAATTGAAGAGACAGTAATATGAAGGGAGCACCAGATTGGGACGTGGGTCCATGCCCCAGTTTTCTGCTTAATCATCCTGATTAGTTTTGCACAAGATTTGTGTCCTTAATTTCTTTATTTGTAAGGTGGAGTTTTATTTTATAAATTTTCAATGTATATTTACATCTTTAAAACTGTATAATCTGTGCCTATGACAAAGACTTAGTCCCCAGAATTACTTCTATCAAAAGAATCTCTACTGAAGTGGGTAGAGTTTCACCCCGGACAACCCAGTGTTTGGAAATCTATTAAGATTTGTAGCAGAAGGAAGGACTGCTCAACTTCCAAGCTCAACTACCACTAGAACACACTGCCTGCAGAACAGGGGTGGGGGAGAAAACAGGAAGAGAAAACAGAGCTAATCCATGGAAAGCTTATATGTAACCACATCATCCATTTATTTTCACCTACTTCTGCTTGAAATGGGGATTACATCGAGTAAAAAGATTTAGTGGGGCCTGTGCCACCCCTAATCCCAGCAGGGAGATTTCACCGAAGACAGGCTTCTCCAGTTTAAGAGAGCGAGGAATGGGGGAGGGGGAGAGAGAGAGAGAGAGAGGTCTCTATGTCCCTAAGGTCTGGGTGAATGCACTCAACAATGACATATCTGATTCTCTTACACTCATTTACTATAATTGAATCAGAGCTTCAAAATCCTTGAACTCTGTCTCTTGTTTAACCCCAAGACCTACTGGCTAGCAGAATGCCTTCTAGACAGGACAAAACCAGAAAGCTTTTAGCTGACCCTGGATTCAAGAGTGATAGACCTTGTTCTAATAGCTCTGAGACCTGCAAAAATCACCAGAGTGTTGGGAGGTCACCAGTAGATTTTTGAATTATTAACACATGTTTAACAATTAAAGAAAGACATTGATAGGCTATCAAGGCAATTAATTATTTAGTTGTACAAAGTAAAGAGAGGAAAAGGGACTAAGAATTTTAGGTTGCAAAGGCAGTTATGTATGAAATGTCTATCTAAAACTTTACTTACCTGAAATCAAGTCACGTCTGACTCCAAGCCCTCAGTCCACAGGGCTAACGCAAAAATTAATCTCAGGTGTTATTATCATTTTTTCTGCACCCTCTTCTAGAGTCATGCAAAAGTCCTTATTGAGAAAGGGTAGGTCTTATATGAAACTGACATTTGGAAGCCAAGTCTACATAAGTGGGTCTGGCTGTCAGGGACTCTGCTAAACCTGAGGTATGCTCTGGGGCAGGAAAAATCTTGCCAAAGTCTGGGATTTCTTAGGTGTACCCCTCCCCTCCATTGCCTCCAATCTGGCAAGGAAGCCAGCTATGTGTCTGGGAACCCAGAAGTCCTCCACCACTTGAACACACTCAGCTCCATCTCATTTCTCTTATTTTCCTGCAAACGCCTTAACTTGTCTCTCCAGTTCTCTTTAGAATTTTCAAGAAAGAGTTCTTCCTTTATTTATTCTGGAAATACTACATTGGTTTCTTTCCCTGTGCACCTCTGAACTCACCAGAGGCTGGCAAAGATTGAACTTCTGGAAGGCAAAAGTTAATTAAGTTTCTCCTCTAATGCCAAGATGTAACTGAAGATTTTAGACAATGATTTTTATTTTTTGCTTTTCAGTATCTATAATCATATGCTTGTTTTTAATTAGAGTGTCACTCCTATGACATCAACAACTTCAAATACTTTAATGGGAAACGTTATAGATTCAATAGGGTTTAAAATTGTCAGCTCTTTTGATATTTACTGTAGGGTGTATTAATAGAGTGAATGTGTTCAGTTGGTGCCATCAAATGGAAATATGGAACAATAATTTGTAAAAATCTAGTGGTGTCATGTATAAACTGATCAGGTATTGGAGCAAGGATCTCCAGGACAGAGCCCTCAAAATTACTTAAAATAAATTGTACTTATTTTAATACACTAAGTGACAATACAATGGAGAGAGAAAAGGTTGAGTTCAAGTACCAATCAATTGCATATCAAATCCTGAGCCCGTGAGAGGTGTTTCTCACACTATAGAAAAGGGAAATTGAGCATGGAGCAGAGGTGAGAAATGTTCCTTAGTAAGGCAGCGAGGCAAGAGACCAGGAGCAGAGATGTGGCATGCACTAGTCAGCGAGCACACGCACAAGCTAGTGACGCACCCTGAAATGCTGGCTGTGCCAGCAGGTGATTGGTGGTTCCCAGTCCACCTTCTGAGCTCCAGTGAAGATGCTAATGCAACATATTTGTTATGTAAATCTGAAGCTATAGTCTTTCTCTGTGTCTTATTATAAAATAGACAAAGAAAAGCCCTAAGTAACCCTTCAAAAGTGCATGATTTATTCTGTTCATTCTTTTCTAGATCAAATTTGACACCTACTGCTCTCTTTTCCAAGGCTCTGTTTGGTATTTATGATGGCAAGCAGAGCACATTGCCTTCTGGGCTCTCACACTGGAACTGGGTTATATATTACACTACAGGCAAGAAGAGAAAATATATTTTGTGGTAGCAATATGGTGCCCTTTTGGTCTGGCCGTAGGGACAAATCAGGGCACACAGACATAGCTTTCCATCTGAAAGACACCTTAAGTGATAGTTACATGGATTGAAAAATTGTTATTTAACTTACAACTTGAAACTACCACTATCAAGTTTTATGGCTAAATGAGATGCTCTGGAGTGACATACGTCCCAAGTCTGAAAACCTGGAAGTCATGAACTGGCCACCTGAAAACTGTGAGGACATGTTTCCAGCTCCAGAAGAACAGGGACATAGCAGAAGATGCAGCTTCACTTTGCGCTCCTCAATATTCTGATGGCAAAGGAAAATGACACACGTAACTCACTCAGTGCTGTAAAGTCTCCACCTCATTATCATTCTTGTTATTTTTTAAGAAGTGCACACTCAAGACCATCTTCTCAGAGACTGAAAAGTTGGGCAGCACACCACCTCCTCATTACAACTGAGTGAAGATATTAAGATTTGTCCACTGCCTGAGAGATGGGAGAATATAATGATTAAAAAGATGAATTCTGGGATCAGCCAACGGGGGTTCAAATTCCAGCTCCACTGGGCAGTAGCTCTTTGACTTTGGGCAAGTTACTATATGCTCTGTGGTCAGATTGAATGAGTTTATATATGTATAAATTATACACATATACACACATATAAACATATTTATATACAAACATGCTGTCTATAAATGTTATATATTTAGAACATTCCTGGCACATGGTTAATACCACGTGTTCACTATATATTTTAGAAACAGAAGTAAGGTTTTGAATATTTACCTCAAAAATTTTAGGGACTGGCTTTGAGTCACTGTTAGTAAGTTTTTGATCAGCATCAACCATTATAAATAAAACACAATGACTCCTTACCTGGAAGCTAAACAAGCAGTAGGATAGAATTTCAATGTCCTGTTTAGATTGGCATTTCACTTCTGATCCCTGGAAGAGATTTGTTCATTTCTGATCAATTTATCTTCAAGAGGAGGTAAATCTTTTCTAAGTGCAGGTTTATTGAGGTCAATTATAGAATTATAAAAACTTTAATGTAATAAACAAGTTTATTTTTTTCTTTTAATTAGTACTCATATTTCTTCCCCCATGTTAGCAAATGAACAGAAATTAAAATGTCATCACGTTTCTCTAACTTTGAAAACCAAGAGTCACTAAAAATAAAACAAAGCACAACAACAAAACAACACCACAAAACAAAAACAATTTAGAGACCTTTTCTCTTAGAGGTTTTCATTCACAAAACTCTATTGTTTTCTTTCTCCATTCACTTCCTTTGGTGTATTAAATGCTTAACACAGTGCAGATGTTGACCAAGAAGCCGTTACAAATGTTCCCCATGAGCCCTCTAATTTAGCTCTCAAGCTATGAGGTTACCTTAGGAAAAGAAATGTGGGATTTGATTTCTTCGGGCAGCCCCTGTTCTGGAGCAGGAGGTAAGACACAGAATAAACAAACAAACAAACACAGAGCATTTGGAGAGACAAAAGAATGCCCAGGGAAGGTAAGAAGTTTTTGTTTCATCTTAGAACAACACATACAATCAAGTGCTTTTAGTGCAACAGGAGTTTAGGATTGATTAAAGTCCTACAAAAAGGTGAATGCATGAATAAAAAATAGATTTTAGTATTACTCTCCAAAATAGGTTTGGACTAGTTTACGGGGTATTGACAGTTTGAAGGGCTCTAACACAGTACAGCCAACAAAGGTAGAGATTCGGAATCTGGTCCCATGAGGAGGGTTGGAGGGTGGTGAAGATGGTAGACCTGGTACAGAGGAGGGGAAATCAAAGCTGTCTGCCTATATTAAAATGATGATTTGGAAACAGGGAAGTAAATTTGTTTTCTGTGACTCCAAAGATCATAATTGGCACACAGGTGAAAGTTATAGCAAATTAAATTTTAACTCAGTATAAGAAAGAATCAAGAAACAATTAGAAATATCCAGGAAGTAGATCCAGTTGCTTGGAAACATAGCTGACGTTCCTGTCAAATTAGCTCTTCTGACCAACACAACAGCATTTAATTATCTACCAGTGATTCTTTAGAAGATCACACTGAGTGGAAGGTAGGTTTTGCTTATCTCTCAAGTCCCTTGAAACTATAACATTCTATAAATTATGAAATATTTTAAAAATCAAGATTTTTTTTGCCATGAACAAACAAATTGCAGTCTAACTTTCACAGAGGAAAAATGTATGTGGCTTTTCAAAAGTAGGATAGACAGAAAATTGGTCTATTTTCTCAGTCTTCAATGGTATGTGTGGACTTCCTGTATGAGCACTTATTAGGCACCCTTTACATGCATAAGAAAACCTCCTGTGGTGGGCAGGTGTCATGATTTTGCGGGGACACAGCATGTGAACTCCCTCCCTATGGTTTTGGGAATTCCTTTACAAGCCCAGTGTAGAGGTTAGTCCTACTTCTTAGTTACAAAAACTAGTTTCAAGCATCTAAGACTTACAACCTGGAATCCATAGATTAGAAGCACTTGTTGGAAATTTGTAAGGGTTGTGAGGATTCTTCTCAAGGGGAGTAGGGGTTTCAGGGAGAGGTCCTGGAGCAGCGGAAGCACCAGTGTTCGGAGTAGTGCACGTGATCCAGGTTGCAAATCTCTGTGGGGCACGATATAGCATCTAATGCCTGCTGGTCATGCCAGGGCCATCCTCACCAGATCTGCAAAGCGATTTCAGGCATTGTTCCCAAAGGAAAATTCCTAAACCTCATTCTCCAGCCTTTTCAAAATTTCTGTGAGATATGCAATATCTTTCAGTAATTTCTTCTTATTTAAGTCAGTGGATATTGTTTTCATACGACAACTCTGAATGATACTTAAACCGGCACCAGGACTGGGTACAACAACTGCCTTTCAAGAAAATAGGGGAGTCTAGAATTTTTTTTGTATGTTTTGGTTGGGGTTGAAGGCTGTGAAAATCCAACTGTTTTAGAACAAGTAGAAATCAAAGATATGTGTAGATATAGAAATGTATACCCACACCCATACATGTAACCTTGAAATAGGGAACACACTAACTATATTCTATTCTCCTATAAATAGAATACTGTTTTTCTTTTTACCTTTTGACCTTTTTTACCTATTTCTCTCCCACCTGTCCATCCCCCACCTCTGGCAATCACCAATCTGTTATCTATATCTATGAGTGTGACAATTTTTCTTTCTTTCTTTTTTTTTTAGATTCCACATATAAGAGAGGTAATATGGAATTTGTTTTTCTCTGTCAGATTTATTTTGCTTAGCATAATGCCCTCAAGGTTCATATTTGTCACAAATGGCAGTATGTCATTCTTTTCTATGTCTGGATAATATTTTATTATACATATGCTCCGCATTTTATTTATCCATTCACCCATCAGTGGACACTTAGGTTGCTTTCATGTCTTGGCCATAGTAAATAATGCTATAATAAACATGGGAGAGCATATATTCCTTTGAGTTAGTGTTTTTGTTTTCTTCCTGTAAATACCCAGAAGTTGAATTGCTAAATTATATGGTGTTGGGAACTGCCCTGCCTGGTTTCAGAAGCTGTAATTCCTGGTGGCTAAGGCTGAGTAAAAAGACCTTGGGACCATAAGCCACGTAGGAGACAAAGCTCATCTTCTTTGTAGGGGCACCACCTCTGTCCCCTTTCTTTTCACCCTGCTTGGCCCTGGGCAGATGACTGGTTAGCCAATGACGGGTAAGATTCCTTAAAAGAGGGATGACCTAAGACAGGCTTGGTTGTGATGGGGCCCTCAGGGAAGGACTTGGGGAGTTATAGAAAAAGGGGGTGATGGACCGTCACCCCTCAGCTGTGACACTGCCTGAGTCCTCATTCTGTCTGCAAGCAGTCTCCTAATCTCTTGGCTGCCTTACTTCCCCTGCCTGACTTAAGCCTGAAACAATGCCTTAAACTTGAAACAATAGTGGAGGTGGGTGTGGTCCTGTGCTGGAAAGGGCGGGTTCCCTGGGTTGATTAGGCCTAAGAAAGAATGCATAAAATCTTACAAAACCTACTTTGCTAATACCCTCAATTTAAATGATAAGGGTCCAAGCGTGAAGAGAGTTTGTTTCCCAAAGTTTTATGGCCCTTTAACTAACTGACCCTGACTTAGAACAAGCACCTAGAGTTCTTTGAATGTTATTTATTGTTTAATCATTTCTGCCTAACAATGATTGATGAGCTTTATATATACACCCTGCATTCCTATGTAAATTAAAACCAATAAAAGCTTGTCAAGGCAAGAGTTGGGGCTATCTTTTCTTGATAGAGTGGCTGCGCCATCCCTTTTCCTCCACAGCACTCGATAGGCCACGTGAATTTGTCTCATCTCATCCACAATGCTTGCAGACACTGCTGGCTGGGGTCTGTATCAATATGGTAGTTCCCATCTTAATTTTTTGAGAAACCTACATACTATTTTCCATAGTGGCTGCATTAATTTACATTCCCATCAACAGTGCAAATGGTTTCCTTTTCTCCATGTCCTCTCCAAGACTTGTTACTTCTTGTCTTTCTGATAATAGCCATTCTAACCCGTGATATCTCATCATGGTTTGATTTGCAATTTCCTGATGATTAGTAATGTTAAACATCTTTTCATGCACCTGTGGGCCATCTGTATTGGCCAACGATTTTGACACAATTGTGAATCAAGTAACAACTGGGAAAATCACTGAAAGATGTCTAAGTTTAGACCTTCTAAAGTCTAAAAATTGGTGTAGCAGTAAATTCTCGGGTAGCTAGATAAAGAAAGAAAGAATATAATATTACACAAATTAAATTGATTAACATGGGTGCTCTTTAACAGAATTCTGGATTCCATGTGCTAGTTCAAGTGGTGGGGAGCGGTTCCAGCTGGTTGCTTGTTTTAGCACTGGTCAAGGTACCACAGTTCCCTTGGCGTTACATAGAAGAAGAAATCCCAACTCTTTGAAGATGAGAATGTTTGACTGGGTTTATCATGTTTAATCTACATATCCTAATTACTGTATTTTGCTGTGTACACACTTTTTTGCCCAAATTTTTAAGGGAAAAATAAAGATCGACCTTATACATGGGAATCAGCACTAAGATAGGGGTTTGCATTATACACGGCAAAATACAGTAAGTCTCACTGATAAAAATAGCAGTAAAATACACACCAACAGTTTTGTGAAGTCCTACAGAACCTGTTTGTTCTCCATGGGCTGAAGATTTAGTGAATGATGTTGACGTTTAAATGAGTTCTCCATTTTGAAGGTGGAAACCAGAAGGTGGTTATGAAGGTACCCTACTAGACAGCAGAGCTGGCATCAGAACTAGAATTTTCTGATCTCCAGGAGGCTCTGGTGATGGTCAGTTGGTCATGGGATGGTAGGATAGAAATGAATGGCAGCCCATTAAAATGTTATTTAATTTTTATAACTGCACAAGGGTAGACCTGGTGAACAGAGGCCTGATTAGCGACCAGAATAGAGGCACGGCCCTGTGTTGGGCTTGGGTCTCAATTTATAAAGCTGACTGAGTAATGACATGGAGAAGCTGATAGCAATGAAAGGTGTTTGTTACTTCCATTTCCTGAGAGAAGGATGCATGCCACGCAGGGCCATAGGGGGAGCATGAGGCTTTTTTGCTCTAGAGGCAGAAGCAGGAGAGGGGGTGTTTCTTGGCCATGGCTCTTATTGGGGTTTCTGTGGGAAAAGCAAGTCAGTTCTGGGTAAATAGTTTATGGTTGGCCAGTTTGAATAATGCCAGTGGGCTCTGAATTTACTGGCATATCAGTATGACTTTGTCAAGTTTTATTTTAACCTTTGTTAGGATAGATCTAGCGTAGTCTTTACTCTGTTTTAGGCTTGAGATCGTAAACATATTTTGTGGCTATGTCCTCAGTTATGAAAGTATATCTGTGATTCACATGCCAGTTGACAGAATATTTATAATAGATTTTTCTCCTGGAGTGGTGGTGCTTGTAGTAGGAAGAGTCAAATTGGAGTTTTAGAACTCATTCTCTCTGCGGAAACAAATGAACACAAAAAAACAAGAACAATACCCCACCGCTTGGGCAAATCCCAGCATTAAAGGTCACCATCCAAAACCTAAACAATGCAGGGACGGTGATCCTATTACACACCCACCCAACTCACTAGTCTGGCTTATGCTGAAGATGGTTTGCTTGATCAGGAAGAAGAGCCATTGCAGCTTCTGTTCCAATATTATCTCTTGAGGCAATCAGTTGACACCTGTAGTTGTAGGCATGCAACTATTAACACAGTGAAATCCTTTTTCTCGCAGGAGTCAGCAAACTTTTTTTAAAGGACCAGACAGCACCTGTTTTAGGTGTATGGTTCCACATGATCTCTATCACAGCTACTCAGCTCTGACACTGTAGGACAAAGGCAGCCATAGACAACACATAAGTGAATGAATACAGCTGTGTTCCAGTAAAACTTTATTTACAAAAATAAGTAACTAGTCTCTGGGCAAAGTTTGCAAAACCACTGCTCCATCTCAATAACCTGAGGACATAAAAAATGGTTTGCTTTAACCAGGATAGGACACTGGTAATCTTTGCCAGTGAGGCTGGGGCAAAGGGTGTTCTAGCAATAGATTCATGCTGAGACCAGAGCAAGTTTCCTCCAAGATCATTTCAGCCCTGAGATTCCACAGCTCTCATGTAAATACTTCTGCCCCCTTCTCATCATATTGAAAGGTGCAGAAAGAGACACTATAGCACTTTATTTGCCTATTAAGAGTTTCTACCAGAAGCTAAAGAAGTACCATTACACACTGCTCTCAGAATGTTGGTAGAACCTGCATTGTACCCATACAATTAAAAGGTTCCATTTTTAGTGATTTTCCAAAACAAACAAAAAAAAACTAATCTGATCTAAGGTGACTCAGTAAATTCGCCATTAGAAACCAAACTTCTAGCAACCTATCCTTCTAAAAGTGAAACAATAAAGTCTGCCTCATCTAACATTCTACCACATCCATAGCTCTTTTTCTGTGATTTTCAGCAGTGCAAAGGTAGCTCATACACACTCTGGTTGGGAAATCAGATCTGGTGTTTCCTTAGAGGACACCAGATAGGCTATCTTATTCGTAGTCCTTGAGACTCAGATTTGAATGGGGAAGAAGCTGAGTTTTTACTTAGTTACGCATTTCTAAATTTCAAATACGAGAGCACTCCTGTGTAAAAGAATGGCCAGGCTATCACCACCTTTCTAACAATACTTCTCTATCGAAATCTGATCTCTCCCCAATAGAGACATGACACGGGTTCTGAATTACTGTGTGACGATGCTATCAGTCACTGGGAAACTGCTAATGTGTCCCATTTAAACAGACACATTGGATTTCAGACCAGCACAGGGATGGAAAGCAGAGCTGACAGCTGCTCCATCAATCATCTTTCTAGACTGTGCCCTGCAGCTGTTTAGCATTATCACTTATTTACTGTTTAAAATCACTTTATAACAATAATTCAAGAGCCAGCATGACCACAAAGGGGAGAAAACTGGCCCTTGAGGTCTGGGGAAAGACTGTGGTCAGATATATGTTGAAGCTTATGTTGTTTGAATACATCTCATTACTCTGAGTGACCCTTAGTCGGCCACATTAAAGTGATCAAGCTCACCGCAGAGTGACTAAATGGAAATATACAGCCCACTTTGCCTTTAAACCCTTCTCATGAAATTAAAGTGCTTAAATCCCTGAGAGAGAGTTCCCTGATTCCAGAGCTCAATGGCTGTGTCTTAACTGGCTTAGCTTTCAGTCTTGGTTCTTATATACTACATAATTAAGATTGCTGCATGCAAACTTGATACTGACTTCTTCCCTAAGAAGAAGTGTATCAACCCAGTAAATTTTTCTCTTAAGCCAATTTGTGACAAAATGAAGCAAGTAAATTATGAGAGAGGGAGAGATCAGGTGCCAGAGAGAGAAGGAGAGAGAGAGAGAGAGAGAGAGAGAGCTGAAGATGACAGTGACTTAGGCTTTGTTTACTTATAAACGGGCTTGGGAAATTTGAGCATTTCAGTCATTGTCATGACTGCTACAAACCCACACAGGTAAATAGACAGTGGTGAGACCCATTTTACTCATTAAAATGGCTGTGCCTGGTCCAGCACCTTGTGAATATCAATTGGACCTCGGGTTTGAATTGGGTTTGAAGGCAGACTAGCTGACCACATAAACTGGAACGAGGCCACGGAACTTCAAATAACATATTCTAAAGTGAACTTCCCATTCATTAACCAAGGTAGGGTGAAGGGAAAATATCGTGGGCGAAAAATGGGGAGAAATGCTTCTCTTTGTATCTGCCCCAGAGCTAAAGAGCATCCCCTGGTTTCTCTCAGTGTCAGGACTAGAAAGTAAAGCACACAAAAATTCAGGGACATTCCACTGGCAGTCTTGGGCAGTCAACCTTCATCAATCTGTGTAAGCCATAAAGATAAAACAAAAAATTTGGGGTTTTATGTATAAAAATCAGCTGTTAACTGAAAAATTATTTGTGAATGGATTAGACAAGGGTTTATGGCATCTATTATCTGTGATTTATGGTTTAAATTGCTTTTTGTTTACATTTGAATGAGATAATTCACTTTTTCCCCCCAATGGATTTAGTTGCCATCAGATGTTTTCTTTTTACTCTGTGAAACTTGAACTTAAAAAATTTAAAGATGCTCTAGAAATCTTGAAAGTTGAATATTTTTTAAATTGAATGTATGCTTATTTTCAGAAAGAGGAAATTTATTTTGAAAAACCTAAGTGAAATGAACACATTTAAATATCCAGGGTTTTAAAATACTTCTATTTGATGACTAATATACAATTAGATAATTGCACAAGTTCTTTTGTGTGGAGGCTCTGGAAAGTTGTGGGGGAGGGGGCTTTAGGGGGTGGGAAGGACATGTACCTTGCTTCCCCTAATCTTGCCAGCTCTCTTTCTCTTATGTTTATCTAGGGAGTGGAACTATCAGGGGATGAGCAAGGAAGCACAGTTGGCACCCCAGGCAGTGAACATTGACCTGAAAGTGTGGGTAAGGGCAATTCAAATAGTTGAGGGTGGGAGAGAACAGATAGATGAAAGAGCAGTGGTGCCAGGTGAAAGGGGAAGTTTCTGTCCCCAAACCCAGCCCTTCTGTGGACCGGAGTCCTCACACATCAGCTGTGCAGCCTTAGTGCTCCAGCTGTGACTGAAACGATCACTTTGCACATTCATTAACCAAGGACCATGTTATCAGGCACGTCCTTGGGAAGGTGGCAGGAACATCATTCACACACAAGAGGATCAGAACAATGGTCCAGGTTAGGTATACTTTCACCTGGCCAAGGGGGATTGAGAGGACTGTTTTGGGGGTGGGGACTGACTCCCAAGCAGAGGTAGGTGGCCAGGAGGCAGGGGCATATCATGTGGCCCAGGCTGTCTGTTGTCCCTGGATTGGCTAAGACTTGCTGTCTCCATGAATTTCAGTTTTCCTTCTTTGCAAGTGGCTGATGAAACTGGTGGCTTCCCCGGAGCTTGTCATTCCAAGAGACCCAAAGGAAACAGTTTCAGAAAAGGCCTTGGTTAAGGAAGGGGAAGACCCAGACCTGGCACCCAATCAGCTGGCATTCTTTCCCCAGAACCAACCCCAAACCCCTTCCTCTCTTCTTTGGAAAATGTCTCTGACTGCAAATGGATTCTCTGAGGTACAAGAAGGTATGTGGTTTCCTGTAGAACATGACTGAGCTTTGGGGTCATCCCTAATATTTATGGGGTTCTGAGCAAGAGTACAAATGGCAGCCCCACAACCAAATGCCTGACTGAATGTTTTTAGTGGAAACGCCAAGATACAAACTCTTAAGAAAAAATTGAAAATAACATGGATTGGGAGATCTGGCTTTGGCCTGTTTCTCACTGTGCTATCCGTGGGAAAGGCACCACTCTTCACCCAGTGTGTTAGAGTACCTCCATCCAGGGCGCACATGAGAATTAACTTGGGTCACTCATAAAAAATACTGTTGCCTGGGCTCCAATCCAGAATGATTAATATTGTGGGTGGAGTTTGCATAAGGTGCTTTTAAAAATACTTTTTAGTAGGATTTTTTAAAAAAAAAGACAGAATCTTTAGAAATCAAGAAATAAAAGACTTAGATGATATGAATGCGTAATAACCTTTTTAATGTGTAATAAAGCCGGGAGTGACAAACTTTGATCCATACAAGAAGGGATTTATTCTCTTAGAACCCTTTTGGCTCTTCCTATGTCAGATTCTATGAAAATTTCATTTGACTGTTCCAAAGTTTGATTTATTCATATCCTTTTCCCCAGTGCTAAATCACTCTGTATTTCCAGGCCACCTTTGCACTGTAAGAGCTTTTCAACTTTTTTGGAAGGAACACTGTAGCCTAAATGCTTTGTTCTTCTAGTTTCATGGTCTGTATGTACTTTTCATGCCAAAATTTCCTGTCCCTACTTAACATTCAGTCATTCTTAAGCCAATCATATTGTTTTTCTTTTCCAGTGTTATTTCTCATTGTACCCTAAAATGCATCCTTCACTCTGGTTTGGCCAAGCTCCTTTTTGCTAAGCTATTAGTCAATAAAATTAATTCATTTAACTGTTCATTCCTTGAACAGATGTTTATATTTCATCCCATCTATCTTCATCTATGTTCACCCTTAAGATATGCAGAGTGGTTTCAAATGCTTGGTACACACACACATACACTTCACACCTGTCATTCTAATAGCCTGGGATGCTAGTCCACCAATGGCTCTAAGCAGGAAAATGACTATTATTCTCAGCCCAGAGAGGTAAGAGCAGAGAAGTATTATTCTTCTGGACTCTTCCATGGTTTGCGTTAATGGAGGTCAACTTTCTAACTTCCATCTTCCTCTTGATTTCTAAGAATTGGAGGAGCCATATATCATGGACCCATGCAGATTAATAAGAAAGAGTCCAGGTGCCTTTGGAATGGTAGCCTTCTGGTTCTTCTAAAACCACAAATACTGCCTAATTAAAAGAATTTGTTGTAGTCCTCAAGGTCAAGCGAGAGTTCATTCCACTTCCCATCTCACCACTCCATTCTGAGATTCCTGCTTGGCTGTGCTTTGAGGGATGGGTCTTGGGCTTTCAACATGGGATAGCTCTCCATTTATTTATATCTTTGAACTCTTTCATGAGTGTTTTGTAGTTATTTGCATATGGAATCCTATGACATTTTTTAGGTTTATACCTAAGTATTTCATTTCTTTGCCCTGTTATAAATAGTATTGTGTTTTATTTTCAAAGTCCATTTTTCACTACTGGTGCACGGGAAAGCAATAAACTTTGGTGTGTTGACCTTGTATCCTGGCACCTCACTATTTACTCCTTTATTTGTGCCAGGAGGTGTTTTTTATAATTTTTTATTTGTGTAGATTCTTTGGGGTTTTTTACACACATAATTATTTCATTTACAAATAAAGATGATTTTGTTTCTTCCTCTCCAGTCTGTATACTTTTTAGTTCTTTTTCTTCTCACACTATCCAGGGCTTGCAGTAGGATGGCTGAATAGGAGTTGTGAGGAAGGATGTGTTTTTACCTTGTTCCTCATCTTAGGGGGAAAGCATCTATTCTCTGAGCATTGCAGATGATGTCAGCTGTAAGTTAGTTTTGTAGCTGTTATTTGTCAAGTTGAGGAGGATCTCTTCATTGACATCCATCCATTAGTCTATCTATCTATCTGTCACCTATTTCATCTTTATTGAGGTACAATTGACAAATAAAATTGCCTACATGTGATAGGATTAACAATGTATTCACGATTTTATTTGGTGAGGACATTTAACTTCTACATAGAAAATTTTAATTTACAGTGTTACCAACTATAGTTATCACATTATACATTAGATCCTCAGGCCTCATTCATTCTACAACTGCAAGTTTGTACCCCCTTCCTGCCTTCTTCCTATAGTCCACATTCCTCATTCCCTGGCCACCATGTGTTTGCTCTCTGTTTCTATGAGTTCTACTGTTTTTTGATTCCACATATAAGTGAGATAATGCAATATTTATATGTGTCTGCATTATTTCACTTAGCATAATGCCCTCAGGCTTCATTCATGTTGTTGCAAATGGCAGGATTTCCTTCCTGTTTTTCTTTTTAAAGACTGACTAATACTCCATACATCTATGGATAGACACTTAGGTCATTTCCATACTTCACCTATAGTGAATAATGCTGCAGTACACATGGGAGAACAGATAATTTTTTGAGATCATGATCCCATTCCCTTTGGCTATATACCCAGAAGTGGGATTGTTGGATCATATGGTCACTCTATTTTTAATTTTCTGAGGAACCTCCATACTATTTCCCACAGTGGCTATACCAGTTTATTTTCCTGCCAACAGTGCACAAGGATTCTCTGTCCTCTGTATCTTTATGAACATTTGTTATCCCTAGTCTTCTTGATAACAGACATCCTGACAAGAATGAGATGATCCCTCATTGTGGTTTTGATTGGCATTCCCCTAATGATTACTAATGCTGAGCGCCCTTTCATGCATCTGTTGGGTATTTGTGTATTTCTTTGCAAAAATTTCTGTTCAGTTGCTCAATTCATTTTTAATTAAGTTATTTGTACTTTTGCGATTCAGTTGTATGAGTTCTTTACAAACTTTGGATGTTCATCGTTGTTGGGTACATGGTTTGCAAAGACATTCTCCCATTCCATAAACTGCCTCTCCATTTTGTTGATGGTTTTCTTTGCTGTGTAGAAACTGTTTAGTTTGATGTAGTTCTACCTTTTAATTTTTGTTTGTTGCCTTTGTTTTTGTTGTGAAAAACTCATTGCAAAGACAAATGTCAAGAACTTATCACCCCCTATTTTTTTTAAGTGTTTTTGGTTTCAGGTCTTACATTCAAGCATTTCATCTATTGAGTTGATTTTTTCCTTGTATATGGTATAAGATGGTGGTCCAGTTTGCTGAGAGTTTTTGAAAAATTATAAATGTGTTTTGAATGTAGCCAAATGTCTTTATTCACATCAATTGATGTGATTATATGATTTTTTCTTCTTTTTGCTTATGTGGTAGATCACATTAATTGATTTTTCAGTGTTAAGCTAGCCTTGCATACCAGGAATAAATATTGGTCTTGTGTATACTTTTTATTATACATTGTTGGTTTCTATTTGAAAATGTTTTATTGAGGAGTTTTCTGCCTATGTTCCTGAGAGATACTGGTCTGTAGTTTTCATTTTCTGTATTGATTGGACATTAAGACAATGCTGACCTTATAAAACAAGTTCAGAAGTGTTTTCTTTTTTTCTGTGGGTACAGGTACAGTCCAAGAGGGTGTGGGCATGCAGGGGCGCTGCGTGTGGCTGGTCCCTCCCATGCTCTGTGTGCTCTGGCATCTCTCGGGCTGAGTGTGGTTGCTGCCGCTGCATCTGTCACTTTCAGCTTCCGGTCCGCCCCAGATCTGACTATCGCTTAGCTGGATCCTGGGGTCGTTGGATCCCAGAACACGTATGGCTTTGTCCCCACACCTTCTGAGGGACTCTGAAGCTAGATGCTTCCCGCCCTCTCTGTCTAGATAGCTCACACAACCGTTTCTGCTCTATGGCTCACGTAGTTTAAGAAAACTTATCCACAACTTCAAAATAAGAAAAGAATGGCTGGGTATCCTTTAAGGTGAACTGTGAAGCATTATTGAACAAGCCCTGTTATAATTCATCAGATACTTTAGGGCACCATCTCTCCATTTTTACAACCCTCCAGGAAAAAAATTAATACATTCCACTTTAATTTGACTGTATTAATTTAATACATTAAATTAATTTGACTGTTGTCATAACCTGTCGAATTTTCAGTTGCTTTGTTATGTGGTGATTGGTAACTAAGATGCCACTCTCAGCAAAGGCTTCTAAAATTCCCAGACTGACTGGCCCTCTGAGGGACACGCTGCGTGGGATCCCGATGAGAACAGGCACCCAATGTTCATTCGAGTGAAGGAAGCATTTTGTTAAATTTGAGCAAACTGGTAATGCTAGTTTGTGGAAGTTAACTCTTGGAAAACAAAATGAAGAATTTTAATACATTTCTCTTTAACCAAAAGGAAAATTGCAGCCCAGTTATAAAGAAACCCAGGTCTCCTAAATACTGTATTATATTTTCTTCATGTTTCTTGGTTTGAATATTTTATTTCACCCCAGCTTTTGTTCAGACACCATCTCCTCACAGATACCGACCCTCACCCTCCTCTTTGCAGTAGCACCCCACCTTTTAATGTCCACTCCTGTGCTTTATTTTGCTTCATAGCTCTTCTCTACCCAACTGTATATAACTCTTTTTTGTTGTTCTTGTTATTTGTTTCTGTGTAGAGTGTTAGCTTCCAGAGGGCTCGTGTAATGGCTCCAACCCCTGGAACATTGCTCGGAACATATTTGCCAGTCAAGGAATGTTTGTTGAATTGATTAAAGTGCATTCTTACTATTTTTCAGTCTGGGAAAGAAAGACTAGGGATCTGGAGGAATGCAAGGGTGCCGAGAAGATAATCCTCCAATGTCCTGAAGGAAAGAGCCTTGTGTTCTACTTGGCTGCACTAAGAGAGAGAAAATGACAGGAGGCTAAAAAATGCAGAATAATTTAGGGGGAAACCTCTGTAATGCTGAAAACACTGGAGCTAAATGCCTTAAAAATAAGCAAACAAAAATCCATTAAAAAAACTAAAGATGATATAAGGATAAACATATATTGGGGAAAACACTGGAGCTAAATGCCTTAAAAAGCAAGCAAACGAAAAGCCATTTAAAGAAAGCTAAAGATGTCATTGCCAAGCAAAGACAGACTCTGTGAGAGGCCCCTGAGGGTGGAGTTGAGTCTAATGAGAAAAGAGGGGTTTGGGGGAAAAATTAAACTTAATTGCAAGGTTGAAAAGCTGTGGCATGTTCTTTAAAAGAAGCCAAGGATGTTACCATTTCTTGAGTTATTATAAAGTTGTGTAAATCACTGGAGAAGATTCTTTTGGGGTTCCTGAGTGATACTCGGTGAGAAAAGGAGAGGCCCTAGAAGACTAAATAGGTGTTTTCCACCGTTGTGTGGAGGGTTTTATTGCTGCATAGCTGAGAGTTCAGAGTGAACCTGAAAATGGAAGAATTAACTTGAGGATGAGATTTACTAGAGCAACAAAATATTTGTCTCCTAAGGAAACCTGGTTGGAAAGCAAAGTTTATAAGATTTTAAACAGAAACATACTTTATTTAAAAAATACAAGTCTCATGATTGTTTTAAAATATTTGAACCTACCCCTAAATTAACCATACTCTCTGTAAATCTTGTCTGCAGGGCAATTTTTGAATTTAGAAAAAATAACTTTTGAAAATGCATCATTCCATATGAAATAAAACGAAGCTCCCTTTTGTTTAAATTACTTAGAATAGTGAATTTAGTATTTACTGACACTGTAAATACTGAAGGTTTTCAAGTTCCTCGGTATAATATCAATAAAGAAACATCAGTATCAAAGGCAGCCTTAGATGTGGTTCTCAGTCTTTCTTAAAAATTCTAAAACTCCCAACTTCATGCTGTTTCTTTCTGTTCACTGTTTGTTCTGTGCCGGCGACTCAGCTTATGTTTCATGAGCCATTTGCTGAGCCCAAGGTGCCAACGCTGTGTTTGTCTTTAGAATCTTTTCTTGAGATCCAGGCTGGAGGTAGGGGAGGATCTCACCAGGTCCTGAAATATCACAGGCAATGAGAGTAAAGGTCATGGAACACATGGAAGAACAGCTGCAGCAAACGAGGTACAAACACACACTTGATTCCGAGTGGGATCTTCTTAGCTCTCAGTGCCTTTAACCTGAGAGGGGCTTCAGAAATCATTCAATCTCCGTTCTGACAGCCAATAACAAAGACAGAAATTATGTCAGGTTTTGGGAGACACTTTAAAAACGGGCGTAACTTTATGGATAAGGACACTAAAGCTCACAGAAGTGAAGTGACTTGCCTAATGACCCAGAATGAATTCACGGTAGAATTTGCACGAGGGTGTGGATAATGTTTGCGTAACACTTATGAAAATATTTTGGTGCAGGTAAATCATGGACAATCTGTATATGTCATGATCTTATATGTTTCTGCATGTTTGCCTGACTGTAAGCACTTTGTACAAAATACATTTAGAGGCTTTCAAACTATTACAATTCTTTGGCTCTGTCCAGATAATAGATAGAAAGGAACCTCTTTGCATATGGAAACTAGTACATCGATGTCTCTCATAGTCAGTTTTATTAATGTGATGTATGCACATAGTTTATAACAATAAAAACTTTTCTCTACTTTATTACCACCATGCCATTTTTCTTTCTAAAGGAATGCTTTTCTGGCATTTCTTCTGGAATTTCTACCCACATTTCTGTATGATATGCTATTTTATAGAAATGGCACTGTAGCCTGATTATCGTTAACTTTGTACATTATTGATTAACTTCCTGTTATGGCGATTGAGGATTTAGCTGTGTTCAAGGAAGGTAAGTGTTGGAAGTGTGAGTGTGTGCTGATATTACTTTATTTGGGGAGCAGCTTAATTGTCGGCTGTGAAGGTGGGGGCTCATTTATCTTAGAAAAGTCACCATCTACCTCATTTTTCCATTTCACTTATTTATAGTTCTAGGATACTATAAATACTTCACGTTAGGTGAAGGTGCTGTCTGTGGTTCAAAGCAATCTATTAAAGTATACACTTTTGATAACTCCAGGAAAATGAGGGTGGTGGCAACCGCACAGTTTCTGGAACTCTTCAATTGTGGGTAAAAAGAGGCAGAGCAGTCAGATAGTAAAAGCCCTCAGGCAACACTAACAAAATTAGGCAACAAGTATCCCCAGGAATCTCAATGACAGGTGGGTGAGGATCAACCACCAGCAGCCACAAGAGCTGTGTGCTGTTGGTTTCCATGTGAGGAAAAGTGGAGGAAGCCAAAAGGGCTGTGAGTGCATGTGAGAAATAGGGGAACAGGAGCATCCCCCACATGGCCAGCAGGTGTTCACTGGGAAGGAAAGTGACTGAACTTGAGAGCAGTGGCAGAAGCTGTAAGAGTTTGTTCATTCCCATCACAATACATACACGGGAATGATGAAAGATCAGGAGGCCCAGCTCCCATGAGCTCTCAGGCCCGAGCAAGCATGGCTTCTGTCCAGGACGGCCCCACTCTGAGGAGGAGCCACAGGGTGGAGTGAGGTGAGCAGGGGAGGAAAAAGAGGAATGAAGGAAAGAAAGGGCCCAAACACAGGTGGGCAGGGGGTGGAGTGAGGACGCCTCAGATAGAAGCTCGCATCCGTGTTCTTCTAAAAGTTCAGGAAAAAGAGAAATTCACATGAAAGCGAACAACAGAGCGATAACTAGCAAAAGTTCCGCACACAGTTACTGAAGGATAAAAGGGAATGAGGAGCAGAATAGCATCCTTATGCATGACAAAGCATGCCAGAAAGACACACTGCTTTGTTGTTTAACTGCTTGGTATTAAAGATGAGGAAAATGAGACTTGGAGTTCGGTAAAGAGCCAATTTTACGAAAATTAAACAGCAACAAAGCTGGGATGTGTGGGCCATAAACATTTAGACCTTGTGGATTTTAAATATAATATTTTAAAATATAATAGATAACTTTGAACCCTTAGAAAAACCATTCCTTGTTATGCCTGTGATATGTTAAATGTGAACTCAAACTGGGGTTAAAATCTCCTTTGGGGTGCTATAGGGCAAGAAAATTCTCAGTGCTAGTTCCACTGAGAGTTAAAAAAAGAAAAAAAGTACATTTTAAAGGAAAGAACATTATATGAAGGAGACTCAAAACTTTTTAGAGACAATTTAATGGACATGTATTAGCTATGCATATTGATATTTAATCCTGACCCCCCTAAAGGTATATATATATATTTGAAAGGTTAAATGGAGTGGAAGGAAAATGGGTCAAGAAAAACTGAAGATTATACGTTCTCAGGATTATGTGTGAGTTTGAATTTGTGGTGTGCATCAGAGAGACAGAGAGAGCAAGAGAAGACAAAAAAGAAGACAGGGGAGAAGAGGAGAGAGAGACAAGGAGAGGAGAGAGAAGGCAAATGAAAGACAGAAAAGTTAAGAATGCGCCGTGGCTTTCCTCCCAAAAGCTGTCATTAGGCAAGTGCTCTCATTTGTGGATTTGTTACTATTGAGAAGAGTGTGTGATTCCTCTTGGTCTTAGCTTGGTCTTTAAATTACTTCCTTAAGATGCTGACTTGGTGAAGTCTCTTCCTTGTGTCAGCATCGCCCCTCAGATCACTGTTCTGGTAGCTGTCCTCATAAGATGGGAGAGGGGGAGCAGGGTTTCTTAAGACCTGGACAATCTTCATTTCAAACTGGACCCTCACTGGGGACATATTGGTGGCCCTGTACAGTGAGCCACGAGAGGGTCACTTCAGGACCGATTATGTTCCCACCTGGCTCCATACTATGCTCAAGAAGATTATTTCCCTTAAGAATCCCAGTGCTTCCATTTCTATTTCCCCTGTTATTGATGCTCTGCCCAATCCACCTGTCTCCTTTATCCATCTTCGAGATTTTTGTAGTCTCCATGCGTGAAAAACTACTTCTGGACTCTTCCCGTCTCTCGTGTTACTCCCCACTGTTGTCTGTGTTTTTGCAACGGATGACTCACACTTGCTAATTACAGGGAGGAAAGAATTTCTCAGGGTGTAATTGAAAAAATTTGGTGGGTATAAAATGGGGTAGAAACACAGAGTACTATTTAGAAACATTACCCCTCAACCCTGACATTAGGCAGAATGTTTCTTCACTCCATTGCTTCTTTACAAATGGACGCCACAGATAATTCTGGATAGCCCTCTCTTTAAGAAAAGGCTATGACATCATCTTGATAAAACTGAAAATGGATCTAGAAAAGCAAAGGAAGTCAAAAGATATGTAACAAGAATGCACATATGGAAGAATTCCCCATATATGCCAATACATTTGTTCTCTGTGCGTGGGAGATCCAAATTTACAGTGTGGACAGAACCCACATTGCAACCTCTGAGGCTAACCTGTTTGTGTTACTACAGAGCTTGCAACTCTAAGTCACTCTACGTTGGTACTCTCTGGCTGTTGGCCAGAAAAAGGTTTGAAGTCCAGACCTCCCAGTAACTAGCACAGAAAGCAGTGCTTTGGAAGCATTTCAAATTTTTCAGGCCATTAGGGGTCCATTTGGTATTCTAAGAAAGATAATTTGCTAAAACAAACTGCAATAGTATGAAATAGCAAATGCAGCTCTCCAAGTTGTTTATTACTTATTCCCTAGCGGGCTATAGGCACCCCAGTTGGCATGCATCTCTTTCCACCAATTCTCACATTGTCCTTTGAGTGTTACACTGTCAGAACACTTGGGTCAATCTGCTTTGCGTTAAAGTTGTTTTGTACTAAAGTAAAGCAAGATCGTGTCATAAGGGTATCGTATGAAGCAGGCTTAGTGGGAGAAGCAGGTGGGCCCAAGACCTCATGGAGGAGTCAGTGGGACAAGAAGGGGATCCCTGGTCTCAGTGGGAAAAGCAGAAGAAGAGAGAAGAGAAGCTGATTGGTTGTGGTTAATCAATATTGCAGCTCCTCTCTTTTCAGTGACATTTGACAGAGGCTGTCATCATGTGTCCACCAGTCAGCAAACAGATATGACAAGCAATAGCTGATACCTGATGTTGGGATTTTAGGAAGACGTGCAATGAGGAAACTGCAGCTGTAGCACATAGGGAAGGGACAGAGAGGAGAGAGGATGGTTTGGCTGGGGTCGAATGATACAAGGATTCTTAGACGTTTCAAGACTCATGGCACACAGTGGAGTCCCAAGAAGGCTGGGAATATAACTGAGAATATATCTCAGGGTCTCCTATGTTTCTTCTAGGAAACCATGAAGAGATTTCCCTCAAATAGATATTTACACTTGATACTTAGAAGAAGTCTCCTAAAAAATGTTTCTGGATTGACTTATGACAGGTGCCCAGCCCTGTTGCTATGTACATTTTGGATCTAAAATTTTTGCTGCTGTGGGCTGATCTGAGCACTATAAGATGCTTGACAGCATCCCTGCCCTCTACTCGCTAGACCTCAGTGCTGGGCAACTGCTGCTTCCTCCCCCTTGGGCTGTCCAAGTGAAGGTGAGGTCTGGGACACTGAGTGTGGAAGCTACACTGCTCTGGGCAGGAGTGGAGAGGCTGCTTCTCCTTCTTTTATACTTGATCATTTGGGGTACCCCCCCATTTTTCAGAAATGTTCAGGGAACACTGCACAGTGTCCAGTACTTCATTTTGCCATCTAGATCTGGAATAAAATTTGAACGAGTTGGGGCTGCCCCACAGGATCACTCTCAGTGACAGAAGTCATCTTATTTTAACCCTCTTCCCCTCTGACAATCTTATACTAGACTAGGTTCTTTTTGTTATTCCTCCCTTCTCCATCTTAATAAACCAAACCTTGGTGTTCTCAGAACTTAGGAGGTTGCAGGGCGGAAAGAGAAGCTTCCCAAGAACAACTTCCTTTTTGATTTTTGTTCTTAAAATTCTCAACTCATGGAAGAGACCATGCTGGGTCCTTGTGACAGAAAGTAGAAAAACAAGAGTTCCCCCTTATTCAAGTTTCCATATCTGTGGTTCAAAGATATTAAATGGAAAACTCCAGAAATAAACAATTCATAAGTTTTAAATTGCACACAGTTCTGAGCGGTGTTATGGCCTCTCCTCCATCCAGCTCCACCTTGCCCGGGGTGTGGATCATCCTTTGTCCAGTGTATCCGTGCTGTCCACACTCCTGCCATTAGTTGCTTAGTGTCCATAGCAGTGATCAGATGGACTGTCACAGCATGGCAGTGCTTCTGTTCAAGTCACCCTTACTTTCCTTAGTAATGGCCCCAAAGCGCAAGAGTGGTTATGGGGGCAATTCAGATATGCCAAAGAGAAGCTGTTAAAGGGTTTCCTTTTAGTGAACAGGTGAAGTTCTTGACTTAATAAGGAAAGAAAAAAAATTGTATGCCAAGGTTTCTAAGATCTCCAGTAAGAGCAAATGTTCTATCTGTGAAATTGTGAAGAAGGAAAAAGGAACCCATGCTAGTTTTGCTGTCTCAAACTGCAAAAGGTATAGCCATGGCAGGTGATAAGTGCTTAGTTAGAATGGAAAGGCATTACATTTTACCATTATATGTATGTATTCAATACAGGGGAAAACATAGTATACACAGGTTGGTACTGTCGCAGGTTTTAGGCATACACTGGGGATCTTGGAACACATCACCCAAAGGTGAGGGGAGACTATTATATTTCCCAAGTCACAAGGGCAATAAAAATCTGTGGTTTCTAGAAGTCTGTGGTTTCTGTGACAGTGCCACCTCCCTGCTACAGGGAGGTGTAGCAGTTGTCCCTAAGTATTTTTAGATTCTCACACACCAGGACTCCTGCCTTGGCAGTGACGGTAACGCCCATGCTTGACCCAGGAGTGTAGAGACACCTGCCTCCATGACGATGGCCACGTGGCACTCAGGGGAAGATTGTATATCCAGAGATATAGTCACAGACAGGTCTCTCACCACCCCTGCTCTTCTACAATGCAGCCTGCCTATCTGCTATCAAAAGACATGATCCCTTTCCTCTCCTCTTGGATCCTGGCTGGCCGTAGGATGCTCTTAAAACCACCAGAATCTGGAGTTAAGTGAGAATAGGCTGTGCAGCTTCTACCTGGTTCTATTGGAGCACTAGCTTGGTGGGAAACCATATGTAGGAAGTCCTGTTACCCTGAGATTTCCATAGTGGAGAAGACACGTGTTGATGTTCTGGTTGACCACCCTCTCACAGCCAACAGCCAGCGGCAGCTGCTGGCCATGTGCTATGACGTTTTAAGGATCCAGCCCAGTGGAGTCTTCAGAAGCCTGAAGCCGCAGGCCATATCTGACTGCAGCCACTGTGAGGGAGTGAAGCAAGAGTAGCTCAGCCCAGCCCTCCCCAAATTCCTGAACTGCAGAATCATGTGCAAAAGAAAAAGGTTGTTTTAAGCCATTAAATTTTGGAGTAATTTGTTATGTAGCAATAAGAAAGAATTATTTTCATCTTTCAACAACTCTGGGGCTTCCACATGGCTCTGGGGAGGGCAGGAACCTCTTTATAAACTCAGTGGAGTCCTTCACTAGCCCTGTAGGACAGAGTTCCTGAGTCAGATTGAAAAGATTTTACTTCTGATATGTGATAATACGACTTTTCCTGAATGCATGAGCTTGTGAAGTAGAATTCATACTTGCTATACATAGCTGCTCAATTGTCTTTTCCTTTAGAGTCAGGGCTTCCCTTCCAGCTCCTCATCCTCTCTCTAAAGAGCCTGCTGGGAGGCCCATCCCAGGCTCATCAGGCCTGGCAGGCATGTCAGAAATTTGTGCTCAACATCACCACCATCCTAACTGGAACCTCAGCTGCTTTATCCACTCGTGGGCCAGTGTGAAAGCACATATGCAACTAGTCTAATCTGCACCACCATGAGGACCCCAGTGACCTTTCAGTCTCTAACTGGCCCACATCAGTGACATGGGCCATCAACACCTTTGTGTGCATTGCTGCACACTCTGTCCTGGCATAGTGCTTAACACATAATGCATAGTAGCTGCTTAGTAAATATTGGTTGAATGCATAAACTAATGTTGAGAAAAAGGCAGAAAACATGAAATAAGGGATTTAGGTTAAATTTAGGATTTAGAAGTGGGGCAGGAGAGTTAATAAATGCTATACTTTTTACTTGTGATTGCCTTAACACACACACACAATCTTTCATCTTAACCAAGAGGAACTTCAGTTTCTGTCTGAAAGGGAAGAATAAAGTCAGCCCCTAGGATTTGTCATCAGTGGAGAGAAGCAAAGGTAAGTTCAGATTTTAATTTCAAATTCTGTTTCTCTCTCTGTCAGGTGGATTGTTTGAATAGGTCCTTTCAATAAAAAAAAAGCACACACACAAAAAAGCTAGGTTGCTCTAGCTCTTTCTATTTATTATCAAGTTTAATTAGAATATAATACTCAGGCTTCCAAAGTGTTCCAGTTCTTAGTTCTACAAAGTTTAAATGAAATATTTAATTTTTCTCTTTAAATTTTCCTGCTTAGCTAAGACGTCTGGGTCAAGCACAACACTACATTCAGATCAGATTCCCTTCAAAGCATGTAGATTCTAGATCTGAAAACAAAAGTGGGCATTTACACAGCAGGATTTTATCAACCCAGTGTCCAGAGCTTTCCAATTTTGTATAAATTTTTACAGTCACAACTTTCATCACTTCTGTTGTTGTCAAGTCTAGGCATTCACTTTGGATTCCTACTAATGCCTCTTGATTTTCAATTTGAAAGTATGTTATAAATCAAGGACAAGTTTTCATCTCTACAGGGATGTCCTCTGCATGAATAGCATTTGCACTCTTAATATTTTCGGTATATTCTGTAAAGAATTGGGATAATAATACCTACTTGGTAAGGTTGTGATATTTCTGTAAAGAAGTTAATTTATTCATGTTCTCTTGCCAATGTGCCAAATAAACCGTATATTTGTCCTGTGAGTTCCCTGCATGTTACTGCCCTCGTTGGCTGTACTGTAAGCATTTACAGCCGGCATTGCATAATTCTGCACTTAATTAAATACCATTTATCTTGTTTATTATTTTAACTGTGTTTGTCTCATTTTTGCAACTGGATTGTAAAGTTTTAGACTTCTGTATTTTCAGGGTGGCAAGCATGGTGATGAATGATGTCAGGCTTCCACAAGTACTTGATGTTTTGTTTTACCTTCTTGTTTTCAAATCTGTGTCATTGATATCAAAAGATATTCCCAAATGAACCAATGTCTGACTTACGGGGACCCTCCTTTATTTTGGGAGGGCTGGGCAATGGTGTGCCTCATCTCATAGCAGTTAGACTCACGTTAAAGAGAGGGAAGGCATTTTTCAGTGGAGCCATTTATGTGCTTCATAAAACAAACCAAATTTTCATGAGGAGGGTGTTTATTAAGTGAGCATGGCCCCATGTTTTCAATGAAGCTGGGGAGACATAAGAGCTAATTGTTTTTTATTAATAACAGGACCTCAGATCCCTGGGGGGAGGGCCTGGTGTCATCAGCTAGCCAAGCAGTGCTCAAAGTCAGCTCTGGAGCAAGGAGTTGGAAAGGAAATGTGTGAACAATGCGGCCTAACCTGTCTCCTGATGACAAGACTTCCAAGGAAAACATGTAGTGAATTCAAGCACATCTCAGAATAATCGGTTTCAGGAGATGGACCTTCTACTTGTTGTCCGAAGAGGGACAGTCGTGGGGACATTGCGGGAGGGGTGGGCACTGAAATCAGTGCCCTTGTGCTGCATCTACACGGGGGTTCTCTTCCTGGGAGACATGGGGCTGGCAGCAGGACAGCAGGTGGTCCCAGGCATGGAGTTTGGAGTCATGACCTCTGGCTGCACATTTGGTTTCCCCACTTCCTCCCCGAGTGACTTGGAGCACTTTGTTTAATCTTTGTATAGCTGAGATCTCTCATTGATCACACTGAGCTGATACTACCTCAGAGGATTGTTGGGATAATTAAATAGGGTAAGGTATTAAAACCTTCCTGGTAGTTTTTAGCAATAAATGGAAGTATTAGACTTCTTATGTCTGCTTTGAGACCTGCTCCCATGACATGATGGTTTTCTTGCAGAGTCTCCAGACGTAAAGGGACCCCGCGTAGGAACTGTTAAAGCCACCATCCCAGATGCAGCACAGGGCTGGCTAGAGGGACCTGACAAGCGGGGGCCCAGATCAGACCAAAGAAACGCTGTTTCTCTGGGGAGCCGAGAGATTTTTCTCCCTGTGTAGCAACAAGTGGCTCTCTGGGCTTCACCAAATGAACAATAGTACAAAGAGGCTTCAGACGGATAGATGTCACTCAGGTTCCTTCCTCCTTGCTTTTCCTTAGGGAGTGGTTTATACCTCGTGGTAAATCTGCACATACATCATGCTCTTCTTATTGCAGTTTCTGGGTCAGACTTCATGTGCATAAGAATAACCATTTAGTATTTAGTCATTGAAGCATTTGGCTGGTCCTACTCACCTTCATGGAACTATAGATAGGGCTCCTTGGTGGGAAATCTCATCTCCTTTCTAAGGCAGTTTAGCAGAACAGGATGGTGTCCTTTTCTTTGAGTTTCAAATATAAGCTCTCCGTCTTGCTCTTTATTCTGACCACAGAGCACAGAGGGATTAGGGTGCTGGGTACACTTGCTGGGGGAGATACTGTAGGTCTGGGTGATGGGTAGACTAAAGCCTCGAGGGGCCAGGCAGTTTCTGTGGGTTTATACAGGATACTGGGAGAGAGAAAAACAGATCCTTTCCATCATGCAGTCTTCCTATCTCTGATGGGTATGCCCTGTGGAGTTTCAGGCAGTGTGAAATGTTAGAGACTTTAGCTTCTTTTGAAAACGAGGACACCATGAAAGTAGAATGACTTCAGAGTGAGAACGTGTGGGGAGAGAAATGGGGCTGGCGGAGGCTGTGAGTCGTTCTGTGTGCACCCTGGAGGCCCTCACAAGGCCTTCTGGAAAACGTTTCATCATGCTCCATGAGAGCATTGTCAGTTATGGATTGCTGCTTTCTCTTGGGTGGAGGACACTCCTCCCTGCTCCTCCCACAGACGTGGCGTACATTATTCCATTTTCAGCCTGTGTTCAAGTGCAAAAAGCCCTGCTCTCCTATTTCCTGAGACTCCACAAGCCTGCAAGTCTGCTCACACTCCTCTGCCTTAGGTAGTTAGGAATCTGTGAGAGGCACTGACTGGGGGCCTGTTCACCTCAGAAAGCATTTATGCAGGAAGCCAAAGTTCCCCAGGACCAGGCAGGAAGAACCTGGAACTTCCATGACTTGGACACAGATTATGGAGCATCTTGCTTCCTCTGACCCAGCCCAAGCTTCTCTTCTAACTAAAATATAGGCAGTGGCCTATTGATTGCTGAGATATGTTTTAAAAAGCATCTGGATTCAGGCAATTAGTTCCTGCTTAATGCAGAATGTCAAATCAGGGCCACAGATTCTCAAATTGATCAATTGACATTATTTCCCTCTCATGGCTAGATGTGGACTCAGGCCAAAGGGAGAAATAAAGCAGAGTAAAAAAATTAAGAAAGGAGAACTGAAGATTTATTAGGCTCCCTAAAGAAATACATTGTTTATCCATTCAATTCCTAGTAATTGCTTATTTATGAAAGTGGCTACTAAAAGAGAAAGACAATAGCAAAGATTCTCTATAGTAAAGAGGGGATATCTGTTTTGTTTTTAATTTTATTGATTATGCTATTACAGTTGTCCCATTTTCCCCTTTTATTCCCCTCCACCCTGAACACTCCCTCCCACCCTCATTTTCTACCTGCCATTTATGCTACTTATTTCCTGTATCTTTTCCCAAATTCCCCCTCCCCTTCCCCACTGATGATAACCCTCCATGTGATCTCCATTTCTGTGATTCTGTTTCTGTTCTAGTTGTTTGCTTAGCTTGTTTTTTTGTTGTTGTTCAATTGTTGATAGGTGTGTTTGTTGTCATTTTACTGTTCATATTTTTGATCTTCTATTTCTTAGATAAATCCCTTTAACATTTCATATAATAAGAGCTTGGTGATGATGAACTCCTTTAACTTTACATTATCTGGGAAGCACTTTTATCTGCCTTTCCATTCTAAATGATAGTTTTGCTGGATAATCTTGGATGTAGGTCCTTGCCTTTCATGACTTGGAATACTTCTTTTCAACTCCTTCTTTCCTGCAAGGTCTCTTTTGAGAAATCAGCTGACAGTCTTTTTGGGGACTCCTTTGTAGGTAGCTCTCTCCTTCTCTCTTGCTGCTTTTAAGATTCCTCTTTAATCTTAGGTAACTTAATTATAATAGAACTTGATGTGTGCTTCCTTGGGTCCAACTTTTTTTGGGTCTCTTGGAGCTTACTGGACTTCCTGGAAGTCTATTTCCTTTGCCAGAAGGGGGAAGATCACCTTCATTATTTTTTCAATAAGTTTTCAATTTCTTGCTCTTCCTTTTCTCCTTTTGTCAGCCCTATGATTTGAATGTTGGAATGTTTCAAGTTATCCTGGAGGTTCCTAAGCCTCTCCTCATTTTTTTGAATTCTTGTTTCTTCATTCTGTTCTGGGTGAATGTTTATTTCCTCCTTCTGGTCTAAACTGTTGATCTGAGTCTTGGTTTCCTTCCCATCACTGTTGGTTCCATGTACATTTTTCTTTATTTCACTTTTCATAGCCTTCACTTTTTCCTATATTCTGTGACCATACTCAACCATTTCTGTGAGCATCTCAATTACCAGTGTTTTGAACTGTGTATCTCTGATACGTTGGCTATCCCTTCGTCACGTAGTTGTATTTTTTTTCTGGAGCTTTGATCTGTTCTTTCATTGGGGCCTTTTTTTTTTTTTTTTTTTTTTTGTCTCAGCATGCCTGTTATGTAGTAAGGGTGGAGCCTTAGGTATTTGCCAGGGCGGGGCAACCTACTCACTGCATTGTGACCCTGTCTGTGGGAGAGGGGTCTGAGAGGGAACAGTGCCACTTGCTCAGATCTCTGCCAGCTTCCAGTCTCCTCTGCTGCTACCCACAAGCAAACTGAGCTCTTCTGGTGTTGCTTCTCAGGTGGGCGGGTTTGTGTATGTTCTAGAACCCTGTGGCTCTCCCTAGCGAACTCTCCTGTGAGGCTGGGAGTTTCTTTCACCACCTCACCCCCTACAGGCTTTTTGAGTCAGAAGCTTTGAGGCCCTGTTTCCCCACATTGGTGCCCAGGGGTGTGTGGCCCTTTTCATAACCCATTGTTCCTCCTGGTTTGTCTGCACACAAATGCCCAGTGTGGGCAGTCCAATCTGCAAGCCACCACCTTGCCATGAGTTCTTTCTGCTCGGCTGCCTGTCTCTACCCCTCCTACTGCCAGTCTGGATGAATGTGTCTCCTTTAACTCCTTGGTTGTCAGACTTTCACACAGTTTGATTTTCTGTCAGTTCCGGTTGTTTTTTAAGTTTGTCATTGTCCTTCTTTTGGTTGTGTGAGGAGGCACAGCATATCCACCTATCCTCCCATCTTCTCCTGAAGTGAGCCAATAATAATCAGGGGATATGTGTTTACTGTAAGTAGATGGTGTTGTGTTTCCAATGTTAGAGATCCCAGGTCATAAAGAAGCACAGTGGAGTGCCTAGGTTGTAAAATTAAAGATGGGCTGTCATCCATTATGAAGGAGAATTTCACTAAAGCTTCCACAGAAAGCTGCTCTGGGTAAGAGGAGTTACTGGTTGAGACAAAATTGCTCTTTGGAGCTGAGTCCTGGGGAGCTAGCATGTTCATGTGTTGCACTGCAGAGTTCAACTTTAAGATCAGTTAATCATAATTTCAAACACAAGTTCATCACATATGACCTGCATTAAAAACTGTGTAACCTTGGGCTTGTGTCTGAGCATCTCTGATTATCCTCATCTAAGAGGAAAAACAGCATCATGTTTTGAGAATATGGATTTTGCAGCTAGGATGCTGGTAGGAACCCCAACTCTGCCACTTTCTAGCTGTGGAATCTCACTTCACTTTTGTTTCCTTCTCTGGTGAGATGAGGGTGATAATGTGAGGCAGAATTGATGTCCAGCACAGGTTGCCCTGATGACCTGAGTTTACCTTCAATTAGGCTTCCTGTACTGATAGTTTGTTTTCTTATTGTTGAGTTTGGAATATTTGTTATATATTTTACATACAATCCTTTACAAGATATATGATTCGCAAATAATTCCTCTCATTCTATAGCTAGCTTTTTTATTCGATTAATTATATATTTTGAAGAACAGAGGTTTTCATTTTGATAAAACTGAGTTCATCAGTTTTTTCTTTGATGGATCATGCATTTGGTGTCAGCCAAGGAATTTTTGTTTAACACAAAGTCACAAAAGTTTTTTTCTATGTTTTTTCTATGTTTCATGTTTTTAGATTTTACATTTAAGCCCATGAACCACTTGAGTTAATTCTTGTATCTGAGGAGACTGATGGATAGAAATTTATTCTTTTTGCCTATGGACATTCAACTTTTCAAGCACTGTTTATTCTCCAGCAAATTACTTTTGCAAATTCTTTGAAAACCAGTTGTCTGTATATGTGTTAGTTTATTTCTGGGCTGTTTATTCTGTTCCACTGATGTCTTTGTCTCTTTTTACATCAATATCACCCTATCTTCATTACTGGATAATAATAATAAGTTTTGAGATGAGATAGTGTTGAGTAGTCCAAATTTGTCCTTCTTTTTAAAAATCGTTTTGGCTCTTCTAGGTCCTTTGCATTTCTATGTGAATTTTAGAGTTAACTTGTCAGTTTCTATAAAAATGTGAACTGGGATTTTGGTTGAATTGTGTAGACTCCATAGATCAATTTGAGGATGGTCAACAGCTTAGCAATACTGAGACTTCTGAACTATGAACACTACAAATCTCTTTAATTAGGTGTTCTTAATTTTCTTCAGCCATGTTTTGTATATCTGTGTACAGATCTTTTAAGTACTTCATCAGGTTCAGGTTTATACTCCTATATTTTACATTTTCTAATGCTGTTGTAAGTGGCGTTTATATTTAATTTTAATTTTTAGTTGCTTATTACTGGCTACAACCTCCAGTACAATGCTGACCAGAGAAATTGAGAGCAGTCTTTTGCCATTAAGAATGATGTTTCTGGCCCTGGCTGGTGTAGCTCAGTGGATTGAGCGCGGGCCTGCGAACCAGACAATCGTGGTTCGACTCCCAGTCAGGGCACATACTGGGGTTGCAGGCCAGTTCCCAGCAGGGGACGCATGAAAGGCAACCATACATTGATGTTTCTCTCTCTCTCTCCTTCCCTTCCCCTCTGAAGATAAATAAATAAATCTTAAAAAAAAAAAAAAAGAATGATGTTTCTGTATATTTTTTCATAGATGTGCTTTATTAGTTTGAGCAAGTTACCTTTTATTCTTAGTTTACTGAACTTGTTTTAAATCAACAATATATACTGAATTTTACAAATTTTTCTGCATCTGTTGAGATAACCATATGGTTTTATATATATTTTTAGTTTGTTATTATGGTGCATTACATTAACTTTCTTTTTTCAGCTTTATTGAGGTATACCTGATAAATATCTATATTTTAATTGATCATTTGATATATGTACACATTTGAAAGGATTCCCGCCATCTATCACTTCACATATTTACCTTTACCTCATATATTTACCCTCTTCTGAGAACATTTGAGTTCTACTTTCTTAGTAGACTTAATATAGTATTTTGTCTATAATGACTCTGTTATATACTAGATTCTTAGACCTTATTCATCTTATAAACTAAAGTCTGCACCCTTTTACCAACCTTCCCCCTACCCCCTGGCTATTGTATTCTCTGTTTCTATAAGTTTGATTTATTTTTTTAGATTTCACATATGTGATAGCATGGGGCATTTGTCTTTCACTATTTGACTTATCTCACTTAGTATAATGTCCTCCAGATTCATTCGTGTTGTTGCAAATAGCAAGAGTTCTTTTTATGAAGGCTGAGTAACATTAGATTACATATATCTATATATCTATATCTAGTTCACATTTTCTTTATCCATCTATTCATTGATGAATACTTAAGTTGTTTGCATACCTTGGCTATTGTAAATAATGCGGCTATGAACATTGGAGTACAGATAAATCAAGAAAATAATTCTATTTCTTTTGGATACATACTCATAAGTGGGATTGCTGGGTTATATGATATTTCTATGTTTATTTTCTTGAGGAGCCTTTGTACTGTTTTCCATAGTGGCCATACCAGTTCATATTTCTGGGACCTTCAGTAAGTGCACTTTAAAGATTTAGTGGATTCACTGAACAAAACATGAAAAATATGATTTCTTCATCACTTATTCTAAGACGAATAAACAAATTCAGATATCAGGAAGCATGCTTAAATCCAATTTTTTACTCTCATTTAAAACATCTCTGCTTTTTGGGTTGTACATTTATACAATAAAAAAACACATATTTCACAAGGGTTTTGTAATAAATGGTGGTGGTACATTTACTAATAGAAAGCATTATCTCTAACAATTAATAGAGTTTGTACTATTCCAAGAATAAACCTTGAAAACATAAAAGAAACATTTCTAGTTAATTGTCACAGTTCTGTTTGTCCTTTGGCAAAGTAATTGCCCAGTAACTCATTTTTATCTGTGGTTTAGACACACTTCAATAGCAGTAGCTTGTTCCTGACTGGAGACCAAATGGCTACGCTGTTACGTCAGTAGCTAACAGGTGACTCTCAGGGGGTAAACATGCAGAGCACGTGTTTGGAAGGGGCAGTGGAGGACAAGAGGGACTGGACTGGCTTAAACTGATTGTAGAGAAAACATTTCTCTGTTTCAGAGGCATATCCGCCCATGGCTGTTTATAAGTCAGTTGTGATCCTGTTTGGTTTTAGGTGCTACATCTGCCTTATTTCCCCTTCCAGAACAGCCCCTGTGATTCTGAGGAGAGGATTAGGAACAAGAACTGTACGTAATCATGAAAATATTTCTGGGGCCCACGCCTGCTGTACTGCAATGCTCTCCTCACTGGTCTTGTCTCATAGGCACAGTTTCAAGGCTGTTGTCAAAGTAGCCTTCCCCACAGTCATTTGTGTCACGTTGCTTAGAAGGAAGTTATTGGACATGTGGACACACTTCCCCTCTTTGACGCTCTGTAGGGTTATCGAGTTCGGGTATCTTGAAAGCAAATAACTCTCACCATGGGGAGGAAAAAAGAAACCCCATCATATTTTATTAAGCAGGTTGTGAAATACTTAATTCCTTAATGGTATAGTTTTGTGGGGTTTTTTGCAGCATGCTTGCAAAACAATCCCATTTTTAAATTTAACTATAGATTATTATGGAAATACTATTTTTAAAGTCAAGATTTAGTTCAGTAAGTAATAGATTATATTTATTGAAGAGAGAGAATTATTTTATTTCTGTGTAGCTGGTTATAATTAATTGCATTTAGGTTGACATAGTCAACTATTCAGACCAAGTTTACATCTTAACGATGGTTTCCATCAAGTTGTAGTCATTGAAATATTTACAAGAAAGCTGTATGTTCCAGGGCAGTATTCCTCAGGTACACAGGTGGTGGCCATGGAAGTCTGCTGATGGATCATAAAATGAGTCTAAATATTATGATGTTTCCCATGTATGTCTCGTAAGGGCAAGCATGCAATTCCACTGATGCTTTTTCTTTTCAATGGAAATTGGGGATGGATAAGTAAAGCAAACCATTGAGGTCTATTTTTCTTTATTATTTTGGCTCCGTTGGTATATGCTACAGTCAAAATTGTTTGAGACCCAGCTGTCCAGGGTCCATTTCCAAACTAAAACCACAAATAAACCTGGGGGTGTTACCTCTTATGTCCTTACTTGGAGATGCTCGATGCTTTGGACCACAGTGCATGTGCCAAGTGGTTGAGGCAAAGGTTTAACATTGTGTAACTAATCTCCCAGCTACTTTGAAGCAGAGTCACTTTTGTTTGTTCTTTATGAAATATTTGATAATATCTTAAAGATTACCAGGGTTTGAGGAAAACAGTTTGGGAACTGAGGGTCTAGGGGAAATGAAATCCAGATCTGCATGCAATCACAGTCTGCCAGTCATAGCCCTAAAACTTGGCTACATAAACTATAAATGTGACCAACCCCTTTCAGTTTGTTGTTTGGCTATTTAAACTATGATCATTTGGCTGCGGTTATTAAAGAATGCATACTGAGACACCAGTATTATAAAAAAAAGACCTACAAACGGCCACCATGCATGTACATATGGCAGTGTGCACATTACACGCATACACACAATTTTGCAGGGGAACACGTCACATTATATTTAATGGGACAGGCACCCCCTAGAATAAGTCATATATATGTATATGTATATTATATGTATAGTATAGGAATATATTCATATGCATATACACATGGAAGTAGGAAATAAAAGTGAATCCAATATACATGTTTGACCAGAGTAGGTAATGAAACTAAATACAGCTTCCCCTTACTCCTATAGGTGAGGGCACAGGGAAAACAATTTCTCTCTCCTCCAACTTCAAAAATGTTTTCATATGAATAACTTTCTTCTTAAATGTGATGCTGTTTAAAATAATTTAATAGATATCTTTTCTCCGTGGAAAATGTACCTTTAAGATTCATTCCATTATCATTAACATTAGAAGCTTCTAGTGGTAGGAATCAAGGATTTAAGATAAACTTAGTAAAGATGACATGAAAGAAGATTTTTGAACTTGGGATGGTATAAAGTATTCTTTCCACCCAGAGGTAAAAGTCCTGACTTCCATGTAATTTCTTTCTTTCTTTACTCTTAGTTCTTATTTATGCATCCCTAAAAATATAGGGTAGTTTTTCCTAATTCTGACATGAAGATAAATTGAGTAATTCTATATAATTTCTTGCTTATTGCATTTGACATTGTGTGTAGGATTCATCTATGCTGTTGCAGATAGTTGTAATTTGTTCATTTTTATGGCTATGTTTTATTCCAAAGTATGAATATACTATATTTTATTTACCCATTCAGCTATTGATGCTGTCTTTGGTTTTCACACTTTTTTTGGAAGAAACCTCCATCACCGAGTGGAGTGGCAGCTTGCTTGATGACCACCAAGATCTTAAGTGCGATGTGAGGAACAGACCTTTGCTGTCTGATGCTACTGAGACCTTGGATATATTTGTTACTATAGAATAAGCTATTTTATCCTAAATGATGTAATGAATAATAAAAAATTCTTTCCCTGAGAAAATTTAGGGTTGCTTTACTGCAAGTGCTATCAAACATTCAAGGAAGTAGAAGAACTCTGATTTAACATAAACAATTACAGAGGCAGAGGAAGACAATTAACTGGATGTAGTGGGCAGAATAATGGCTCACCAAGGATGTCACGGCCTAATCCCTGGAATCGGTGAATATGCTACTTTATATGCAAAAGTGACTTTGTGGATGTGTTTAGGTAATGGTCTTTATGATGGGGAGATTTTCCTAAATAATCTCAGTGGGTTCAGTCTAATTACATGACTTTCTGAGAGGGAATCATCTTTTCTGGCTGCTGTCAGAATGGGATGTGGCCAGGAGGCAGGACCAGAGAGCTGTGCCACAGGAGGACTCTGACCTGCTATTGCTAGCTTTGACAGTGGAGGCTGAGGATTTCCAGGTGAACCATTTACAAATAGATACCTCTGAAAGCTGGGAATGACCCTCTGTTTAGCGCCAGCAAGGAAACCAGCAGCCTTGGTTCTAGGACCTCAGGAAACTGCATTCTGCCAATATCCTGAATAGTAGGAAACCAATTCTTCCTTAGAGCCTCGAGAAGGAATGCAGCCTGCTGACACCCTGATTTGACTCTAGCCAGCAAAGCCTGCACCAGATGTCTGACCTCAGAACTACAAGACAGTAGATTTGTCCTGTTTAAGCACTAACTTTGTAGTGGTTTATATCAGCAATAGAAAACTAGTGTACTGGTATAACCTTGAAACCAAAACCTGGCAAGAACATTATAAGAAAGAAAAATATCAGCCAGTCTCATTTATGAACATAAATTCTATTGTAAACAAAATATGAGAAAACTAAATCTAGCAATATATGTGAAAGGGAAAAGATTTATAACCAAGTTGTGCTTATATCAAGAATACAAGGTTGCCTGAAAAATCAATCAATATAATTCACACATTGACGAATTTAAGGGATATCATGTGATATTCTCAATGGATGCAAAAAAAACCCCAAAAAACCCCAGTTGGTATAATTTGACATCCACTTATAATTAATAAGGAAACTCTTAGAAAATGAGGAATGAGAAGAAATTTTCCAAGCTTAGTATATATTATCCATAAAACCATAGATTAAATGTTATACTACACTGAATTACATTAGAAGTTTCCTTCTTTGGAAACTTTGAAATTGGGAACAAAACAAGAATATTTGGAATCACCACTTATATTCAACACTGTTCTGAGAATCCCTAGGCAACACTGTATTATAAGTTTTAAGTATTAAAAAGGAAGAAGCAAACCATCTTTATTTGATGTATGTTCATATATGTAGAAAATCTAAAAGAACACACAGGAACCATTAGAACTTAAAATAAAATCAATTCAGTTCATTGAGTAAAAAGAAATAAAATAAATGTACACTTTTAAGTACCAGGAACATACAAGTGACTAGTAACATGTTGTAAAAGACATGGGGAAAATTATAAGACTTTTTCGGAGACATTATGTACCATATTCATTGTGGTAAGTAAGTATGTATCATAGTCATTGACTGGAAAACAATGATTTGAAGATGTTAATTTTCCATAAACTAATCTGTAGGTTCAAGACCATCTCATCAAATGTCAATAGAGAATAGTTTTGATGTAATTTGACAAGCTGATTCTGAAATTTACATAGAAATATAAAAGGCCAATAATTGAAAAAATACTCCCCTACCATTTATTATAAAGCAATAATAGTATTAAAAAGTCTACAGTTCACATAGGAACAGAAAAAATAGACCATTGGAACAGACTAGAGAGTCTGGAAACATGTATGAAGACAATTGACTTGTAAAAAAGGTAGCATTATGAAGCAGTAAGGAGAAGAGGTATTTTCAAATTCCACAAAGGGAAATTTCAGTTTCACCCCTACTCACTCCATATACAAAAAGCAATTCCAGGTAGATAGTTGACTTAAACCTTAAAGTCAAAGTTACAAAGACTGTGGAAGATAACATGAGAATATATTCTTGTCCTCAGGATAGGAAAATTTTAAAGAAGACCCAGCAAGCACTATTCATGAAGGATATGTTGTTTGATAATTTGCTCTCATGTTATTTCTTATTCTTCTGCTCTTTCCTGTACAGTAGGGGGTTGATCCCTGGAAACTATGGTGCCCAAGCTCTTTTGATGGCTGGCTTCTGGCCAGATTGGACCAGTGGAATCCAGTGATGAAAGCTTGGCAGCAGGGAGAAAGAAAGGAGCTCCCACTCTTCTTTGAACTTTGATGGCCCCTCTGGCAGTGACTTCATCTCCTTTGTGATTCGTGCTCCCAGACAGTCTCTCTTTCCCATGATCCCAGCCCATGCTGGATTCATTTCCCCACAGTGGTTACAGCGCCTTATCTCTTCCTCCTTCCAGCCTTGGGGTGATATCCACTTTTTGCTCTAGCTAATCTCCAATTGCTTTAGCATCCTCTGCTTAGCTTTTCAATAATGCCCACACTTTTCCAATCAGTCCTCCATATTAAATTATCTCTGTTGAAACATGTGGAGCATTGCTTTTTTTCCTCTTTTTATATTTTTTAAACTGCCTGCTCTTTGACTTCATGTCTGATCAGTCCAGGAAAAGATCGATACATTCATATTACCTTAAAATTAGAAATTTCTGTGCACCAACAAACACACCCAACATATAGACAGAGACACTGTTAAATATCTTTAAACAGCATATATATTGTAATCCTGAGAATAATTTCTAAAAACCTCTGAAAAACCTACATAAAGTGTGCAAAGATTTGGCATCTACAATTAATAAGGTCTTATGTAACCCTATAGAATTTTATTCTTTCCAGTGAAAAGGAAATAAGCTTTTCTCTGTTATTATTTATCTTTGTGCTATTGATATTGTTTGGCAGTCAGTCTTCAGCCCAACATCTGTTTTATGCTCATCCACAGTGTGCTTTTGCCATGTCACCACCTATCATGCTGCTACTTGGTGCAAGGCACTCCTGGGGACAGTCCACTAGTTACCAAGCAAATAACCACTGTTCAGTTTGATATATTTTCTGTCAACATTTTTCAAACACATATGAGAGAGTGAGAGAGAATAAGTATGAGTTGCTTCAAAATGGAGAACAAGTTTTACTTAAAACTGTCTTTGAAAAACCTTAAATCTTAAATAGCTTACCCAATATTCTGGTAAATATAATTTAATCATTCTTTTACTCCTGATAACTAAGATTGTATAACATTTGTGTGACAACACAGTGGTTACATTTGTACACAAATCTTTGTCTAACAAGTTTCCAGGGGTTGATTTTGGTGCTGGTCTGGGAACCAGATTTTGAGTACCTTGGCCCAGCAGGCCTCTAGGTGCCTTACCACCCTTTTAGGTTGTCTTTAACCCATCTACCCCTCATAAACCAATCTGGGTTACCCTGTTTGAGGGGCCACCTGTTGCTGGCAGGCCCCTCACTGATGCTGCACCTTTAAGGAAGTTTGGAGATATCCACTGATTAACTTGTACCAGTTAAGACCTCATGCAAACTGCCTTTTTAAAAGAGAAAGAGAGACAGAGAGAGAGAGAGAGAGAGAGAGAAAATAATAGCAAGAAGCTGGCCCTCCTAACTGCGAGTGACCAAGGCTAATAAGAAACACCTTGACAGCAGCCCCAGTGGCTGCCTACAGGTAGAGCCCTTGAGGAGACCAGGTGGGCAGACATCCTCCCTGGGCCTGGTACCTGATTCTCCCAAGTCTGTAGTCCCACCACTGTTTGAACAAAATCAGGACACTGAAGCATTCCCCACACCAAAACAGCCTAGGGCTCTGCACAGGTGGTTTTGGGGGACAGGCAGACCTCATCTCACTCAGACTTGCACCATGTATTTTTCTGAGGCTCTCCAAACACCCCCCTTCCCATTGGTGCTGCCTGAACCATCCACAGGGAGTATCACTAAGATTTTGCTTTCTGATGGACTGCAACACTCTTTCCCCTTCAGACCTTTAATGTGAGTAATAAAGATCAGGTTCCTTCTTCAGGAACATTTGGACAGAAGTGAGCATGAGGATGCTGGCTACAAGCTCACCAGAAAGGAAGCCTGTGGGTGTCAGATTTAAGCACCCCACTCCTGCCCCATAGTTACTCCAGGGGGTGTCCAGCTTTTAGACACTTTCTGGACTCATACAGTACATGGAAAGCTCTGGTCATTGAGTGACTGGTGGCCAGATGACACACAGTGTGTCCCAGGGGCAACACTTGAAGAGCACGGAAATACAAGTTGCCTATTATTTCCATATGCATTTGATTTTTGTGCTTGACAATGAAAAAAAAGTTCCCAGATGATGATTTAATACAAATATTTCCAATTCGCTCTGTGACTTTTATTTCTGTTTTCCAGGTACATAATGTGTAAGGTTTTATTAGAAAAAAAATTCTCAAAAAGCTCAGCTTTCAGACAGAGTGCACTAAATTTGCCCCTTGAACACTGTCAGAGTGCACCAAACACGGAAACACATGCACCACATCAAGGCCAAGCTTCCCACCCAAATGACAGGATGAAACACACCTACAGTGTACTCCTTGCTACAACTGGATGATTTGTTTGTCATAAAGACACAGGCATTCCAACCAAACTCTTGGATAGGTAAACTGTAAATGGTTCAAAGCAAATATCACTTCTCTGGAAGTAAGAGCAGAATCTGTGATTCACAGGTGGCTTTTCTGTCTTAAGCCTGGGAGCGCTCCCTGTTCACATCCTGAAAGGTGATATTATTAAAAAGAATTTGTGGGGAGCAGTGTCATGGGGCTTTGCTGGCCACAGGCAGACTAAAGGCACATTAATCTTTTTCTGTGGACAGGTTTTCCCCCTCTTTTTGCTGATTTCCCTCCTCAGGGACCCTGTTGTTCCTTCTCTCAAAATATGTCCTCTTGAAAAAAAATATGGAACTTCTGAGGAATAACTGAAATGGTGGTCTTCTCCTAGAACTGCCATGTTGCTGAAATGATGCAATTCTAAAAATAAAATTTCAAGTAGAAAAATGGGATGGTTTGGGGAGGTGAGGAAATCTTACTATCGATGCCCTTGAAACCTTACACATCAATGACCCAGATCTGCTCATTACCCCACAGTATAAACTTCTGCTCTACACTGTTCGACCATCACTGTACACCCTGGAATGGACAAGGGCTCCTTGTATCAGGGTAATATGTTGTTCACATCTCCAGCAGCTCAGATTCTATACCTCCTCTGATTTTAATCTTTCCAGAGGCCTGCAAAGTCCATTTTGGACTCTGAGTTTCTGACTTAGTCATTCTTGAGGTAGTTATTTCACTTAGGATATATTAAAATATACCCCTCAAACTTCAGTGGTATTTCACTCACTTGCCTTGCTTAAACACACACACGCACACACACACACACAAAGCTCCACACTTTCGTTCTTTCCAGAGACTTCTTTTGACCTGCTTACATGCAGTGATGTGGTATCTACCTTCCTTCTTCAAAGGGCATCATTTTCTTTTAGGATGAGTATGTAGGGAGTGGGTCATTGACTTCCTTGCTAAAGGAAAGGAAGGGCACTGTAGGGCATTTTATATTAGTTTGAGGGTTGCAGTATATTTTTTATACTTTACTTTTGATGAAATTGAAGACTTCTAATTTTTAATTCTTTCTTCTCTTCCTTATTAATAAAATAATCAATAAATCAAGTTGGCTTCTTGTCAAGACCTTAACTAATGAGTTCTTAGGAAATTCAGGAGTGATTCCATTTATCTCTTTTGGGAAGACTATGCCATTTTGTAAAAGTTTGTGTCTCTATGTGCTTCCTATTTTTCTTGCCTAAAATTCTAAAGTTACTTGTTTCTTGTGTTCTTCTCTTTATGATAAAAATATACGGTGCTGGCAAGAGGGGGGAGGGAGACAGGGAGGAAATGGCTGTTCTGCTGAACTTGATCTTATTTTGACTTTGAAATTCTTTTTTGGTTATTAAGATCCTAATTGCTTCCTTTGCATGGAAAGATGGCAAGACCAAGTGTTCACAGTGCTGGTTTTGGAGTACGGGACAGTGGCAGCACTCCAACTCTCTGATCCCCTGTAGCATCATCTGTCAAAGAGAGAAAAGCTCATGTACTTCAAGGGACAGCTGTGAGGAGCATCTGTGTCATGCCCTGGGCATAGCATCTGGTAAAGTGTAGCCACAGCAAATGCTCAGTCTGGTCCCTCCCAGCCTCTGTCTTCAGGGTTGGAAGTGAAGACACCTGCCTTTCAGCCCTGGGGAACTCAACCATCAGCCAAGCCTATGCCAGATCATTTTAGTTCTCTGAACCCTTGTTTATTCTTAAAGTAAATTGATGGATGAGCTGTCCTAGCTGTCAGGAAGCCCATCTTAGCCTTCAGGGCCCTTAGAGCTGCAGGCCATACCTCATATCCTGCCTGCCTTTCCAACTCTGTGACCAAGGTACCTGGCATGCCTACCTGTTTGTTTATATCTCCTGTAACTTCCTACTTTCCAAATCAGTTGTCCAAGTCTTTTCTTCCTCCTACTGAGCCATATACACTTCCCCTTCAACCTCACCTACACCCCTTAAAGCACTCTCTCTTCTTTTGACTTCTCCCTTTGGTTGACCCATATGTACCAGGCAGAACTGGTGGGACTAAAAAATTGAATTTTCCCTACTATGCAGCATCATAGTTCTCCTAGCAGCTGTAACAACATAGAACAATTTTTACAGGATAGACTGACTGGAATTGCTCCTCCCTCTTGTCAGCCTCTGGGCACTAGAAGTTCCCTTTAGCATAGGCTCACCCCTGGCTCTTCCTGTCCAAATGGCAGTGATCAACTTCAAATTATCACCTCTGGTACTACAGGATCTGGCAACTAATCAAACATCTTCCTTAGAGTCTCTATTAAAATTCTGGTAAAAGGGTTCTTTTATGTGTTCTCTGAGTTTTAAGATAAGATCTCTACATACTTTTCCCCATATGTGTTATATTTTGTCATTTCCCCTTCCATCTGTTAGACAATTGAAGTCCTTTTTTTTCTCTCTAAGTTGTGCAGGAAGAGGACTTCTATTTTCCACTAAATCATCTTCTTCTTCTTTGTGGTTGTTTTTTGCTTGCTTGGATTTATAGTAATTATCTTTATTTATGTCTTTGATTTTTAAAAATCAAAATTTTTAGCTAGATCAAAGGCATATGGGTAAGAATTTGTCAAGTGAACAAAATAGACAAGTGTTCCAGGCAAGGATAATCACAGAATTTGAAATCCATTTTTGTTATTATTTAAATGTGGTTTGATTCTGGACAAATTACTTGACCCATGGAGCTTCTATATCCTCATCTATAAAATCTTTTTTTATGTTTCTCTTGGGAAGAATAAAAGAAATAACACAAAAATATAATTTGGTAAACTTGAATATGAATTCAAGTGAAGGTTATTAGAATTGTCACAAAGGAAATTGAAGATAGGCTGTATCTACACTGGAGTAGACCTTAAGGTTTGACTTGTAAATACCAAAATCCTCCTTGCCTGAAAGCTTTCCTCTGGCTGCTGGACCATACTTGGTGAGCAGAGCAAACTGGAGACATGAGTGAACGTAGTCAAGATCAGCCAAGCCTAACCCAGATCAACAGAGCCCTGTGGTCACCTCACAGACTCACGAGCTAATTTGTTGCTCTTTTAAGGCAGTAGATTTTTAAAAATATTTTATTTATTTATTTTTAGAGTGAAGGGAAGGGAGGGAGATAGGGAGAGAAACATTGATGTGTGAGAGAAAGATCAATTGGCTGCCTCTCACATGCTCCCAACCCCCCAACCAGGGACCTGGCCTGCAAACCAGACATGTGCCCTGACCAGGAATGGAACCAGTGATCTTTCAGTCTGCAGAATGATGCACAACCCTCTGAGCCACACCAGTCAGGAAAAGGCATTAGTTTTTAAAACAATGAAAATTATGCAGCAACAGATACTTACTATTCCATGTCTCTTCTCTACTCTCTTGCTGCCTCAGCCAACCACAGTGCTAAGGACTGTGATCACCGCCTCCACATCTGTGTATTTTCTCTCCTAAAGGTCCATGAAGCCTTGCCCCCTGCCAGTCCTCACTGTACACATTAGAGAAAGAGATTATAATAATACATTTCCCTTTTGGAGCAACCTCAGACAGAAAACTGTAAGCATCTGATGGGGGAGGGATCATGGAAATATTAAAATCCCCCAAACTTGTTATGAATTTGCTTTCTATCATTCTAAAATGATTTAAATAGGAAAATATAGAAACTAAGTGAATTGTGGATCCAATTTTAATGGATCTGATGGAAATTTAACATTTTTGTTTAACTAAGACAAAACGTAATTAATAACTATTAACTAGAAATAATTAATAGTTATTTTTTAGGACAGTTGCAAAATAGTAACCAGAAGGGATTCAATGTAAATAGAATCTACCATTCTGATGTGTTGGCCACTTCCCTCCTGCCCCTGTGACAAAGGAAAGGAGTGGGAGCAGCAAGACCTAAATGACCTCTTGGATAACATGTGCATCAGGGAAAGATAGACATGGTTATTGAAGCAGGTGAACAATGACCTTTTCATCTTCCTTCCTGTAAGAGATCCACTTTCAGGGCATAAACCAACCTAGAATTTGTAGGAAGGAGTTAAATTTTCCAGGTGCTAATTAGTTACCTGGCATCTAACTTTATTACCACCATGAGATGAGGAGAAGGTGCATCTATTTTTTGTTTTATCAAGTTATGATATGGCTTCTAATTCTACAAAAGGACATGTTATCAAGCTGCTTTGTCTGTTTATAGGCATGTCAAAACCTCTCTCAAAGAGATGGAGACATCTTGCTCTGTTGTACCTCATCAAATGTACGTTTCAGTTGGAGGTTAATACTTTCAGAAGCCTTAAGATTCTTTTTATTGATGTGAGCAAAGTCAGAGGTATTCCAATTTTTGAACAAGTTGGTATCTTTGGTGGTTCCAATGAGGTTTTCCTAAAGCTGTATGAAAAATCAGGCTGGACAAAACATTTAAAAAAGCTGGAGAAAGCTGAAATAGCTCTTGACAGATGAGCAGTAAACAACATCTTCCAGATTCCCTAATTATTCTTTCCTAGTCCATTGTAGTTTTCCAAAATATTTAGGAAAGAAGGGATAATGGTAAAAACATTGTCTTATTTTTAAATACTTTTCTACATTGGCTTTTAGTTTTTATTCATGAGTAGGTGCTCATGATAATCATAGACTCACTTATGCTCAGCACTGGAAGAGATATCAAAGATTGTATAGATCAACCACCTGATGTTTAAATCCCTTTTCCAACATCCAACTAAATGGCCGTTCAATACCTGCTTGCATACCTGCAAAGATGGGGGGCACACCACCTTGCATAAAGTCCATTACCTCTTTGGACATCCCCAACCACTTAGAAGGTCTTGTATATACTGAGCTCAAATAAGTTTCCTAGAAATGTTTAACGATCAGTTATTGTTCACAGAATTATCAAATATTAGATCCGGAAAGGACTTTCTAGATGTCATATTCCAATGTTTTCCAAACTGTAGAAACCATTAGTGAATTATAACATTCAATTTAGTGGGGCAAAACCAGCATTTTATAAAAATGAAAATGATTATCTGATTATAACACCTGTAGCAAGGGTACATTTGTTTTGTAAAATCTTGTTTTACTTAAAAATATATGCACGTGTCTGCTGGGTTGCATCATTGGTAGTTTTTTAATCCTCACCTAAAGATACATATTTATTGATTCTAGAGAGAAAGAGAGAAACATTGGTCATTTGCCTCCCATATATGCACCCTGACTGGGGATTGAACCTGTAACCTTTTGATGCATGAAACAATGCTTCAACCAACTGAGCTACCTGGTCAGGGCACCACTGGTAATTTTAAACACTTCAGGAGACACTGATGTAGATTACCCTCCTTTTGCAGATGACCTGGTATCAGAAAACTAAAATGACTTGTCCAAGATGCCAGCTGGCCATGGAAACCAGGCTGCTGGCATTCTCTTGACCTACATCTAGTGTTCTTTCTCCTGAAACATCAGATTCTTGGGGCCTTCCTGAACAAGCCTAATTTCCTTTCCATATATCAGTTTCTCAAATATTAGTAACCCTCTTGGCTTCCCACTGAGTTTTCTCTTTTTCATGAAAAATATTCCTATAAAATATGAAACAAAATGGTTTTCAAGTTTTTCACATTCTCATTTATAAATGCTTTGAATTCTCTTTTTTTCCTGCATTGTACTCAGAAGTAAAACAAAAAGACATTTAATGTGTTAGCATGATATCATCTCTATTATTCCAGACACTCTGCTCCAATGAAGGCAATGGAGGTTTGTGCTAGGTTTGCGTTATCATTTTGGGGAGCCTTATCATGTTATTGAGTCTTACTGAGTTTATTTTCAATTCAACCATTTAATTCCACTTATTTCTGAGAGGGAATGGAGGGGGCAAGTCAGGACAGCAAGGAAGGAAGAAAAGAAACTAACATTTAGTAAATGCCTACCATACCCCAGGGGCTTTCACAAATTTAAATTCCCCTCTACAATAACTTAGCATCTTTTCATAGATGAATAAACTGAAGTCAAGAATGGGAGAAGAAGTAACTTGCCAAGATTACTTACCATGGCAGCACCAGGGATTAAAAAGAGATTTGGAAGTGGTTTATCATTCAACTACATAACCTAAATTCTCTATATTTTGAAGTTAGAAGGTTGGTTGATAGGAATAAACATAACACGGGCATACCTCATTTTACTGCACTTTGTAGATGTCATGTTTGTTACATATCAAAGGCAGAACTCTCTACTGATAAAAGAATGACAACTCACTTGACTGAAGACTCACTTGATTGTGGTGGTCTGGAACCCAACCCACAATATCCTTGAGGTCTGTCTGTCTGATTTTTTTCACTATTCAAGGGTGAATCGGTTGCCGATGCGTCACCACTCAGCGTTCCGGTTAACATTGGATGGAGCTCTAATTCCACAGGCAGGTATTGTCTGATGAGTCATTAAGAGTTTGCAGCTTTCCTAGGTCTAGTTTACTCATGCTTTCTCCCACTGCTGTATGCCAACACGGTGTGAACTATCACGCTGTATCTGCTCCTTCCACTGTACATAAATCAGATTCCTCACTGGTTTCAACAGGAAATCTGCACATATCATGTATTTATCATGGTGTACTTCAAAATGTGTTAAAATTTCCACAGTGATAACGGGAAGGGTATAAAACTTAAGTTTAAGGGTAAATCTAATGCATATAATCCATAGTGACAACATAAAGGGTGTGTATAGCCTTCCTGTTTCACTGGCTTTATTTCATTGTTTCCCCCTCCCCAGCACAAATTAAAAAAAAATTATCCTCTTTGGCATGTAAGGAGTTTTTACCCACAATCAGGTCCCTTGGAGATCTCAGCTTCTCTGTCATGGAATCTACTCCAAACAAATAGAACATTCTCTTTTCAAAAATTTCCAGTGAATTCAATTTTCTCCCTCTCATGATGCCATTATTAAATTTCATATTATTATATAGTATTTAAAGGGGACTTTCTGCCTCAGTTTTGTCTGTGTTTACAAAAACTATAAATAATAAACTAGGTACCAAGTACCCCAAAAGCCTAGAGAGAGGATTAGAGCCCATGTGCTGAATGTACACTATTATATATGATTGATGAAGTCTGGTCAGCCTGAGACTACCACCCACCATGAGGACATGAAAGGAGCAGGCAGGCTTCAGACCTTCAGCTCATGGACAGAAAGAGCCAGGGAACATGGGCCAGACATGGCAGTATCTCCTAGACTTGGGCTAATAAGAAATTAAAAGTCACTGCTGAAAAGGGAGGGTGGTGCCTGCTAGAAATCACAAGAGCATGTTAGTTTCAAGTCAATATGGCCTTTCTTGAGGTGAATAGAAAGAGCAAAAGTTATGTTCAGAAATCAACACATTTAGAGTAATAAAGGTCATTGAGATCAGACAACACTTTGTGAAGGACATTAGATCTGTGCAGAGAAATATCACATGACTCCAGATAAGGGGATGGAAGGATGGTAGATCCAGCCAGAACTCTAGAGTTAAGTATGAGCTAGAGGCAGGTAGGAAGGTCTGTAGATGCCTGACTATGCATGTGTGTGTGTTAACCCTATACTCAAAGGGTTTGAAAAATTGTAAAGACTTCACACCTTGTGAAAAATAGATTTTATTTTAAATATTTAAGAATGGTACAAATTATAAACACATGGGAAGTTTTTCTTCTGTTATGATCTGTGAATTTGACTCTTGGATACCTTTACGAATGAGCAAACATCACAAGCAATTGCTCTATTCATTGCCAAGGTAACATCTAGAAATCTCTGTTCTGTCCTCTGAACCACTATAGCAACCCAAGAATCTAATTTGGTGCCTCATAAATGATTTGTTCCATCTCCTGACATTTATTTTTAAATTCTACAAAAACACCGGCTCACAGAATGTTGTGTTTTTTCCCTCCAGTATTTCTGCTGTTTCCCAGCTGTTTGAAACATGTTGTGTCTTCGAGTTCCTCAAACTACCTCCTGTGATGAAGATTACCTTAATTGCTTGTTTGTGGAACATTCAGTCAAAGACAGAATATGCTGTAACAATTACCAATAGGTGAAGGCTGACATTTTACATTCCTTCTTATTCAATTAGCTGTTTCTTCTGATTTCTTGTTTGCCTTTTTTTTTTTTGCCTTGAAGCCAGAAAATCCTTTGAAGTTTTGTGGTCACAACTTTATTGTCCCTGAAAAGGCCCACATCATGGTCAGAGAAAAGGCTTGTTTCCTTTCAAACAACATTCAACAACCATTTGTTGAACACCTATTATATGCCAGACACTAGAATATATGGAGGGGATACAGATGTGAACTTATTAGACTGGGTCTTGCCTCTACGGTACCTGTATTCTAGGGTAGGAAACAGAAAATAAGCACGTAAAGAAATCAGTGTGTGAGGTCACTTCACATAATGACAAGACTATGAGGAAAATAAAGGAGCAATCTTATCTTTTTTGGTGTTTTCTCTCCCCAGAGTGATTTTATGCATATATAAAAAGTACAAATATATACTTTGGTTTTTTCTTACAAAAATGGTAGCATGTGATATACAGTGGACCCTTAAACAACAAGGGTTTGCACTTCATGGGTCATTTGTACATGAAGTTTTTCAGTAAATATCTGTACTGATTTGATACACAATTGGGGTTCCACCAATGTGGAGAGCCAAATGGGTACCCCTTAATGTTCAGCACATTGCTGTACCTAAGTGTACGACTGTTTTAATTCACTGCACTGAGTATTAAGGGCCTCTCCTAATTTTGAAAAAATTAATAGTTTTTTTTTAGGTTTTGGTAATTTTCTGGAATTACCTCAGTGAGTATTTTTTCTATTTTCTTTACTTTGTCTTTCTGGATTTCCTATTATCCACATGTTTCAAGTTCTTAACTCGTGGTCCTCCAATTTTATTAACTTTTTATACTGATTTTCCATCTTTGTCTTTTTACTTAGGTCTGGGAGATTGTCTCAATTTTACCTCTAAAGCTTTCCATGAATAGTTCTTCCTCTGCTCTCATGTTTTTAATTTCATAAGCTTAAAAAAGATCCTTGAATGTTTTTTTCTTCTACCATTCTCTTCTTGGTTCATGGTTGCCATGTAGGCAGATAAGCCATCATCTCTTTGCCCCTTCTTACCATGGAAAGATGAGCATGAGCCAGTCTGAACATAGATGTAAAAGAAAGCTGACGCAGGGGATTGTGATGGGAGACAGAGAGTAAAGAAGCTTGGAATTGCGATTTGTGGTGAGTGCGATTTTAATAATTAGATTAAAAATCACTGGGCTCTATTAAATTTGCTGCAATAGAATAGACCAACTTGACTTCTCCAGTTGAGTGAGACATTCAAAGCAAAGCAAATATGCAGTCATAAAAAATAAGCCTGTTGGTTATATATATTCACCGTATACGTGGAATTAATTTATAATGATTCTCCAATCACACTTCTTTTTATTTTCTGCCTGTCCTGTAAATTGTTGGGTGATGCCTGTCATGAAGCAGAGGAGCTATGAGAGAGTCCTTCCTTATGGGAAACCATGACAAAGATGGGTAGCTGACCACTGAGGGTCCCTATTCTCCTTTCAAGTGGCTGTTCAGCCAGAGAATACATCTACCATCTCCTTCTTGCATCTTGGTAGGGTCATGTGGTTAATTCTCTACCAAAGTGTAGGAATAGACCTGATACCTGCCATTCCCACCTCCTTGAAGTGTTAGTATTGGATGCACATCCTCCTATTCATTCTCCTCCCCTGAAAACTTAGCTACAGGTAGCAAGCAGCTTGGGTCTCTGTGTCATCACTTGGAGGAAAACTTCATTTTAAACTGAGACATCAGCAGGAAAGAAACTTTTGATATTGTGCTAAGCCATTGAAATTTTAGGTTTTTTGTTGTTATAATAGTCTATGCTGATAATTACATACATAGACACATTTTTATCTGTATACTTGAATAGCTGAGACTAATAGGAATGTTCCTTGTATTATTAATATTGCCACCTGTGACAAAGATCATGAATATTCTTATGTCTAGATGCACATTAAATTTTGGAAGCGCTTTTTACAAAGCTACTACAATAGTGCTATATCCCACTGTCAAAACAAAATAAATAAAAGCACAGTATATGAAACTCTAGACTGTACCAATAGATGACTACAAGAGGATTATTCACTGAGTCATCTATCTTATCACCAAAAAAAAGTCAGGCTTCCTTAGGACACTTGGAAATGCAATTTAACTTAACAAGACTGTATTACTTCCATGCAAGATGCCCCCACCTCCAGCTCAAGCTTCCCATTAGCTACCCAGTCCACTTGAAATGTGGTGCACCTGGGAATGCCCCACCAGAGGGCCAGGCAGGGCCATTCTTGCACAGCTGACATTTCTTCCAAGCACTCATCACAATGATGGAAACACTACAGGATATACCTCTCACAAGTTCAAAGTGGGCACAAACAGTGACAATGTAAGCCACCTCAGGCTCAGAGCACCCATGTACCACAGATGGGACTTTGGGCTCTATATCTCTTCTTTGGATTGTCCCTGGAAACCCTGATATGTTACTTTTCAGAATGTCACAGAATGTGCTCACCTCAGTGCCCTTTCAGAGTCATCCAGGATATAAACTCTTAGCATTTGTGCCCACTCAGTCCCATAAGCTTGCTCCACAAAGAGCAAGCCCTGAGCTTTGGAGATAAATAAGAAAAGTTTCTTAGAACCATCTCACTTCTTCTTTCCGCTTTTTCATGCTCTTCTCTTGGGAGAGGCTGAAGAAGTAAAGGGAATTTCCAAATTCTAGTGGGACAATGAACATTCCAGCTTTCCTGAAGCTTAGCAATAGATCAAGGCATTTGTGATGATGTGTGATTCTCATGATATTTCTAGAAATCTACTTATTATAAATTATATACAACTATTAATAGTAACAGGTAATATTTAATGAGCACTTACAATGTGCTGAGTACTGGTCTAGTGCTGTGCAAGTATTAATTTATCTCATCCTCACAATTATTTCCTAATGTTTGAAGAGCAGTGGTTAATTGTCCTGACTGTTTTCATCCAGTGTACCTACTCAGATGGCCTCTCCTTGTCATTGTGATTCTTCTGTCCTGGGGAGTCTGTCCCATTTCAGGGTTCCTGGCTCACAGGTCTTGCTCATCTGGCCTCTGAACAAACCAGGTTGTGACAATTGATCATAGTTGTTTTGATCCTCTGTTCCTAGTCATTGCCACATTCTCTCCTACACCATTCCCTTCCTTTCTACACATCATTTATCTTAGTTGTAATAAAAGTAAATACCACAAACATTATTTGGTATTTGCAGAATAATTCTTCATAGAATCACAAGCTTTTGGAACTAAAAAGAATGTCATTAAACTTTCTGCTTTTTTTCAGATATGGAAGCTTGGTCCAGAGAGATGTGGTTGCTTGCCCCTGTTTAGTTGATTTCATTGTTCAGCTGGTACTATTCTTCAGGAAGTTACTTTCCAGTCCATTCTCACCATACCATGCTCAGCAAATGAGAAAAAGGCCTTCTTCTTAGCTTGTTTTAAACCACAAAGTGGGTGAAAAGAAAATAAGTCTCTCTCTCTTTTTCTTTATTTACTATCTCTCTTTCTATCATCTACAAAGCTTAGGTTTTTTCAAAGTGCACCTGGGTATAACTTTCACATGATCATACTGTCATATTTACAATCAATATGAAGGTATCTATTGAAATACTATGTCTGTTTATTTATAAATATTATAAATGATAAAGATGCAGTGACTGTAAAAATGCAGAGATTTCTGTGCATGTTGCTACAGAATGTTATGCATTTTGGAGTATTTATTCACATTTTGAAGGGTTAGAAGTTTTTTTTAATTTTATTTTTAACTAAAATTTGCATTTAATATTTTTTGTATTAGTTTCAGATATACAGCATAGTGGTTAGACAATCATATGCTTCAGAAATAGCCCCCACCATTGTTTCAAGTACCTACCTAGTACCATACATAGTTATTACAATATTATTGGCTATATTCAAAGGGTTAGAAGTTTTAAGATGTGTAAAAATGGTTGAACCATGTACAAGAATTCTAAGAAGTCATAGAAATGCTAATAAGGAAAAATCAAGTAAATTATTAGACTTAAATAACAGTGTTAATGACAATAAAGATGGACAGAAAAATTTTATAATAAAAGTAATAAGAAACATTAAGACAAGTTAAATACAATAGGTTGATCAAGAAGTGTATTAAGCATATACTTGAGAGTATAACGTAGGAAATTTGTTAAAACTGAGAGCTTAAGAATGAAAACCTTGGGGACTAATCTTCAAATATACTGAATAAATTTCCTCAATGCTATCAAGATGAAAAGGATTCTCCAGGCTTACTGTCTGTGATAGCAACTCAATGATAAACCATTGCACATACATGTGAAGGGAATAATCCACGAAGTATATACAAAAGAGCACAACTCAACAATGACTTTCACATTGCAGGATAGTAGTATCAAGTCACTACTTGGAAATGATCCAGACCATTTTCAAATATCTGGCTACATAAACAAATACATCAATATTTTATTAATATCTATTAAGTCATGCTTAACACCCATGTTATATACACTGTATAGCTAAGTTATTGTTAATTCCCAGATGGAAAAACAAAGACTCCAATGGGTGTTTGGCAGAACTACTGACCTGTTAAGATTCCACATTCTTGAATTCTTACCAAGTCTAGAGTGACCTCAGAGTAAGAAGAGCTGAAAGAGGGATAGACAGTTGGACCAGAAACGCGGGTCACATAAAATTTAAGATTTTTCTCCCCTAGGGTTTTACCCTAACTTTGTTGACCTCAGAATCAAGGCAGAATTTGTGTCAAATTTTATTACTTTGTTAATCTGAGGATATACAAGGAAATGATAAGGGAGAAACCAGGATCATGGATGATCTAATGGTCAAGCCATAGGAGGAAAGATGAAAGAAGCTGGACTCATCCTTCAACAAAGAATAACAGTGCTCCTACAATGTACCAGTCAGTGCCTGAATGGCACCCTGGGGACACAGCTATGAGCAAGGCAGTAGAATGCCTTTCTTCATGGAATTACATTTTAGTGGTGGAGACAGACAAGTGAATAGATGTTTTTAATGTAGTGCATTAATATTTAGAGTATGGATTAAGAGCAGAGTGCCATGGGAGGGGTGTCTGATTCAGCTTTGTGAGAGGGGATGGTGGGAGATGAGTCTGAAAGGATGAGCAAGAGCAGGTCTAGGAACTCAAAGTAATTCAGAGTTTGATAGACATTGTATAAATGGGAAGGAATGATGAGTGATGAACCCGGAGAAATAAGCAAGGAGCAGATAATAAGGGCTAACAAGGTTTATAAAGAAGCTATCTAAGCTTTTTTAAAAAACATGTTATGCATGTTAGAAATATTATACAGGCTAATAATGTATTAAGAATGGATTGAAGGAGGCAAAAGTGGAGGCAGGAAGGTCTCCCAGGACACCAGGGATAGTTCAAGAGAGAGGATGTAATGGAAAAGAGCATGAGGAGGAATGGGCACTTATTAGATATATTAAGGAGGTGGACTTGACACAACCTGATGGTGAGTAACATGACAAACAGATTTCTTCAAATATATAAAAGACTGGAACTTGCAGGACCTTATGGGCCTATGGCAGAAGTGGGACTATTAAGTGGAATCAAGTTTTAAAAGGAGACAGAAATTTCAAACAATGAGCATGAACAGCTGTGTGATGGGCTAACTCAGGAGGCCATGGAGTCCTAATAATCACTAGACCCCGTGGAGATTTTAAGTAAAAGTTGGGACAGATGCTTTTCAAGGATGTTTGAGAGTATACCATATGGCACTTGGCCAAGGTGATTTTGAATGTCTACTCAAATTCTGAGATTCTGTCATGGTTGATGTGACACCATGAGGCATCTGCCAAGACTGACTCCAGGCAAGCAAAATTGTCTTGATATTCACCTAGGAGCCTTGGCTTATAGGGTCTACACTTTTTGTTCTGAAATGGTGATATTTAAGAAAACAGAGAAAATTATGGTGTTAAAACTTGCTTTTCTCTACTGAAGCCATTTCAAGCTTATGTTCTGTGTCTGTGCACCACGATGATTCCAGGATGCAGTGATGAGGTCAGGAATAAACCCAGACCTCCCAGCTTCTAATTCAGTGCAGTCTGCCTACTGGATTTATTGATTCCAAATGTTAAGAGCTATTCAGTAGTTGGAGCAGACATGAGTAGCATGTACTCTATGAAGTTTCTTTACTTTGGTATCCTCCAGATGTTGCTGAGACAACATGACATCGACTGGATAAAACCCCGAGGGAAATTCTGCAGCAATCAAACTACAGCGCGGATACATCAGTTGAGACAATGAATCCTGATCTGAGGAAAAGCAAGTGCATTTATCTCTGGATCTAATGTGCTTTTCATTTTCTTACAGATTTTCAAGCCTCCAACTCATGTTGGGATTTTCTCAATATTAGAGATATTGGTCACCAAGAAACATGTATAAAGGACACATGGATAAAGACAACGGGGAGCAGGCTTGAATGTGGGAGGTTGGGGAGGTGATTAGGGTGGTGGAGATCAATGGGGGATAATGGAGACAACTGTAATTGAACTATAATAAAAAATAAAATGGTTCATATTTTGCCCTCCATGCCCAATTCATAACAGTTGCTTTGCCCTGTGCTCTCTGAAGCTACAAACTTTTGTCACGTTTATTTTAACCTGGGCATAATTACATAAAGTTTTTTTGTGTATGTATCAATAAACTCATTAAAATGGGATCAGTCCCTGGCAGAAATCTAAGCTTTGGAAATATTATAATCTTTTTTAGGGAACTGTCACTATCTTTACTTTATGAGCCTTTAAAAGAAGGAGAATTTGCCTTTCATTCACATACCAAAATGCTTTCCTTAGCCTCCTTAGCTGCTATAGTGCAGTTACAGGGTCAAGTCTACCACAGAAGGTGTCCCAAACTTTTAAATGGAAACTAGAGGAAACCAAGAAACATTCATTCTGTGGCTGTGGCAGTGGCAGGACAGCAAGACTGAATTTCCAGGGAAGTGAGGGCAATGAGGATCATCGTGGTCCCCAGTAACCCCCACCAGCAGGCTGGTAGAAGAAGCTGCAACATTCAGAGCTTGGAGGCATTGGCAATGGTGACCTCATTGGTTCTTTGAGTAGATGTGGGATGTTGTCCCTCATTGCAGTATTTGTGAGTCCAGTTGTCATTCTTTCCTTGTGATTATGTGAACTACACAATATTTTTATAATAAGTTCAATTTCTGCTTCAAATCAACGAGAGTTGACTCCTGCTGCTGAAATGAATAATCCTGATCAAAAGAGAACAATGCAGAGGAATAATGTGCTCTAATGATTTCATGAAAAAAGTTACATCGACAAGTGCTTCCTCTGTTTACTGTTAAACTCTCTAATAAAATAGTTCTTCACATGATGTATATGAAACAGGAAAAATAGAGTTGAGTGTAACTGAGTTGCTTACTATTCTATTATTTTCAGCGAGCAAAGGTTCAGGAAGGTTCCATGAACCTTTGAAAGGTTCCATGCATGGCCTGGAAACTAATTCATACTACAGTATAAATTACTGTAATTTCTAATTTGCATTTGAAAATAGAAACTTGTATTTCAACCAAATCTTTAATTAAGGCACAGTGAGGAGATTTTTAGCAAGTTAATTGGGCAAGTTATTTCATTCCACTACAAGCACATTAGCGACCCAAAAAGGAATTCTGTATAGAAACAAATATGAAGAGAGAGATGGTGACAGAGGGATAAGACTCTCATTTCCCCTAGAAAGTTCTTTGCAGAGCTTTCTCCAGAAAACAGAGTCAGGCTGCTGCATGTTTAAATATCCTGGGGTAAAATCCTGAAATTTCCCTGCTACAAGAGAACAGTAGGAGAGTTATTCTGTTGATACCTTGACTGCCTAGAGCGAATTGTGGCATGAAGGAAACATTGTGATCACTATTCTTCTTCAGATTAAGTTATTTGTTTTATTTGCTTGTTTAGTTAGGATCATCAGCATTTACTGGAAAATAATGGAAGAATTATTGTTGTATGTTTGTAGTTAGTCTTTTAGTCACAGGTCTGTCATCTGTTTAAATAGTTTCTTTGCCTTTGTTGGAGGTGTTAATGTATGAAAAGATACTGGCAGAATGTGGTCCCTGGGATGAGGCAAATATATTGTCCAAGTGTAATGGTTCTAGTTAAGGCAGAAATTCCTAAGCAAAGGGTCTTGAATAAAGCAAGGCACAAATTTGTCCTTCAAATTTGGTCATTGTGTTTATCCCACAGGGGTCATTAATCCCCATTTGGTTTTTTAGTTTCTTCTAGTGGAATGATTAAAGAAAACTTTGATTTCATTCATTTATTCATTCACTCATTCATTCAACAAAAAACATGTACTGAGCGCTTGCTGTGTACCAGATTCCATGCTAGGCCTTGAGTACATTCAGAGATAGGGTGAGACACAATTGTGTATCTCTAGTGGCTCAATACCCAATTCTGGAAAGATGTTTAGGCTCACATATGCTACGTGGTAGTTGGAATTTTTTAGTTACATGCACTAGAATAGCTTTAAATTCTTGCTACCATTTTAGGAAGGCACTGGAAGGACTTCAGGGGTTGTGCTCATGGAGGGGAAATTACTCATATAATTCTCATTAGTGCAAATGGGAAAGAGGTGTAAATCCACAGTGATCTAGCTGAGAAAACAAACATTCCTTCTTTGACTTCTGTTGTTTGTTTCTGTTTGTTCTGGGTTGAGTCAGGGAAATAATCAGGAAAATTATACATGTTCAATTGCCCAGTTACTGCAGAACCCTTGGAGTATCTAATCACGGTTAATAATTAAAGCAAGGAGACTCGAATGCTGAATTTAAGTACTGTCAAGAGGGAAAGAAAACATTTGAAGGGGAAAGTATGAGGAGTGCTTTGTGGTTAATAAATTTTTACAGACAGAAGCATGGGCTACAAAGGAGAATGTTTTTCAGAGTGAATGTGGATTATAGCAGATCAATCAATAAATATATATTAAGCTCCTACTGTGTCCCTACCTCTGTCCTAGGCCATATGAAGGACAAAGGATACATTTCACAGTCTTTTGGAGGAGATAGAATCAACAAATTATATGCGATTGAAACAGAAACTGGAACTGGTGGTTTATAAATGGAACAAGGTATCTGAAATAAGAGCATTGACAGAAATTGCAGGACCTGTGGTCATAGGTCCTGATATCACTTATTCAGGTATTACAAGCTATGCTGCAGCCATAAATAACCATCATATCTTAGTGGCTTATAACCACAAAGGTCGTGGACCCCTTTCATGTCTCCTTGCTCTCAGATCCAAGCTAGTAGAGCAGCCTCTCTCTTGAACGTTGTTACAAAGGGAAAGAGTAAGCTCTGTAGGGTCAGGAACGAACAAACAAACACTCTTACAACTCACTAGCAAGACCTAGTCGTGTGGTCCCATTCAACCACCAGGAGGCTGGGAAACATAATCCTACTATCTGCCCAGAAAGCAGAGAGCTGAAAATATTAGGTGAATGGCACTAATGACAATGACCCTGAGATCACCATACAGAATGTTCAAATGAGGTCACATTAAAAATCAAGTTCAATGTGATGCCCCTCCTCTGTGGGAGATTTTATGGAAGGGCTAGGCATCCTTATACTCAGGTGCATATTAGAATCCCCTGGAGGGCTTTTGAAACCACAGATCCCTGAGTCTCACAGTGTAAAGGGGTGGGGCCCCCAAATTTTCAGTCCTGTCAAGATCCCACAGAATACTGATGCTGCTCATTTGATAAATGCTCTTTGAGAATCACTGGTTTAAGAAAGTCCAATGGAAGGTTCGTCTCTCAAGCTTCAGTAAAATCTTACCAAATGTTAGGGCCTGATTTGTGTTCTGGGCAAGTTATTCCATTCCACTACAAATACATTGGCTACCCAGCTAATGAATGGATGGAAGCTTTAGATACTCCAGCAGGTGGGATGGTTGCTTCCAGGATCCACAGGGTCCCCACCCAGCCTCACCTGGTGACTTTGGAATCTGCCTTTTTCCTTTGTCCCTTGGATGCCTCCGTACGGTAGAGGCTACCTTTCTCTTACTAGATGAAAGATTCCAGAAGCATATATTCATTCATATTCCATGACTAAGAAAATAGAACCCAGAGAGAATTTACTCGTCTTCCTTCTAATGTCAGCTTTCCAAGTCTTCATTTCTTCCCATGGGAGCCTCCTTTTTTCAGGGTCATTGACAATTTAGAAATATTCATGTCCTTGTTGGAATACCCTGACCCAGACTTGCAAATGAGTGGCCCCATGGCACAATCACATCAGAAAACAGTAATGTCACATCCTTACAAACAGGAGGGGAGATGTGGGAGACCATTACCATTGCATCCCTCTCCCTGTATTAAAAAGAAAGCATGGATCCTTTCATTTTAAATATTTTCTTAAATCTGGGTTGTTCAGACTTAAGTACTGGATAAAACCAGATGTGGGTCATTAGCCCTCCAGCTCGGGTTGAGCTTTGCCAAGCCCATCCAAGTTTCTTTTTGTTGTCCTCCCACTAGACCATCCCACTTGTCCTTCCTGTACTATTCTGATTTTTTGAACTTCTGACTTCCTGTGAACATCAGCCTGGATAAGAACATGCCTAACTGCTGGGGAACAAGCAAGGGTAAGGCATGGTGTCATCCAAAAGAGACATCAGACAGCCCATGGAAGTGTGTCTCTGCCTCCAGCACACACTCTCTGCAAAATCACACTGGCTCAGCAGAGTTACTATTAGTCTGTCTTCTGCTTGACATTTGCATTGCATGGATGGCTGTCCCATTTGAGCTTCCAGAAAAAGAAATACCTGCCCTGGAGGTGAATTCAAATCTCTACCTCCTTCATGCAATTCAGAAAACTGCAGCTTTGAAATGGCAGTTTTCCCAGCTCCTAGCATTCCTGCTAAGGTTTCAAAATCTTAAAGATGTTTGAAACCAGAGGTCAAGCTCAAGGTATCACATACTTCTCTTTCTCAATAGTCTTTTCAAATAAAATAACAGCTTTTATTCTAAATATAACTTAGAAATAGTAACTCACTCCTGTGATAGCAGCAGGAAAAGGACCACTTTTGTTTTCTATCATGTGATCTATTTTTTTTCTCCCAGTATCTCTACTAGAGTGGCATTGGTACATTTGTTCAAAGTGATGAGCTTACTTGTGCACATCATTGTCACCCATTATCCATAGTTTACATAAGGGTTTGCTCTTGGTGTTGTACATTCTACAGGTTTTGACAAATATATAAGGATGTGTACCTACCATTATAGTATCATATAGAATAGTTTTACTGCCTTAAACATCCTCTGTGCTCTGCCTGTTCATCCTTCCTTGCTGCCAATGCCTTGCAACCATGGTCTTTTTACTGTCTCTAGTACTTTTGCCTTTTTATAGAATGTCATAGAGTTGGAATCATATAGAATGTAGCTTTTCAGATTTTTTTCACTTAATAATGTACATTTAAACTTCCTCCATGTCTTTTCATGGCTTGATAGCTCATTTCTTTGTAGCACCAATTGTCTGGATGGACCACAATTTATTTACACATTCACCTACTAAAAGAGATCTTTGTTGCTTCCAAGTTTTGGCAATTAAGGATAGAGCTGCTATAAGCGTCTGTGTGCCTGCTTTTATGTGGACATGATTTTCAACTCCTTCAAGTAAATACCAAGGAGCATGATTGCTGGATTGTAAGAAAGAGTATGTTTAGCTTTGTGAGAAGTTGCCAAATTGTCTTCCAAAATGGCCGCACTGCTTTGCATTCTGAGCAGTAATGAATGAGGGTGGCTGTTTCCCCCCATCCTCAGAAGCATTTGGTGTTGTCAGTGTTTTGGACTTTTGTCATTCTAACAAGTAGGTTGAATATTATTCTACTCATTAGTGTTTTAATTTGAATTTCCTGATGACATATGATGTGGAACATCTGTCATATGCTTATTTGTCACCTGTATATCTTCTTCAGTGAGGTATCTGTTAAGTTCTTCAACACTATTGTAGTTTTTGAAATTAGATATTCTAATTGTTTATTGTTGATGTATGAGTATAGAAGTGCAATTGTCTAATCTCTAGTTAGTTCTAATGTTTCTCTGTAGACTTTTTTGAGTTTCCTATGTAGACAATTACAAATGGATACTGACAGTTTTGTTCATTCCTTTCCAATTAGTATATGTTTATATTTTTCTCTTTTCCTGCTGTGCTGACTACAGCAACAAAAAATATTGAAGACAAGTTATTCTTGTCTTATTTTTGATAGAAAAGATAATGATTTTAATATTGCACTATTGCCTACAGTATTTATGGTAGATACACTTTATCTCTCTTCTGACTTTAATGTTTCTCTCATGAATTGATTTTAATTTTTGAATGCTTTCTTTTTGTCTATTGAGATAATATTTTCTTTTTTTAATTTTTTGATATGGCTCATTACAATAATGACTTGTATATGTCAAATCAAACTCAAATTTCTGGAATAAATCAACTCAGTCATAATGTATTATTTATGTTATAGGATTCAGCTGGATAATATTTTTATTTATAATTTTTCATTGCTGTTTTTGAATGAGCTAGGCTTATAATTGTCTTTTCCTGCACTATCAGTGTATTGTTCTTATATCATGAGTATTAAGATTCCTGTGCATGTGTTTATGAAAGATAAACAGTATTAACTGTGATTATGGCTGATTAAATTAAATGTGGTTATGTTTTTCAATGATTTTTCTACATTTTCTACTTTTCAACAATGGGAGAAGATAATATGATCACAAATGATTCATGAAAACACAGACATAATTACAGACATGCACATACAGCCTACCATAAGGTTTGACTATTGATCCTGAGACAGGATTGTCTGAGCTTTATCCTGGATTCAGGGTGCTCCCAGGTGTGGAGAATAAAGACAGGTGGGCAAAGTTCTTTAGGAATCGCCAAAACTAATATGGAATGCTAAGATGCACTGTGTAAGAAAAATACAGTAGCTTTGGAGACTCAGGTTTGAATATGTAGTAACAAGCTGTGTGACTTTGGTCTAGTCCATTTAACTCCTCTGAGCATTAATTTTCTGACTTGCAGAATGAGTACAATAATTCATACTCATTCCTACTTCATAAACTTGTTGGCATTTTGTAAGCATAGTGAATGTGAAAGTGCTTCTTAACTTAATTTGCCTTCACACACATCATATGAATATAACTGTGTAGACATACACACATTGCCTGTGTAGATAAAGAAAATCAAAAGAAAATTAGGGACTTAAATAGAAGCTGGTAAGGTTTTATCCAGCTTATTCCTTGATTCAGGGAGCATCTGAAGACCTGGTGATGCCCCAAGGGAAGCAGGGTCAAAATTTCATAGGATAGGAAAAGATGAGTCTCTGTCCTTGTGGTTTTGGAATAGGAAGCTGTTTGTAACTTTCACTGAAATTCATGGTTGGGGCCATTCCTGTTCTGTGTTCCTTACTCAATAACCACCAGAATAGTATTTTTCAAGAACTATTCATGCAAATTTGCAGTATATTGGCAAGTCAAAGTCCATAACATAGAAAATGTAGTTAGAAAAGAAAAGAAGAAAGAAAAAGAAAGAAAGAACAGAAAGAGGGGTAAGGGAAAACAGGAAGAAACTAGGAACTTCCCAGTGTTCATGTTAGTTCTTTCCCAAGAAACAGATACATATAGGTAGATACAGATCACTAAATACATTGATATAGAAAGTAAAACAAGAACAAATTTATTAACATATATGATGTGTGTTCAGAAAATGTCCAACCATTATTAATATGAGAATGGTTTGCGTGACATTGATGTAACATAAAAGCCAAGACAAGTGGACTGGAATGCGCATGTGTGAACAATGATGACTTCACTGTATTAGTCAGTGGAGGTGGTAGATACTGTTGAGTGAGCGTGTGTACTGTGTGGCTGTCACATTCAAAATGACTGAGTAAGTAGAGCAACAAATTGGCAACAAGTTTTACATTAAGCTTAAACTTGCCTCTGGGGGAGTCCATTCCCATGATTCAGAAGGCTGCAATGCAGCTTTACTATGACAACGCACCTACCTACTCGTGCATTACATCTTGTTCAGGTTTTTTAGCAAAACATCAAATCTCCCAGGTGACTCAGACCCCATGCGGCCCAGATTTGATGCTCTATGATATCTGGCTTTTCCCAAAACTAAAATCACATTTGAAAGGGAAGAGATTTCAGACTGTCAGTGAGATTCAGGAAAATGAGACAGGAAGCTGATTACAGTTGAAACTGTGTGAGGGCCCAAGTGCCTACTTTGAAGGGGACTGAGGCATTATTGTCCTGTGTACAATGTTTCTTGCATCTTCTATCTTCTTCAGTAAATATCTCTATTTTTCATATTACATGTCTGGATACCTTCTTGTAAGTCAACACTCACTAGTTTTCTCACATCATACATTCCAACCCTCCACAAGCATCCATCTCGCTGTGACTCTGAGAGGGAAGAATAGATATTTTGCATAACATCTATTGTAGTGATTATACACAATGGTAAAGGAACAATAACAACCCAAACCTCGAAGATGATACAGAGTCTTAGTTGATCTTATAATAAAAGGGTGTGTAGGGGGAGAGATACAAGTTTCGAGAATTGAAATTGGGAGACTTTCGAAGTATGAGAAGTGAAGAATGGGAAAAAAGATTTGGGGATCAGCCATCATTGCTGTGAATGATAGATAATGAGAAGGAAGACTTGGGGAGAGAAAAAATTTAAAATGGTATTTTGTGTGTAAAGGCTCAACAGACTAAGTAAAGACTTGAAGTATTTAAGTTACTTTTTGTCTGCTAATCGAAACCAACTGTGCCTTTTTTTAATGTGACACCATCCTGAGACTGAATCACATGGGGACCCAGTTAAATTTAGGTTATTTGTGAAAAACATTTGCTTTGGGAGTAGAAGGCTTAACAAAACACATTATATAAATTTACTGATTTTTCTTTTCTTACCTAGGACATTAAACAGATATTGGTCTGCGATATAGAGGCAAGAAGAGACAAGTTTCACTGAATTATTCCCATTGGTCATTATTGTTAATTAAAGCGGAGTTATTCAGTACAAATACAAGAAAAGAATTTCCCCCTGATCTCCCATCAGTTTCTGTCCTGTGGTTGAAACCTCACCAAAATAACTTTTTTTTTCAAGTTTTTAAATATCATTACATGTCAAGGTTTTCCTTTTACTTAACCTCTCCCCCCCCCCCCCGTTTTTTCTTTCTCCTACAGAAGAAAAGGTATCAAACTTTAAAATGTTGGGAGAAGACAAGAAACACAAGGAAAGAACAGGGCTTTGTCATACTGAGCAAATACAAGATGGGATGGTGAAGCAGACTGTGTCTCTGTTCTACCCACATAACCTTGGCATGCACCATTCTAGTGCTTACTCACAAGCTCCTACTGCCAACCTGCACTTGCCATGTGACAGCTGTCTCTGGGCCTTAGATTGGGAGGGCCAGAGACTTGGGTAGTTATGTCTCTGAGAACAGCTCAGTCAGTGATGGATGGGGGTTGGTGAATGAATACTCCAACTTTCCTCTTCTTGCTGGGAATAACTCAAAAGCCACACTCTCCATAAGCGTCCTCACTGGGTTGAGCCTTTTAAATTCAATTGCTAATTTGTTTGGCATTATTCTCATTTTCACTGCCATAAGACCTTAGCAGAGCTTTCTGGGATCACTATGTGCACTTATATTCTGGTCTTAAATTCTGCTTCTGGGGGCAGCCATCCTGAGACAGATGATCCTGGTAGGCATTTGAAAAAGGAGTAAGAACATCAAACAGTCTCTACTTCTGCATTGTGCCTCAGTTCAGATCTTCTGCCATCACGAGCTTTTGCAAGCACAACACTGTTGTCCTGTATATGCAAATTGAAATAAAAGGGCAGAATAACTGCATGATGAACACCTAATGGACCAGATGTCAGAATGAAAAAGACAATGCCTTAGAGGGAGGTTTGTGCCCTTTATAGCACTCTGAGAATAAAAATCCATTTCTGATTGGTTTCTTTCTTAACATGCCATTCTCTCCCCAACCTACCCCCACCACACACACTTGGATAATTTAGGCAGTTATTTACCTCAGGTTCCAGGCAATGTACCTTTGACCTGGATTGTCTTCCAGAAAACCTTGACAAGAGATGCATTTTGAAGGATTTTGTAGCATGTCAGCACTGTATTTAGCGTTCCGATAGTGTGTCAGAGGTTTTGCTCCCAGGGTACTGAAGAGAGCAGTCAGAAAATGAATAGTCGGGAGACTGCCTATGACAGTTCATGTTCAATATTTTGAAGCTCCAGAGATGGTAAAAAAATAATTCCTAATGATCATAGGAAATTGTGATACTGGTGGAATATCTTTACATGTATAATGAAAAATAGTATCCTTTGTACCTCACTGATTTTTGATGTGTGATGTTTTTGAGTAACCTTGGGCTTAAGTTTGCATGCCTTACATTTTTGAAAAAATTAAAAAAGAAATATACATAACCAGATTTCAGGATACATGGTCCACCATTAACTGTGTATCCAGGGGGAATTTAGAAATGGTACCATAATAAGTTCCTGAGGATATCCACAGTTGCCTTTCTAACAGTTCCCTCTCTTTACCAGGACGTACTTATCGCCTTATACTCTTTATTTCAGCACCTCTCTCTTGCTTCAATAGTGGGCTCTTCTAAGAACATGGCTGCAGTCTTAGTCACATAGATTCCAGACAATAATGACTATGTAGTCTGTGCTCAATAAATGGTTGTTCAGTTGAGTTTTTAAAACTTTCATGCACCATCAGAAAGTAAATAACTGAAATGGTAATTTCAAATGATTTTACCTTCTCAGGAAAAAAAATGGCTATAGATCTTTTCTTTCCCAAACTGCTAATTTTCAGTTCATGCGTTGGTATAAAAAGCTGCAGTTCTTGAGTTCTTAGTAATTATTCTATGATTTGCACTTTTTACTATTTAATATTTCTTTTCCTCTATCTCTCTTTATATTTAATAGTATTTTACTGTATTTCCAAAGAAGGGAATGTTTAGAAGTTGAAAAGGAGTTAAAATAGAGAATAAAAATGATTAAAGCTGCATGAAAGAAAGAGTGAATTTCAAGGGCAACCGAATGTATGTTTATGAAAGTCTGCATGAATTCAGTTGCATTTAGTCAACATTGCTTTAGCACTTACTGTTAGTTTGCAAAGAACAAGTATCCTGAAGGATTAAAAGATTGATAATTGTTTTCAAGATGCAACTAAAAACTTATAAAGTGATCATCTTTACAGAGCACAATAATTGATGGGAGCGGGTAAAGCAGACTTTTGGAAATAGCATGTTTAAAAAATGATGTTGTATTCGGAAAAATATAGTATATATGTATTTATAAGATGTGACAGGGAGATAGGCAAAGAGAAACCTAGAAGATCCCAGAACTTGGACGTAGAACTAAAAAGAATGTTTACTTTTTATTTTATATCCTTTCTTTTGCAATTTTTAAATGAGTTCATGCATTATTTGATAATAAATATATTTTTAAAAGTAGAATAAATAATTCTCAGTCCTCAGAGACCTCATAATAACCTCACAGAATGTTAATGCATGTTACATACTGTGATAGATCAACCCAGAGAAGGCTGCCTTTAATTTCTTCTCTTCCTGTATGTCCCTGTCACTCCATCCACTGAGAGAGAGCTGCTTTCCCCAACATCTGTGATTTGCAATGACTATCATGCCATGCCTGATGCCCAGTACAGAGTAGGGTCTGGGTAAATATTGCTTCTCATCCCCTTCTGCACTCCTCATGTTATGGGAGCAGAGTAGCCTTCTTATTCATGCCAACAAACAGTGTTAGTAGAAGGAAGAAAGAGAACTAGCTGGAAACAGAGGAGACTGAGAGGGGTTTGAAAAATCTCATACCAGGAAACAAATCACCCTGGAGGGTGAAAACTGGGCCTTGTGTAGAACATAGAAATGCTGGTCAGGGTCATTCCAGGGCCCCGCTTAGATTTTGGGAACATCCCCCCACAGGTCTGCCTAGGATCTTAGTTTTCTGAGACTGCAAATACTTAACATCCCCCTCACTCACCACCCCTCTTACGTCTCTCCATCTTTGATTTGTTTCTTATCTATTTCCCGATACTCAAGATGCCAAAGAAAGTGAGAGGCAGCTTGCTACAGGGATGTGTGCACATGCCCATGTTCTAGAGTCCAGACTGAAGGCCCAACTGCCAGAACTGGTCCATCATTTGGTTTTGTTGGGGGAGTGTTCATATAAGATCTGTTGATTTTTTTCAGGGTACAGCTGACTAGCACAAAGGCCCATGAATTTCCAAAAACTTTCCCTTCTAGGGGAAGAGCCTCATGCAGAATCTCATGTGAGACACAGACCAGGCCAGTCATGCACATGAGGACAATCTCTTACTCTGATGAGAAGTGAAGTACATTTGTAGAGATGTTGTTCCAGAACTCAAGCAAAAATGATAATCTCTCTTGGCATTTGACACACTGCAACAGCTGATGTAGAATCCTGGGTCTATGTTTTGAAGCTGTACAACCCCACTCAGAATATTTCATTTTGAATCTCAATTTCCTCATCTGAAGAATGGGGATAGTATCTACCATACAATGCTACTGTGAAAGTAAATTTAAACATGTGTGCTAAGTACCTGTTTAAGGTACCTGGTAAGGTGGGTGCTCTACAAATATTTGTAAGATAAAGAAAAGGTTATGTGAGTGGTACTCAGTAACTACTGTCATTCCACCCACATTGAAGGAAGGCAGAGAGCAGGGAGAGAGAGATGTGTTTCCATCAATATTTATTTAGGCACCAGGGGTCTACACTAAAAAATTCCCAGGATTCAAGCAGATCAAGTAAATGAGACTCAAGTTCTTCCATGCATCTCACATTGAGAGCTGGTATCTGTGTTCCTTCCATGTGCATCTGGCTGGACTTACGAATACTTTAGTCAACAGAGTATGACTTTTAAGGCTAGGTCATAAAAGACCATGCAATTCTTTCTGGCTTTCTTAGAACACTTGATAAGGGGTACGGGAGGCGGTAAGGGGGAGTGGCCATTGCATAAGAAGTCTCACTCTCCTCAGATGCCATGATACAGAAGCCACCTGTCCAATCTATAGCTCTAGCTGGTCCCCCAACAAATGGCACCTGCATCAACTGCAGCCGTGTGAGTGGCTACCTTGAGTCCCCAGCCCAGTCAAACCTTCAGATAATTTGGCAATGCAGTCAATGCCTGCCCATACACTGGAGAACAAGATAACAATGAAGGGTTCTGTGGTCTCACAAATAAATTCACCAAATCAAGAGTTAAGTAAAATGGTTATTTCAACCCACAAACTTTTAGGGGAAATCTGTCATTCAGCATAGATGTCACCAGAACAGCCAGGCACCTGGACCAAAGTTCAGTTGGAGAATGTGTTTTATCTAAAACAGACAGGTGTTACTCAGCTCGTACAAGTGTTGTGCTGGAGGGTGCGGACGAAAAAAGGGGCCACATACTAGACCTGACAAGCTCAGGGGAGGCCTTACACACTCAGAGACCTAAAGTAGCCACACAGAATGGTCTGAAATTAAAACTTCCTAACTAAACAGGAGTCATGGTGGATAGTCATGTCCTAGGCTGGTATCTTCCTTGACAAATGTCAACATTTACCCTAACTGAGCCTGTCTATTGTCTTTTTGAATCTATGATAACACACCTTTGAACTATCAGAGTAATCCCCTTTCTCCAGACCCCTCAGGGCACAATCTCTGACTAGAACACAGATCACAGAACCCCTCACTGTTAGCTTGCTCTCCTGCACACCATTTCTATGTTCTATAAATGCTATTATTAACTGTCCTATACACACCAAAGAAGTATGTGCCTATCCATTTTACTTTTCATCTGATTGGAAATTTCCCCACTTTGCTTTTTTCAGCCTCCTTAATCTATCACCAATAGATTTCATGTAAACACCTTATGTCTTCTTTGATTCTAATGTATAAAATAAGGTGCAAAACTGCCATTTTTTGGAGCATTTTCTCAATCTATTGAGATTTTACTTCTTGGTAAATGTCATCAGTTTGGCTCAAAGAAACTAAAAAATTCTCTACAGGTCTGGAGGTTTCTTACATTGACAAGGAATTATCACATTGACATTGGCTGACCAGCTGTCTTTTGCAAAGAAAAGTCAGTTCAACAATTTTGTGATATCTCCAAATGTTTTAGGTATCAATGACTAATTAAAATACTTTTCGAACTCTATGTGCATCACACCAAAGCAGCCCCTGTGCCACTAAGGCCTGTGAGCTGCCAGTTTGCACCCCCTCTTTCCTGTGAGCAGAGCCTGCTTGCCCCACCCCACCCAGTACCTTCCTACAAACCCTGGCTGTCAGCCCTAGCTAGTGGCCTCCAGCCCAGGAGGAATGCTTCCCTATAACATATTAGCGTATGAAATACAACATTTAAGCAAGCATTTGTATATTCTCACATCTAAGCCAAACAAACTCCCTCTTGTTTCACTAGTGATTGGAGCTTTGACCCATTTAAGCTTGACAGCAAAATAGCTATTAGCAGGGGGTGTAGTTAGTGGTGTTTTGATTGGGAGGAAATGAAAGAAGTTGGAGAGAGAGGAATGAAAGGAAAGACCATAAAAGGAATCTTCTTGGAGGACAAAAGTTCACCAGTTTTCCCTTGAAACTAATTTAAGGGCAATAGAATGACCTTAACAAAATCTTAGTAAATTGTTAAGTGTTTTGGAAAAACGGCTCTTATTTATTGAGTTTGGCTTTTGCAGAGGATATTTTGCTCTGGGCCTTTAGGGAACTCACCTTTAGCTGTGGAGGAAAGAGTTGCATATCTTCCTTTATCAACTTCTTGGGGACTTTCTTTAGGATGAGTGAGAGCCTTGGTGGAATTTGGCCTGAGAATGGTATTCATTATAACATAGCACCTGGAAGAGAAGTTGTGAGGTATTAGGCTCCATTCACCTCTGTCAAAAAAAACTCATATTTACTGAGGAGCCAAATTGGCTGAGGATAACTTGAAACAGGGACATTTAGGTTGTCTTTAATCTTATAAATAGTGTACTAGTGAATCATCCTGTATACAGGTCAGTGTGAACATGTGAATAACTTAATGATTTTAATTTCTGAATCCTTTTTCTTCCCTTAATTGAAAGGAAGCTTCAATTAAGTCAACATATATGCTGTCCAATGTATGGCATATAATTTGGAGGAAGAAAAAGAGAACCATCCTATCATTTCAAATGACCGCAATTGTATTATCTGTCTCTATTGTACATAGAGCAGTTGTGTCAAACTCATTTTCACCAGGGGCCACATCAGCCTTTCGGTTGCCTTCAAAGGGCCGAAATGTTCTCCTTAACTGTGAAGGAGTTGAAATTACATTCGGCCCATTGAAGGCAACTGCAAGGATGATGAGCCCCCTCCCCCCACAGTGAAGATGAGTTTGACACTCTGACTTAGAGTCTTCAGACTTGCTTTCCAGCCATTCTTAGTGAAAATTCATCTGAAAAAAGTCATGTTGCATGTCTATATCACTTTATAAGTCTTTATTCATATTGATCGAATGCTTTAAAAAATAAAAAAAAACAAAACCCCCTCTATTTCAGCATGTAAAAAGGGCATATAAAAATATACTCTTTTTACAGATTAAAACATGACACACATTTTTGAGGTCTAAAGATTTAACCATGATCACAAGCCTCAGTAAATGGTTGCTTGGAGCTCAGAACCATTCTTTGAGCAAATATTTATTGAGCACCTTGGCAGAAACTACTAGATGCCCAACTGTTTCTCATTCCTCCTAGGTTCCCAGGTAGAGTAGTTTCCCAGGCTCCTTCGTGGTTGGATATAGACATGTGACTGAGTTTGGACCAATGGGACATGGTGGTATTATGTAAGCCACGTCTAGGCCTGGCCCATAAAAATTTCCTATGAAATCCTGTGCTGCTTGTAAATCCCTGGGTCAAACACCATGGTTGATGGGTGGCAAAACTTCTGTCAGTCTGGATCTTTGACCCACCATCCCAAGAAGAAGTAAACTTCTATTGCTAACCCATTCAAGTTCTACTGTTTTCCTGTGTTCTCTAATAGTATTACTTTGACTTATAGAAACTCCTATCACATTACTCATTTTAGGCCAAGTACCACGTCTTTGGATTTCAAAATCAACGTGTTCTTCACTGGACTGTAGTTGACTCCAGCCTCAAGGACTGTGAAAAACTTCATCAGAGGATCTTGAACTCTCACCTGTAACTGGCTGAAGTGGGAAACAAACTCCAGGTAACCAAAAATTAATCCTTTGATTGGGTTCCATACCTACTTTATACTTAAAACTCCCCCGTGTTACACTAAAATCCTAAGGGATAAAACATAATTAAACTGTAGCAACACCTTGATTTATAGTATAATCATAAGTCTGAATGTTTGACTGAGTGTCTACTTGTCTGGCTAGCTAATTGTCTGACTGAATAATTGACTGAATATTTGACTGTCCAATTGCCTGACTGACTAACTGAATGAATGAATGATTGACTGACTCTCCAACTGTCTGCCTGCTGATTGGCTCACTGACTGAATGCCTGACTGAATGTCTTTGACTGAATATCTGACTGATTTCTGACTGAATATCTGAGTACCTGACTTACTGAGGGATGGCTGCCTTGTCTGGGTGATAAGAGAAGGAATATGTTACAGGTGGAATGAGACAGCTGGGGAGGGTTGGAGTCTCCATTCCAACCTAAGTTATCAATTTATTGGATGACTTTTTTTCCAATGAAAACCCAATCAGTCCTGTGAAAAATAAATACCACTAAAGGAAACACAATTCATAAGTTATTGTAACTGGTGACAGTGTTTGTAGAAGCCTGATCAAATAAAAACAAAACAATGTTTATAACCCTCCCAAATGTCCCCCAACAATATCCCAGAGCTCAGTCAGCTTCTGTTGCCCCCTCCCAGCTTCAAACAGGACCCCCTGAGGCAAAACTGTGATGTAAGAAAACTTTTCTGTGAGCTTTCCCTCTCGTGGTGATCCTTTCTCTCTTTTCAGCTGACCAGAGATGTTCCCCCCTCACCTCTTTTCTCTCAAAACAGAGAGAGAGAGAGCTGAAAACCAGTCATTGACACTTGCTGACTGATTGACTGATTGTATTTTGACTAGAGCTCATATTCATCAACACCTTGTCTGAAGTAGCCTTGTGACATGTAAACCTTTCAGCTTATAATTATGGGATGAAAGGTGTTCCTCTCAAATGAAAAGAATTTCAGGCATCAGCAAACAGGAGGGGAAAAGTGAAGATCTACTCAGCCATTTCCAAATGTGGTCCTGATTTGTCTTCTTTTAGGGGGCATTTTTCTCTACAAGAAGCCTTTGGAAGCACTGTGGAGACTAGTGCAGGGGCTTCCAGAGTTAAAACTGCTGGAGGCCTAGCCTGAGGCTTGTTTGGATTAGAACATGTGAAACCTTCTAGATCTTGCTCCCACCTTCCTACTTGACCGTAGACAGACTCTGTTCCTTATCACCTCAACTGAAATTCCTTATCCATCTGTTCCAAGTCCCTAAGACATAAAATTTACCTATTCTAAAGCATTTTGATAGTTTGGTGATTATTTAATGGCTTTCTTTTATTCCTACCTAAACCAACTGCTTCTGACAATCTGAAAGTATTTGGCCAGTAGTATCTGTACCTCAGGTTAGGGAGTTTCTAACAAGAACAGAAAATGTGTCCTTAATATATAGCCTATTTATTAATTAGAGGTTGAAGGCATAATTAACAAAGAATGAGAACTCTGGGTTTCAATGTCTTTTTAATCTGTGTTTGAAGAAGGGGATATCTTCCGAGTCCTAACAACAAAGGTGAATATTATTCTCATCTTATCTCTGAGGAAGTTCATTCTTAGATTGGTCTAGTAATTATCCCAAGAACATCAGTCTGGTAGGTTGTGGAGCCAATATTTGAGCCCAGTTCTGTCTGCCTTCCAAGTCGTGTTCCTTCGATTACAGCACAACAGAAAGAAAAGGTTTTCTTTCCCAGGACTTCTTTGTCTATAGCTACACAGAAAGCTATTATTTCTAACACTGAGCTGAAATCTACAGGGTTTATTTAAAGATAGACAATGAGTATCACTGTTTTTAATATCTCATTGTTGTCTTCCACTTTTTTTACATCTGAAATTTTCTAAGAGAAGGATTTTCAATAATTTCTTGATCATAATGGTCCTTATTCTTGCCAGAGGTTTGCAAAAATAAATGCAAAGTAGACAGGGTAGGTCGGGTTACTTTTAAAGCAGTAATTATTAATGTAAAAAACAAATGAGAGGTCTTTTATGAAATGAAAAACATGAACTCTTGTCTTTGTCTTGACATATGTCTTAGGGAGTAGGTTAAAAGTTTACCATAATACACTGTAGTTATCTGTTCAGTTTCAAATCCAAGATCGATAAGGCTTATCAGAGCATTTTTATGACTTCAGGAAGGTTATCACCATCTTAATATAGTGATGAAGACAAAAGCCAGGCCTCAAAAGAGGTCAACACTGAGCAATCAAATTAACATCTGTCAGGCACCACTTGGTTCAGTCTTCAAGGTCAACGTATTCACAGATGTCAGAGTGTCTGAATGGAAAGATGATAATCATTGACCCTGAAACCTTCTGAGGCTTGGCAGGCAGCTGTGGGGGAGATAAGGAGCTTTCTGTTGAGATAGCCAATTTGTGTTTGAATGTATACTTCCCTGTTTTCCTTTTGTGAAACAAGAAGAAATACCAAAACCAAGTGTTAGTTAACCATGGTCCTGCTGGATAGAGATAAGCAGATTAGGAGGTTCCCCTTTCCCACAACCACTTTCTCTACAAGGATAACCCTGAGTCCTGGACAGTCCTTAGTTCCATGGCTTTTCTTTGGCATATTAATCCCAAAGAGAAATGGGAAAGAGGTGGACAGCCAGGAGAAAAAAAAGATGAAAGAGGAGAGATTAGGTATGGCCAGAGGAATAGTTCAAATTCGTATAGAAAAGCTCTAAATATCATATATCTTCAGTATGCCATTATTAACTAATTAATTTCTTAACAAGATCTATAAACTGAAAGTTTTTTCCCACTTCAGGTCAGAAATTTGAGTTCCTAGTTGCAATATAGACCTGGACTTGAATTCGTTGAAAAAAACAACTTAAAAACTTGATAACTGTGTCCTTTACAGTCTACAATTTGGAGTTCTAAATGAATTATTTTCTAGTGACAGTGTAAGCTACTGAGAAAAGGAACTTCCTCCATTTTGTTTCCTAGCGTATTCTCAATGTCTAGAGAAGTTGAGAGGTACACTATTTCTGTTGCCATTTTAAAGTCTCCTATTTCATCTTCTCTTACAAAGTGAAGCAAACTAATCAACAGAATGTGAAAAACTCTCTTGATGGTAAGAATACTATGACAAGGGAGATAAACTGAACTGGAGCCTCTTCTTTTGAAGAGGTTCAGGTTTATTCAGTGAAAAAGGCCTTATAAAAAGTGTCTTTGCTTTTGTTTTTAAAGAAGAATGAGCACATACTATTCATTTGTGAAATGTTGATATTAATTAAGACTAACTTGTAACTTGGTTTTGTGCCAACCAAGACTGATTCAACTTTTAACTGTGTTGTAAGACCCAAGGCCATGTAATGATGGTCGAATCTACACACTGGCCACAAAACGATGAGATTGTGGAACATGATTAGACATAACTATAGTTCAGCTATGTGGCTGATAAAATAGTTATACTGCTGTCTAGGTATTCAGGTGACCCATAACCAAGCAGAAAAGACTTGGTCCAAGTCTTGCTGGTCTTACCTGAGAGATGACCTGCAGTAGTAAAAAGAGCATTAAGTTGGGTAGGATGGGAGACCTGGGGTCAGGAGCTAACTCTGACGCTTACTGTGTTACCTTGGGAAACAAATTTGACCTCTAGTTATTATTATCAGGAGGGCTGTAGGGATTCTTCTGAGGTAAATGCCACTCAAAATAAGACTTTCAAGGAAAAGGTACCTTGGTTATCTCTGGGTTAGCTACTTTATGGATACCTTTACAAGGTATCCATAAAGTAGCTTTCCTACTGTACTTGTTAATCCTAAATTGGCTTCTTCTGTTGCTCCTGGGACACTTACAAGCAAGCTCCCCCTGTCAAACAGCCAGTATGTTTATGGGAATAAATAGTAGCTGGATTATCATACTCTCACTCCTCAAGGAGAAAAAGTACACCTTCCAAACTGTCTGGGGAGAACTTCTCCACCTTCCAGGGGCCACTCTTATCTTATCCTGAAGTTAAGCATTCCTGGTCCTGCAAAAATCTATTAAAGGCATATCACCACAACCTCTAATAATAATGAAAATGATGAATACTGTGGTTAGTGTGTGACATATCCTTTGGCTCTCTGGCAAACCCAGGCTTTTGCTTTTACAGGGAGAATCTGGCTTCCTTTAAGCCCATTTTTTAAGATTGCATAAAAACATTGGCTATATGTTGATGATATTGGTGTTTGTTTCACTATGAGGTGGGCACTAACCTAGGTTTTGATAAAAGTGAGTAATGTCTTTGGCAAACATGTGCATGAAGAAAAATCTGTAAATTTTTATTTATAAGAAAATATTACAATTTTTGGCGTGAATGTGTTTTATTAATTCAAAACCCCAGATTTTTCTTAAATTATTGAATTAAAAGTAAGAGTTGGATAAAAATCAGATTGATTTCACCCTCAAGAAATGGTAGTGTTAGGTTGTGCTTTCCTCTCTGCTTTTACTGTCACACGTCTCCCTACTTGCACATGAGGAAACATTAAAAAGAGGTAGTCCTATCTGTACAGATTTCTTTTTAGAACATCTGCTGCACTGTGCAAAATAGCAAAGAAGGACTAATCTATTGCACATCAACCACATGCCGGGGTCTTTGGTGCCAGGATCAATTTCCTCACCTGTAAAATGTCTCAGAGTGAAAATAATTCATGCATTTTCAAGTTAATGTGAACATTAATTAACTAAGGCCATACACATGAATCTAGTAAGTCAAGTTTATCTCTAATGTGGACCCTCACTTCCTGAACCATTCCCAATACTCTGAGCCGCCCAGGTCTCCCCAGGTCTTTCCTTTGGTCTAAGGACAGAGTCCCCTATTAAGGAAGAGCTGCATACACGCTTTCTCACTAACTGCTAGTGACTCATAACTTCTGAAAGTGAATCATCTTAGAAAGTTTCCTATCTGATTGGGATGGAAGCCTTAAGAATGATACTTAAACATGGTGATTTCAGGAGTGAGACACCTGGTAGGAACACATTCCTTTGTGGGCGGGGGAGGGGCAATGATGAAGGAATGGGTAGAGTCAGCATCTCCTGCCAGCTCACCAAGATCTTCCTAATCTGTAGAGGTGGGGAGCAGTGGTTGAGCAGTGTGTGTTGTACTAGCTCTGTGTTGGAGAGAATGAGGGTGTGCGTGTTCCCTTGAAGATGCTGCATACCTCATCCATGAGAGGGCACTGGTGCTCTAGGTAGCCATGCTTAGATTCTGGTCTGAAGAGAGATATCCACCCCATAACTCCAGGAGTGGTTAGCCACTTGTACCACATCTGTGGTTTGTGTTTGATTGAAGTTATACATATATATCCTTAGGGGTTCTGTCCTTTTGGCTGGCTTCATCCATCTGTGGTCTTCAGACTCTGGCTGCCAATTGTTAACTTTCAGCCCCTAAGTGGAAAATCTAATTGCATGGTGCAATGGGTATTTTTAAAATTAGGGCAACAAGTCTGTGATTCAGGATTAAACCAGAAAGGGGCATCAGGACCCCATGGGAAGCCCTCCAAAGAAAGGAAAAGGGAAAAGGGGCTTCCCCAGTGGAAGGAAGGCAGGTAGAGGAAGAATAGGAGAGAGGAGGTCATTTGCAGTGAAATAAATAATCTCTTACATCTCTTCCCCTAAGTTGAGAAATGTCTTTTGACATGGGGGTCAAGGAAAAAAATAGCTGAGGGCCATGCATGCACAGATTTTCACAGCTTATGATAGTTCAAAACTGAACACTTAGGGAATTTTTCCCATTCTTCATAGAGACTCTCATACCATGCTAGTTTATTTTCTTCATAACGCTTACAAGTATCTGAAACAAGCTTAATCATTTGTTGGTTTATTTACTTTCTGTCCTCTTTACTAGAACACAAACTCTATGAGGGCCAAAATCTTGGCTCTGCCATTCAGCATTGCAGCCTCAGCTCCCATAAGTGGTGCCTGCCAGAGCCGTCACCAGTGAACACCGAGTGAGTGAACCGCAATGCACAAAGGCATTGAAATGTCACAAAAAATGGCAAAGTGGTCATATTCAGTGAAGGCTATGGCTTCAGAGAAACTGAGAAATGATTCTCAATACAGCCCATCCCAGGGCATTTTGAGTGAGCAAAGCAAAAATGTTGCTTTTCAGGTTCAAGGCAACCAAGGTGACCACATGGTCACCTCAATGGCCATGTACCAGACAATATGTTTGCACATACATTGTATATGTTTTTATCCACTTCTTTATATGTAATTCTGGAAAGAGTGTCTGTATAATTCAGTGGACAACATGCCATGAAACAAATTACCTGGGGAAAATTCATTAAGATTTGCATGTACCCATAGGTCCAGCTATGGGAAGCAGTGACCGCCTGGCCAGAATTTCACAGGAAATCTTCATTTGTCTTTATTTTGGGGTTTGGAAGATTTGAGCACTTATACATATAAAACATATTAAGAGACTTCAAAATAGAAGTATGGTTTTTCTGTCTAAGTCAGTCTTGATCTGAATTGTGAGTTCTGAATAACCAGGTACTGAGGAGTAATTAGCTCTGGGCGGGTGTTGAAAATTCAGAACCAGCACCCAACTTAGGGAGCAGCAGCCTTACTGGAGCTACAGAGTGGGTCTGCCTTGGCCGTCACACAATTATGCTTACTTTCTAGTTTTAGTATCAAGTCAAATAGAACAGTGCAGAAAATTAATAAAGCAGCACATTTTTGAGTGACTGCCACATATTTGTAAGAGGCTGAGGCTGTGCAGAACACTCAGTATGGCCCTTGCTTTGAGAAGTTAAATTGTGCTGAGGATATATTGTACACTTGTATCAACTAGAATCTTTTTAGTTCTTTATTAGTTAGGGTTCTCCAGAGAAACAGAACCAATAGAATATATCTCCATATCTATCTGTCTATCTATCTATCTATCTATCTATCTATCTATCTATCTATCTATCTATCAATCTCTCTATGCACCCAAGCACAAACATATGTGTGTATTTATTGGATTGGCTCACACAATTACGGAGGTTAAGAATGTTAGAAATGCATGAGAAATAGAGCGGGGAGGAACAGGGTGATCTGATCCAAGTGCCTTTATTGACTGCAGCGCTTATGGCGGGCTGAGTCAGGGCTGACGTCAGCACCGGGGGAAGGCGGGAGTGGGGTTTTTAAAAGAAAAAGCTCAGAGTTAATGAGGGGGTAGGGGAGGGGTTAGTCTCTTGCTCTTCTGGGAAGGTTCCTCAGGATTCCAGGATGTGAGCCTGGACAGTGGGCTAGGTAAAAGGCAGGCTGTTCCTAGGCACAAGAGAGTTGGTCTGGCCAATGGCTATTGTGGCTGGTGCCAGGTGTCTATAGTGCCCAGTGGGAGAGTTTTGATTAAGCCTTGGGCTACCAAGTGAGTCAGGATACCTGAGTTATAGGTAGTCTAGAGGTTTGAAAACTGGCCTGACTGGGTCATTTAGCTGTCTGGTGGTTGGGGGCCTGGCCTGACCCTTTCAAAAAAGTCCCATGATCTTCCTTCTGCAAGCTAGAGAACCAGAAAAGCTGGTGGTGTTATTCAGTCTGAGTCTGGAGGTGATGGTACACGTCTGAGTCCAAAGGCTGGAGGTTTGGGACACTGGTGATACAAGCCCTGGCCTGAATCCAAAGCCCCAAGGACCAGGAGCATCAATGTCCAAGGGTAGAAGATAGATGTCTCAGCTCAAGCAAAAATAGCAAATTCACCCTTTCTCCACCTCGGTGTTCTATTCAGGCCCTCAGTAGAATTGATGATGCCCATCTGCACTAGTGGAGGTGATCTACTTTACTCAATGTACTGATTCAAGTGCTGATATGTTCTGGAAACACCCTCACAGAAGCACCCAGGAATGATGTATTCACCAGCTATATGGAGATCCCTTAGCTCATTCAAGTTGGCACATAAAATTAACCATCACAAATTCCAAGTAAACCCAATTCACATTGGCATAGGTAAAAAATAGGAATTTACTCTCTCATACACCTATAAAGTTCATGTTTCAGGCTGACTCTGGTAATTAGTATATTTGAGACTCAAAGTAAGTCACAAAGTCCTGGTATTTCTTTGTCTCTCAGATGGGCACTGCTGTCTTCCTGCATTGGCTTCATTCACAGACTTCCTTTGGAACATTCCTCCAGGGCTCAGCCTGGTGGGGTAAGTCAACACTTCTTTTCCATCTCTTAAGCCAGTGCCCTGAGATGAACTCTGATAGGGCTGATTAGAATGACTGGCCCAGATGAGAACTGGAAGCTCTTACCAGGGTAGCTGTGAATGGATGTGGGTGACCAGAGAGCTACTAAGGACCACAGTATGAAGCAGTAAATGGTGACTATCATGCAGATTATTCAGGTTGGAAATGATTTAAGGTGAAAGAGGCTAATATGGTTGGAGTCTTAAAGATATACCTCAAAGGGTAAAGATAAGCTTGATGAGGGCTTTGCTGGAAAATATTGGGGCATCTTTTGTGCCTAGACACTTTCTGGAGGGCTCAGAGTATAGGAAATAATGAACTTGGTGGACAACAAACCAATGACACACCCATTGTCTGACATACAATGTGCCACCTTGAAAGTGCAATAGAGAAATTTGCCTTCCAGAAATACCTCTAGGTGCAGCACCATTTACTGAGCTCTAAAGTGCTTATCTTGTTGACTGAGCTCTAAAGTGCTTATCTGAGCTCTAAAGTGCTTCATGTTTATGGGGTAAGTTCCATTTCAGTTTTTGGTTGATTGCTATTTGTTTCAAGCCTTGTCTGCACCTATGATCTGCTATACCAACAAGCACATTCACCCTGATATTGAAAGGCCAGGGTGTAGTAAGTAGGTATCACTGCAGGAGCCAGCTGCCCTGCCTGTGTGGAAGAGACCCCCAGGACCTTGCCCTTAGTTTTCATGGCAGACAGTAAACATTTTGGGAATATTATTTCTGAAAGGAAGACCTCATATCTTCAGTTAATTTATTTTTATGCTGCATTTTTATTGACCCGCCACGTTATAAAACATTGATAAAAGCATTCATTAGTAAACAGGGCTTCTCTGATTGCATCATGGTAATTCTTATTCTATAAATTGCCACTAGGAAAACATGTGGATTGTTGTGTTGTCAGACTTGGTTATAAACCATGTCTTTACTTTTTCCATTGGGGCTCACCAAGAGCATATGGCAATATCAACCTAGCTTCTAGGGTTCTGTGTTAGAATCATCTGAAGGTTATAGAGTTTGGGTTCTCGTAAGACTTCTCAATACACTGAAACTGTGTTTCTGTGTAAAGGTTAAAAGAAAGATAATCAGAAAACATGGAGCACATACTCCTTTAGGCTGGGAGGATTGATTAATTGGACTCTCTGAAATAGAATAGGGTTCTAAATATGTGTTCACTGGTAGCTTCCTGAGGAACGTAGATGACAATGAATTTCTTACATTTTACTACTAATATAATAGAATCAAATCCATTGGTCCATGTCACTTTATATTGGTAAAATGGACTACTTCCGGTTTCCTCTTTCTTAATGTGCCATGTACTTTATAAATCTCAGAGTAGTTCTCAAAAATATCTGAACATCTTTTTTTTCTAGAAATATTTCTCCTTTCTATGTTTTAGGATATATTTTAATTGGCACGTATTAAAATTTTAAGAATATTTTTTATACGATTAGCATATTACTAATCACAACTGAAAATCTAGTGACTAGATGAAAGTTACATTTTTAATATGTTAGAATTTTATTTTTAGTCTGAGGAGTTTCTCAGCAAATCATTTATTCATTCAACAAATATTTATTGAGAATAATTTACAGGTCAAACACTTTGATTAAATGTTACTTCTATTATTATTAGTGTAATACATCTTTGTGTTTGAATTTAAAGGCTATGTGTGACAATATTGACTAATTTTCTATTCCCCATGTAAAAATACTGCATATGTGTACATATGAATATATGCATATATAAACACATATAAAAATACACATGAACATGAATTTATAACTAGAAAAATTCAAGTCCATGACACTCTGGAAAAACCCTCCTCATCTTAATGAAGGCAGAGGATCTTAGCTAAATGTCAAAAAGTAATGACTTTGTGAAATGTTAATGGCTAAGGAAAAACAAATGATAAAAATAATTTTAATTTTTTTAATGAGTTGGGGTTATCCTATGATCACATTTTGATTGTTGCTGATTTACATATATTATATCCAATTGACCTTCTTCAGTCTTTAAATGTTTTTCACTTAAGTGAATTCAAAGAGAGTTTGCTTAGGGGTATAGAGGGGGAGCCCTGTGACAAGAGTCTGAATTGGGTTATACTTTGCTAACCACTAACTGTTTAACCTTAGCTAGTAAATCCTCTGCTGGTAAAATAAAGATTGTGTGGTCCTAATGATCCTTCTGCATTCTAGTGGCCTTTAAAATAGAAAATCAAAATGCCCTTGGTTTCAGAAGAAATGAGTGTGGTTGGAACTTCAGACAGATTTGCTGAAATTCAAGCTGTTCCCCTGTATTAGCCCTGTAACCTTGGACAAGCTGCTCAAATTCTCAAAGCTGACTTTCCTCCTTTTATAATTGGGTTAATGATGGTCCACCTTGCATTACCTCTGTAACTTTGGGCATGTGATCTCATCCCCTTGATTTCTAGTTTTCTTGTTGTGGAAAAGGCGCTAGTAGTAGTACTAACTTATTGGGTTAGAAGTGGAGGGCAGTTTAAGTTAACACAGGGTAGGACTTAGTGCCATGTAAGTGGTTGGGAGATAGTCAACTGGTGGAAGTAACTGATGAAAGTCAAATGATGGATAGTCTACTGATGAAGGATGGTGACATTAGTTTGTTCTCTGTCTCTGATTTAGAAAGCTGAATAAGTAAGGCTAATAGAAACTCAAACAAACAGCTAAAATAGTGACAGAAGACAGACTGGACTTGTGCCCCTGGCCTCAGTGTACCCCACAGCAGGCCAAGATGGCCCTGGGAGGCCTAGTTTACTATTTATGACCATCAAGCCTTCCAGTACCCTGAAGGAATATTGGCTATGCCGTCTACACAACTTAAAAAGCACTTAGAGGAATGTGGTTCCATTAGACCAGGCATAATGGACCCACTTAGGGCTGTGCTTTGTAAATACACAGCTAATGTCATTCTGACATGTTTACAGGCCAGGGCTCATTCCACAAGGGTCAGGACCTTTGGATGAGTCTGCTGGCACCCAGGAGCCAGGTCTCTTACCTTTCACACCCAGGACTTTATCCTTATTACTTGAACATAAATTTTTTTTAAAAAGAACCCACTGGCAGTAAACTAATTACTGTTTCAGAAGACTGTGGAATGACCTTGGAGGTGCACATGCCAGATCAGCACAAGGCAGTTACCCAGAGGTGAAGAAAATCCATGATCATACTTTGTAACTGGTTAATTAAAGGCTATTTTTGTCATCTTGAATTCTGAGAAAATCAAGAGAGCTACAGTCAAATTTTCACAAGAGAAATTCTTGAAATAAGAGGGTGAAAGAGCCTACCCAATCACAGGCTTTCTCTCTCTTGAGTAAGAGTTAAGTGTGTGTCCTTCTCACATCCTCCAAATTCTGCTTGGTGCAGTGTAAACCAAGATTTTAGCACTTTTCTTTGAGGCTTCCTGGAGTCTAAATTGGAGATGATCTCACAGGAGGAGATTACTGTTGTGGTTTATCTGATGTTTTTTCCATTTTGCAAGGTCACTGGCATTCCCGATGATAAGATGTGGTAGGTCTTAATATTACATGTTAAAAGCTCATGAAAGTATTTCTTAGAATTTCTCTTTTTAAATCCTCCCTTTTAAATATTAAGTTTTAAAAACTCATGTCTTAGAACCTCTTCCTTTAAGTTCTAGAGACAAATTATTTCATTTTTGAAATATATCAGTATCTCATAACTCACAGCAATTTTGAATAGATGCCTAATATTTTAAATCCAGAAGACTTCTAAAAGGTCATTTTACAAGCTGGTATTGGTACATTTTTTGCACTCATTGCAAGGTCAAAATAATTTGATTACAATAAAAAGTTTATGTAATTCAAAATTCCATGGCAGGAAAAAGTCAGCTCAAGTCAATGACATCCAATGTTTAGAGAGTTCCTCTGATTTCAGGAAGCCTGAGTACCTACTGACTCCACCTCAGTCCTCTCTCGGTTTCCCTCAAAAGAACACTGGTTCTCCCTAGTGATAAGAGGGGGACACATTGTCCTTACTCTTTGCTTCTCTTTTCATTGAGAGAAAATTAGACTTATGCACTTCCAAGTAAACAATCGACTTAATTTTCAAGTCAAGTGATACTAGTAATATGCACATATCAAATGTTTACATTGAGTTTCCAAGTAGTCAATATTTAGAAACCTATCTTATTGCAAAATTAATGAGTGAAAATGACCATGACCTTCAAGTCTAAGATTCTGTGAATGAAACAATCTCTACCAAGCACACTGCTGGGGATCCTTAGTGGTGTGTGTCTAAGGGGAGAGATCAGGCTCATGAAGAGGAGACTGGAAGGAGTCAGAACCCATGAAAAGAACAAAGGAGATTCTTTAGATTTCTGACCTGTAGCTCTGCCCACTGAGCCCTATGACCTTATTGTCTAAGGTTACTCACTGGTCCTGGTCCTAGGATCATGGGATTATTTTCCAATGGGGATATGATAACCTTTCCTACCTTAGAAGAAATTGGCATCTGCAATGTTGCTGATGATCCTAGGGCCTATATAGAAAATACTTGCATACTTCTGGATCTTTGTGCATGTTGATCTCTCTGACTGGTAAAATCCTATTTGTCTTTCCAGCACAACTCCAATGGCACTTCTGCTCCCTAGTCCTAGGAATGTTTGATCACCCCTTCTTCCCACTGCATATTGTACCAGTCTCTATTGCAATGCAAGTCACATTGTATTATAATGTAAAATCATGTTTAGTTCTATCATCTAGAATTTAAATCCTAAAGGGCAAGAATCACCACATTGTGCTCACTATTTTAACTCCAGGGTTTTATGCAGAGCTGGGAAAGTTAAAAAAGCATGACAGAAAGTCTTAAAAATGGTGAACAGACAACCCCTCATTTTCAGCTCTCTGCTCCTACTTCCATCTCCCTTTCTTTCCTTCCTTCCACCCCCTGCCCTTTACCCCTCTCCAGCTCTCTGCTCAGGCCCTCAAGTTCCCATACCAGAGTGTATGGTATTGTGATACTCTCCTAAGGCAACACAGGAGATTGGGTGTCCCATTTGGAGCACACCATCAATGCTAACTAAATCATATAATTGTGAGTCTGCTTGTTCCCCATGGCTCCAGGTCAATGTCCTGGGTGCAGCAAGGATCCTTGTGCATAAAAGTCATTAATCTGGATGTTAACATTTGGTGAGCCCGGGAGTTAGTGGTGACTAAGAAATGCCAGACAGAATGTTACTTCTGTGGGTGGCTTCAGAGAAGCCCTCTGCTTTAATGATGAGCAGATCTTGTTTGTTTCTCTCCTTGATTCCTAAGTGTTTCCCCCAAACTTGTGGCATGAAGGCAGTGTCTACTTGGCTACATTTCATATAATTCACAACTTGCTTCTAAATCTAGATCTGTCCCGTAGAGACCTGAATTGTCCCTTAAAATTGGCCACCCAGGTTCTTTTCTATATTGGAGCACATATGTCAGCATAAGACTACAGACAATTCCTGGGGGTTATTATTTTTTTTCACTGACAGAGAAATAACCCATTGTCTATTTTGGTAGCTAATGTGTGAATAATGATAACGAGATTGGAATGTTTAAACCAAGAGGTATTTTAAAATACTTATTGCTTGGCTTCGAACTGTACTAGATAACTGTTAATATGCTAGTTGTTTTTTATTTATTTTGATGTTCAACTAATTCTATTTAACACTAAATCACATCGTTGGTTTCCAAATATGTCTCAGTCTATGGCTTTATTGTCTGGCTCACAATGTTCCCTCTGCTTAGACATAACTTATTTTCTACCTTTCTCCTCTCCAACTAATAGCCTCTCCTTTGACACAGCTTTTTCCCAGCATGGCAAATTTCTATGCATCTTTGACACTTAAATGTCACCTCCTCTGATTGCTACAACTAGAATGAAGTGCTGCCTGTTCTGCGCTCAGAGCTCAGCTTTGATTAGGCTGCATGTAGCTAGTCGTTTCCTTGTCTATCTCCCTTTACCTGTGACCTTCTTGAAAAGGGGCCTCATGTATTTCTCATTGCTTTCCAAGTTACAAGCCAGGGACTGAGGAACAGTAGGTAATACGTCTTAAGAACTTCCTATCTATCAAGCATTTTGGCATGCAGCAAAACCAAAAGCTAGAGACTATTGTTATTTTGATTGTATCTTCTTGGTGGTAACTAATTTTCTTAAAGTCTTACACTTTGTGAGAGGTGGAGTAAGGATTTGAATCCAGTAGGTCTGGTCTCCAACCCCAGGCTTTTCATCACCATTGCTTTTCCACAGAGGGGGTAAAACTGTGTCCCAGCTAACATAGGGAAAGAAAGACCTTGACTGACTGAGGGGCAAATCCACTTACAGGAACTTGAGGAAGGATTATGTTACAATCCTCTCCAAAGGGCTCCTAGATGGCTTAAGACAGTGAGCAGAAGCAGAGCACACACAGGTCCTGAGATCTCTGTAGCCTTCCCATGTTTAGAGCTCTAATCACAGACCTCCACTCACTTCTCTCCTGCTTCTGGGCCCTAACTTATATTTTCACATGTATATGTGCCCCCAGTTACCTAATTAACTCCTTCTATTCAAAGCATCTCACATTTTCCATAAATCCTAGCAGAATCTGTTGCACATAAAAGATGTTCACTAAAGGAATGGTTATTTTTATGGATGTCGTTTATACATTTTTATGGAAGAATAGCACTCATGCATAAAAATGTACAGATCATAAGTGTATAGCTCAATACGCTTTTGCAAGCAGAACATGCCCATATAGCCACCACCCAAGAAGCTTTCATGATGTCTCCTAGAAATCACCTCCCCAAACATAGTCACTGTTTTGACTTTTAGCAGCATAGATTTGCTATGCCTTTTTAAAAAACTTTATGCCAACAGAATCATTGAATATGTGCTTTTTGTATGGCTTCTCTCATTCGACATTTTATTTGTGACATCCATCCATGTGGATCCAGGTGGTTTATTTGGATGATTGCATAATATTCCATTGCACCAGTGCTCCACAATTTATTTACCCTAATGTTCATAGACAAACAGGTTGTTTCCAGTTTGGGGAATTTGTTACAAGTGGCGCTATTATGAGCATTTGTATACATGTTTTTGGGGGGTGGGTTGGGGAAGGATGCTTGTATGTGTGCATTTCTAATTGTGTATACATTTAGGTGTAGAATCACTGGTTCACTGGGTAAGAATAATTAAGCTTCTACTAATTAGATACTAAGCAGTTTTCCAAGGGGTTGCACAAATTTACAGTCCCACAACAGTGTGTGTGAATCCCTGCTGCTTCATAGCATTGCTGCATTTCCATAATCATTTTTGTTTCATATTAGAAATTCTGATAAATTTGCAGCGATATTTCATTGTGATTTAAATTTGCATTCCATGATTGATTTTTGTATAATGATCAACTTACTGAGTTTACTTACTGATTCTTATAGTTTGTCTGTAGATTCTTTTTTTTCTGCATATACAATCATATCGGTTGAAATAATGATAGTTTTATTTGTTCCTTTCATACCATATGCCTTTTACTTATTTTTCTTTCTAGAATCCCGTGCAGTGTTAAATGGAAGTGGTGATAGCTGGCATCTTTGTCTCATTCCCAATTGCAGAAGGAAAGATTTCAATATTTCACCATGAAGTATGAGGTGCACTGTGGGTGGATTTTTGTTTTGGATTTTTTGGGTGTAGATATTGTAGTTTTGGTTAAGGCAGTTTCTTTTTTTTCTTACTTTTCAATAGTTGGCTTTAAATCATGAACAGATATTTATTTTTTCAAATTGTTTTCTACATCTGTGAGGTAATCATATGACTTCTCTCCCATTTTTTCCCTTTGAAGTTAATTTGGGAATTTCATTGAGTGATTTTTGAATATTTACTAACCTTGTATTTTAGGGGAAAAAACATTTTAGTGTAGTGAATTACCTCCTTATATGCTGGATATACTATTATTTTGTTAAGTATTTTTGCATCTATGTTCATGAGAAGAACTGGTCATAATTTTCCTTTTTTATAATAATCTTGTTAGGTTTTGGTGTCAACTTTATGCTGATTTCTGTTTTCTTTTTATTTATTTATTTATTTATTTATTTATTTGACTTCTGTTTTCATATTGCTTTATTTTTCTTCTTGATTGACTTTTTTTAGCTACATATTCTTGAACTGTTATTATTCAGTGATTAACACAGAGATCACAAAATCCACCCTTGACTTATTATCATATTACTTTTCCCAAATAATATTAGAATTTTCACTTTATTTACTCTCTTCTTTTGCATTGTTATAGTCATAATAATATGACAATTCTTATATCATGTATAGATATAATTAAAATTATATATATTTAAATCATGCATAATATATGTAAATATCATATGTAATATATACATTATACATTTATTATATGCACATATAACATTTTATATATTGCATAGTATAATACATGTCATGTATATATGTATAAATAATATATGTATTTATAAATTCTATACATTTATTTATACACAAAATTTATATTATTTCTATGTTACATATATCTTAACTCTACAAGACATCATTAGCATTGATTTAACTGTCAATATTCATTATTTTCCCTAAATTTCTACTATCTCTAATGTTCTTTATTTCTTTTTGCATTATATCCTCATTTCTACCTGGAGTAATTTTTTCCTTCTTTCTGAAGATTTCCCTTTGTTATATCTTTTAATGTATGTCTACTAGGGATTAATACTTTCAGTTTTTGTTTGGTTTCTTCTTTATTTTTGAAGGATATTGCCATTGTCTAGGATGTCTAGACTGGCAGTTAATTTTTGTTAGTGATTTAAAGGTACAGTCAGTCTTCATCTTACTTCTTCGAAGGTAATGTGTCTTTTTTTCCCCTTTGGCTCCTTTTAAAATTTTCCCTTGACTTTGTTTTTTATCAGTTTTACACTGATGTTCGTAGTTGTAATTTTATTATATTAGTTCTGGGTTGTGATCATAGCTCTTTATGAAACTGTTTGCTATCCTTTACAGGTTTTGGAACATTCTCAACTATTATCTCTTCTAATATATTTTCTCTCCCACTCTATCATCCCCTTCTGGAACTCAATTACAGATGTGTCAGATGTTTTTAAAATTCATCATATTTTACTAATGCTTTTTTCTGTATTTTCCATCTGCTTTGCTCCCTGGGATTCAGCCTGGATATTTTATACTTCCTTATCTTTCAGCTCATCAATCTTCATTGTTTCGTCTGCTGTGAAACCTATTGTTGAATTCTGAGGTTCAATTATTGTAATTTTTTAGTTCCAGAATTTCTATTTGATGCTTTTCAAAAACATATTACAGTTCTTTGGTAAAATTCTCAAGTTTTCCTATATTTTAAAAGTTACATTAATCATAGTTATTGAAAAATCTGTGTCTGGATAGCTCTAATAACTGCATCATATGTGAATTTGTCTATATGTGTTTTTATTTTCTTCCTTCTCTTTTTTGGTGGCTTTTAATCAAATGCCAGACACTGTACACAAATACTGTGGAGACTCAGGTATTAACTTCTTCTAGAGAGGGTTCATTATACCCTCTGATCGGGAAGATTCCCTTAAACTAATTATCTGTGGTGCTGATCCAAGGCTGCATTGCCAGTGTGCTAATGCTCCATTTACCTCCTCTTCATCCTTTTCTTCGAGATGAAAGCCTGGGATGTTTACTATGGCCCTCCTTTCTTGCTTTGTTCTTAAGTTGTAATTTTTGTGTCATCAGCTTATTACATTGTTGGAAACATATTTTTACCAGTTTTCTGCAGGACTTTTTAACCTCTTACTCTGATAAGCTTGAGAATTTGTCCGTGTGTTCCCTTCTACCCAGATTCTTGGTCACTCTAGCACTGCTTACCAGGAAGCTCCAAATCATAGTTTTTTTCTTCCTACCCTGTGAGATTTCCAAAGCTTCTACTGACTTCCTTATCTCTTACCCATTGCCTTCTGTGCGGTTTCTTAGATTCTAACTGATCATAAAGAAAAAACTTAGTAAATGTCTTGAGGTCAGCTCACTCCCTAAGCTCCTTTCTCTCTGGACTCTTGCAATCGCAAATCCTGGTTACCTTGGCAGCTCTCCAGTACCTTCAAGTAAGTGTTTTAGTATTTTATCTGATTTCCTAGTTAGTTTTGGAACTATTACCATCATAATCTAAAGCAGATGTCAGTAGATTTACGTCTTTTAAAAAGCTTATAACTAGCACATAGATTATATGTTCACAGTGGTCACTAAAACATCTTTTGGTAAAAAAGATGCTAAGAAAGTTGTAAAGACAGGTGTAAAATGGGCTTTTGGAATGATTTATGAGGTGCATGCTGTATCAAATCCAGAGCAAAGAAGATAGCATAGAGTTCTGAGTAGACAAACAGAGCTTGTGTCCTATCCTTAGACTATATAAATGCCTTTAAAGTATATTTGTAGAGTGAAATAGGTGGGGTTAGAGCAAGGAGCAGATTAAAGCATGTTTAGCCTAAGCTCATACATTCAGAGATAGGCTCATAGGGAGATGAAGAACTAAAATTTTGATCTAAACCGTTGACCTTGGAATATATTCAACAGTTATAAGTTGCCAAGAGTAATAATTTTTCTAAATATTACATAGTGTTATGCCTCTTCTTACATGTTGAAAAAATATGCATTAGATGATGTTTCTCCTTGGAGATAGGTTATTTTTGCAAAAGACATGAGTTAGGAAGGTTAGACTATTTCCAGTTTTGACCCAGAATGGCCCAGTGGTAAAGATCCAGTTGTTATTTTCTGCTTCAGGAACGTTAATGACCATGCTTTGTACCACGTAAATGGAATGAGGATTTAATGAGATACATAATGTGGTTTTTCTTTCATGAATTAACATATTAAAAAGCACTCTGTCTTCCATCAAAGTTTGTGTTACAAGCCATGAGACAGGTGTTGGGAGATAACAATGGTATCCTGGACAGTTCACTCAGATCCCTGATAAAGTGCCTTTGCCTTCTTTTCTGTGGAAAAAGAAAAGCCAAGAAATAAAAATTATGAGAATGGTAACGGCAAAGTGATCTTTATTTTGGCAAGAAAATTGTCGCAGACCTGCAGTTGAATGCAGGAGTCAAAGCACTGCTTCAGAATTGGAGGACCTGAACAAGTCATATCAGATTCCCTGTGCCCGGGGGCACTTCTGGGGAAGATGGACGATAAGGGTGATGTCTAGGGAGGTGAGACTTCTGGAAATGGAACCTCTAGGGATCTGGACACTTTTTTTTATTGCCATTAGAGTTAAGGATGAGGTAAAAGTTTGTGTGTCCTTTGATTCATTTTTAAACTTTGGATGTTAAGCACTAGAAAGTCCTCCAGGCATTTAGAAAAACACAGTACCCTGGGAGTTGAAAAAGTCCCCTTCCTGAGAGTCTTTTTAAAATGAACAGGAATTTCCTGGAGACCTTCTCCGCATCCAAACATTCCTTGTTCTGTATCTCTGCACTCTGCCCGTGGTCATCTTCCCATTTCAATGCTCCTTTCCCAACTCCACTTCTTGGAATTCAACCAGCCTTCAAAGCCGATTCAAACCCCCACCTTCTCCAAGAAGCCATCCCAGATGCAGAATTAATTGATGCTCAGAAAGAGAAGAGTCTTGATATATGGCTCTGGGAATCTTTTGTGTAGTACTGACAGCTGGTACAGGGATAGGTTGATGCATTCCTCAAGAGAGGGGCTCATACTTTGAGGGGATTTGCACATTTAGGAGGCAGGAGCAGGATGATAGAGGTCTGAGGAGAGAAGAAAAATCTCCAGCCCAAGGAGAAACTGAACTGCAGTGGGGTCAGCAGCATTGGCAAGTCTTGAGAGGTCCAGAGGGTCAGAGAAGTAGCCATTAAGTTTGGTCAATGTGGGGTCACTAAGGCTTTCAACATATTTTTTTTGGATACGTGTAATAAAGGCAGTACATTGAAAATTAAAAGATTAAAACTCACTTTGCCAGGTGCTGTTATAAAGTCATTTTCATAATTAGTATAGTTATAGAGAATGTTCTGCATCATTTTCTTCCACCCTCATGATGTCTGTGGTTCAGAGAGGATTTCTGTGCTTCCAAGAGGATTTTGGATGAACATTTCTCTGCTTTCTTCTCTGTCTTCCTCGTTAGTTCCTCTAAAAACATCACACATGGGAGGTTGCATTCTTGAACTGTTTCCTTTTCAATCTAATTGTCATTTTCTTTCATATTGAAAACAAACTCAATCTTTGCTGCTTAAACAAAGTTGTATTTGGAGACTGTCAAGCTTCATTAAAACTGAATATTTTTCCAGGTGGTAAATTATGGACCAATGTAACAGACTGCATTCGGGGACAGAGTCCAGTCATTTAAGAGGTTTCCTGGGCGGGGAAGTAAAGTTCTATTTACCGGTGCTATATCAAGATAAGCCTTCTCTGACTGATTCGGAGAAAATAGCTCCTTCCCCTTCACCACTGGTCCATTAGGATCAGACATGCTTCCAGTTACCTTTCTCAAGGAAGAGAAAAAAATAGATCAATAAGATTTATGATTTCTTGAAAGAACATTTTCTTGCTTCACATTGCCTCATTTAGGCTCTTTGCTATTAATAGAATTATGTTAGTTGCAGTGAGAGGGACATTTAGCCAGGGTTCATCATATCAAAGGTCTGTAAAAATTGTCTTTGCTATGGCCAGCAGAAAATTTTCATCAACTTTATATTAACTTTGGTGCAGGTTTGACATACTGTGAGTAATAATTTTGTGAGGGCATCTTTTTATGATAAAAAAAGAAATTTAAAAATTATAAGAACAATAACAATACATAGGTATCTTCTATTGACTGCTTTCCATGTGCTAATGTTATATCCTATGTGTACATAATACCACTTAATCTTCCAACACTGTTGTGGAAGTGGCAGTCTCAGCCATTTTCAAATGAGGAATTTGAAGCACAGGCAGGTTAAGTAACTTTCTCAAGGTCACACGAAGGTTGAATTTTGAACCCCAATCTTCCTAACTCTACAGATCAATTTCTCTTGACCAGACTACTCTGCCTTTAATAATGTCAGTGATTTATGAATATGCAACATATAATTCTACAGCATAAATTTCCCATTTAGAAAAATGTAACAGTTTGCTTTTAAAAAGTCACAAATATGATTCATTTAATATGCAAGCTTAAGTGTGCTGTTAAGTAGTTCTAACTCAGATCTTTCCACGGTTTAATGTGTCATATAAAATTACTCAAAACATCTATTTTCAAAAAAATTTTCATGCTGTTCTTTATAACCACATCATTAAGTCTACTCATTTACTCCACTGATAAATTAGGTTATTAATAATATTGCCTATATCTTTAATCTGCTTTGGAACATCATAAAAATCAGCTCTGATACCCTCAGTAATACATATTCATTTGTGCTGGTTAATAGATTTGAAAAATGAGCTACAGATGGCTTCATGTTTATGGATGTCCACACATACTTTGCAATAGCTAATGAGGATCAGTTTTAGATGCTGAATATGTAACCGACAGGTAGATGAGTTGCATAACAGGTGTGGAAATCTATCTCTCAGTTCCCATATGCTCCCTTATTCTTATTCCCTTATTGACCACTGAATACATAGTATTGCTCAGTTAACTCTGGGTTAAGCATGGCGAGAAGCTTTGCTTGAAGGTCAAGTGTAGTGTAGATATTATCCCTACCTCCAATGGTTGTATGACAGACTTAGGTGTGTAAGAATAAGTTGTGAAATAAGTATGTAATATAGATCATATGGTAAAGATGAATGATGTTGGAGAAATTAAAATTCCAAGAGATCATGGAGGACTGAGGAGGTCAGGTGAGGGGTCATGGGCTCAGAGGGTGGGCAGGTTTTGGAGTTGGAGAGGAGTGATGGTATTCTAGTTGCTCAGGGAAAGACATGTAGCAGGGAGCAAGAGGATGAGAGAGGAGGCTGATAGAATAGAGGAGACTGGCCCTGCTGTAGAAGACACACCATTTAGGATGTGATGGTAGATAAACTTGCTTTAATGTTTACGGGGCCATGATGTAGAGATATATAATAAGTCTGCCCAATATAGGACAGGATGGCTAGAGTTAAATAAAGAATGTTCTCTCCCCCTTAAGTTGATCTTGGTGGGGAAGAGGCAGTATGGGAAGTAGGAAGAAACAAATCATAAAGGCAACTACATTGAAATAAATGTCTTGAGGGGTTACTGGTGGGGACTTATAATTGATTCATGTTGGATTTCCTATAAAGGTTCCATAATATCTTTTACTGATATTATTTACCTTTATTAGTAAAAACAACATAACAATCTTAAAAGATTTTTTAAAAAAGAGAAGTTGGTATTTTCACCACTCTGTGGTAATGCAGAAAAACCAGTTTTATTGTTGTGTGTTCTTTTCCAATCTGGATTCACATAATTGCACTAAGAGGGTAATAGAATTTTGTGTTCTGCTCTTCTCACATAACACGAGGTTTTCCATGTTTTCACATTGTGTTTGTAATTATAATCTTCAATGAACACATGGTATTTCATTGAGTCACTTTACCAGAGTTTGCGAAAGCATTACATTGTTTTCTACTTTTTGTCATTATAGATGAGACTTCAAAAGACATTGGTATACATGTGACACATTTTGGCTTCTACTAAATTACTTCCTAAGCACATGTTCCTGAGAGGGTGATTACTGGTTCATAGACTAGGAACACGTTGTAGTACTTTCTATCTAATATCAGGCTGCACTCAAAAGCCCATATTGATGGAAGATGCCACAAGTGGGAAATGAGGGTGTCATTGTCACCTCAAATTTGGAACAGAATAAAAGACCACTGTTGTAGGCAATAAAATTTAAGTTCATTCACTAGATAAGTATGAATTTTGTTTCTTTTACAACATTTACTTTCTAAATAAAGTTTCTAAACCTATTTCTTCATATTACTTTCCTTATTATTAATTCCAAAGAATAAAAAGGCTGAAGTGGACAAGAAAGAAAAGCAGTTGATAGATGATGGATCAAGAAAAAGAAAAAAAAGAAGAGAATAAAGAAAGAGAAGGAAATAAATAGGTATAATGGAAAGATGAGAAAAAGGAAGAACGTGGTATAACTGTCCAATGGTAGTTGAGTAGTGCAGGCGCCTATTGGAATTGGAACCCCCGGGCTTCTGAAGCCAGTCAGACCCTTCTCTCCCAAGGGCCTGGGAGCTTCTGGGAGGGGCAAGCCTGAAAATTCTCATCCATCTCCTCAGTTCTGGGCACCACCTGAGGTTTGTGTTTTTCTTCAAGATTCATTCCACCAGGGCCTTCTGATTTTCTTTATGCCTTCTATCTGCAGGTGGTGCTAATGGCCTTGCTTTTGGCCAGCAGGGCATGGAGCTGGGAATTCTTAGAAGTACCAGAAGTATGTCCTGGGACTTCTGCCCCTTCACCTGCCCTTTTTTTTAGCAGGTGTTTGACATTGGTCTCTGGGTTTGTCCTCTGATTATCTTAGCTCTCCATAGATCACAGCTGTGGAGAGGGAGTGCACAAACATAACTTTGATTCTTTTTTTTGCAATGAAGTTTCAAATAAATTTTTTTGTGTGCAGGACTAAAAGAAGACCCCTGTCTACATTGGCTGAGAGACATTTAGAAAAGGAATGTGCTGGGGTGGTAAGCACTTCTCTAAAACTTCACACATTTTCTCATCTTATCATGTATTTGTCAATGTTTTATTAGCAGAAGTGTTAATCTCAAGGAGTTTTAAAATAATTTTAATCATCATGGAAGAGCAGAAGTGTGGGCTATGAGAAATAATTTTTTTCTTCCTGAGTGGTCCTAAGCAATGGAGGGATTTCCTCTCCTTGGAATTCTTTCCCCCTAAATAGTCACATGACTTGTGTTCTCACTTCCTTTAGGTCTTTGTTCAACTATCGCTTCTCCAGAGAAGCCTTCTCCAACGACTCTTGCTACAAGTATCTTCTCCCTCCTTTCCTTCCCTTATATTCTATTCTCACATCTACTTTATTTTTCTTTAGAGAAATTATCTGATACTATTGTTTTTAACTTATGTTTAATCATCTTGCTCACTGGCCAAAACAAAAGTTCTCAGAGGGTCTCGCTAACCTCAACTCCTAGAACAATGCCTGACACATAGTAGGTGCTCAAAAATATTGTGGAATGAATAAATACATGAATGAAACAATTGGATTTTCTGACTTAGAAATGATCGCACTTGGAACAATACCAAGCATTTGGAAGAAATGTCTTGGTTACAGCAGACTGGAGTATGGAATGAAGATGGCTCAAGAGATCGCAGTATTCTTGATACTAGAAATTCAAATGCACGTCCAGCTGCCCCTCTCACCTTCATGTGTGAAGCATAGAAAATTATGGGAGCCTGTGTGTGGGAGCATGGCTATGTACGTGAGAGCTCTAGTTCCTGGGAGTGAGGAATGGGGAGGATGTGGTATTGACTGCTCAGAATCTGAGAGGAGTCAGGATGCAATTACACTACCAGAATTGGGTTGATAAAATTGGCGTTAGAGAGCGCAGGAATTAGATATTTCCTATTTCCTCTTCCTCTATCTTTTCAACTGAGTCAACCCATCAATGCATTCTCTTTTCCCAAAAAGTATATAAGCTAGAAGTGAAAAAGGGAATAATGTGACAATCATCCCTTCTTCTACAAGTCAGGATGATCTCAGCTACCTATGAGAGCTCAGTGAAGCACAGTACCCTATGGCCCAGGTGAGAACAATGCACAGATGAAGCCAGCATTAGGAACATGCATAGTTGTCCACAACTGTTTTCCACCCACACTTCTAACATGACAACTTTTCTCCCACCCTGAACTACTCTTCAGCACAGGGCAATAGGTCTGAAGATAACTGGCTTTTGCTTTAACCATTAAGTATTAAAAAAAGAGGAATGCACTCTGGCTGGTGTGGTTCAGTGGATTGAGTGCTGGCCTACAAACCAAAGGGTAGCTGGTTCAATTCCTGGTCAGGGCACATGCCTTGGTTGTGGCCCAGATCCCCAGTTGGGGGCATTCGAGAGGCAACCACACATTGATGTTTTTCTCCCTCTCTTTATCCTTCCCTTTTCCTCTCTTTAAAAATAAATAAATAAAATCTTTTAAAAAATGCTGTGAAACTAATTTCACTTATTCCTGGGACAAGAAATGAAGTCAGGTCTTGGGATAGAGAAAGGTTTCCTGACCTTAGAAATCCTGGATGCCAAGTGGGCTAGAGTTCATGCAGGAATGGGCCTGCTTCTCCACCTGCCCAGCATGCCTGCCCTTTACAGTGAATGTGGCTTTGTAGCTCTTCCTATCAAGTGGTGCAGTCCATTTATCCTGAGTACAGTACAAAGGACCATATACCAACCCAGACCTAGGTCTCGGGAGGCTTGCCAAAGAAAATAGTCTCCTGTGGCTTTGTGACCTGAGGAGAAGAGGAGAAGGGCAGATGTGCAAAGAGCACCTTCTTTAGCTTACCATTATCTGTACTAAATTCAGATAATGGCAGAAGATAAGAAGTGTATTGAGAAGAAAAAAACATTCTGTTTGTTTCCTTTAACGTGGTAGGAAATATGGGTTTGGGTTTCTGTGTTTGACTGCAATACAGTGTAATCCCCCAGACTTTGACTTGGAATCCCACCACTGCCACATGAAGAAGCTTGGGCAAGCCTGTTGACTGACCTGGGGCATGTGACTCAGTGGCCACTCTCACTTCAGCTATCAGACAGTTAAAAGACATTTGGCGAGGCTATCCTAGGTCAGTCAGCCCCTAGATGACTTCAGGCATGTGAGAAAGACTGGCCAAGTTGGGCAGAGCCTAGCCCAGATAGGTTCTCATACCCTGCAGCTGACCCATGCACTTACAGGCAGAAACAAGTGGTTGCTGTTTTAAGACTTTAAGTTGGGAGGATTTGTTACATAGCAGTAGGTAACTGATGTAGCTAGACTCAGGGGAAAGATTGTTGGGGTCCAATATTTGGCTGAATTTGAGAGCCCTCCCTCACTCAGCCATCCAAAGGGGAAAGGACAGTGTGAATGTTTGTACTGAAATATTCTTACAATGAAAGAGCTGGAGCAGCTGGCCTCCAGACACGGTCATGGAGCTCCCTATGTAGGAGCATATCTAAGCTCTGGCTTCAGCTGTCAAACTAAAGCAACCAGCACTGGCCCCTTGGATACTGCTTCAATCTTGGATCTAACAGAGTTGGAGAGAGTGATGTCCAAGAGGATTGGACACCTTGATAATTGAAGCAGAAAGTGTTCTCAAGCTGAGGGTATTATTTGCATTCCAAACTATGCCATTAGAGACTCCAGTAATGTGAAGATAGTGATTATATTGGACTGTTGGTCTTGGCAACCTTTCATCTTCATGTGGACTCCACCCATGCCCTACCAAAGGCCCTCCAAATTCCACACAACTCCCAGTCATGAGTGGCAGGATGTCTATGATATTAGGATGCAGGAGTGATAGATACAATTAGATGGTGTAAGCCCACAATTGGTGGTAATTGACTGTGAAGTCAGAGGAGGAGAAATGGAAAAAGGAGGTCCTAAGCTATAATCAGTAAACTCAATATACAGCTGTCCCCACCCCATATCCCCCAGCTCTGCTCTCCATACTACTATCATTTCTGTTTACAATCGGTGTCAAGAATTTCAGAACTTTTCATGGGTAAGTGCTGGAATTAGGACTTGAATTTCCCTTAGAGATAAAAGCTCAGGACTAAAACTTGCACTCTCCCCGTAGCAAAGTGGCTTTCTTGTCCAGTTCACAGGAAATTCTGTATTTTCCCAGGATGATAATTTTAAGAAATTGAAGCATCATTCAGTGTACCTTTCGTGTTCTATAGAACATATTAACTGTAATGGCTGGCTGAATGCTGGAAGATATAAAAGATCATTTCAAGTTTCTGAAGATGGCTGTGTGGCCACTGTGGAGCCATCTGATAGTGGTTGTTTACAGCTTTGTTTATTGTTTTTTGGTTGTAATGCTGAGGGCTCAGAGCACTTTGCCATATGTGTAGTTAAAGTGTTCCTAATTGACTTGATAGAGATGACGGTGTCTACTCTCAGCTGCTCCCCTTGCTTCTTCTTTTCTCTTTCTGGAAGCTTTGGTCATATCTTATTTCCTCTGTGGTTTGAGTTTCAGATAACTGTTTTGGAAATATGTCATGGAAAGAATCACAGCTTCTAATATTTACAATTTAGAGCATAGTTTCTTCTAAAATATTAATGTTTTCTCAGTCAGGTTAAGTCATTGCATATTTGCCTCTCTGTATTTGCTTTGGTTCTTAGTCAGAAATTTTAAACTTGGCTCTGTAGGATTTATTTGACTCCAAATATCAAGAGGATAAAGAAAAATTACTGTAACAGGCCTAACCTTCCTGGGTTAGGGTGCAAATGGCTCCAACCCCAATCTTCCTCTGTGTGCATGGTCGAAATACCCACCTCTAGAAGGAAGTATAGAAATGCTGATGGCCTTCAAGTTCCGGCTGCATCCTTGTTTGGTTGGGGATCCATGAGAGTCTGGAGGGAAGAAGCCTGGTCTTCCTTGGTCCTTTATTGCTGTGCCGGTCAACTACAATGCAAATGAGATAAAGACACCTCCCAAGGAGCAAGTGGGCATGAGGAGCATTGAGTTAAGGGCAGTTCCAGGACCCAGTCATTCATACCAACACCATATCCTGGCCCATCGATAACCAACACCACCTCTTTGGGAAGTAACATTGCTCCTCCAAGATCATTAGATCATACCCTCTGCACTTACCCTTATGTCATAATCTGGATTTCCTCCAAGATAGACTGTAAGATAAAGAACACGTGTGTCAGCAGTTAATTTAAGAGAACGTTCTAGAAAGCACAGCTGGGAAGTGAGTCAGAGAAGAGAGAAAAGATAATAAAAGGTGTGCTAATGAGCAGGTAGCCAGTAAGGACGATTGAGACTCACCCTGACTGAGGACCCTCTGGGAGACTGCAGAGCCATCTCAGAGCTATCGTGTTGAGGCACCAAGAAACTGGGATACTGGTCCACCAACTAAAATCCCTTATGTGTTAAGGGTCATCCTAACTCCCTGGTCTTTATGGCAGAGCACCCACCTATAGTCAACATTCTCAGAGAGTTGCAGGGAAGTCTTGGCATGTGAAAAATAGTATGCAGGTCGACTTCAGAAGGGCTAAGAGGATATGGGTGAGGTGTAGAGAGTGTCCACTAGTTTTTATAAGGCAGACCATGCTCATCGCTTCCAGGTTATGCACCATCCTTGCCTATTATGTGCAGTGGCTACCAATTTTTCTTATCAAAGAGAAGAAAATAACACACGCATGCATAAGTTTAATTCCTTCCTCAGAAGTCTACTATGTTCAGAAAAGAATCTTGTGACAATAGGTTAAGGGCACATACAATGAAAAGCACCAAAGAGCTGGTCCCACCTTGAGGCAGGGGGCCTTTTGTAACTTCTCCCCATTCAGTCGTTGACTTAGGTCTCAGGAAATGGGCATCAGGCGGGGAGCTGCTGGGAGCTTACGGTAACCTGGAGCTGGTGCACTGGCAGGTACAAAGGAACAGAGTAGGAAACCACAGTATCCACAATACTCCTCTTTCCTGTCACAATTCTAGTACTTAGTGGCTATTAAAAATTTTTCTTTGACTGTGGGTTAGCACACTGAAGACACCTCTAATATAATACTGGAAATATGTGACAAGATTTAATACTGTTGCTGCTTTCATACTCTTCTTTCCTCTCAACGTGATTTTGATTAAGCTAAACATGCAAGTCAGAGAGAGGAAACATTTCAGGTAGCTACGTCACCTAGGGTGGAGCTAATATGTTGACATGCTGCGTTGGTATTTCTTTTGCTTTAATGTGTTGTAATAAAATAAAGTGCCTTTGACTCATCCTTAAAGGTTTTCACAATTTGTTCCCATGAGAGTGGTTGCTGCTTTACATGAGATGCCACATGGAGAATTTGAACAACCTTTTCAGTATTAACTAGTTAGGGGTTTATGAACAGATCCAGAATTTTTGATGGAATAAATCACTGGATTTTATTTCCTCCTATTAGGATTCTAATGAGCAGAAGCAAACCGTCCACTAGGAGAATAATCTGTTAATTGGAAGGGGGGCTTTCTTGGGTAATAGGGATTGAAAGTAAGATTTTCATAATGGGAGGAGTTGGTTGGATTTGCAATCTGCCTCAGTCAGATTTGGGATTTACTATGTGCTTCTGCTTGACCTTCAGGCTGATACAAATTGAAATGGCAGAATTGATTTCCTCTTTAATTTATGACATTGCAAGAGGGACGACAAACTCCTGTTTTCCTGCCTCTCAGAGAAATTTTGCCTCAGTCCTCCATGAGAGCTATTTTTGTATCTTGAAGAAAATTCTCTTGAACTAGAGCATCAATGTCAGAACTCTTGCTTGTCTTTCTAAAGATAATTACTACTTTTGTTAATTTGCAAAGAAAAAAGCAAGGTTTATTGTAAAACATAAAATCTAGAAGTTGTCTTATACCTTGGGTTTATAAAATGGTCATGGGAGGGGTTTTAGGGAGACCCCATAAATTTTAGGGAGAAAGAAATTTTCCGATTGGACCTTTTCAAGTTGGACTTTGAGTCACCTTTTCTGAGGTTAGAAAAAAAAATGAGGCAGTTATAGAGATGCCTAAGTTAACTGTTGGCTGTCTGCTAAGTTGACTTAGGGCTTAGAAATTCTTTACCAATGGCACAAGTCCTCCTAATGTCTAAACCAAAGCCTTAGTTCTTCTGTATTTGTTACTTTTGGCATAAAAGGAGTGATCCAAGCAGACGTTTGTTTTTCAAATATGCCAATATACCAAGGAAATGTTTATTTTGGAAGCCACTTATGTGAAATGCTTGTAAAACTGAAAGTCACTGTAGAAATGAGAAGCATCGTGATTGTTATTGGAGCAGACTTGGAAAGATTTTCTGGGTATAGTTGGCCTTCATGGAGCATGCAGAGGTCCTAAAGGGGTCACCTGAGTGGTGGTGCCTGCAGCGACCTGGAAAGTCTCTGAACATCTGCTCTCATAGGCCGACTTAAAGTCAGGAGTGCACCTCAGGGATAGGAATGAGCCCCAACTGGGGCCCATTCTACAAAGAAGGCTTCCAGATGATCTTCCCATCCAGACAGAATCTTGATCACAAAGTTTGGTCAACTGATAGATATACTATTTTAAAAAGTATACAGTAGTGTATAAGTATAGCAAAAGAAGTTAATAGCTAAATGCAACAACGTCATATTATGCATGCATTTACCTAATCCCCTTCCCCCATCCTAAATGCTGAAACCTGTGAATGTGTTAGGTTATATGGCCAAGAGGAATTAAGTTTACGGATGGAAATAAGATGGTCTATCAAGGCTGATCTTAAAATATGGAGATTAGCTAGGGTGGTTTGGGTGGGCCCAAAGTCATTACAGGGGTCCTTAAAATAGAAAAAGAAGGTAGGAGAGGAAGTTATTGTGATGTCACATAAGAATGTCTCAACCTTTTACTGATGTCTTGGAGGTGGATGAGCCAAGGAATGAGGGTAGCTTCCAGAAGAAGGAAAAGGCAAGGAATAGATTCCTTTGCAGAGCATTTAGCAAAGCAACATACAAACGAACAAAAAAACCCCACCTGGCTTTTAGCCAGTGAGATTTCTAAACTGAAGAACTATAAGATAGTAAATTCATGTCATTTAAAGCCATTAAATTTGTGACAAGTTTTTATAGAGGCAATAGAAAAGTAATACAATTGTTTTATTTTAAATTATACCTGAGAGTCCTTGAATTTGGACCATTTTTACCCCGATTTTGTTGTTGATACTTAATAATGGCTTCAGTTTATTGAGTACCATACTTACCATGGATATAGGCATTGCTGTAGGTGCTTCACAGAGAGTAATTTATGCAACCCACACACCAAGTCTGTGATGTGAGGATGATTGACATCCTTGTTTTCCAGAGAGAAAAGTTCGACTCAGAGCAGTCAGGTAATGTACCCAAGTCTTACCACTTGTTTTTTTGTGGGATTATGATTTAATACAGGCAGATTTCAACAGCAGGTCAGGTTCTCCTGACTTCTATGCTAGACTGCTGCCTTGTTCTGCCATGTGGGAAAGAAAAGTCAGTCACTCTGTAGATGGGAAAGTTTAAGCCTTATGTTGCTGGATGAGATGGTGCTAAACTCCCTCTGGGCATGTGGTCCGCAGATTTGGGCTTTTTAGTAAATCATAGTGTTGAGAAACACAAATGTTCCCCAGTCTGGTTAGAGACAACTTTTCACCTGCAGACTATAGAAGGGGTGGGACCAGGAAGTGAAGTGGGATTGGAATGAAGAAGCATGGGACGTCAGGAACGCCAATTATGAATGGATATGTGGTCTCTCTCTTTGTGACCTCTTTTAATAAGTATGATGTCTTGTCTTTATCTTTTAGAGCCAAGGGTATGGCTTGATATTGTAGGAGTCCATGCAGTTTGTTGAAAGTTAATGAATGTGGAATAAAACCAGAAAGATAACATTAAAGCGTAGTTTTCACAACCAAGTTTCTCTTACTTTTCTGGGCTACCAACCATTCACAGGGCACAGCAGTTCCTAACCTTACTGCTTCCACTCTGCATGTTACTAAAAAAAAAAAAGAAGAATCAAATCATTATGCCAAAATCAGTGAAACAAATCATGCACTCTTGATGAGAAAGCAATAAGGTGTTTTCTTGGCTTTTATTTAAGACTACAAAGTACAAATGTTCAATCATGCCTGAAAAAATACATAACCATTGCCACATAAAGATTTTAAAAGGATTCTTCTAGTCCTGCATTAGCCCTTCCATCACAGTCTAAGTGCCCTGCTCTAGGACATCTGCAAACCACCGATTTGTGGAATGAGTGCGTGGGAGCAGGAACACATGTTTGCCATTGACCCAGGTCACTTAGTGTTTATTTTTAAAGGATGCTAAGTGACACAGACAACACCAACTGAGGACATAGTAGTGGGCATGGGGAGGGCATTTTGTAATCCTCACCCAAGGATAAACTCATTGATTTTAGAGAGAAGAAAGGAGAGACCGAGAGAGAGACAAACATTGATGTGAGTGAGAAACATCAATTGGTTGCCTTCCATGCACGCCCCGACCTGGGAGGAATCCATAAGCTTTTAGTGTACAGGTGATGCTCCAGCCAACTGAGCCACCTGGCCAGGGCCTCGATTTTTTTTTTGTTTTTTACTCTTTTGTCTTTCCAAGCTTTATTATTGTTCAACTAAATTAAAATTTATCTCAATAATATAGATTAATGTAGGTCTGTTCAATGGAGACTAGTATAAATTGCATAAAACATGAGACCATTAAAGACACTTCTGGCAGCTTTATACAGAAACACAAGCATACAATATAGTAGTAACATTAATAATGTATTGTTTTATCTGCCTTTTATACCAAAGGGTGTCAGAGAGCTTTACCAACTTTATAAAAAATGTGTGTGTATATAAGTAATGCATGTATACATTAACCTTGTAGGTATTTCCTAATATTATTAGCTCCCGCCTCCCTAGTATGAGCTTTCATATCTGTATTGGTATTCTCCATATTTACATATTATACATGTTATAACACATCTTCTCCTTTTATCGTTTGAGCACAATGAGCTCCCAAAGTTTTTTGCTTGTGTACTCCCATCACTAAAAATGTGGGAGCTTGCACTCCTTACTACACATGTGTATTTGTACATAAATAATTCCCCCATACTATGGTACTGATGTATTGTGTATATTTAAAAACATACCTAGAAATATGGAATTAAAAATGTTGATGTAAGGATGGCATATATGAAATTTATGAAAAATGTTACTATTTCTGATGGCTTTACATCTTCATTAGGTAATCTCTCAAGACATAATAAACACCTAGAGAAAAATTTAGTGTTAGTGATACTAGATATAAATCTACATTTCAAGTAATGTTCTTGATAATTTCTTCATCTTTATAGCCAACTTAAATTTCTGTATACTTTTAATTGTGAAAGATTTAAAAATTTATGAAAGTACAAAGAATACTGTAATGAAACCCAATTTTCATCATTCACCTTCAACAATTATGAACATTTTTTATTATTATTACTAGATCATCCTTTTTACCTGGTAATAAAGCTAATGAAGAGTTCATAGTAGAAGCAAGATCTCAACTTAGCCATATTTTTGTTCATTGTGTTTGCACTTTTAATAATTATCTTTAATCCATAATTTCATGGGAGAAATCTTTAAAGATACTGTTTCTATTAGTCAGCTAGGCTGCCATAAAAGAATACAGTAGATGGGTGGCTTAAACAACCAAAATTAGTTTTTCACAATTTCGGAGACCAGAAGTCTGAGATCAAGGTGCCACCAGAGATGGTTTTTGGTGAGAGTTCTCTTCCTGGCTTGTAGATATCTGCTTCCCTGTTGTGGGCTCACATGACCTTCCCATGGAGAGAGAAAGAGAAGGGTTTTCTGCTGTCTTTTTTGTAAGGGCACTAATCTCATTGGATAAGGGTACCCACACTCATGACCTTATGTAACACTTGTTGGGCCCCAAAGCCTCCATCTTCAGTATCATCACTTTGGGGGTTACAGCTTAAACACACGAATTCTGGGGGAACACAATTCAGTTTGCAGCTATGAGCGGTCTAATTTTTGCTAGTTTTTTAATGTAATACTAGATACGTAACAGAAATGATGAATCCTCTTTACTGGCACCCTTTACTACAACATGTTGTGATATATTGAAAACGAACAAATGAGGGAAAAAAAACCACTGGCTGAGAACCCCTTCCTTCCTTCAGACTCTTGTCACTGTACACATGCTATGAGATACACGGTCTGAGTGAGGACACCAATGTCGTGAGTAACTGAAATATTAGTATGGCTGATTTTTCCTTATGTTTAAGAGAAAAAACATCAGTCACCAGAGGTTTTAATATATCTTTCCATGCCCACTTGCACACTATTCTTCTATGTAACCACATTTTGGACAGTATCTGTCTTGACCAGGTGAATTAAATGCATAATTAAAGTACCCTGGCTTTGTCTAATTCATAAAAAGTTTGTTTCACTTGAAAATACCACAGTGTTTAGCTTTTCCCATAGAGCTCAAACACATAAAAGATCCCTAGTAAACTGGTCTGAGCATACTCAGCATCTAGCATGCTTTGACTTCCATTCAACACTCATTCGAATGTTCAGCAGACACTTACTGAACATGCATTGTGCACCCTGCACTTGTCTTGTTGCTTGGACAATACCAGTGAACTAAACATAGAACATACATTTCAGTGAAGGGAGCTAGAAAAAGTATAGATTTGTAAAGTATGTAGAATGTTAGAAGAGCTAAGTGGTATAAAAAATGAAAAGAAAATCAAGGTAAAGGGATCTGGGTGTGTGTGGGGTGGGGATGGGTTTAAATAGAGGGGTCAGGGTAGGCCTCATTGTGAAGGTGACATTGAAGTAAGTATTTGAAAGGTGAGAGAATTAGCTATGGGGCTCAAATGTTCTGTTAAAAGGGAAGAATAGTGCAAAGGCCTAATGCAGGAGTGTACCTGGTATATTTGACCATTAGTTTGAGGGTCAAGAATATTTGGAGGAGAGACTGTAAGATTGTTAAGACTTTGGCCTTTACTCTGAATGAAATGGGGAGAGGCAATGCAGATTTTGAAGAGATGGTGATGATATGACTTTGTTTTAAAAGGATCAGCCCAGGTGCCATATTGAGACTCAAGAGTAGTGGGTAAAGATGTGCACAGGAGGACCAGGTAGGAGGAGCCTGTCACAGAGATCCAGGAGAGAGCTAATGTTGGCTTGGACCAGGTGAAGAGCCATGGTGGTGTGAGACATGGTTGAATTTTGGATTTATTTTGTAGGTAGAGCAAATGATACTATGTAATAGACTAGATGAGGAAAAGGAATCAATAATGACTTCAGGGTTTTAAGCCTCAGCCACTGGAAGGATAGAGTTGGCATCAGTAGGAATGAAAAGGCTGCAGGTGCCACCAGTGTAGAGGGGAAGATCCAAGGTTCAACCTTGGAAATTGTGAGTTGAGGTTCCATTCAGGTAACCGAGTGAAGATGCTGAATACGCTGTTAGGTATGTGAGTCTGGAGTTCCAAAGACCTGAGCTGGAAATACAAAATTAGAAATAGTTGACATAGTGCCTATTACATGTCAGACACCATGCTGGGTGCTGCAAATACACAATGAATAAGGTGGACTCCCATCTCGTTGCCTGTCTTTTTGTTTTGTTGGTGGTTTCTTTTGCTCTGTAGAAGCCTTTTAGTTTGATATAGTTTTATTCATTTATTTTTGCCTTTACTTCCCTTGTCATTGGGGTCAAATTCGCAAAATCCTAAGACCAAGAAAAAGTTTAGTATCTATGTTTTCTTTTATGTAATTTATTGTTTTAGGTCTTAAATTCAGGTTTTTGACCCATTTTGAGTTAATTTTTGTATGTCGGGACAGTTTCATTCTTTTGCACGTGGCTTTCCAATTTTCCTAGCAGCATTTACTAAAGAAGCTTTCTTTTTCCCATTGTATGTTTTTGGCTGCTTTGTCAAAAATTATTTGTCCATATACATGGGTTTACTTTTGGGCTTTCAATTCTGTTCCACTGGTCTGTGTGTCTGTTTTTCTGCCAATAAACGATTATTCACAAAGATATATGAGCCCCTATGTTCATTGCAGCATTATTCACAGCAGCCAAGACATGAAAACAACCAAAGTGTCCTTGGATAGGTGATTGGATAAAGAAGAAGTGGTGTATATACACCATGGAACACTACTCAGGCATAAGAAAAGATGAAACGCTATCTTTTTTAACAACATGAATGGCTCTTAAGAATATCATGCTAAGCAAAATAAGTCAGACAAAAGAAGTTAAGAGCTGTATGATTTCACTCATATGTGGGATGTAAAACTGAAAGCAACACGTGAATAAACAAGAAAGACGCACAAACAAAAACTCAGAGGCACAGCTAATAGTATGGTGGTTACCAGAGGGAAGGGGTGGAGGGGTACTAAAGAGTAAAGGGGGTCAAATATACGATGACAGAAGAAGGTTTAACTTTGGGTGGTGGGCACACAGTGCAACACATAGGTGACGTATCATAGAAATATATGCTTAAAACCTGTATAATCTTGTTAACTAGTGTCACCCCAATTAATTTAATTATATTCAAAAACAGGTGGACTGTGGATGTAGCACAAAGTTTCCCCAACTCTGTTCTCTGAGCCTGGCTCTGGATAGGTTATTGAGTGTTCTAAGAAAAAAAAAACAACCCTGTGGTCAAAAAATGTGAGAAATGTTGTATCTCACTCTTTGGATTCATGGTGAATATTAATATTTTAAAGGCCTCTGAAAATCCTGCAGTAAAAGAATCTGTCTAAATGTGTTTAATCTAGATTTTCTTAAATTTATTTGACCATTGTATTTTTAGTCACCTTTTTAGGCTTGTGTATTACGCTTTGAAGGATATCAAGTTTAGAAATGTTGAAGTGATGTGATTGATAATGCAAGTAACGAATTTAATGCAATGTGACAAGTGTTTCAGTTGAGATGTTTTCCAAGTTTTATGGGAAAACAAAAATGGAACATTTTTCTACCTGGAAAGGCAAGGGAAGGCTTTGATCCAAATTTGTTGAACCCCAGAACAGACTCAAGCCTTCTGGATGAGGTCAGAATGCAGCCTTGATAGTAGTGAGTCCTGATTCACTGAGTGGGCTGCTTTTCTGTTTGTCTTTCATCTGGAAAATTAAGATAGGGATATTGACCTACTCAACAAAGTATCGTGAAAAGCAATGATCTATTTTCCAAGTACTGTATTTGATTAAATTCTGTTCTTGGGGAATATGATTGTTCAAAGTTGTCTGCCAATTGTTTATTAACAAACATCGTTTACTTAGCCTAATTCCCTTGAATTTATGTCTTTAATTAGCCCCCCAAATAAATTAATTAGAGGATAAGGGTGGGAGGATCCTGGAAACAGCTTAATTTCTTCAGAGAATGTTGTCAGCCTGAAAGGTTTTAGAAAACTCTAAGTTTTGGAGCAGTTGGAGTGTGTGGAGTGCCTCCCAAGTGGATTGTAATTAGTTTTGTGTCCTTGATATTAACATGCAGTGTGAACACAGAGGGGAACTGAGCTTGCATTCTATTACTGATGTCCTCATACACACATCCACCCACTACCTCAGCCAGGGAGTCCACAGGACTTTGCTGAATTCCTCATTGGATGATGTACTAATTTTTTTTTGTGGTTTTATTTCATATATTATTTATTCTTCTTTACAAAAATAGGGTTGACATACAATATGTTTTAAACAATGATTTCCCAAGAAATATAGCTCAATTATACGATGTAGAACAGTTTCCAATGTTAAGTGCTGAATGAAATGGGAGAAATGAGATGATGGAAAAGCAGCTCTGAGCAATTGATTAAGTTTTCACCATCATCCACCGTCCACCTGCATTTTAGGCCCAAGACAGTTGTTTTCAATCTGTTTCATCTCTGTTGCCTTTTTACCCAAATTTGCCCATTATTTCTAGTGTTGGGAAATGCTGACAATCATGTTTGCTAGTGTGTACATTTATCTCCCACCCCGTCAGTTTAAAATTAGAGATACTAGATTGACCTTCTCACTTTCATTTCCTTTCCTTTATTTTATATTAAACTGTGATTTTTAAAGCTTTGCTTGTATATCTTTATTTTTATCTGTTATGATATTACTTCACTTGTTTCCTATACAATGCTTACTTTGCCTACCTTTATATTTTCCATAATTTTGGAACTCTTCCAGTTCTTACAGCTCTTGAAAACATCTGGAATCTAGAGAAGTTGAGAAACAATGTTTAGACAATGAAATTGTAACTCCAAGAGCCAGTTCATTCTGTTAGACTCCCCTAAAGGGTGTGCCTTTGGTTTCATTGCTTTCCCTTTATAGTGCAGGTCTCTGAGAAAGAAAAACAAAGCTGGTGGTATCCCACCTCCTGATTTTCATGCAGGAATGTTTTAAGGAATAAGTAAGATAATGTACATGAAAATGCTTTTATGAAACACAGGGAGCCATTTTGTTAGTGCTGTCATTGTTAATTCCCAAGTACAAGTACTCAGAAGGTCGTATGTCCAAATCTCAGAAACTGAAAGTGTGAGTATGCTCTCAGGAACAAAGAGGTTTCAGGAGTCTGCCTTTCTTTTAATAAGGATACGGTAAAACCAACTGTGCATGCATGTGCTTGCCTGTATGTGCACGTGTGTGGACTGCTAACTGCACCTTGATCACTGTCACAGGGCAGGTGTCACCAGAATAAACCCTAAATACTCCCTTGGTTCGGGAAAAAGTAAAATTAGGCAGTGGGAAGGAGTCCATGCAAAAAAAGCAGCCAACTGCAGTGGATATTGGAGAGCAAATCTCTGCACTTGATTCTTAGAGAAAAAGAAATCTTCTTTCTTTATGTCAAAGTATAATTTTCAAAAATTGAAAGACATGACTCATTCAAATATAGAATGAACAAGTGTCAAAATTTATTAGCTCATTGCTCAGGGAATCAGTCGGGCTATTAAGCTTTGAACAACATGTAAGGAACTGAGTTTACATAGTCTGTTAGAGAGAACACACCTGGAAATGTGCTTGTGTGTGTGTGTGTGTGTGTGTGTGTGTGTGGTGCACACATGTATATAAGTTAGAGACAAATCTGGTTACTATCCTACAGGGCGATACAACTGTACCCTTTGGGGCATCTTTTCTACTGAAGAGAAGTAATTTGCGTTTTTACCGAGATAAATCTACAAGTTAATACATGACCTCACAGTGTCTGAGCCCTAATCAATAGTAAATAGAGATGTCAACAGAGATGTGTTCTAGAGAATTAAATAACCCCTGCTGAGCCAGAGGAGCAACGTTTCCTTACGGCCCTGAAAGAGTCTGTAGTCATCCACTTGGCCTTGTTGCCAAATTGGGATACAGTTTCTTAACACAACTGATCGCTTTAATTCCATTCCCCAGTGCAGGGGAACTGCGTCAGCATACCAATACTTCTCTTGCACACAGACTCTGATTAGGAGTTCAGGGTTGCATCTGCAACTCGACCAAGGCTGGGTTTTTGTCAGGATGGCCTCCAGTCAGTCCGCCCTGCTCAGTGCAGGTGCTGGAGATCGTTTCAGTCCAGCCCTCGTTTTAGAGGCAAGGAAACAGGCCCAGAGAGATGAAGCAATTTGCCTGACGTGCCTTTTCCTGCCTTGTCTTTCCAGGTCCAACTCAAAATTTATCTTCTTTCTAATGCCCATACCCTACCCACCTTGATAGTAGGTATGTCTTCCCTGGTGTGATCTCACTGTAATTAATTCATATCTTTATTATACTATGTACCATGTACCATGATAATCACTTTTTTGCTTATCTCCCTGGCTAGGCTTTGGGTTAGTTAAATGCAGGAACACTGTCAAAATCACCTTTGCATGTTAATGTTGAGCAAGCTCTGTGCCTGACATATGCTAAGTGCTGGACAGTGTTTATTGACTTGAATTGAAATTGCCTGACAGCCAACGAATGGATGGCAGAGGTGGGGAGAAGACTCACCTCTCCTGTAGGCTAGACAACCACTATGTCTATGACATTGCAGGGACCCTCAATAGTGCACCACTGTACTATCATAAATAATAGCCTAGTATCATGTATGGCATGTATAACAAATGTGTTTCAGGAGTTCAAACACATGGAATCGTTCCTTCCTCAGACCTCCCTTTGGTATGCAGGCCAGCAGCTAACAGCAAAGGCCCTTCCCCACCTCTCCCCACTGTAGAGTCAGAGGTGCTGTCTCCGCGTTGAGGGCTCCAGTCATGCTTGCGCATGCGCACGCCTCTGCGGCGTGCGGGGCTGGTGTGGGGCGTTCAGGCACAATTTCTCAGTAAAAGGTCACGGGATTCTATTCTCTTCTGAAATCCTCAAGTGTCATATTTATTTTTCATACTATAATAATCCAATGAATATCCATGCAATTTTCATTGAACAATATGTAAAAATATTAAAGAAGAAAAAATAAAAAATAAAAATCACCTCTAATTTTACCATGCAGAGGTAACTGCTTGTAACAATTGGGTGTGCAGCCTTCCAGACATTTTTCCGAATGTACATTTATAACTTAGTGAACCAAATTGTGATCAGATAGTCGACGCTGTTTATAATCTGTATTTTTAGTCACCAATCTAGTATACAATTACTGCTTCCTCAGTAAACCCATTTGTATATATAATTATCAATAGCTACATGTCATGCCATTGTCTCGATGACCATAATTTATTTTACCATTTGAAAAATATTGTTGGTCACTTCAGTTGTTTCTGATTTGTTGTGGTTATAAACAACCACAAAATAAATATTGTTGAGACTAGATCTGGGCACATTTATTTAATATGTTGTTTATTATATACAAATATTTTTCAAAGACTTACAGAATTTAGTTTCCTTTTTGGTGGTAATTTTCTAAGCCTCCCTCTCTCTTCAGTTCTTTCTACCTTGGTGCCTCACCTTCTTTACCCTGTGTGCCTTGAGCCAGTAGTGTGTCTTTGTCCACATTTTTTTCCTCCTTCCCTCTCATTTTCTAGCTCTCTTTGTTTGAGACGAGATAACACCAAAACAAATGAGGAGAGAGGGAGTCTCTGGAGCAATGTTGTTTCTCCGCCCTCTCTTATCTACTTCTTTAATACTCTCTTCACCTCCTGGCCTTTCCTTAAATTTCATTCCGGGCCACCTTTCACATGGCTGGCCGCGTGGATGACCAGCTGAGCAGTATGGTAGCCATGGCCAACGGACCTGCCACAACCACGCCGTTGATCACCGTCACCATGGGGTTTTGTCTCCATGACATCATCTGTACTTCTGAAAGAAAAGAAAAAAGACTACATGTTCCAGAGTTGTGTCAGGAAAACCCCTGTGCTTTTAACTATTAATGAATCATTGAAAATGATTATTTCAACAGTCTTTCTGGGAGTGAAATGTTTTCCATGATGGTTGCCCAAGTCATCCTGGTAGCACCTGCCACCTGGAAGAGTTGTTTGGTGTCTCTGGTGACAGGACTTTCCCAATTCTTCCCTGACATCTCCAATAGCCTGTCATGTCCTGAAAAGCTTTTTCTCTGAATTTTAATGAACAATGTGGCAGCTGAGGACACAGCTGTTTGGAGAGATGCTGCGATGAAAGCTTGGCTCTGTCTGGACATCCTGGTGCCAGGCATGATTGTAAAGGTGCGCTCTTGCTTTCCTTTCTTTTCTTTAGGTTCTTTGTCTTGCCTGAGGCCCTCTTCCTTTCAGAAGACATTGATGTTACATCCTATGTAGGAATGGCAACATCAAATTAATGAAGCTATGGAAGATGATAACTAAAGGAATGGTAGGGGGAAGTACCACATGTGGTTAATAGTCTCCTCATAAATATTTCAGTAAAGTACAAAACGGTGGCCTCCTTGGCTTTCCCATTCTGCTGATCTCACTTGGAAGATGAGGAAGTGTGTGTGTGTGCACGCATGAGTGTGTCACAGGATGCAGTAATGGCATTCTGGCTCAGAGTTAGCACAGGCCGCACAACAGTAGGTGTGAACTCTCTCACATTCCGAAGTCAGGTGCTGCCTCAGCCTCCTAAGCTTCCCCTGAAGTACTGATTTAGAGACTTTAGTTGACTACCCACTCCTGATCTATACAAAGGTTAAAGAAGCCACACAAGAAGCTAAAGATCAGGTCAAGGATTTCTTTGGTGGGAGAAATACTCTGGATCTTACTGCTACCCTCTGGGAAGATGGATGGAATGTTTTTCTCATTCCTACTATGCTGGGCTTTAAGAGACCACTGGAGCCCTTGATAGGTGACCCATCTGCTGACATATTCTGTACTGCAGAGCCGGAGGAAAGGAGGAAGTTAAACACTGGGACCTGCATGGTGAGAGAAAGTGTAGAGGTGCAGGGCAGGGAAGACAGCACTGGGGACCTGCCGGTGGGAGAATCCCATGGAAGTGTGTCTGCCAAAACTCCAGCAAAGCACACTGTGAAAGGACATCCCCTACAGCTAGAAAACACCACCGCGGTGTCAGTGTCAGTGAAATAAGAGTTTTCTGCTCTTCACCTCTCTCCCTATCCTCTTCCTACCTTGCACCCAAAGCAGTAGAGGAAGCTCAGGATGTGGAGGGTTGGGGGAGACTGTAAGTGAGGGAAGTAAGCCAATCATGTCTTTCTTCCTCATGTGAGCTCCTGCCAAGACTAGGCAAGGACTGGCAAAGAGGGCCGCTTAACATCTAAATGAAGTTTAGGGTTTGATTATTACCTTGGGGTGGATATACTAAATACTAAAATGAGATAAACTGAGAGATTATAGTGAACAGAGGTGGTTTTATTACCTAAGAATGGGCAGAGAAGTCTCCATGCCTATTTTTTAGGGCAAGCGAAGAACCAATCACAAAGCAGGTTTAATCAGGAAAGCAAAGTCAAAGTCACTTGATAATGGGAGAGTTAATCTTTTAACATACAAGTTACCTTGCTTAATCAAAAACAAATTTGATCCTTTAATATACATCAAAATACTTCATTTTAATTATAAGAGGGCCATAACTTCTATACCTGTAATAAAACTCTGCTATAAAGAATGAAAGAATTCCACAGTTTATAATAAATATGATAAATCTTGCCAAAATATTATCTCAATCATAACTCCATATAAACATAAGATACTGCCTTTTATTATTGAAAAGAGTCCCCCAGTATAAAATTAGAGTGCATTTACCTTTGAGTAGCAAAACTACTGTCTAAGCCAAGCTTGAGGTTTATCAAAATGTCCTTTCCCTCTGTGAGGAAATGTCTTAAAGCAATCATTCTTGTGCAAGGCAATGGGTCAGGCAATTATTGTTGCACGATCAACTTGATGATACAAGACAACAATCTTTTATTATCACTCTTGAAACCGGAGGTCAGCGGGGGTCAGTGGATAGAGCCTGGGCTTGACCGGGCAGCGTGCTCATCTTTGCTGGGCTGGCCCATGCGCCTCAGTTGGTAACAGGTCAGGTTAGGTCATCTCAGCTGGGCTTGGTTGGCTGGCTGTGCGCCTCAGGGCACAGCAGGTCTGGGGGCAGCTGGGGTAGCTCTTCTCTACAGCCTATCCTCCTCCTGGCACCAGTGGGTTGGCCAGGGCATGCTCTTCTTATGGTGAGAGCAAAGACACTAAGGGACAGTAAAAATACCCTCCTCAGCTTGAAGCTGGCACACTGTCACTTCTGGCCACACGTGGTTGACCAGAGCAAGTCATATGTCTGAGCCCAACGTGAAGGGGCAAGGAAGGACCCTTCTCAGAATGAGGTACAAACGGGGGTTGATTGGGCCACCTGATTGAACTTCACATGTAACACTTCCAGAAATATCTAGCTTCCAAATTGTTATGAAATCTGGCCTTGTCTCTTCAGCTGAGGTTCCCTGTTTTATGGAACGAAAAGTTGCACCCATACCTAGTTTACTTTTTAGCAAGAGAGGTAACTCTGCCCCTCTAAGATCCCAAATAACCTCTCCCCGAGATTCCTGCCAGTGGCAGGACTGGAGGTATGTTCCCCTTGGGCCCTAGCCTTCATTAGCCTCCAAGAAGTAAAAACACAGTGTCTGCATCTTGCTGTCATCTTTTCCTAGGCTGAATGAAGGAGAGGGTTTCCATGGCAACTGTGGCAGAATTTAGGACAGAGAGGGCATTTTGGCCCTGCTGTATCTTTGACCAAAAGTTATGCCGTGTGACTGTGATGGTATCAGGGCTGCCCATTCAGGCTGTGGCTGCAAGTCTCCCTCTCAAAGTCGGGCGCATTTGGGCCCATCGTTTTTTCTTCTCACATAGTTGTCCTTCATCCTTTGTACTTTGCTTCACATCCAACTCACCCATTAGGATACAATTTTCCATATTCAGGTGTCCGATGGCCAGGTCAGCAGTGGAGGAAAGCACATATGTGTTTTCCCTCTCTAAGTTCTGCCCACATCTCCCCTGCCACCTTCTCTTCAAACACACTTTGTGTTATCAGTCACAAATAGGACTTCCCAGCTCAGTGACTGAGTCAGGGGTCATCTTTGAAGAATTTCTCAAAATTATTTGAAGTTCACAATAATGTCCTCTATGGGACAACTGCACGGAGTGGGCTGGGTATTCCATGTGGTGAAAGGAGTTGGCACGGAGAGGTGGCAGTTCTGGACAGCTCTGGCACTCACGCCGGGAGGCTGGTAGGCGTAGTCTCTCATTTATGGGAATATGGTGTACTTATTTATTGCTAAATTTTTATAAGGTACATATACTGCTTTTGTAATAATAAAATGTGTTTTAAACAATAAAATAAGGAACATTTGAGATCTTGCATCCCAGCATTGCCATCATTTTGGGCTCAGATAAACTCATAAAAATTCTCAACCTTTACATAATAAAATACATAATAAAATACATTATGTAATACTTAGTGTAATACATACATTACTACATATGAGCAAATGCTATATGACTAAAAAATGATAAAATGACAAGTCAGTGTTGCTCTTTAATTTTATTAACATTCCAAAACTAGTTAAACTTTGTCGCTAAAAACAAATCAAGGACTTCCGCCAAGATGGAGGCATAAGTGGATGTGCCGTGCCTTCTCACACAACCAAGATTAGAGAAAACTAAATATTAGCAACAGAAAACACAGCCAGAACACGGAAAATTGAACTTTTCGGAAGTCCGTTAACAACAAATTCTTCAGCCTGACCGGTAAGGGGCGAAACCAGCGGCTGGCGGAGCAGGGTTGCACAGGAGGACTTGGCCAGACACACTCAGGCCCGCGGAATCCAGGTGCAGGGTCAGACGTAGTGAGCGACCCAGCGAGTGACCAGGCGAGCGACCAGGCGAGCGACCGCGGGGGAGACAGCCGGGCCGGGGCTGCGTGTTGACTGAGGTCGCGCATTTGTGCGAGGGTGGACAGGCGAGGGAGTGGGCAGTTGGCCAGGCCGGCAGGTCCCCACGGCAAGCGGCAGTAGAGGGCGCCACCATTTCCCTGCTCTGACCCCACCTCCACATACAGCGTCACAACCCAGCGACCTGGGAATCCAAGGCGCCGCTTCTCACACTTAAAGGGCCCGAACAGACCAAGAATGGCGCAGGAGTATCTCAGAGCCCCAGAGCCAATAAATCTAAGCGATGAAGAAATAGCAAAACTCACAGACGCACAGTTTAAAACATTGGTGATCAGGATCCTCACAAAACTGGTTGATTATACCGACAAATTAGACAAATATATGAAGGCGAAACTAATTGAAATGAATGGAATTGCACAGGACACCAATAGCAATGAAAAGGAAACTGGGACTCAAATCAATGGAGTGGACCAGAAGAAACCAAATAATGGCCAAACAGAAAAGAGTCAAGAAGCAAGAATTCAAAGAAATGAGGAGAGTCTTAGGAACCTCCAGGACATCTTTAAACGCTCCAACATCTGAATTATAGGGGTACCAGAAGGGGGAAAGGCACAACCACCAGTGGAAAACTTATTTGAACAAATAATAAAGGAGAATTTCCCCAATCTGGCAAAGGAAATAGACTTCCAGGAAATCCAGGAAGCTCAGAGAGTACCAGAGAAGTTGGACCCAAGAAGGAACACACCAAGGCACATCGTAATTACATTAGCCAAGATTAAAATGAAGGAGAGAATCCTAGAAGCAGCAAGAGCTAAGGGGACAGTCACCTACAAAGGAGTCCCCATCAGACTGTCAGCGGATTTCTCAAAAGAGACCTTACAGGCAAGAAGGGGCTGGAAAGAGGTATTCCAAGTCATGAAATCTAAAGACCTACAACCAAGATTGCTCTATCCAGCAAAACTTTCATTTAGAATGGAAGGACAGATAAAGTGCTTCTCAGATAAGATCAAATTCAAGGAGCTCATCATCACTAAGCCCTATTATATGAAATGTTAAAGAGACTTATCTAAGAAAAAGAAGTTAAAAAAAACATAAACAGTGAAAGGACAACAAACTCACAGTTATTAACAACCACACCTAAAACGAAAGCAAACTAAAAGGACAGCTAGATCAGGAGTGGAAATATAGAAATGAAGATCTCAAGGAGGGTTAGCAACAGGGGAGTGGGAGGAGGAGAAGGGGGGAGAAGGTACAGAAAATAAGTAGCATAGACAGTAGATAGAAAATAGATGGGGGGGGGCAAGAATAGCATGGGAAATATAGAATCTAAAGGGCTTGAGACACATGGTCATAAACTAAAGGGGGGGTAATGGTGGGGATGGGGGGTAGGGTGGAGGGGAATAAAGGGGGAATAGAACAACTGTAACAGCATAATCAATAAAAAGAATTAATTAGCTCAAAAAAAATAAAAGGAGTTTGTTATTGAATTCTAAAAAAAAAATATTTCATGAATTCTGGGAAATAATGCAAATTATACCTGTATATTTATGGCTATTAATTAAATTTGTCAATTTTGAAAATTCAAAAAAAACAAACAAAAAAACAAATCAAAACAATTAGAAGTTTGTTGCTAAAAACGAATCAAAACTGTAAGAGGAATTTGGGTTGTTTTTTTTTTCACTCCATGCATTCCCAGAAATTCTGACTTGGAAGCTTTGCAGAATCACTTTTGAATATACAGAAGAAAAAAACAAAAGATATTCTCCTTAACCAATGGTTATCATTTCCTTCCATCCGAGAACCTAAGATACTCTAAGTCCATGATGAGAAATTTGGCAGCAAATCCACTTTTCCTAAAGCATCCCGCCTTCCACCAATCCAGCTCATCCTGCAGCCAGGACCCACAGAAAGGGAAGTGTCCTACCACCAGGCCTCTTCAAGTGTCCTCTGGGAACCAGCAGCATCAGCATCACCTGGGAGCTTGTTAGGAAAGCGAGAACTCAGGCTCCAATCTAGACCTACTAAATCAAAACTTGCGTTTTGGCAAAATCACCGGGAGATCCAAATAAACACTAAAATTAGAGAAACACTGCTCTGTCACCCCCTGTTGGCCTGAGGATGTTTCTTCCTTCCCAGGCCTTGGCAGCCCAGGAGTTCTAGGCTGGAGCTTATCAGATACCGCATCAGATACCGCAGCATACTCTGTGCGTGGGTTGTTCTTCAACCAAGCAGGCACTGTAAAAACATGATTTGTACCAACGTTTGGCTCTGCTGATGCTACAACCAGCACTTTATCTCCACCTTGCTAGGTTGCTTCTGTTACAAATGCCCCATTGTATTGTATTAGTTATTGTCGCTGTGTAATGAAGTGGTCCAAAATGTAGTGGCTGAAAACAACAATTATTTGTTATCTGAAAACTTCTGTGGGTCAAGAAGAGCCAATACATTGTAGGTGGCTGATGTCTCTCAGTCAAGGTCAAGGGGTGCCTGATTTAGCAAAAAAAAAAAAAAAAGTTTGGATGTTCAGTTAAATCGAAATTTCAGATGAACAGTGGATAAATGTTTAGTACCTGTTCCATTCAATACTTGGGACAGACATAAAATAAAAAGGCTATTTGTTGCAAGCCTCTGTAGGTCTCTCAGGAGATTATAGTCAAGTTATTGAATGTGACCCTAGTCACTCTAAAGCACTGCAAGGAGGAGTCAGGTTAATTTTATGTATCAGTTTGGGTGGCCAGATACTTTGTCAATCATTATTCTGGGTGTGTCTGAGAGTATGGTTTTGGATGAGATTAACATTTAAATAGGTAGACTGAATAAAGTCTAGTGCGGGTGGGCCTCACCCAATCAACTGAAGCCTTGAATAGAACAAAAAGGCTGACCCTGCCATGAGTAAAGGTCAGAGAAGTTCCAGGGGAACCAGGAAAGTTCCTCTGCCTGATTGCCTTCAGCTGGAATAGTGGTCTTTTCCTGCTTTTAAACTTGAACTGAAACATTGGCTCTTTGGTCAGCCTGCAAGCGTTTGGACTAGAACTTAACATTAACTGTTTTCCTGGTTCTCAGGCCTTCAGATTTGGACTGGAACTACACCATTCCAAGTCTTTCTGGGTCTTCAGCTTGCTGATGGCAAATCTGGGGACTTCTTAGCCTCCATAATCACATGAGCCAATTACTTATAATAAATGTCTTTACATGTGCACACCATATTGTTCTGCTTTCATAGAGATCCCTGGTTAACACGAATTGCTTCTGAGCACTCTCACAAGATTGTTTGCTTGTGAAGGGGCTTGTCACTACATGTGTCTTCACGGGGCTGCTTCACGACACGGCAACTGACTTAGTCCTGGATGAACCACCCAGGAAAGAACAGGAGAGAGTACATCCAGTACAGAAGCCAGTCTTCGCATAACCTAATCTCAGAAGTGATATCTCACATCCCAATACTTCTGCCATATTCTATTTGTGAATCACTGAGTCCAGCCCAGGTGCAAAGGGAGGGATTACACAGTGTGAAGATCGGATGCAGGAATCACTGCGGGCCATGTTTGGATGGTGTGTGGGGCCTGTCACACCCTGACTTCCTCCCTGCAGCATGGAAATATGGCTTTGCAGGGACTGAGACACTCATATTTACAATTTGTACTGTGGAAGCTGATAAAAGTTACAAGGAGATAATAAAGTCTGAAACTGAGTCATAAAGAGAATGGTCATTCCAATGGTATTGTTGTAGACGATCGGCAGGTAAATACACACTCTCGGAGTCTGGAACCGAATTGATAAAAATTTTAATGACCAAAGATTTTCCTGCGTAGGGGCGAACTTCCCCAACTGACCAGAGTCACGTAGCTACTCAGAGGTACAAAATGGAAGTCGCGCCTGGCTTACAGACTACTGGGTATTTACATTTTCTAGCAAGCAAGCAAAGGCATACAGAAGCAGAGGTGGCGGTTAGCTATTGGCTTATTTAAAAACGGCGAGGGTCCCTGATTGGTGGGTGCTGCTGCTGCTGGCGGGCACTTTCTGGCGGGCCGGGTTAGTTACCTTATTTGGCTAGAATTTTAAACCCAATTGTTCCCGGATGTTTGTTCATTACCCTGTTCCAGGAACTGCAGATTTAGGGTTGGGTAATGCCCTAGCTGTAATTTTCCTAGCTGGGTATAACAGTATGAAGATAGTGCAAAGAACTCTGGGAGAACAGATTGAGCCATGGAGCCGTGGGGAGGTTCTATAAGGTCTGAAGGTCCCTTTCCAGGGTTCTGCTGCGTGGTAGCCCAGCCCCTGGCTTCACCACCTGGAGGTTCTGCTAAGTTGCCCTTTGGAAATGCCTATATCAAATTCTTGGTCTTCTCAAGCTGGCCAAAATTACATGCTGGGGTGGAAATGATACAGGGTGCAGCCAGGGGGGCCCCCCAAAAAAGATTTGGAATGGTGTCCAGAATTCAAAGTGTATAAGAATATTAGAGAGACATATAAGATGTCCTCACACCTCCCCCCAGGGGGAAGAAACGAATGGAGCAAGGCCATTGAGAGCTGTTTTGCATAGCAACAGTTTTGCAGCTAACCTCTGGAATGGTTATTTAACATATCTATAACCTTTAACTGGTTTCATAGATATGTTAAATAGGAGTGGCCAAGTTTGGAGCCAAGGAGAAGATAGTGGACTGGGACTCAGGAGGATGTAACTAAGGTCTGGACTCCTGAGGGAGAAGGGCTTGGACTCAGGATGTAACTGAGGGCTGCGCCCCAGAGTGAGAAGAGCCTGCGAGAGAGCCACGCGGTTTCAGCAGAGTGAGGACCCCCTCTCGGTGAGGTGAAAGAGGGAGCCACATGGTTTTGGCAGGGTGCGGAGCCCCTCTTTCCCAGGTGAAAGGGAAAAACCACGCAGTTTTGCCAGAATGGAGATCCCTGCAGCCAGGTGAAGAAGACAGCCACATGCTTTTGGTGGAGTGCGGACTCCTGCAGCTTCGGTAGAAGAGGCCCACGCGGCTTTGGGGTGCCCCCTTTGGCCGCGTGGCCTGGAAAGCAACAGAGACTTTGACTGGAACTGGGTACAAAGGACTCTTGCCAGTGGACCGTGAGAGGGTACCACAGTACTTTGGATTAACTAGAGAGAGATCCTGCCTGCATGGTGACACAGCTGACGGTGCCAGCGGCCTGCAACACAGATGTGTGCTCTTTTTCTGATTTACGGTACCCGGAGTTGGGACAGTGGGAGAAGGGAGCGCTGTGTAGGTGTAAATGTATACCCTAAAGGACTTTGCTATTTTAGTAGTGACATTAGGCCTAAATAGCATTAAATAAACATTTTGTTTCCTTTTCACAAATCTCTGGCATTGAGAGATGTCTTTCCAATTGGCGGCGGACAGAAGGGCCCAGTAGATTTTAGTATTTTGTTTTTGGGAGGGGCCCCTGTTGTATAGCAGTTTTGGGCATCCCTAGGTGGGCCAAATATTGTATTGCCCCTCCCTCGGACCTCTTGTTGTTCGGTAACAGAAAGAGAAATATCCCAACAGTATTTTATTTAGCATTTTAAACACAAAGTGTCTTTAGACAGCTGAGAAAGTTAGGGCCAAGAATGGGATGGAAAATCTAGTCTGAAAAAAATCACCCAGAAAGGACTCTTCAATTTCATCCTCAGACCTCATTCCCACACAGAGAGAGGCAGCTCCTTTCCTTGCACCCTGCCTCTCCCCTGCCTGCTCGCAGACAGAGCAGTCCCAGATGTGACTGCACCACAGGCCAGCTCCGTTCTGAACACAGTCATGCTCAGAGCGTTTTATGGAAGGGGAAAACAGGATCCAATATAAAGGGAAATAAAATGGTAGTCATGAAGGGCTCTCAGCCAAAAGCACCATTAAAATAAAAACATGAAATAAAATACATTTAACCATCTTAAGGTCTTTTTGTTTTTGTTGTTAGTGGGTTTTTTTTAACATGAAGAAGATTATTTTCACAGAACTCAGCTCCATTTGAGGCAGTGCTGCAGAGCCAGCTTCTAATAATTACAAGGCGATCTCACACAAATAAAGTTAGTTCCATGGCAGCCTATCAACTTAAATGCTTGCAAAACAAAACGTCCTTCCAAAGTTTCTATTAAGCACGGGCTGGACTTGTAAGCATATACGCAGTGAACAATGGTGGAAAGAAGGGGGAGGGATTAGTCAAAGGACATGTATGAATGACCCATGGACATGGACAATGCTGTGGGGATGGACTGTGGAGCAGAGGTGGGCTGGGTGGAGGATGACAAAGAGGGAAATATTGGGACAACTAATATTATAACAATAAAAAATTTTTTAAACAGTACAAACAATTTTTTAGAGTAGCAACAATTTGACTAAGCAGTTTTTACATTGAGTTCTCAGAGCATTTTGTACAACATATAACATCATCTGTATCCCAAAATTAGTCTATTCATTTAAATTTAATAGAATAAAATTGGAACTAGGTTTGATGTGGAGATCTCACCAGTGACCTGAGAATCTTTTTTTACTTGTGTCACAAAATCTGTATAACATCCTTTGTTTCAATTTATTGCAGAAAGAAGGCTTACTGAAGACTGCTAACTCCCCGCAATTCCCATCAGAAAGAAGGAATTCCTTGTGGGGTTTAAGTGCTCTTGTGTAGTTGGTCAGGCTGAGCACATTAGCACTGTCATTTTCAAAATGGAATTTGGTTCTTGAAAAGCAAGAAAAAAAAATAGGATCAGTTTGTCTCCCAGAGTTGCCCACAGCTGGCCATGTTTTGTTGGCATTGCAGGCTCCTTCTTTTTTTAAAAACCCACAGCCATTTCAAGAGTTTTTTTAAAAATTAATTAAGCATTCAACTCAAAATGTATTTATTGTGCTAGAGGTCGTGTCCTAGCAACAACAGAAGAAAGAGGTGAGTAGGAAGCAATTTCTTTCCTCTAGAAACTTTGCACCTGCCAGCAGGATCCAGGCAGATGTGCCAGGTATGGCCGTCATTGACTTCGTTGACGTGCTTATCTGCTTCAGGCAATGTTCCTGGTGCTTTATGGAAAATAACTGCATTAATTCCTACAACAGCAGGTTTCATTATTGTTCCCATTTGACAGATAGGGCAACCACAGCTAATAGAGACATAAGAACTTTTTCTAAGGTAAAATGCTTGGCTGTAGTACAGACAGTGCTATGGACTGAATTGTGTGTCTCCAAAAGGCATATGTTCAAGTTTTGACTCCCCGTACCTCAGAGTGAGTGTATTCGGAGATGGGACCTTTTAATAGGTAATTAAGTCCAAATGAGGTGATTAGGGTGGGCCCTAATCTGATATGATTAGTGTCCTTATAAGAAGAGACTTGGACCTAGGTAGACAAAGAAGACATGTGAAGGCCCAGGGAGGAGCTGGCCATCTAAAAGCCAAGGACAGAGGCCTCAGGAGAAACCAATGCAGCAGATGCCTTGATCTTGGACTTCTAGCCTCCTCTACTGTGAGGAAATAGATTCTGTTGTTTAAGCCGCTCAGTCTATGGCATTTTGTTACAGCAGTTCTAGAAAACGAATACAGACAGAATTCAGACCCAGGCTGGCTGGTGTAAATGTCCACGCTCTTTGCCACGTAGAGCTTGGCTGTGTCGCCTCTTTTAATACAAGAACAGCAAAGGCACCAGCACATGGCAGTAGGGAGTTAAACATGGAGCCATCACCTCTCTGATGGCTTGAGGGAAAAAGGCTCCTATATGAAGAGGCACTTGAGATGGTCCTTGAAAGTGGGAAGGATTTGGACAGCTTCTGACAAGTGGGAGAAGGCACAGCAATTGGCACAGACAGATGGAACAAGAATGCTGCCGTCAGAAAGCCTGGGCGTAAACTTGTCAAACCAAGAGCAGTCCTGGCCTGTGTGGAGTATTGGGTGCTATTAAGATCAGGGGTTCTGAAACCTTTTTTCGGGGAGGGGGGCAGGACCATGTACTCTTTGACAATATGGCCAAGCCTTTACAGATGGGTTTCAATTGCATAAAAATGCAAATTTAAAATTGTGTAAAACCGTCATCTAAAAAATACATGTGCTTCTTTATTAATACATTCGATGACTAGATGGAGTGGCAGCTCTAAGAGCTACTGTACTTTTTTAAGTAATGATGAGTGTAAGTGATATTTTGAGATATCAGCCATATCTATGGTGTGATAGGAAAAACTTCATAATTTCCATGGACAAAAATCATAGGTACTGTAATTACTATGCTGTATTGCTAACATTCACAATAAAAAAATACTAAATTTCATTTAGAGATTAGCAAAAAGAGAAGTGTGCCTGTTTCCATCCAAATTTACAGACCCCTGCCTTGGAGCAATGGTTTTTCATCTCTTTGGCTTCCTTCACTCCTTTAGGATCTGATGTAAGTAGATCTTCCTGCTTGGTGGGGTGAGAGGGGGAGGGGAAGCACATATACACATTAAACCAATTTGCATGCAATTTGAGGAGATAAGTGGACTGCTAGTATAGAAGGATGCCAGAATGGAAAGAAAGGTTCAAACTATATTGTACAGGATCATGAAGGGCAAGATTTCTACTGAAATTGATAGCTAATAATAGATAATTGAAGGGTTTTCAGCAGCAAAATAATGAGATTGGAGATGTGCTCCTGGAAGACTTATCATAGTCTATTTCTTGAAAAGTCAAATAATCCTTTTTGATGGTCTCTTAATTTAATTTTCACAATGTACGAATCTTTTATTTTTAAACACCTGCACAATCCTAATAATGCATTTTTCATGTAATCTCTTATAATGCAACTTTCTCACTTACTAATTTTGTGAAGGAGAATCAATAGCACAAGAAGCTCCAGCAGAGCTTTCATGGAAAGCACCGGTGACCACTGTATCTTGGGTGTGGCTGAGCCCTGAGTCATTGATCAACTGCCAAATATTTAATCCAATTTATTTTTTAAAATGGCTGGAACAGCTAGGCAAGTGCCACTACAAATGCTTAACCACAGAGCTAGCTTAACCACTCATCCATCAATTGATTTTTTAGCCCACATGACAGCTGGGAAACCCAAGAACAACCTCTCTATAGTTCATTGGCATTCCATAGACTCAGATGCTCAGGAAAGGGAGTGCCCTTCCTTTTCTCCCTAGTGCCATCTGCAGCAGTTCTCAGGATCCATGGGATCACTCCTGGAAGAAAGAGTGGTCACAGTCTCTGAGGGAGAGTAATGGTCTGCAGGGATCCTTCAAAACTCAACTCCCCTGGGCTGAGCCTTAGAGAGCAGTAATTGTCAAAGACAAACAGTCCTGTGGAAGTCAGCCAAATCCTTGACTTGCCTTTTCAAAAAGCCAAATGGGGATTCAGTGCACCTCATAGAAAACCTCTTACTCTGTTTACTTCCATCACAGTCTGCAGGGTGTCCTGTGTACTGGCCCCACAAACATTCACCAAATCTCTTTCAACTTTTAGGCTGGCGCTGCTTTTATTTCTCACTTCTCTCAAATTTTCACCACTTTTTAAATTATGTGAATTGACTAAGCCTTTCTCCAGCCAGGAAGGATCTTTTCTTTTTCAAAAGGAGGTGAAAGAAGAGAGACAGAATGAGTGATGGCAGTTGCAGGACTCTCTTTGTAGCTGTGGTTGATGAGGGAGCTATGCACAACCCACACCAATCATTCTTGTTCTTGCCTCATAGTCAAAGTCTGAAGGCTGCTTAATGTTGAAGGAAGCATTGGAAGCCACTGATTTATAGATGAGGATAGAGAGTATTAGTCAGTTATTGCTGTATAATATACAACTACAATACAGTGGTACAAAATAATAAGCACTCGCTTAACACCTATAGATGGCTTGGACTTGCTGATCTAGGTTGGGCTCAGCTGCACTTGTTTGAGTTTGGCTTGCCCTTGGCACCAAGCTATAGATCTGCTCCAAATGTTTCTCATCCTCCTTAGAGCAGCAGCTATGCAAAGCATGTTCTTACATTGAAATGCTGGGGTGTAAGAGGAGAAGCCCAACTGTATAAGCAAATTTCTAAGCTTTGGTCATGTCAGCTAAATACTATTTACCAAAGCCAGTCACATGACCAACACCTAAATCAAGTGGCAGGAACATATTTCCCATACAGTCAAGTCATCTCTTGGCTAGACTGGTTTTCCTAAGGAAAATTTAACCATTCCAGACAAAATTACCCCTTTCTCTCTAGGGCAGCTTAAGAATGGACTTGCCTCACTTCTTGGCTCAATGAACTTGTAAACTCCTCTCTAACCCTGTGAGTTTTGTGCTAAATGAGTTTCTCTCTTAACACAGAGCTGCACATTTTATCTATTATCACTGATAAGTGAACATTTTGTCTACACACCCTTCTTGACATGGAGCAATAATAACAATAATAAAGAGGATAGGCTAAATGTGTGACAGATGCCCAAGTGCAAATTGAGGTGAGTGATTGCAGAAAAGGAACTGTTATCACCCACATCACACACATATCCAGCTGGTATCTAAGCCATAATTATATGGATATGTGGACCACACCCTCATCTTGGAGCATCAAAATGAAAGAAGTATTGTATTCTAATGTTGGTGAAGACAGTGCTAGAATCTTGGCCAGAAAGGCTGAAGCAATTGGTTCTGGGGTCCACACTGAGGAACAACATCCTTCAGTGAGATGACACGGGCCTCCCATTGGAGCCATAGCAATTACTAAGTTAGAGACTGAAATGATTGCCAAGGGGATGACAAGGAAGAGAAACACAGGACACAGCCTTGGATTATGTTGATGATTTTTTCCTATTTCTAGGCATCCTATAGTCATTCCTTTTTGTTAATTAGTAATTCTGGTTGCCAGAAAATAGCAATTGAAGAATGTCATGTTTTTTGGTGTTCAATTTAGGTCTCAAACCGTGTTTTAGGTGGGCTCCACCCATTAATCCGAACCACATAGGTCCACTGAGAAGCCTAATATTTCTCAGTTCTGGGCTTAATGCCAACACCATTGCTAGATGTTTAGGGAGTTCTTTAAGAGCCACTTAACTCCTTTGATAGCTTAGCATGTGTGAGACAAAATATAAATATACATATGTATATGTATATGTAAACATGTATATACATTTTTGTCAGGTTTCTGGCACAGAATTGAAACCCTTATAATTTCCCAGGTGATAGGAGTGGTTTTGTTTTAATGAGGTGACTTTGGGTGGGTTCCTGGATGGAAGATGATTACCAGGAAAGGCCAAAGCCTTGATTAGAAGCTTGGAGTTAGAAGCTCCCCCCACCCTCCATTCTCTTGAGAAGGGCTGAAGATGGAGTTAATGATTAATCATGCCTACATGAAGAAGCCTCCATAACAACCCCCAGAGTGTGGGGTTTGGAGAGTTTCTGGTAAACAGGTATGATGTGGGGAGAGTGGCACAGCCAGGCAGGGCAAGGAAACTTGACATTCTTTCCTACATACTGTGCCCTATGCATCTCTTCCATCTAATATGCATCTGTATCTTTTTATCATATCCTTTTATAGCAAATTGGTAAATGTTAGGGATGTTTTCTTGAGTTTTGTGAGCAGCTCTAGCAAATTAATAAAATTGCTGGGGGCTGTGGAATCCTACAATTTGTAACCAAATTGGACAGAAGCTGTGGGTACCTGGGCATCTACTACTTGAGATTGGTATCTGAAGCACTCTCGTCAGACAGAGCCCTTAACTTGTGGGATGTGGCACTATCTCGAGGTAGACAGGGTTAGAATTGAGTCAAACTGTGCGAAACCAACTCCTGTTGCAGAGAATTGCTTGGTAGCAAACCCCAAGCCCCACATTTGATGACCTGAATTGTCAGAAGTAAAGTGTCCCATGTAAAAGTAAAGGAGATTCACCGAGCTTTTCCGTCGCACCATGATGGACTGAGGGAAGTTTGAAAGGAAAGGGAACTTGAGTTCAGGTGTCAAATACTGGGATATCTTTACGAGGTTCTAGCCATGACAAAGACAATGCCTCAAGTTATATCTACTATCATTTTGGAAACAAATCTTGATTCCTTCTAATTAAATTCTCATGTTATAATTATCCTCCTCTCAAACTTCTGAAAGACCAGTCTAGTTATCCAATCCATCCTTCCATAAAACACTCCATTGGGAAAGGGCTTAGTGTTCATTGACATTAAGTTCTGTGAATGGCATTAATAGCATTAGTAGCCTTGGGCTTCTTTAAACAGATGCATGTTTGATTGATTGTTAGGTGGCCGGTGAGGTGAGGCATAACACCCCTCAGGAAAACAAAGACACAGTGTTATTGATAATTGTATTCCACTCTCATGTTCAGACCTTGGCAAAACAGTTCAGTAAATAAAAATCCCTTTTCTGTCTATTAGTCTTCCTCTTCCCCCATTAAGGAATCTCTTACTTCCTTTCCTTTTCTCTCAGCCTGGTATCCTCATGTTATTTCCCTTTCAAAATTTCCTTTCAATAATGAAACTAAAAAACTCATTCACATTGAGTTGTATAAGACAGATGAGACTTAATTTGTCCATTGTCATAATTAGTTGAGATAAAAGATAAAACATGATAGGGGGAAGTACCTGGAGGAGTTTGCATTTAAAAGAAAACTCATAAATAGAAGTAAATATTTAATTGCAGAATTGAAGCACATGCCTGGGTTACAAATTCAGTCTCTGGCTGGGGCATTTATGAGAGGCAACTGATTGATGTTTGTCTCCCTCACTTACTCTCCCCCTAAAAAATTAATTAATTAACTAAAATCCCAGAATCCTTGTACCCCCATGACTACATCTTCATGAATAACTTGGCCCAACTTTGACAGCCTCAATTGCAAACATAAAAACAGACATGTTCTACTCTAGAAGTTGGGTCTTTGGACTGTACTTTACCCTGGCTTGATTTTGTGAGAATTTTCATCTCCAGTAGAATAGAAATGGGTCAGTTTTACATGGGAAAGTCCCAGGTCTTATTGTATATAATTGATATGCTATGCAAGCACAAATTGTGATATAATCAAGCTCAAGTTTATTTGTTGTCTCCTTCTTCACTTTTAGAGTGTATTTTGTGGAGGAATCTTTTCTAGTGTCCCTGGATGTTAACTCTGTGGGCCTCTGGACCTTTTTTCAGGTGACAGATATCCCCATAATGACTTTTTAAGTCCTGGGGATGATCTTAACTCAGTAATCAGAATGTCCATAAGACATTGGTCAAAATTTTGGAGCTGATTTAAAGTGAAATTATCTCTGTATTTGCATGTTCTCTAAATGGTGCCAAAAAAGCCTTCTTCACTGGGCTTTAGGTAAAGAACTTAATACCCCTTCCCCCACTCCTTTGGGGGAATGAGAGACTCAGAATGACAATAGTTCTTTCCAAAGAAACATCCCTATTTTCCTTACACTATGGCCAGTTTTTTTAGCCTTGATAATGTTAGAGGTCAAGAGTCATGGAACTTGTGCTCCATCATTTCTTTGAAAATTATGTATTTGAGTGTTTGTACCACACTCACTTTGACAAACTGAGCCTGTCCTCAGAGACACTTTGGTTGAAATTAAGACAGGAATAGTTCTGCTCTAATATCTTGTTATGTCAATAAACCAATTGCCCCTAGTGGTTTCTATTTGGAAGTTAGCATTGGGTAGTGGTCCACTCATCGAATACGTTAGATACTGTCTATTCTGTAGATGCAAACCCAGAACTGGTATTTTATAGCCAAACACTGGCCACATTAATTGAGAAAGGCAATCATTTAATTTGTTAGGTTTCATAGAGACAGACTTGCATTTGCTGCTAATTAAATTTTCTTTTCTGCATTGAAGTTCCATATAACAGTCTAAAGTCTTTTTTGTATTACTTTATTGTTGTTCAGTTACAGTTGTCTGCATTTTCTTTCCACCTCTCCCCACCACCCCAGCCAAACCCACCTCCCTCCCTTGCTTCCACCCTCCCCCTTGGTTTTGTCCATGGGTCCTTTTTAAGAGTTCCTGAAAACCCTTCTCTCCACAGTCTCCTCCCCCCTCCCCTCTGGCTATTGTTAGATTGTTCTTAATTTCAATGCCTCTGGTTATATTTTGTTTGCATTTTTCTTTTGTTGATTATATTTCAATTAAAGGTGAGATCATATGGTATTTTTCCCTCACTGATATTGGTGGATCGTGTTTCTGTAAGTTTTGTTCCGGCTCCCTGGAAAACCAAATACAAAAATTATTTTAGTTATTATCTTATAGACAGAAGGGTGAATCTGAGATACTTTTCCCACTGTGTATGACAATAAAAAAAGTTACTAAAACCAACCTTTGGTTTCATTTCACCAGGGCAGTGTTTCACCAGCCTGCACCTCACTACATTTTTTGTCAGCATAGGTACATTATTCTACTCAATGGCTGCAGTGGTATGGATGGCGGGGTTAGTTGAGGGTGAGACAATCATCACAACTGATAGTAAATGCAAAATGGAACACAGGACTGCAACTGCCACACTCCATCCTGATAGGTCATTGGTCAACATAAGTGTTTCTCTTTTATTCCCTATCTCATCTTTACCTTTACAAAGGACCATTTTCTAGAGTTCTGCAAATACATGGCATGACTTTGGATTCTGTAAAATTTATCACCACCTCTTTTTGTTGTTTCATACATTTGCTGATAAATCTTATTAAACTTAGCCTAGAGGAACTTATAGATTCAGTTAAGTATCCAAAGGCTGAGCCTTTGGTGGTTAAGTTGGAGGTAGGTATTTACAGTCTTGGTCAGCAGATCGCTTGATGTAGTCATTTGTTGATAATAATATTTGTATTTATCATTGATAAATGTAGGCCCTCCCATATGACTCTATTTTTATTCCTTTGATTTTTTATGTGCTTTCTCATTATGAAAGATATTACTCTAGTAATGACCAAACACCATCAAGGCTGGTGGTGAGGTGATTGGCACAAGGCCAGTGCAATCAGTTGAAATTAGGAAATAGAAAAATATAACGAACTGACTTATGAGACAGCACATCTTTTGATTTAATGGATACATAAAGAATGAATCCATATACTTCTGGTGATAGCCTTAAACTATGTCCACAAATTCTGTGATACTCCCTTCAAAAAGTGGAGTTTAATTCTTGGCTTGAGTGTGGGGACTTAGTTCCAATGTATGGCATATATTGAATGTGATGATATGCAGTTTCATAAAAGGCACTGCAGCTTCATCCTTCCTCTGTTGGGTCAAGACAGGATAATGGCATGAGGACACATCAAACAGCCTGTGGTGAGGCCTCTGTGGCAAAAAACTGAGGCTTCCTGTCAACAGCCATGGGGGTGCATCATCTTGGGCACAGTTTCTCCACTTCCATTCAAACCTTCAGATTATTGCAGCCCCGCCTGACATTCCTGACCCATAAAAACTATGAGATAATTGTTAAAAGCCTGCAAATTTTGAGGATTATTTTTCATGCAGAAAGAGATAGCTAATACACCTTTGAGCCAAGCAATACTTTCTGCATGTCTCTGAAATAGAGATTCATTGACAATGAATTGAGTTGAATACATTAAGGGCCTAGTGATAAAATAGAGAAAAACATGTTCACTGCAAGCAAAAGATGATTTGGTCACTTTAGGAAGGTAATTGAAGTCTTTGGGAAAGCTGATAACAGCAGTGAAACAGAATCTTAGCGATATCCACACTCTGGAGTTGGTAGTGAACATTTTCAGAATAAAAAAGCTTACTTCAAATCAAGTTTGAAAATCCTAGCAGAAATGAAGAATGCTTTGAACTGCTTAATTTGAGAAAATCATGTCTTCCTTGCTGGAATAGTCCATGGAGATTTTCCTAAAACCCAAAATGTTGCCCTTTGCTTACAAGCAGTGTTTGGGCCTCATCAGGGGTGAAGTGTCTAACCCACACTAAGTAGTTGATATAAATTTAACAAATATGTGCACAAACAAACTCAAAAGAGGAGGAATCAAAACATATAATCAAGAGCAAGAGAGGGAAGGAAAACCCGTTTGCCACAGAAGTGTATTTTGTATGGTTCTGAGAAGCAATATACTCCATGTCCAATATTACAGAACTTGAGAATAATACAGAAAGCTGAGTATCTTTAAATGCTTTTCAGATAAAACTTGACCTGTAAGAGTAAATAAAAGGTAATGCTTTTAAACCAGAAAGACCCTTGCTGAAATAAGGATTGCTGAATCCTTATTCTTCCTTTCTAGTTTTATAAACTTAAGAATGTGCCCTGGCTGGTGTGGTTCAGTTGATTGAGCACCAGACTGTGAACCAAAGGGTCACCATTTTGATTCCAGTCAGGGCACATCCCTGGGATGTGGACCAGGTACCTAGTAGGGGGAGTGCGAGAGGAACCACATGTTGATGCTTCTCTTCCTCTCTTTCTCCCTCTCTCTAAAAATAAATAAAACCTTAAAAAAAGAATGTTGTTTAAACTCTGGTAGCCTCACCTGTAAAATGGAGATAACAACATTTACCTCGGACTGTTATAAGAGTTTAATAAGATTTTATTTGTAAAACCCTTACTGTAAAGTCAGACACTGGGACAGAGCTCAATAAATTAAAGCTTTTGTGTGTGTGTGTGTGTGTGTGTGTGTGTTTTAGGGTATGATTTCCCAAATGACATGTAAAGCTGAAAATTACATCAATGTAAAAACTTAAGCTAAAGTATTTACTAATCCTTTCCACTTTATTCTGCAATGTAAACCTTATTCTCAAAATATGCTGGTTCTTTCTGAGGGCCTTAGAGTTAGCCTGATCACTAAATCAATAATTATGCATTGACTATTTCCATCTCGGTCTTCTGCCTGTGTCAACTATCTTCTGTCTCAGGACCTTTGCACTTACCATTTTCTCTTCCTCAGAAGCTCTTTTCTCAGATATTTAGATGCCTCCATAGTTCACTTTGTTCATATTACTATGAAATATAAACATTTCACAGAGGTCTTCTTCTCACCTGGCTTAATTATCTTCATAAGCCTTATTACTATCTAGTACACAGACATACTTACTTCTTAGTGTATTGTCTGTCTTCTTCATCCCCAGGTAAAACCTGGGAGAGTGAGGACTTTCCTTTATTCTGCATTGAGTCCCAGTTTACAGAACAGTGCCCAGCACCAAATGAGTGCACAATAAATGCTTGAAGAATGAGTGATTGAATAAAATTATAGGACTTACCAGGGTACAGTGAATGATGTTACACTCTAACATTTGTCCATATTTTCCTTCCAATTAGAATATCTTAACTTCATGTTTCTAAATTAAATTAACCTTGAACTCTCAAGTACAAATCTCAACTTTTCCCAGAAAGATTTGATCAATCAGTGCCATTTACATCAGAATATTCCTTCTCTGACCTCCCTTAAGACAAATCCTAATCAATGGGAATATGAACGAAAGAAGCCCTGTGACTGATTTCCTATGGTTAGGAAAGGCACTTTGTGCTTTAGTGGAGGCAATCTCTGTTGAACCTCTTCAATCTAATAGTGTTATGAATGGACAAATTCCCATGAACTGACTTGATATTTGCAGCCCTGTCTTCCTCTTAGAGCCTACCATGCTGGCCCACTAGGTGTGGAGGCATATGAACTGGACAACTCAATTTCACTCCAGCCAGGGCACTTTGGTTGGTTTTATCATGGTTGTTTAATACTGTGCAGACAATGCACCCTTTTAATGCCAGCATCTAGGGCAGATTGCTCCCACTGCCTTGCCCTGCCCTTAATAAGCCAGTGCCAGGCCTGCCCAGATAGATCTCATCTCATCAGTGGGAACAACACAGATGATTTCCCAGGAGGCTCTTCAATCCTTATGCAAAGAGGATTTCATCAAACCTCATCCACAAGTGCACAAACATGCCCAGATATGCTGTGCTCCCTAAAAGAAATTACCACAAACTTGTATAAAGGCCAAGAGAGTACAACATGGCTTTTCAAACACTATGGTATAGTTTAGCAAGTCCACCCAAGAACTATCTATGGGAATGTACCTTTTTATGGCTCTACTATCTATTATTAATTAAAGACTCAGACCCTGAGAAGTTGCATGTTAATTTGTAGGTCTTAACCAGAAGAGAGGCAAATAATTTTTGTGCTGTCAAAAGAATTGTTAGGTGATTTTTCCTCAAAATATTCTTGTAATCAAATTTACTATCTGCAAATAATTAATGAGTTAATGCATCTTTGACACCTGCCAAATGCACCAATCAGCAATAGAAGAATATGCTTAATCTGCATTCTAGTTTTTATTGTGTGGCTTATTTCCACTGGAATTGCTTAATGTTCTCAAGCATGGTTGATGAAGACACTGACATTCCTTCTGTGGAAAATATTTCTACCTTTTCTTCCCTCCTCACTCCTGCCCTAGTCAAAGCCTCCTCCAGTCAGTGCCTCATACTTTACTAATGTGAGAAAGAGCAGCAGAGGGATGGAGAGGGGATTTGTTCTAAATCATGTACATGCGCACTTAGAAGTGCTAGGAAGTATAGGAAAATGTCTTCAAGTTGTTCTGTGCACATGCTGTGCAATGAGAATTAATTTCTGGGCAGACAGATGGTACCTGAACAGAGAGGGGACATGAGCTCTCACCGGTGGAAAAAACAGAAAAGATAGTAACTGGGGGGCTTATGCTGTTGGAGATGCATTTTCTTTGGGACTTTTTCCAGGTTTCCTGACTATACAGCTTCCCTTTCCCCCCTAAAAAACCTAAGTACAGAAGATTGACTATAAAGAGGGATGGCAAATTCCCTGTTTTACCATAATGAAAATTTCTCTTTAAGCTTCCAGTTGGTGGTTGCTGGGTGCATTCTCAGGTTTTGGTTATGTAAGAGGATGATAAAACAGGTGTGGTAGAGACCCTTATGCTCCAAATATCAGGTACTAAATTGCATTGTAAAACATCACCTTGAAGGATTTCAAAGAAGATAATCCAAATCAATTGTATCCCTAACTTTCATCAGGGCTATAAAAGGTTCTAGATGGGTAGATATGGAGAAAAGATTGTGGCAAGGATTTCTTTGGAGAGAATTGTGCTGAGTCCCAACTATTGTTGGTTCCCAAGAGAAGGGGTAAAAAATGCTTTTTCTTTAGAGAGAGGCTGTAGCAGAACTACTCTGAGAGCTTGTCTTGTGCCCCATTAACCTAGAAAACCCAGTGGTTCTTAACATGGAAGATTAGGTTATTATAAAAAATTGTCCTTCCTTCTTTACCTCCATGGGTGGAATATACCTCACCTGTCTCTTAATTTATCATCCCACCATGCAACTTGATTTGTTAATGGGATGTTAGTAGGCGTGATTCAAGCAGTGTCTTAAAATGTGCTTACATGGTTGACTATGCTCTCTTAATGCTTTTGTTTTTGTCATAGGAAGAACATGCCTGGCTAGCACCCTAGTCCAATGAGAACGAGAGACTTGTGGAATGGACCTGCTGCCCGACCAACCTACAGGACTGAAAATTAACTATTATTATTTTAGGCCATGGAGATTTCAATAGTTTATTATGTGGCACTTTCATGGTCACAGCTAACTGAGCTTTTTTGGCTAACTGCTTTGATAGAAAAAAGGAGAGTTGTGGCTTGCTTCATTTGAATTAGTGTGTCCGAACATATGACTATTTCCTGTGGGTTGGAGATGTGCTCTGTGCTGGAAAGAGATGTAGCATGGGGATTGTGTCAGGCAAGACCGATGAATTTAGCTGGTAAAGAAACAATGAACCCTATTCAATTCAAATAATTTATTATTCACATAGCAAAAGCATGAGGAGCAAATATGTCAGTTGCTCATGTCCCTTGTTCCATAGCACAACATCAAAAACAGGGCCAGCTGATCCCAACATGAATGATGGGACGTTACATTGCTAAAGAGCCATTCTGCATCAAGCAGTTTTATGGTCTGCAGCTGTATCCCAAGTGGGAGTGAGGTAGAAAGCTCCGTACCTTCTCAGAGTCCAGGAGGCAATGGGGACCCATCTCATGGTAGTTCCTAGGAAGGTAGGAGAAAAGTGAGAGATGGTCTTGTGGCATCCCCTTTCATAACTGTATATTATTTTTAGTCTTTCAGTGCAAAAGAGTGTTTGGATGCATTGTGACCAGAAGTATTTTCAGATTCCAAAATTGTAAGCAAATTTTCAAGGGCCAACATAAAATCTACCATAATGACAAAAAGTGTGCTAGCTCAATTTATAATTCAGAGATTATTGGGGATTTTTGTAAAACTACATAATAGCCAAGGATGCAAGTCATCGCAATGCAGAAAAAAGTTTTTCTTTGCTTGTGCAATTTTAAAAAATTATAAAAAGTCTTTGAATAAACTTCCTTACAGAGAGTTTAAAAATAGCAAAATTTTGCAAAGACTCTCTGGCTGAGTTAGGACTTAATGAGAAAAATTTTACTGCTTTTGGGTGAGATCAGACAGACAAAAAAATTAGTAAATAGTTTCATAAAAGTGAAACAATATTTATGCAAACAATAGTTATTGTTGAAGCAAAACCTAGATGACTACTGTATGGGAGGGCTGGCTGTGCTGTCCCTATTTTGCATCAGGCCACTCAAACAGCATCCAGTGTCCTTTCCATTGACATCGAGGTAATTGTCATGAACTTCTTCTTGTACTTTGGCATTTATATTGTTTGAACTGAGCAATTAAAGAACTTTTGTGATTTTGTTGGCCTCTAGTACTCTTTAATACTCTCACATTCAAAAACCCCATTGGTCTTCTCTAACAAATGGGGTGGACAGAATACTCAGTTTATCTGAAGCACAGAAGTCATGTTTTAATTCCAAAGGAAAGATGCCCAAATTCTTATCGACTTTTCAATAATCTACTGAGTGAAATCTACTTTTTTCTTAGTCCTGAAAATTTTCAGTATCTCTTTAGGATTATGCAAATAATCCTAAGAAAAGCAAACAATATTGAAACTTCTTGCTTAAGGAAACTTCTTGAATATGTTAAAGAAATAAATGACAGAAAAAGACATTCTGACTTGTAGTGCATAATCATTACAGCCCTTGCCATGACTATCTTTCAAAATGGATTTGGTCCCTTAGGAATTCAATTATGTTATATGAATGATACTAAATACTCTTACAGCATGTGTAGTGTTGAAGAAGGGATTAAAAATCAATGACCATGTTCTTTTTCTTCTTCTCTTTTTTTTTTAAGTGGACATTCTAAAAATTGTTGATCAAGCAATTCAATGTAACCCTGAAGAATGGAAAGCAAGCTACACCATGAAAGAGAGCATTATGTGTTAGAAGAAATCCACTTGAAGACCAGTTCTTAGAGTTGTTAGCTTTATGCAAGCTCACGTTTAGTATACAGGCTCACAGTGCTAACATTGAGCATGACTTCTCATTCATGAAAGTTCAATAGACAAAAGAACAAAATAAGTTGGATGTGACCCCTGTAGAAGCCATGTTATAAAAACAGAGACTGTAACTATAAGAAATTTTATCAGCAAATTTTGTAAAACAAGTTAGCTGGTCAGGAAAACCAAATTATCAGAGACAGTAATTAAAAAAAGGTATGTAATTTAGACACTTTTTTTCAAAGTACAAGATAAAATTTATTTAGAAAGTCACAGAAGTAGAAAAAGTTAAGTGTAGAAGGAATCAGCTCAATAAACAAGTTACAGCAAAAGAAGGGCCATGGAGCTTTGGAGAAAGAGGGAAAGAGAGTTATGTGCCTTGAGGGACTAAAGAGGGAGGCGAAGCAGGGGCAAGCTCAGAAAAGAGAGAGAGTGCTCCCTGAGGCAAGGGGTTGGGGGGTTGGGGAATGCACAGGTGAGCTCCATAGAGATAGCCTCTGTAATTTATTTTAGATACTTACTAGCTATTTCAGATAATCAACTAGTAATTTTTTAGAATACTATATCCCATATTTTTATTTTATCTCAATGTACAGTGCATGGTGGTTCAAAAGAACCAAAATTTACTTGGGAATCCCGTATTTTTATTAGCTTAATCTGACAACCCTAGCTGGGGAGGTCATGTGGAGGGTGACTTAGCACTCTCCTAAGCTATCTAATTTACTTAGGAACCGACTTGTAACATAAGCAGACCATAAAATCAGGAGGAAAAATATCCATGGCAAATTAGGGTCTTTAAATAAACCCTGGAACCTTACAGGTAGGTGTCTAGTACAATAACAGAAGAAATCCCTTTGCTAAAGGTGGTTGACCCTGCGGCCCTGTGAAAGTAGACAGTCAATGCGTTTGTATAAATTCCTCAATATTTCATAGATGTTTTCAAATTTATGGTTTATATAAAAATCACTTGGGATTAAGAAGTATAAATTGGCAGTTGCAAAATAGTCATGGTATGTAAAGTACAGGATAAGGAGTATACACTCAATAATATTGTGATAATTCTGAATTATGTTAGGTAGATACTAGACTTATTGGAGGAATCACTTTATAAATTATATGTTATACACCTGAAACTAATATAAAGTAGTATTAAATGTCAACTATAATTGAAAAAAAGTCACTTGTAGCTCTTCCCTGCTATAGGCAAAGCTAACATGGAGTCCTGAAAGATGCTTTCCTCAAAGGGGTTTGTTCATGGAGAGTGTAATTCATCTGCCCAGGGCTCACCCATCCCAGGGGGCAGCTGGAAGACTCTGGGTTGCATTCTTAGTGTTTCTTAAGTAGCAGCAACACTTCCATTAATGTATTCCCTGGTTAGAAGGTAAACTCTATTCATATAAGTGTTCTCCAGGGCTTCCCTTTCTTTCTAAAACACTCCTACTGGCATCTCAAATTTTTTTTCATTTTCTGCCTTTTGAAAAATGTTATACCAAGAAGCATATTGCTGTAATCCAGCAGAATGTAGGACTTAGTTAAATTTGGAGGTCATTTTTTTTTGCCTGTGGGTTACCTTCCGGAAAGGTGATAAGGAAGAACAGAAGCAGCAGCAGGTGGGGTTCAGGAGCAGAAACAAGGCAGCACTTCAGGTAGCAGAGATTCTTCTACAGTGGGATGGTTACTGCGGAAGGATGTACAGGGCCAGTGACTAGGAGAAGATGCCTTACAGGTAACTCACTGACTTGAGGCCCTCCTTAAAAAGTGGAAGTGGAATTCATGATGTGCTGGTGTTTAAAAAAAAGAATGCTTTCATGGAGAGAGCAGTGATTTATGCTCTTATATAATTATATTATGACTGATCTGAATTCAAGACTTTCCAGAAAAAAAATCAGCCTCTTCAAATTTGTTTTTTCTCTTGAAAAATTAGGAAAAAATCAGCCTTTTCAAATGTTTTTTTTCTTTTGAAAAATGAAGTGGGAATGTAACAGGGTGCAGCCAGGACCCCACAAAAGAGGGATTTTTAATGGGGTCTAGAACTCAGGGTGTCCAGGAAATATTAAAAATATAGGATGTGCTCATGCCCACTATTCTGAACTGGGGGAGGGGACACAAGGAGCAGAGCCATTGAGAGTTGTTTTGCATAGCAATAGTTTTGCAAATAACCTCCAGAATGGTCATTTAACATATCTATAACTTTTAACTGGTTACATGGGTATGTTAAATAGCTGTGGCCATGCCTTGAGCCAGGGAGATGGGAGTGACTTTGACCTAGGATGTAACTGGAAGGCAATGCTCCCTGGTTACAGTGCCTGTGTGAGAACTTGGAGATGGTTTGCTCCAGAATGTGGGCCACACCTGCTCGTACTTACTATGGCAGCCCAGGAAAGCTGTAAAAATATGGGAATTCTGGCAGCTGTGGCCAATTGTGGGAGGAGTTGTAAATGGGGATGCAGAGGAAGATTGGCACTGGGATTTAGATCCAGGTGTGGCAGCCATGCAAGGGGGACCCACACAGCTTTGGTAAGGTTTAGAACTACGTAGCTTTGAGGCTCCCTTTGCCACACAGCCTAGGAAGCCGGAAAGCAAGATATAGCAGCAATGCAGAGCTCTCTCTTAGCAGTTTGGAAGAATGCAGGAGAGACACTGTGGGAAAGAAAGAGGTGAAAGGACTCTTGCTCCTGGGCCATGAGAAGGTGCCACATGGCTTTGGATTAAGAACTGGATTGTGGCAGCAACACAAATGATGGTGTTCAGATGGAAGCCTGCCAGCCCAGCATGGATTACTGGGAAGAACCAGAGACTACCTGAGCCATGGACTTACATTTTTTCCCATGAGATATGGTACCCTGGACTGGGCAAAGGTGGGAAAGAAGGACTGCGTGTTTTGTGGGTGTTGTAAGGGGATTTGGGGATTTTAATGAAGACATTAAGTCATTACTCTTAAGTCTGTATAACTTTTGAATAAATAATTTATTTCCTTTTCAACAATCTCTGACATTGAGAGCTATAATTCCCTGGCGGCGGGCAAGGCAAACCTAGTACAGGGAGGACCCCAGGAGAATGGGGGTGCATTTGGTAATAGTATATTTTTCCCACCATGGGTCCATTTGGTAACAGGGAGGATGTTTTCACAACATTGTTGTGAGGATTAAACACACACAGAATGTCCTCAGTAACTGATATCTTTTCCCTTTAATTAATTGTGCCTCTATAAATCCATTCAACTTACAAATATTTATTAAGCGCCTACTATGGGATTATGTTCTGGTAAGTGCTAGAGATACAATGGGGACCAAATTCCCCTCTCCCACACCCAAAACTCCATGATTCTTACCCTTTATGATGTTTTATAGTGGAAGAGGAGACAGACATTAATTAGACATTAGACATTATATTATAACTAGAATGCTTGATATATAGGGGAGATTATGATGTTATAAGAATAGATATTTAGAGCTTCAGGCAAGCTTTTCAAGAGGAAATTAGAATTGCGTGAAAACTCAAAGGATGACTAGGAGATAGTTGGGAAGGAGCGTAGGGCACCCCAGGAAAGGAAAAACGCCACCAGGGCTAAATCAGGTTAGAAAGCAGAGAAAAATGAAGAGAGTTAGTTAATGTGTTGGTGTTCTCTGCAAAGTGGAAGCAGATGACATTAGGACACTCCTATTAGCTCTAAAACTCAGTGCCCATAACCTCATGTTTCATCACACTGACTATTTGTGGACTGACTAGGTGCATAGCAATGGATTCAATTTTCCTTAATGGTCATTCAATTCAATTATTCATTCACCAAAGTAACAAATCATAAATAATTATTTCAATCTTCTTAATGACAAATTAGCTTGATTATAGCCATAATTGCAAGAGATGACCCAGTTAATTGGTTTAAGGGAAAATGGGTTTTTCGATATACATAGGGCTTAATGTAACCTCATATGCTTTGGTTAGAATCTAGTTGGAAATAGAAAAATGTGTTCATGACAAGCTAGTTTAGGCTTTAAAATTATGTCTTTGTTTATAATCTTATAGTTCTGATCTCATGTTGACCTGACATGACCTGATATATTATTCATGGCTTCTAAGGTCTCAAGATATGTCCATATATGTCTGTCAGAGAGTCTTCATCAGCAATACCAACCTTGAGTGTTTAACAGAACGAGATCCTGAGTTACAGTGTGAGGAAGCTAAGACTCATGGCAGATCACTTCTCTAATGTTTATTCCCAAATATTGTTTGGTAGATCAAGCCTGAGTTTGGAATCAACCAAACTGGGATTTGGAGCTTGGTGTGGCCATGAGCTCTGCAACTTTGGACAAATGAGCTCAGTTGTACGGAGTCTCAGGTTCCTCATCTGTAAAAGGGGAATTATAAATCTTACTTTTTTTAATTAAATGAGATAAAATACACAAATCTTCATATCCAGTGAACATTTATTACTTTATCTCTTTCCTTTATAAGAGCTGGTGAGCCTGAACACACACAATGAAGAACCTAATGACTGAAGAAAGCCACCCGAGGGCAGAAAGTTGTTCCACAGCGAATGACAGCAGAGTCCAGGAGAGAGAATGTAGGGCATGACTTAAAAAAGAGAATTGCATCTGGCCCCAAGTGTTTTGACACCTAGAGATGGGCACAGCCATTGTGGTGACTATTGTACCAACTGGACCTTCCTGCAAAGGGGCTTTGACAGTCATGGAGTAACTTCCGAATGTGTGTCACCAAAAAGACCAATATGCAAACAGCTGAACTTTGCTATGCAAACAGCTGTCCTTTGTTCTCCATGCACAAAAACACTGCTCTAAACAAATTCTGTTGTTTTGATTTTACCTTGAAAGACCTAGGACTCAAAAGGCCTAAGGGGAACTGATCTGCCAGAACTGGTACAGAGTTATTGTTGTGTTAAGAGGAACTGGCCACCCTTACTATTATCATGGCAAAAAGGCACATTATATTATAACATTCGGAGCAGGCTGTTTTCAATTTCCTAAGATCCTACAGACCCCTCCTCCTGCAAGAGAATTCTGTCGACACTCACTGGGAGCTGGCTGCAATCTCATGTTAAAATCATGATCCCATTAGCCATAGAACTATTAATCTTCTTATAGACTGTTAGAAAACCACAGGCAGTGCCATAACAGCTGTTTGGGAGTGATGAAACTTTAAAAGGGCACCATCGACAGGCCTGGTGTGAAACTACACCAAAGCCCAGTCTTTGAGCAACAAACCCGATTACTACTCCCCCAGGCTGGCTGAAACATGTTCGGGGCTGGGAAGATCCACAAGGTGGGTGTGAGAAGCTTGAAACACCCCATCGCTCATGTCACTCAAGAGGCAGCCAAAAAATTAAACCTCTGAGTTCATGAAAATTCTGACCAGCCTACAGTACATTTTTCTCCTTTCATTTCCCACACTTTCCCTCGTCAGTAATGGCACAGACACTGGCAGATTGCCCGGAGAAAGGTCTGGCTGCAGGTTGGAGAGTTTCTCAATCTATTAAGACTTATATTTGCCCTCAGAGAAATGTTCTCGGTTCCTAGCTTGGGCTTGAGCTCTGTGCTGGCATAAGGAGCTACATTACTGAAGCAAATGTGGTCCTAAGGATCCTAAGACTTAAAATGAAGGTAACAACAACAAACAAACAAACATATATATATATATATATATATATATAAAATGAGGGTAACGGTAGCCAATCAGGTCAGCCACAGGGGGATTATGACTTACAGGGCAGGACCACCGCCAAATTTCTGAGCTCCCAATGGCTCTCCATAGTTTCCAGGCCTGGATATGGTATTTGGACTTGGTACAGGTTCAAAGTCACCCAGCCTCCTCCCATGAGCCAGGCCAGAAATTCAATAAGAGAAAATAAATTCTGATGTTCAGCTGGATATTGTCACACATGGGGCTGCAGTGGGCAGGGGCAAGAGTGAAGGTTGAGAAGAAGCCAGTGGAGCCCACCGCCTTTGGTGCAGGACAGTATTTTCTTGGGTGTCCTGTGAAGTGTATATCATGATTACTCCTCAAGAGCTATTCTCTAAATTCTATAGCATGTGGGCGGATGCCTGAGGTCAGACTTAGGTGGTATGAATGGTGGCCAGGACAATAATTCAGGCTACTGCAAAGAGTGTAGTAACTCACAAGAATCAAAGGTCTGGGTAAGATCCACAAAATCAAGGTAGTGGACTGGAACTGAAAAGTGTAAAATGCAGGTCAGGGGCAGAAGTACCCAAGAGGGAGGCATCACTCCAGCATATTTGATACAACCGCATTTTGTGGACCTCTGGTCATTTTTATACCCAACAGAGCTTGACCATCTGGCTTAGTCGTTTGAACGTATCTGCATGTACATGTATTCTATGTCAGCTACATCTTGGGGTTGGCCAGGGGATACAGCAGAAGGTTACAATCCCAGAAGCTTAATTGTGTCCAGCTAGAAGGGCGATTTAAGCTTGTGAGTTTGGGGGAAGGCCTCATTATCTAGCTATTATTTTCTGAGGCACTTGGAGGTCTCTGAACTCAGAGACCTTGATGAGGACATTATTGGTTAAAAGTCAGTAGGTATATGAAAGGTTCAACTTGTATTAGTATGTAGAAGTTTACCAATATACTCAGTGGGTCTTGTCTTTGTATCCAAGCCCTAATGATATTAAGGTCACACTGGTCTAGTTTTTAATTTTAAATTTCCTTTAATGAAGAATCTTTAGAGAACCAATAAAAATGGTCTAGCTTGGCTGTTGATGAGAGAAGTGGCCTTTCAGTTATGAAAGGGAAATATATATTGAACTTTCCCTTGTCAAAGAATAGCCTAGGTTATAGATTTTTCTTTGCAAACTGGGAATGTCTTTGTGTACAGTAGTTTGCATAATATTCACTAAAGGTTATTAGAATCTGATAAGCCTCTCTGTTGCTTATGAACAGACTGTGCATGCTGAGAGTAACAATCTAATTACCCAAACTGCTGGTATCCAAGATACTGTCTCCCAAGATGAATGCATTTGTGTTATGAGTTTCCCTCTGAGTGAGAGACGGTGGTCCTAAATAAAATGCACTGAATTGCTGCAACAAACAATGAAAATAAATCAGCATCTCCTGTCAGTTCTAGACTTGGGTGATTTCCATTGCGGATAGAGCAATCCCAGCCCAGTGTGTTTGAATTAAAGCAGAGCCATTTTGTGAACCGTAAAGAACCATGACAACCCTTTCTGGCTAATGCACTTGCTGCTCTTCTCCAAGCTTTGTCACCTGCAATTGTCCTTTTAAAAAATGATTATTCCTGTCTGCAGTTGTTCACCCTGTGCTTTTCTATCCTGCTCAGATGCATTTGTGTAGTCCCCAAGGTCCCACCTGTGGCAAAGATGTTCTGACATTGGGGTTGACTCTAACACAGTGATTAAAAAGTGATAGTGGAGCCACAGTGCCCAGGTTCGAATCCTGACCTCCCTACTTACTATGCAGCCTTGCAGAGTGCTTAACCACTCTGTTCTTCTGTTTCATTGTCTCTAAATGGAGATGATATTGCAAAGATGTTTTTATGAGGATAAAATGAATTCTACATGTGGAATGTGTAGCCTGGCATAGAAGACATTCTGGATAATGGGAGTTATTCTCTTTGCCATCACTACCTAGTGAGACAGGAAGTGTCCTGGATGTAGAGTTAGAAGAGCTGGGTCCACATCCGAGTCTGGCCACCTGGATTCCTGATCTGTGAATTTGGGAAATGTTATTTCAACTTTCTAGTCTGTTTCCCATCCATAAAAGGCAGTAACATGTACTTTATGGGGGTTTTGAGAAGATAAAGCAGGAAACCGTGTGGTCCAGAGCATACATTATGAAGCCGCAGTGACCTGGGTACAAATGTCTGTAGGCTGTGTGGCCCCAGGGAAGTCACCTTTCCTTTCTAAGCCTGAGGTTTATCCTCTGTAAAATAGGAATAGAAATACTGTTTATGATGGAGATTGAATGGTTTAGCACAGTTTCTGGCCTGTGTTCTATTGAGCAATCAATAAACAGTGATGAGAAGTATCATCATTAAAGCACTCAACCAACACTTGGCTGGCAGCTGACACTCAGTGCACCCATTTCCTACTTCCTCCCTTCCTTCGCTCACCCACCCTGCCAGCAGCCTCTTCCCCCTGAACCTTAGTTAAAACCTGCTGCTTAGGGGAGTCACAGCTCTCAGACCCCTTCTCCCCAATATGAACTACACTGGGAGGGAACTCGTCATGAGAGCTGAGCAAACAGAATCCACACCCTGGACCTCCTGGAAGTGAAGGGCCATAGCAAGGGAAAAAGAAACGTTTCCATCATGGGTCTGAGCCAAGTCTTTGTTTCTTTCTGTGGCTGCTGTTTCTCCTCCTGACAAGAGAGCAGACACTCTGCTGAGTGACTCTCAGAAAAGGTGTTTCTCAGTAGCTTCAGTGACATAGAGTGTACTAAAGGCTGATACAGATTGCTGTTTCAAGTCCTGCTATTTCTTCTCCTCCTCACACTAACCCCAGGAATAGCACTTTATACTTTTTGTCTTGTTCTGGACTTTCCAAAGGGTTGGCATGGCAATGAAGTCCTATGGAATAGGGGTGTTTATTAGCACCATTCAACCAATAGACCAAAAGGTATGGGCAGCACTCACATTTACTGAGGGTCTGGGATGTGTCAGACATCCATGAAATAGATCTCCAGTCCCAGCTATGCAGATGAGGAAGCTAATGCTGAGAGAGATTGACTAACTCGTTCACAGTATCACAGATGGGAAGATCCAAAGATGAAATTCAAGCGAGGGTCTATCTAAGTCCCAAACCTTGAAGCTTAAACACAAATCACAGAAAGAATCAAGGACTTGCCACAGGCACAGGTATATCGTTACTAAAAATTGGCAGAGAAGAGATTGTTTGAATACACGATTTATTTTGGCTTCCTTGATTTAAAAAAAAAAACTAGTAAAATGTCCAAAATAAGTCAAGAATCTGCCTTAAGACACTCATAGTCCAGGAAATTCATTTATGTAACAGAGAGTAACATCCACGTGACTCTAGCATGCAAGAACTATGAAATAAACATTTAGTAAAATCTAAACCTGCATTATAAACTACAGCAGCCAGGAGCCATCTCTGAATATTCATATTGAAATTTAAGTCAACTAACATTAAATACAATCAATGCAGTTAATCCAATGCTGTCTGGCTGTCTTCCCAACACTGGCCTAGTTAAAAATTGTGCTGGGAAAACCGTGCCCTGCAGGAACCCCGCACTGCAGGAACTGCACTGGTGCAGCAGTGAAGAACAGAGCACTTGCTCAGAGACTGCAGAGCGCGCTGCCCCACAATCCTCCTCTCACATCCCTTCTAGAAAAGGCAGAAGGGACATGAGGAAACATTTGGGATTTGGAAATATTCTATGTGCTGATTGTGGGAGTGGTTTTATGGGTGAGTATATCTGTCAAAATTCATTAAATTTATAATTTAAATGGATATGGTCTCATGTGTGTAAAGTGGATATGGTTTTATGTATACTTGACTGAAATTGATTTAAAAGTGTGTATGATAACCACCAAACATACACACACACAAACCCCACACAGCCAACTTAGGATGGCTAAAATGAAAAAGAAAATATCAAATTTTGGTGAAGATATAAAGCAGTTGGAGCTATCATAATACTGTTGGTGGGAAGCTAACAAAAAATGTACAATATTGGAAAAATCTTTTGCTGTAGCTTTTAAAACTGAACATATGCATACCTTCGACCCAATAATTATACTACTGGTAAGTAACCAATATAAATGCAAACATGTTCATCAAAAGATATCTAGGAGAATGTTCATAGTAGCACTGAAAGGTTGATAACCTCAAACTAGAAAACACCCAAGTGGCCACAAGAGAAGAATTGGTTAACCAACTGTATATTAATACAATGGAATATTATATATAAATGGAAATGGGCAAACTGTCACCACACAACAGTATGGATGAAGCTCAATGATGACATGTTGAAAGTAAGAAGACAAATACAAAAGAGTAAATATGGTACCATTCTATTTATAAAAAAAATTCAAAAGAGGCAAAAAGTTGTGGCTAGAAGTTAAGATAGAGGTTACTCTTGTTGGGGGAGCAGTAACCGAAAGGGAGACTATGAGGGGATTCTGGGGTCTTGGTGCTGCATTCTTTCTTCCTTTTCTTTCTTTCCTCATTGAATTTATTGGGGTGACACTGGTTAACCAAATTATATACTTGATGTGGGTGAGGGTTGTGTGGGCACATTCAGTTTGTGAAAATCCATTGTGCTGTGGCCTGTGATTTATGCCATTTTTAAATGTGTGTTATACCTGAATTACAAATTTACTTGAAAAACATCTCAGCCCTGTTTAATACACTCACAATTCACAACCAGTTGGGTTTGAATCTGTTTTAGGGGCACTTGTGCTTCTTCAGAGGAAATAAGCTATTGGCATTTTAGTATGTTGTGAATCTCTTCACCTTGGGTTGACCCCAGGTGTCATTTGCAAGGCCATATGGGGTTGTCATTATTATGGGCAGTGCAATAGAAGGTGCTCTTTAACCCCCTGTTGATAGGCGAAGGAGGAAGCAGCCTCCAGAAGAGAAAGCACTCCTGGCCCATGGCTGAGAAGCCCTGGAATGAGAGCAGGGGAGAAGTTTAAAGGGAAAGGTCTTCGGATTGTTTCACTTTACTCTGTTAACCGGCTGTCTCTCTAGTTTGTGCGTCCAGGTGAGAGGAGACTGGAAAATATGCCAATGACATAGATGTAAGCCTGGGTAGTGGATGATTAAAAGGCATTCTGGTTAACAGAGGGAGCTCAGGCCTTGCAGACACACAGGTCTGGACTTAAACTTAGACTTGGCATATTTAGATAAACTTGGAGAAAGTTATGAAAACTTCAGAGTCCCAGATTTCTTATGTAAAACAGAAGAGATATTCCACACTTGGGGCAAGTATTAGCTTTAAAGATTAGTGTTTTTCATACTTTCTTTGTCCATGTTCTTCAATGAGATAAATATTTTACACCAGGACCTAGTACAACCTTACACACATACACATGCATGCATACACATCTTACAAAGTAATACTCATTATTTGTGATGGGCCAATATTTTCAATCCTATTTTTTTTAATACAGAGTGCCAGTTGCAACCATTTAAATCTATTTCATCATCTGCTAGTAAGCCACTGCCCACAATTCGAAAATGCTACTAGTTCAGGCACACAGTCATCAGGCATAAATGAAACCATCATAAAGGCTGGATAAAATAACTTTAAAATTTCATAAGACTGAAGTTTGCTGTTCACTAGCAAAGCTGGGGTACCCAAAGCAAAAACTCCTGAAACGAGCAGTTCTTGGTGAAGCTGCTGGCTTTAGCAGTGGCTCTCAACCTCGGCGCCTTACTAGAATCACCTCTTGGCCTTTGAGAACTTGCAGGCCCAAGGCACACTCCAGGCTAATTAAATCAGAGTTCCAGCCTTCTGGCTGGAACCCACCCAGGCTCCAATGACACCTGAAGCTCCCGAGGTAACTCCAGGGTTCAGCCAAGACTGCAAACCACTGGCGTAGTGGGCCACGTGGACAGTCTGTCCCTGTTTCAGTCCATGCTTGTTCTTCTACAGGGTCAGAGACAACTGGACATCCAGCCCCCATTTGTCCAGGCCCTGGAGGCCGGCCAGGAGAATTATCCATGTCCCAGTGCTAGTACCTTGATACCTACTGTTGGGAGAGGGGTGAGAACCCACTTTTTCTGGTTCCAAAGCATTGATTACATTTGAAATTACCTGTGAATTCATCTTAAGTGACATGAAAGGGCAGCCTGTTGACCTCCTTCAGGATGAAATGAGCAGGCTAATGTTGGTAAAGCACATTGAGGACCCTGGACCCAGTGACCGAGGTGTTATGCTAATAAAGCTGTACCATTTGGAGTCACTACTGAGCAGAAATAAAGACAAGATTGTGTATCCCTCTAGGGTGTGCCCAGCTCACACACTGCTGCTGTCTCTTTAGCTTGCAGTGTGTCTCATCACGGGAGGGGCAGAGATTTGGTTTAATGAGAGACCAGAACTTTGCCCTTTTACCTGCATTCTGAAATATGCTTTTAACCAAGACATCTCATGGCCCACAAGAGACTTTTCTGATCACATTGGAACATAATGATAAAGATGGCCTAAATTGCCAATCTAATTGCAGTTTTATGAGAACTCTCTTCCCACTAAAGAAAATGTGGCTGAAAATTGACACAACAGAAATGCTCGGCAAGTTTTCTTTTTTGATTTTTTGCAAGTTACCTCTTGCAAATGAGCATTTGGAAAAAACGGTTTATTTGTTTGTGTTATTTGTTATATAAAAATGTCCTTTCATTTAGCATTTTTATTTGTGCTAAAGAGCACAGGGGAAGAGTGAAGGAGGATGGAGAGAGCACAGAGGGAACATCCATCTTTTGTGTGCCGTTCTGATCAATCACTTCATTTATCACAGGATCCCGGGCATGGGCATTATTGCATCATGGGGCTATTGGGCTCAGATCTTTGAGACCCATTTACTCTTAGACCAGAAGTATGTGCTCTGATTAATAATGGATGGTTAGCCACATAGTTAAGTAGAATGATTGGCATCTTTTACTGTTGTCTTTAAGGCTAATTTCACAAAACTGGCTGACCAGAGAGCAGAGGTTTGTTGCTGGACTGGCTAGCAAATGCTTGCCTGTTTACAAACCAAAAAAGCCCTCCTTCCAAAGTTCAAGCTCTTGGTGCTCCCTGGAAATTTGCTCTCTTGGATGTGGTACTTAAGTCCCTTAGAGGCTATGGCCTCTGAGTCTTTTCTTCTTTTTCCTCTAAGGATATTTCACCCTTTTGGTAATTGCAGAAGGTTAGTGCTGACACACATATCCCTGTAGGCAGGAAACTTGATTAGAAATTGACCACTGCTGTGGTGCTGACGGTAACCCACAGGCCAGGTTAAGTTTGGGAAGGACAGAATGAAGTTTGGTAGCTAAAAACTCGATGAAAGAACGTGGAGTAAGGAAATACCTACCCCCAAACCTAAGAATTAAAAACAAATATAGAAAGCCTGGCAATAGCGAGCATTGCACGCATGTGCAAGTGTGGATGTTGAGATGTGTACCGAGTATGGGACAGGGACCGAGGCAGAAGGAAGGCAGCTTCTCGGTGACAGCTGGGGAGTGGCGTGGGCTTGGGGGAATTAAAGTTTACTGTCCTCCTATTGTGTGCCAGACACTGACAGGGGCTTTGCAAACTGACTTCTTCCACACTTGCAGCAACCTTTCATGGTGGTGCCTCAGCTGGGTTTCTCTCGCCTCTCACTTCCAGCCCCAGACTCCCCCTCACCTTGTTCTGTGCCCCTCCCTGGGGAACTGCATGAGCAGACTCTCTGATCTAGGGCTTTTCCTTGGGTTTGGCTGATAGTTTAGGACCAAAAGGAAAGGGAACAGGAGAAAAGTAGTTAATTTAGTCTTCTGGTCTGTTCCTAGGAAGCTGCCAAGGGTTGGCTGTAGCTCTCTACCTAAAAACCATAGCACTTGGCAGCTTAGTCTTTGCAAAGTTACCCTTTCTGGGTTCTGAAAACTGTCCCTTCTGCCAGCTGTTCAGGCCCAAGACTGCTCATGGCCCTCCACCACCAGTGCAGCTGCTGCAGCAGCCCTGCTGGTTTCCCCAAGCCCTGTCAACACCCTGTCAATAATCGCTTTATTGAAATCATCCCATCACCCATCTGGGATGGGCCATCTGATTCCTGTCTGGGCCCTGGCTGAGATAGTATCCCAGCCCTGTTTTTAGAGATGAAGTTCTGAAAACTCAGATGGCATAACTAACTTGGCTGAGGTCATACAAAGAGTAACTGGCAAAATTGTGTTCTGTCTTATGTGAACACAAAGCAAGTATCCTCAGACATCTTGGTAAATGACATCCACAGCTGTGGCTCGAGTTTTCTCAAAGGGGACTGGGCTTCATATGCCCACCTGAGCTTGTGATGCTTCCCATGGGTCAGTCACCCACTCTGCTACAAAGGGATGTTAAATAGGGGGATGAAGGCATCAGCACATCTTAGAAGGACAGGGTCATGGAGATACCAAGAGCATCTAGATGCCAAAGTAGAGCTCCTGAGAAACAGGACTACCATAGTCTGACATTTGCCTTTGCACTGTCAGCATCTGGCGACTCACCAAAGGATTTTTGCTTCCCCCAGTACTTTCTCAAAACTTTTACAGTCGAACAGGAAAGAAGACGAATAGGACTGCTGTATAGTAAAACTTATGCTGGGGGAGCTACTCATCCCATTAAAAATTGTAGTATAGCTAATATTTATTGAGTGGTTTCTATGTGCTCAGTACTGTGATCATGACTGTGTGTACAGGAAAGTATTTAGCTCTTCCAAACCTGTGTGGTGGGTCCTGGTAATGCTCTCCATTTTACAAATGAAGAGACTAGGTTGCAGGGACTCAGGAACTCGCCTAAAGTCTTACAGCTAGTCAGCAGTAGAACTGGGACTTAAATCCAGATCTGTTTGACAACAACGTCCTTTGAACCATTATGCAGCATAGGTGTATAGGTCGCCATGTAGGTATTTTTCTCTTCCATGCTATTCTTCCTCTAATGTAGGTGATACAGTTGCAATTATCTGATGGATATGACCCACCTTCCACACCCCCCCCCTTAATACACATTTTCTCTTATTTCTTCTCAATCACCCAAAAGATGTCCTTTCAAAAATGGGAGAGCTCCTTTCTCCTTGCATAAGCAAGATGCTGTCTTTGATCTGCCATGACTTTGAAATTATTGAATCTAGATATTATCCAACTCTCTCATCCATCTTTAAATGGATAGAGCAGGTTTATGCTAAAAGTAATGGGCCAATATGTAAGATGTGCTAAGAGCTCTTTCATTCAATACTTTCCCAGAACACAGGAGTAATTCCAATTATCTTGCTTTTCTTTAAACTAGAATCAACAAATAAATAACAGATGTTAACTTCCATGGAAAGCTACTTACTGAACCCTGGCTGTTCTTGCTTATTGGAAACCGTTTAGCAGGGGATCATTGTGTCTCTGTTACCATGACAATATTTGGTCTCTTCCCATGTTTTCTTTCTCCAGATCCGACGCACACTTTACACATTGGTTATGTATGATGACAGTCTTAAGGGGTTTTGTTTACTGTCCTTTATCAGAAGTGTGTTGTCCATATGATTATTAAAGTTAGTCCAGTTATGCTTTGTAGCACAATTGATACTTCCACTTTCTATGCTCTAGATTACAGCTCAAGGTTCACTTGCTACCAGCTGCTTTTCTGACTCTGCAGGACTATCTTAGACTGCTAAGGTCCCTGCACTGTGTCTTTTAATGCATTTTTCACAATCAGCATAGCTTTCTTTTTTAAAAGTAGACTTATTTTTAGAGCAGTTTCATATTCCCAGAAAAATCGAACAGAAGTTATAGTCTCTACATACACTCTGCCTCCCCTCAAAACCTCCCCCCACTATCACATCCTGCACCACAGTTGTATATTTGTTATAATTGATGAGCTCACACTGACCCATAATTATCACTCCAAGTCAATAGTTTACATTAGGGTTCAGTCTGGGTGTTGTACATTCCTTTGGTTTTATCAAATACACAATGACATGTGTCTACCATCATAGTATCATACAAAATAGTTTCACTGCCCTAAGAATCCTCCGTGTTCTGCTTGTGTATTCCTTGCCCCCCACCAAACCCTGGCAATCACTGATTGTTTCACTGTTTCCAGAGTTTTGCCTTTTCTACAATGTCATATAGTTGAAATACTATAGTATGTAGTCTTTTCAGATTGGCATCGTTCACTTATTAATATGTACGTAAGTCTCCTCCATGAAAAGGTTTTTCCATGGTTTGATAGCTCATTTTTTTAGCATGAAACAATCTATTATATGGGTGCACTACAGTTTATTCATTTATCCAATCGCCTAAAGAAGGCCATCTTGCTTGTTTTCAGTTTTGGCAACTATGAATAAGGCTGCTGTTAACATCTGTGCTCATGTTTTGTGTGAACACAAGTTTTCAATTCATTTCGGTAAATATACAGGAGCATGATGAGCATGATTACTGCCAAACCACCTTCCAAAGTGACTACTGTATTGCAACCCCACCAACACTGAATGAGAGTTTCTGTTGCTCCACACCCTTGTCAGCATTTGGTGGTATTAATGTATTGGATTTTGACCATTCTAATTGGAATGTACTGGTATCTCATTGTTTTAATTTACAATTCCCTAATGGCATATGATACAGAGCATCTTTTCATATGCTTATTTGCTGTCTGTAAACCTCCTTTGGTAAGATGTCTGTTTGGGTTTTCTGCTCATTTTTTAATCAAGTTGTTTGTTTTCCTGTGTCATTTAATGCCCGTGTCCCTGCAGTAATAGAAAATCTCTGAAGTCGAGACCTGTGACTTTTTTCTCATGGGTGTATTCTCAGCACTTAGCTCAGGGCCTGCAGAGGAACAATACATGTTCAGTGAAGAATGAGGGTGTGCACGAGTGTGAACACGGCTGTCATGATAAACGAAGAGTCAACCTGGAAGTATCGATACTCGTATTTGCCAATTTACTCACTTTGAGGCCATGAGTAATTTAGTCTGAGCCTTAGTTTCTTAAACTCTTAAGTGAAGATAATTATAATACAAACTTTTTGTTGTGAGAATTATGTGAAATAATAACTGTGAAAAATTTTTTATGAACTGAAGTCTAGACACTTAAAAGATATTACTCATTATAAACTCCAGCAAATTGGGCCTTAAATAAACATTGCACGGAAACTTTGGGTGCAGGATAACTGACATCTGTGTCAGTATTTGCAGTCTGGTTACAGAAGAGCTTAGTGGCAGCTGCTGTTAGATGGGTGTGGTCTCTATGCCAAGTATCTTGCTGCACACGATTTCTAATCATCACTAGCACACTGCCCTATTAGAATAATTTTTCCCTTTTGCAAATGGAATGTGAAGCTCTAAGAATTTAAACAACTTGTGCAAGATCATAGGGACTGAGCAGAAATTTGGACCCAGGTAGGTTTGACAACAAATACCAAGTACTTTCTACTTTTGTTACCGAACAAGAGGTCCGAGGGAGGGGCAATACAATATTTGGCCCACCTAGGGATGCCGAAAACTGCTATACAACAGGGGCCCCTCCCAAAAACAAAATACTAAAATCTACTGGGCTCTTCTGTCCGCCGCCAATTGGAAAGACATCTCTCAATGCCAGAGATTTGTGAAAAGGAAACAAACTGTTTATTTAATGCTATTCAGGCCTAATGCCTCCACTAAAATATCAAAGTCCTTTAGGTTGTACACCTACACCCACACAGCACTCCCTTCTCCCACTGTCCCAACTCCGGGTATCATAAATCAGGAAAAGAGCACACGTCCCTTTTTCAGGCCGCTGGCACCATCAGCTGTGTCGCCGTGCAGGATCTCGAGTTAATCCAAAGTACTGTGGTACCCTCTCATGGTCCACTGGCAAGGCACCCCAGAGCCTCGAGGGCCTCTTCTACCAAAGCCGCAGGGGTTCACACTCCACCAAAACCATGTGGCTTTCTTCTTCACCTGGCTGCAGGGATCTCCATTCTGGCAAAGCTGGGTGGTTTTCCCTTTCACCTGGGAAAGAGGGGGTCCCCACCCTGCCAAAACCACATGGCTCCCTCTTTTGGCTCCCTCTTTACCTGGCCAAGAGGGGATCCTTACTCTGCTGAAATCACGTAGCTCTCCTTGTCATCTGGCTGCAGGGGTCTGCACTCTGGCCAAAACTGCATGGTTCTCTCTCCTCTTCACCTCGGCCAGAGAGGATCTTAACAGCCGAGACCATGTGGCTCACTTCTCACCTCAGCAAGAGGGGATCTTAACAGCTGAGACCATGTGGCTTGCTCCTCACCTCAGAAGGAGGGGATCTTAGCAGCTGAGACCGTGTGGCTCGCTCCCCCAAAGGCTGCCACGACTTCGTTTAAATCTCCGCACCCATCCTCCTTTGCGGCCCCATTTCCGACTCCTCCTACAATTAGTTACACCTGCCAGGACTCTCATACCCTCCCAGCTTTACTGGGCTGCCATCATTAGTCTGGGCAGGTATGGCCCGTGTCCTGGAGCCAATCAATTCCAAGCTCTCACGCAGGCGCTGTACTCGGGGGACCTGCCCCTAGTTATATCTTGGGTGGAAGCCACTCCCTTCTTCCTGGCTCAGAGTATGGTCACAGCTACCCAACATATCTATGAAACCAGTTAAAGGTTATAGATATGTTAAATGGCCATTCTAGAGGTTAGCTGCAAAACTATTGCTATGCAAAACAGTTCTCAATGGCCCTGCTCCATAGTCCCTTCCCCCTGGGGGTGGGGGTGGTGAGGACATCTTATATGTCTCTCCAATATTCCTATACACTTTGAATTCTGGACACCATTCCAAATCTTTTTTTGGCTCCCCCCTCCCCCCGGCTGCACCCTGTATCACTTTCCCTGAATGACCCAATAAAAACCTTTAGTCCGCATATTTTTAGAATTTTCTAGAAGAATAAGTCCATGCAAGAGAAAAGTTGAGAAACTAGAGAATTCCATTAATTCCTTTGCGTGGTCTTGTATTCTACCACGTGCTGTCTTCTCTTGAGCTGTGTATACTGGGTCGCTAAGAGCCTGAGGTTCTAAGTCCTCATGCATAAAAGGACAGCAAGGGCTCAAGCAAGGCCAGTTATGGACAGTTATGCTTTCCTTGGTGGAATTCAGCCTAAGGATGAGATATGAAAGCATGAATATGTTTATTCTTTTACCCACTGGCCTGATATAAATCTAAAGCTGAGAATTGACCTGGTAGAATTTTCTTTATTATCCACAGCAGGACTGCTTATTTATACATTTCCAGTGACTAAAAGACTGTACTGTTGAGAGCCGCCTGCACAGTGACCCTTCTCCCTTCTCCCCTCAACTTGCTACATCCACAAACCTTTGTTAGAGTAAGATTAGGAGGCCACCTGGAGCACAGAACACCTTAGACAAGAGGGCTTGGAGCTGTATCTATTCCTGTATACTCAGCCCCAACACAACAGATGAAGATCTAAAGGAGTCTGTTTGGACGAGTTGGGGCAAATTTTAGGAGCTCGACAATTGCTAGGATTTCAATTTTAGTCTCGAGCCTGCAAATGTGTTTAGTGCTTATTCTGCTGCTTAGGTACAATATTCTCCCAAAGAATCCTAGTTTTCACCCTGTTCTTTTCCCCCTAAAATCTCTCAGAGGCAGAAATATTTCTCCTCTCTATATTGCTGGAGATTTGTTCTTATAAAATGTATCGCTTCAACTATGATAAGACTAGAAAGTGGTAAGTGTTCTGTAATTACTGAAGGGCTACAAACAAAAAATGACCTTTCTCTCCAGCTCTACCCAGCCGCCTGCCCCTGGTCTGGCCATCATTCCTGTCTGAAAACATTTGATGAGGTCTGTGAGGGCCTCAAATGTGAAAGGCTGTCCCCATCACCAAGTCTGACATCTGCCCTGCATCGGTGCATTTTATTATCCTTATCTGCTTATTGGATTACCATTAGCTACTTATCTTGACAATGCACAGCCATAAATATAATTTACTGGATACTGAAACTGTGAGCCATGGCTTGTTTATATCATTCTTTGTTTCCAGGAGGGATTTAGGAGTACATATATTTTATTAAGTAGTCCTTCCTTTGCCCCACTCTGAGCAAGGGAAGATATTTCCCAGTTCCTTTCCCCTTTATTTTTTTGACAAAGGGGTCCAAATAGAAATGAGGCCCAAATAGAGGCCCAAATGGTTGGTATGCTTTAATTTTTTTCTGAAACAGAAGGATATGGCATTTGAGCAAAATATAGTACTTCCTTCACAGTGGCTTGTATGTTAGTGATGAGCATGAGCCAAAGAAAAATTCAAAAATATTCCTGACACCTATGTCTCATATATGTGCCAGTGAAGTTTTCAGAGTTCATGAAGGAAAAATCGTTTCATATCTTACCCTTAATATATGCATGTTGTTCTTCATCTGCACAGCGTGTATCTATCTTACAAGCCCTCGAAGACAAAGCACCTACAAACAGGGTTCCAGTTGCCAGACATGGAACCCGCCATTGGCAAAAATGCTCTGAAGGTTTTTTGAAATGCGTCTTTAACTTGCTCTAAAACTACTAACACCCTTTGCCTGGAAATGCTTTCCCTGTAGTTAACTGACATTTCTGTCTGAAACTCTTTCCTGGAATCTGATATGAAAAACTCAAGGGCAGGACATGAACACCGGGGCTGAGAATTTTCACTTGGGGTTGAAGGCAAATCCCGGAATAGAATTCAGTGGCTTGGGCATGCAAGGACTTCAAGAGTTACAACTCTGCTAATAGATTCAACAGCCACTGTTTATAGAACTCTCATCAAGCTGTTCATAAACAAACAGGGAGGACCTGCTCTTCTCCCATACTCTACACAGACACCCTCCTTTCTTCCACTCTCAGAACCCCCAGACTTCTGTCCTCTGAAGCTCCCTGGGTTACCACAATATTACCTTTGAAGTTGGGGGCTGGGATAGCTCATTCATTCATGAAGGCAGATACAAATTAAGAACATTTGCAAGTAATTTTATTATTTTTACCAAGTGCACTTAAGGAAACAAAATACTCAGAAGCCTTCAGAATTCATCACCCAAATCCATCAAACCTCTGGAGTTCGCCTTTTTCTCAGGACTGCTTGGTAAGACATCCCAGGCTGCCATCCCACCCTCCACGGGGTGCTCCTCTTGTACTGCAGGAGATTTCTGGGAAGCTCTTGAGTCCACACAGCACCCAGTTTGGTAACAGCTTTAGGTTTTCTTTTGTTGTTTTCCTTCACCCCACGTTGGAAATCAGTTCAAAACCTTTCTTCCCTCAAAGTGCTAAGACTTTTGTGTGTAGTGAAATGTACAGAAAGTTTGAAATAACAGGAGAAGGCTCCTGTGCAGTTGGGCACCATCAACAACTTCCTCTTGGGTATTAGATGTTACTCTCCACATGTTTCACCAGACATTCTGCACCACGGAGAATTTATCAGGAGCCAGGACTCCATGGGCGCCATCTCGGTGGGATCTTTGGGGGCCTCCTTTTCCTGTGATAGTCTTTCTTCCTCCCTGCTTCCTATCTCCAAAACTTAAATTCCTTACGTGTCAATTCACCTCTTGACTTTCTACCTCACATTGATTTACGGGACTATCTGGGCATAGCCAGCACTTCCTGACGTCTTCTAAAAAACTAAGGATGCTCTACTCTACCAGGCTATCTATATTCTATTGGCAAAAACTAAGGGGCATATTAAAATATTTAACAACCGATACAGCATTGCCCTTCTCACTCAGAGTGCAAGGCATAAACCTCCACATGACCATGACCATGTGTACCACTAAAATTCAACTATGTATGGGACAAAAAGCATGAACAGAAACAGTGAAACTATGGTTTTCTGAGGCAGGGGTCACCCTCCAAACTCTGCTGGCACAAAAGCAGTTTAAAGACAGCCTCTCCCACTGGCCAGAGCAAGTCACTTGTTTTCTTTTCTCCTTCAAATTACACAGATATTCTTGATATTATTTATTAGTACATGGAATATCTCGAAATAGGAAGTGAACATTTATTAAGGGTCTGTCATGAGCTGGGTGCCAGCCATAGGGTATTTAAACCTCATACACTGATACCTGGAGGCAGATAACATAATCCACATTTAATGAGGGAAGAATGGGAAGCTCAGAGGCCTGAAGTTGCCCAAGTAACTTGCCCACGATTATACTCCTAGCAAGTGGTAGAGACAAAATTTGATCCAGTATCTGGTTGAGTTTTTGGTCCATGCCTTTCCCTGAACACACAAGAGTGAACATTCCCCAGAGTAGCTTCTTGTAGCCCTTCTCCCTTGTATTTTAGATGGACAGGGAGCATAATTCAGGCAGGTAAAGAACGAAGGAAGCAGATGGCTCCCAACAGCTTCAGCTTCTACCTCCTGTCTTCTAAGCATGCATTGAACTCCTTAGAGAAAAAGTTTACTCTCCTGTCTATAAAAACTCTTGAGTTCTCCAAAGCTGTACAGCTGTGTGAAGCACACTATACCCTCCTCCCCAAGCCTTGCTATAGAACATTCGCTTTATAGAAAGGCTTGGGCTTCATCCACAGATACTCACTGCATTTTCTTTCAAACATCTATTGACTGGCATGATTCATTAATAGACCCCCATTGTTGTTGTTAATATTCAGGGTAAGATATTATAATAAATAAAATTACCTAGAATGTAGAAATGTTCTCATTTCCCCATTTAAGTAGAAGTTTAAGAATGTCTTTCCTCATGTTCTCCTACTTCCTATATTGACCCTTCTGAGGTCGGTATCTTGTCCACTCATGTGGTATATTGATGGGATACCTAATGCCCATTTCAGGAAGATGAGGATCCGAGATGGTTCTGAGCTGCGCAGCCTCTCCTTGTTCCTGTGCTTCTCTGATTACAATCGTGTCTGCAGCTGGATACAGATCTGCTGGCTCATGCCAACAGAGAAACAAGAAAACTTTTTTTTTTTTTGCATCTTACAGTTATCACATTTCTCAAAAACTTCTCTGGGGGGGAAGCAGAAAAGATTCACTGACAGATCGGATTAGAATTAACCATTTAATAATTATGTCAACTGACACTTTTCCCTGTCAACAAACTTCAAAAGTTTCAACAGAAATCCTTAGAATGCTGCTGGGACAAAATCATGGCAGACAACCCACCATCATCTCTCATGGGGACTAAGCATATTCACCTCCTAGCTGGTCTCCACTGCTCCTACCATGTGATGGGGCTCTCAAGGCCACTGTCAGGCTCAGTGATTTGGTAAGAGGGCTCACAGGGCTCAAAAAGTCTATTATATTCATGGTGTAGTTTATTGAAACAAAAGCACGCAGGTGAAAATCAACATAGGGAAAAGGCACATGGGCCAACTCTGTGAGGAACCAGGCACAAACTCCCATATACATCTTTCTGGTGGAGTTCCTTGGGACACATCTAATTCTCTCTGCAATAATGCATGACAACACATGTGAAGTATTTCAACCAGGAAAGCCTTGGTGTCCAGGGTTCTTATTAGGGGTCAATCACATAGGCATGTGGTATTTGTGGAGCTGACCCCCAGCTACTCAGACTTCAGGCCTCTTGCCTGGTGAGACTGGAACGGCCAGGCCCAAGTCCTCAGGAACAATGCTACCATCAAGCAGAGTATTCCAGGGGCTCAGAGGCTAACTCCCTAAAGCCCAACTAAGGCTTCTCCTAAAAGTATTTTGTTGTTACTATTGTTGAGCAACCCAGGCCTGCTGAGTTAAGACTTTCCTGCCCACACCCTCATTTACCTTGAGGCTATTCTTTGCATTGTTAAAGTGATTCTATTTAAAACCCAATGAAGTTAGATAACATCTTTCCTCTGCTTCGTTTACTTTTTTCTATTGCTAACACAACCTCTCTGACTCTACATGATCTAGCTTCCTATCATGCCTTTGCTCATTTCATTTCCTCCTCCCTTGCTCACTACACTCCAGCCACATTAGCTATCCCCATTTCTTAAAACCACAGGTATGTTCCTACCTCGGGGCCTTTGTTCCCTCCCGAGAATGCTTTTCCCTAAGATATACACACTACTTCCTCCCTGGTTACAACATCTAACACTTAACTCCACTTCTAAAACATTCCCTATCTTATCCTTACCTATGTTTTTCTTCTTAACTTACCATTAACTATCAAACTTTATAACTTCTTTGCTGGTCTCCTTTGTAGAATATAAACTCCTTATGTATTTTGTCTGTTCACTGACCTATCCCTGGTGCATAGAATGAGTGCATGGCATAGTCAATAATATTTGTTGAATAGTGAGGCAAAGGTGGTTGCGTCCATCCTCAGAAGGAGGAAATAATTATCATCATTACCATCGATGAAGTCTTACTCTTTTCAGGCCATTTTATAGATTATCAAGAGTTTTTACATCTGTTAACCACCTGGTCCTCACCATACTGTGAGACAGTTATCATGAGTGGTGACTCTTTCTTCTGTATTTGCATGGGTTGTGGGAAAAGTCAAGCAGAAGAAAAGGCAGGAAGATCCAGATGAAAGATCCTTGGATTCAATGTCTAAACACTTCGAGTCTTCCACAAACTTCCACACTAAGAGGCTTGCATGAGTCACTTTACCATTTAAGGATCCAGTTTCTCTTTGTTTATAAAATAAAGAGGTTTAACATGTATTTGATCATTTTAAATCATGCACTTTTCAGAAGCTAGTTGGAAAATTTCACCCAGTTTTAGCTCCAGTGGTTGTTTTTTTTGAACTCATACTGTCCACCTCTATTCTGAGAAATGGCAGCTTGAGTCCATAGTCTTCTTTCTTTTCAAGCTCCCATGATTGTAGGTAGGACTCTAGACCTGTCTAGAGATTCACCCTAAGCTTTCTGTGGCAATCCTTACTATCGTAATCATGGAGGGTCAGCACGTCTCCTCTAAGTCCACCCCTTTAGTCTAACCAGATATCTTTTGTACTCTCAAATATGCAACAGTAGTGTAATATCCTGGAGGAGTGTTTTATGTGTAAAAAGTGACATCCAAAAGTAAATCTAAAGTATTGTCTCAATTACATAAAAACATGTATAACAAAAAGACTGGAAGAAAGTATACAACATGTCAATTGTGGTTTCCTCTATGTAGTTAACTTACATTTTTTCCTATGTAGCTATTTGTTCATTTTTTACTGTTAAAATGTTCTAAAATAAATATGTGTTGCTAACTACTTAGATTACTAACTAAATTACTAATTAAAAATTTTAATACAAAACCAAAAATATAATTAAAACATAAAATATAAAGATTATGTACATTATATATATAACTTATTGTATCTATTTTTATTTTTCAAGAAAAATTTTTGAGATTCTGATTATAACTGAGAAGAAAGTTTTTTGAGATTCTGGTCATAACTGAAAAGAAACATGATGCACAAGCACTCTGCTTGTGCTTTACCTGCACTTAAGCAATCTCAGCTGGTGACCAAGTTATCCTTTGGGGATTGTAAGCTACAGGATCAGAGATTTATTGGAGGAGAATGGACTTTAGAATCACAAATTTTAATGCAACTTAAGTTGCTTCCAGAGCTATCTTTTGCTCCAGTATAAATGAGTTTTCACTCACCACAGTTCACTGGGAAGTAACTCAGAACCAGAAAACTTTGCTCTCTGTCTGTTCTAGGACAAAAAGACTCAATTAGGAGCAAGTTCTGTTCAAAAAGGATCCATCCAGTAGTGTTGACAGTGGCTCAAACCAATGCAGGACCATTGCAGAACAAACTGTGTGCACACTCAGGAGAGAAAGAGAGGAAGGGAGAGGAGAGAGAGCTGGAAAGAGAGAGCTCTTACATTCCCTTTTCTCACTGCCCAACTATAACTATTGTTCATTTTGGGAAGCCACAATGTACAGTAACAAGAACAACACAACCCTAAGTGAGTAAATGAGCCATTTCTATGTTTCATTTACATTCCATTATTTTACTAAGTGGGAGATACCTGGATTTAATCCTCCATTTTTTTCCTCTCTCTCTCTCATGTATGCCAAAATGGATGGAAAAGCAAACTTTGCTTTCCCAGGCAGCACATTTTATGGGAGGATGATGTATAGGTGTGACCAACTATATCTGGGTGTGTTTTGGGTAAACATTTCAACTTCTATTATTGATGTTAATTTACTCAGTTTATACCTTTGCCAGCCAGCCTCTGCCTAAACATCCAAGGGATTGGAATGCAACTGAACTTCTGATAACACGATAATCACCCCATTGTGTTCTGTGTCAGTGTGTGTTGTTGTACATGCTTCACCTTCCCTGTAAAATTATGAGCTCTCAAAGGGTAGAGGCTGAATCTACTTAAAAAAAAAATCCCTGTATCCCATCACATGTTTCTGTAACAAGAGGTGACAGTTTGTCAGTAGACTACCTACAACTAAGTGGCCTGTGGTTGATGGAGGAATATGCACAGGAGAGGGCAGAGAACTGAAGTGCACTGAGTACCAGCCTTTGCCAGTCACTGGTCTAAGTACATTACAGAAGTTACTTTCCCCCCATAAGACCTTTTAGGTGCATGTTATTACCTCAATTTACAGATGAGGAAAAGGAGACCTGAGAGAATGAAAACATTTATGAGTGGAAGCATTAGGATTCAAAAGCATTTCAGTCTAATGCTCCAATTCTAAATCTGGTAATTGTTCCATGACTTCAAAATGCCTTTGACTTTGAAATTTCCTTCAGATGATCTGACAGCCATGGAAACTTTATTCTGTATGGCAAGAAATGCACCACCTCCCTCTTGCTTTTCTGTAGAGTCCACTTCCCCATTTGTGAGAGGTGTCCTGAATCTGGGGAGAAACTGTTTATTTTGAAACGTGGCTTTGAATATTATGCCCCCTAATTGAAATCCTACAGGGCACTTAAGAGCCCCCTAGGGGCTGATAGCTCTAGTATTTGCAAGTTGATCCCTGACCAAATTGAGATCACTTTTCAGAGAGCAACAGATCAAGGTAATGGACTTTCTTTATCTCTGCTTTCTGACATTTTTCATGGCAGTTTACACACCTGTCCACAGCATGCCAATCAAATCTTAAGCATTAATTATTTAAACCTCAGACAGGACATTTTAAAAATGGACACACTGGGTGGACGTCTCAGAATGTATTTGCTGGTGCACATGACAGCCTGCAAACAAAGCGCCTGCGTTCAGTCCAGTGCCTTCGCTGACTCCAGAAATGAAACATGCTGGAGCAGTTTAAAAGGAAGGTCTTGATGCACTGTATCGATCACCCTAGAGAGCCAGCCTCTCTCCCTCCTGCTTACAACATCATAGGCAGCTGGTGATCTTGGAGACACATCTTGTCCACTTAAGTAAGGAAAGGAGGGAAACTGGGAAGGACTGTTGGAACTTAGAGGAATGAAGCACTCTCTGGGCTCCATGCAGCCAAAATGCTGCTCATGTTGGGGAAGGTGAGATTGGGAACTTAGAGGAGACAGAAATAAACAAAATGACCCCATCATAGCCGGGACCCCTCATTTCTCCAGTGGGAATGTGAGGTTCCCTCCTAACCATTTTTTACCCCTGGCTTACTTCAAAATTGTCTGCTTGCTAAGAGCTTGGTAGCAGCCTTTGTTCACTTGAATGTTTACATACACTAAAACTGTGCAGAAGGAGCTCACCCTGAGATTCCCTGTAGCTCTTGCCATTAGCCAAAATGAGCATCTGGAAACAGGGCAAATAAGACTGTGCCTGCCCACGTGCAATGAAGATTTGAGGAAAAAACCATTGTGGAAGGCACATGGATGGTCAAATGCAGTGAGCTGACAGAGAGCCTGAGTGTGCTTCGTGCTTTTCCAGAACAGGAACTGACCATGGAACTCTGTGCCTGTGATTTCTGTCAAGTTCTTTTCTCTGAGACTTTATTTTCTTTGTGATTGTTTTTTTTTTCCCCGAGAAAGTTGAACTTGAGACATGGCGGGTTGTTAATCAAAAACACAATAAAATGTCAATATTTACTTAAAATTAGACTCTCATCCCTGAAACCTTGAGTGACCACATGAAATGAAACACCCTCATGCAGACAAGGCACAGGGGATTGTGTAACCCAGACTGCCTGCTTCTCTTCTTTCTAATGAAACAGCCTCACCTCTGGTTTTATGGGCACAGCTGGGTCTGGGAAAGGCACAGGTCAGCTTGTCTCCTGGGGAAGAGGCTGGTGGAATTCTTCCATTCTGAGCTGCTTCTCTTTCCTTCATTCCCTCTTCTGAGTTCTTCCTTCATTCCTCAGCAAAGGAGAAACTGATTAATGTTGCAAATAAACTTAAAATGAAGGCTTTAACTCTATCCCTTATGTTGGTGACTTCTTCCCACATGACTTTCTATGTGCTACACTCTGGTTCTTCCTATGCTGTCTTAGATGTTTGCCTATTTTCATGAGCAGACATTCTCAAACTTGTCATTGCTGTGTTCCTAAGGCCAGTTACAGGTTTGTGTTAGAACCCAGAATAGGTTGTGTTTGGACATTGGGTCTTAAGACCAGCTTACCAGAGTCTGATGTTCACTGAGGTCATAACAGAACTTGACCACTAAAGCTAAGAGTGTTGCTATGTGGACTAACACCTTGATCTCAACTTGCTAAGGCAGAAACATGGTTGAAATTTTGCAGAGAAATAGGAGATATCCCCACCAAGGAGGTGAGGGAAAGCTGTGTGTTCAGGTGGGTGGAGAAGGGATAGAAACACAGAGGGTCTGGACCGAGGCACTGAGGTGAGCCTGAGCTACAGTGGACCCAAGCTATTTCCTTCTGTCTGACCTTGATCTTAGTTAAATGCTAAGGAGAAGAATAAACAAAAATGGACTCAATTCATCTATGTATTATTTCAGACACATGGCAGTTTAATTGACTTTTCGCTCCATCAATTTTATTTTCTCCCTATGGTTCTCTCATACTCTCACAGGTCAAGGGCTTTTAAAAAAGAGCAGGGGTTAGACAGGGCAGATGAGAGCAATGGGGAAAAATGGGACAACTCACTGAACAACAGTAAAAAATCTCACAAAGCAAAAAAAAAAAAAGAAATAAAGAAAGAAAAGAAATAAATCTTTGCTGGACAGTTTTAGAAAAACATGGTTGTCAAGAGAAAATTATGAAGAAGAGTTTCTCCCCAGATCACATCAATTATCATCAAGATAGAGGCTGACTGTCTATGTGAAGTTCAACTAGGCGGGCTCTCAACAAACCCTGGGCTGCATCAGCCACTCTGGAGAAGCTAATTAGTGAGGTAGAGAGGTCATTGGTCAAGAGGAAAACCAGGAGGAGATGGGTTTATTTTTACAGTGGGCATTCATGCCCCATTTCCCCAGCTGCTTACTCCTGGGATTGCCTCCCAAGCCTTGGCACCAGCCTACCAGGCCTTGGAGCTGTGCATTGCTCAAGTCATCAAAACAGCTTGGCATTTCATCGGCGTGCTTGCTTGGGATGTGCAGCTGGATTCAGAACTTTCCTGTGGACTCTGGCACTGGGCAGAGTGTTAGGACTGTCAGCACTGACTCAGTGTGATGGGGTTACACCACACATTTCCTGGGAAGGAGACTCACTCCATCAACACCTGCAGCCCAAGGCAGGATAAGCAGCCTCTGCTCCACTCAGACAGAGTGAGGTCATAGTGAAGTTTGATGAACAAGCACAGCACAGCAAGTCCAGATGTCTGTCAGCCATAAAATGGTGTTTTCTGTCCAGAGGAGAGCAGTGAATGACAGGGTGTGATTAGGAATTCACAGATCTAACTGGCTGCTTCCCATCTTCCTGGCAGCCCATGGCACTTACGAGTCACTGCAATTGCAAAAGCAAGGCAGGCAGATGAAGCCATTCCCACCTTCTCCTCTGCCATCCTACTTCTTTAATGTGTCTGACTCTTGAACAACAGCAACAACCATTTGCTGAATATTTATTAGGTGCTAAGAACTTTATATACATTGGCTCACTTAACCATTACCACAACCCAATGATGTATTATTCTTACTGAAATATGAAGCGAAGGAAACTAAGCTCAGAGATAGTAATCATCTTAGCCTAGTAAGTGGCCAAATGAGATTCAGTGTCATTTCTCTCTGACTTCAAAGCTGATACTCTTTATGAGTACATTGAGCTACCACCCAAACTCTTTTAACTCTATTCCCAACATTTTTAAGGAGTTACAGCTGTAGACATAGCACCTAATGCCTGAATTATCTAGGATACGGTGTGACTGCTGTAACAACCCCCATCCCCAAAGAGTACCTATGCCAATTAGAAGTTTAATTTTTCTCAATCCAAACAAAAGTGATCCAACGTTTATGTGGCAACCCCACAGTGTCATGTAGATACTACAGTCCCCTTCTCATCCATGTGGCCCAATGTGGTTCTTCACAATATCTGCTTTAAACTGGCAAAATTAAGACATATGTGGCAAGACAGGGCACAGTCCCCAAATAGCAACTTCTAATTGACTAAAACTTATAAGGCCACACATAGCAATGAGGATAGCTTAAAAATTAGCTTCCATTTTGAACATTTATATGGATGATTAAAATCTAGTGACAAAAAAAGCATGAAGAAGAAAACAGAACATTCTAAAGGGATCTAGTCAAGGGTAAAGATAACATAAATCTGAGGTACAACCAAGTCATAGTCCCAGTGAGGGAGGGAGAGAGGGGAAAAGGGAGATTTTATGTCTATATGTCTATATCTATGTTTATATCTGTGTCTATATCTATCTATATCTATATCTATATCTATATCTATATCTATATCTATATCTATATCTATTTCTATATCTACATATCTATATTTATAGAGAGAGACAGAGAGAGTGAGAGAGAAAGAGGAGAGAGAGAGAAGAGAGACAACGCTATTTGTAAAAGAACCAATGATTTATGTGTCACTCACTTCTAGTCACAGACCACTGGACAGAACTGTCATATGATTCTAACCAAACTGCAGTGGGGGCTGGGAAGTGTAGAGATGCTTGTGGATTTGGGGTGAGCAGCAACTGTCTGTGCCACAGAGATTTCACATAAAAACAAGAATTACCACTCAAATACAGCAAACTCAGACCAACTTTTACTAAGTGAAATCTACTGAAGCATCTCAGCTGTCTTCTTATCTCAGAGAAACTATTTCCCATAGTGTCTCACTCACCATTTAACAACCCATTCTTGGGGCTGATGTCATCAGAATACAAGTTACAGTGATCTCAGGAGCTTCTTCCTAAACTGTTCCTGACAATCCAGGTCAATCCATCTAATAACCAGTGCTGGAATAGTTTCTTCCTAGATGCCTTGTCTTAATTTTCCTCAATGACTTTCTACATTTTCTCATATGTTGCCTTGTGAAAATGACCTTAATGTGTCCTTGTGGAGTTGATATTTTATCACTCAAAGATTGTGAAAAACATTTAGTATGGGCTTTGTAAATAAATATAAGAAACATTACCATTTTGCACGTTTTAATAAAAGGTTCATGAATGGCTATATCTGCTCTTTTAATTCTATTCATGGAAGGTGAATGCAATTAGTAACTTAAAGACCTAGTTTGATGCCCTGGCTGGGTGGCTCAGTCGGTTGGAGCATCCTCCTGCACATCAAAAGGCTGCATGTTTGAACAGACCAGGAATCGAACCTGCAGCCTAGGTATGTGCCTAGTCTGGGAGCATACAGAAGGCAACCAATCACTATTTCTCTCTCTCTCAATCAATAATTAAGAGAAAAAACACATCCTCGGGTGAGGATTAAAAGAAAAAGATCTAGGTTGAAGTGCTGGTCCTATGACTTATTAGCTGTCTGACCATGGACACATGTATCTGAATCTCTTGAAGTCCTCACAAATATTTAGTGTAAATGATCAGTACTCCTGGTACTTTGCTATCATTTCAGATGCACGGCACAGCAAAAAAATTTGAGTCATTCAACATGAACATTCCTGGTTGAGTCTGAACAAGGGGACACTTGACTTTCTTGTTTTAGCTTCCATATTATAAATGTGTCCATTTTGCAGTTTTTTGCATTTATGTACTATTTGTTGGAGCTTTCACTGTTTAAAATATCCCCCAAACACAGTGCTGCAGTGCTGTTTAAAGTTTCTAAGCACAAGATTGTGATATGCCTTCTGGAGAAAGTCTGTGTGTTAGATAAGGATTATTCAGGCATGAGTTATGTTGCTGTTGGCCATGAGTTCAATGTTAATGAATCATATATATAGATATTCTCTTTATGTAAAAAAGGTGTTTTTAAATAGAAACACATGAAACAAGATCATATATTGATTGGTTGAAGAAAATGTTGTGACTATAGGCTTGCAGGAACTTAACTCTGTATTTCTCCTAAGAGCAGTGGTTTGGTATTAGCTAGTTCTTTGTTTGAGGCAACTTTATAGGGCATAATCACTGAGAATAATAAAAAAATCAACTGTACATTGATGAGGAGAAACACTTCATCATAATTCAAAAGTTTTAACAATATTGCTTTCATTTCAAGTCTCCTTGAATTATAGTGATGCAACCATCGAAAGGTTCTATGTCTTGGCAGTGTCCTTGGTATGCCACTGACATTGTCATCTAACTTTGGGAATACATGGCCTGGACGCTGGTCACTTTCGATCCCATATGAACTGTGGCATGATCCTCAATCCAAGATTTGGGTTCTAAACTCAGAAATGAAGGTACTTCATTTATTTTCACTTCACAATCAAAATAGGTTAAAATTTGAGTAATTGGTGAGTTTAGTTAATGGGACGATACATTATGGAACACTTAGATTCCTTACTTTCTCTTGAAATAGTGGTGTAAATTTGTTTGTCTTTCTTCTCTCCTTTCCTTCCTTTTCTTTCTTCTCTATTTTCATCCCTTTTCCCTCTCTTATTCCACCTCCCTCTCCTTCTTTTTCCTTCCCTTCTCCCTCATTTCTCCTTTCTGTTGTCATTATACTGTCCCTGCATACATAGCACAAAGCAAAATGGAGACTTGACGATGACTCATGAAATTTATGAATACAAAGGGCCAGCACATCAAATCCACTGTGAAAACTCTCAAAATCCAAAGATCAAAAGGCAATAAGCAAGGAGCTGTGTTCTGAGATAGCTAGATAACTTTTTCTAAACTCCAGTTTGTTTTTCTCGTAACTCAGGCCAAAGGAATGAAAAATAATGGCAATACATTTTAAAGAAATCCTGAAAAACAGCCCTGTATTTCTAAATAACTCACATCCTAACAGTGACTTCTGAAAACATCATTAGCTGCATGGAAAAAAGCCTGGTAATGAAATGAAGAAACCATCTCACTTAGAGATTCATTTAGGAATGAAGTAAATTTGGGGCTTTAATTGCCCTTCATGAAATATCTGCCTGGATTACATATTTCACATTTTAATAACTAGCCTGCTTTTATTAAAGATGTGTGCATGTTGGAGGTAAAGTGCTTGATCTGGTTTAGACCCTCTTTTTATTCTCCCTTAGATGTGGAAGTTTCAGTCCTGATCCATCATCCCAAGTTAGGAGCTTGAGAGCTATTAGTTGAAGGGTAGCCTTTTAGTGCATCTAAAGGAAGTCTCAGTGATGCTTTTCCATTCGCGTGGAGTCGCTTTAACGATGCAAGGGGCTACACGATGCACTTTACCATGAGGTTTCATTACTTTAGGCTCTAACCCATTGTCAGATCCACCATCAATATCTCATTAGAGTCATCATTATGTCCTTGACCTTATTTTAATAGCACTGGCAACAGCATGGTAGAAATAAATAAATCACGAGCTTGAATTTTGTTTTATGTGACTTCCTGACTCAATTCACCACTCACTTTCTCTTTAGCTATAAAACTGCTCAGGCAACCAGGCCCTCTTTTTCAGTTGGCAGGAGCAGCAAAATGGGAGATTTTGGTGGTTGCTTTCTGTAACATTTGCTTGAACACTGCAGATTTTCCCATGAAGCCAGGCCCTTTAAACATGACGGACAAAATATGTCTGATAGACCATGATATGATAGGAACTTGGCCACAGCATGATCCACATCAAGCGCCAATCCAAACTACCTGGTAAAAGTGGGTGTCGTGATTTCTCCACAGAGGTAAAGTGTGGGTCACCATGCTTTCTTCAGTCCTTGTTAGGTGGGAGCAGTGTTACCATTTCAAGCTTAGCAAACAGTCTGGTTTCTATATTTCACAAACCTAAATAAATGGAATATCTCATTGTGAGAAGCTCTCTGCCCTTTTCTTTCTTGCAACATATGAGCCTTTACAACATTTACTGATGTAAACTGAAGATATTTTTTTTTTTAGAACTATGCTGTGGCTAGCTTCTTTTGGCTCTAAATACTCCAGCTAGACTGTTTTAGAGACAAATAAAGTATTAAATTCCTGGAAAGCCAAGGTAAGATCAGGGTTTTCTTAGCTAATATTGTGGCCAGCGGACACAGTTCCCTAAATCACGCCTCTGGAGAACTCACCTTTTCATGAAATAAGCTTGAGCAGCAGAGGTAACCACAGGGTGAAAAACTGCAAATAGAAGACAAAGTAATGCCATTTTTAGCTCATTCCCAACCTAATAAAAAACTTGAGTGAGATGGATTGGGTCTCAGAAAAGCAACTTTTCCTTCTACAAATTAGACTGATTATTCTCAAACTTGAACATGTATCAGAATCACCTGGAATCCTGGTTAAAATACAAGTTACTGCCCCTCTCTCCAGTGTTTCTGATGTAGTAGGTCTGAGATGGAGCCTAACAGTTTGCATTTTTAACATATTCCCAGGTGATATTAATGCTACTGATCTGGGGACCCCACTTTGAGAACCACGGAATTAGGTGTCTATTACCTATAAAAAATTGAAACATGTGGTCTAACTTGCTTGTACCCCCTCAAAGCCTACACCAAAGTTTTTGATCTTACCTCTGTAGCGGTGGGAGAGCGCCCCTTGGTTGCTGGCTCTGACTGGCCCCTGCCCAGTACACTGAGCATCTCATTGCATTTCCCCAGTTCCAGGCCTGATGGATGGAAAGAAGCACTACTGGGCTGTCAACTCCCCTTCCTCCAGTAAGGTATGAGGGGAAGATGCTGAATATTTTTCTAATTTGTTCTTTCTGTAGATATAACATTAAGCAATCCAGAGCCTCTATCTCCTGTGGATTTACCTGGAAATTTCTTGTTTAAAAGAAAGCTATTTTCTTCCAGCTGCGCCCTCCTGGGAAACCCCCCTCTCCATTTGATCCAAAGTTTCCACAAGCTGAATTTCTGCTATACTCCCTTGGACTGGCTCAGAGTTATACTTTCTTCTGAACATGCCATGTGGACTACTCGTGGATGACTTCCCACGGCCTGCTCACCTTCCATCATGAGCATGTCAAGACATCCATGTGCCACACATGTTGAGAGGTAAAGAGTATTTCACAGACATGTGTACTCGGATTGGCCCCCCTTCACCTAGCACCTTGCCTTCTGCTCCTAATGGCATTTCTTAAACATGTAAAATGTCTCCATAGGGCTAACTTCTCAATCCGTAACATGCCTGCAGATTGCCTGGGCTTCTCATTAAAAAATGCAGATCCCAGTTCCGTAGCTCTGCGGTGGGGATTGCCTCAATTTATTTTCTGACCAGTAGTGTGTCAGAGCGCCTGTCTCCCCACAGCCTAATGATGCGTGCTGCCCAATACTTTGGATCAATGCTGCTCAGGTGAAAAAAAATGGTATCAGTGTAGTTTTAGAACCTTTTTAATTCAAGTTAATGTACATGTGTGAAAGTGCACAAATCACAGTGCATAAGAAATGAATTTTCAAAGGGAACACACATGTAAGTATCACATGTGGATCAACAAACAGGACCCCAGAAGACTGCATGCCCCCTTTAGTCACCATCCCCTCCCCTCGGTAACCTCCAGCCTGTGAGGTGATGCCTTAGATTAATGTGTCGGTTCTTGAGCTTTGCACAAATGGAACACAGCATGTGCTCTTACAGGTTTGCTTCTCAAGCTCTATCACACCTACCTCCTGAAACTCAACCATATTGTCATATTGTCAGTAGTCCTTATCTTGCTGAGCTCTCAAAGACAAATCTTTTATTCCATTTCATTTTTGATACATTTAGAATTCATTCTGGATTATCATATGGGTTATGGAGCCAAATTCATTTTTCCCACATATACTGTTCCCACTCCCTGTATTGAACAGGCCATTTTTCCACACTAATTTAAGATGTCACTTAAGTTATATATTAAAGTGTCATTCATTAGAGTGTATTTCTAGATTTTCAAAATTCTGTTCCATTCATGTATCAGTATCACTGTTTTATTTACTGAGACTTTAGAACAAGTTTTAATACCTGATAAATTAAGCCCACTCTCATTTCCTTTTATTTTTTAGAATTTTCCAAGCTATTCTTATTTTTTTCTATATAAACTCTAGAGTTGGCCTGTCTAATTCTCAAACAAAGCAAACAAAAATCATAGTCATTGGATTTTAGCTGAAAATTTAGAATGCTTTAGATTTATATTTAACTTGAGAGGATTGATGTCTTTATGATGTTGTAATTTTCTTGCTGAGAATAAGCTAATGTCTAGATTCTTGTCACGTCTTTTTTTTTTTTTCTTTGTCCATTAAGAGTGTGGGAATTACAGAAGGAAAATAAAACAATGCAGGGGAGCTATTTATTAAGTAATCATATGGAAAATTTCTATGACCTCAAAGACACATGGCTCCCTGTTAGACCCAACAAACATCCAGCCCCATGAATGGTACATGATTCAAACTCATAAACACTGTGGGATTTCAGAACACCAAGGAAAAAGGTATAGAGAGGAAAAAAGTAAAACAAAAAAGAAAATTGGAAACAAAAAACCGAGCATCAGAATGGCATTAGGTTCTTGACCGAATCCTCCAAGAACAGCCTGGGCAGAGATTGTTTGCCCCTTCCAGACACTCTGCTCCAGGCTGGCTGCTGAGTGAGCTTCACTGTGAATGACCACATTACATTTGAAAATGATAACACAACAATGGTCAATGACACTTTTGGGTAATATTATATGGAAAATCTGAACCAGGTGGTCCCCAATTATAATGCATTCAAGAGTCGGACATATCCAGAGCAGGTGGAAGGTGAGCAGCATCTTTTGAATGGTGTGGACATTCTTCCGCTTGGCACATTGTATCACAGTATAAGCTCCAGGGCAGCTGGGGCCTGCTTTATCAGTTCACAAAGTTACCTGTGGCATCTAAAATGTGACATGTCATACCTGGGTCCTCTGTGAAAACTTATTAAATAAGTGCATGAATGGATATTTCTTCTCGAAGGGTCATCACTGATTGTCCTATGAGAAATGCAGACACCAAGAAAAGAATGTACACAGGTAAGTTAGAAGGGAGGGAACCCTGGCGTGACATGAATTCCAACTGGTGAGGGCACAGAGGGGGCCAGTCTTTCTCAGGGTGCCCTGAGATTTAGAGGTTTCCCTTTGGCCCACCTCATGGTACACACATACGTAGTTTTTAATTAATAATGGAGACTTTAATGAAACATTTGGAAAAACAAAACTATTTAATAATAGCACAAAAATGCTTGCTGTTAGAGGGCCTCATTTCTAACACATGTCCCCTTATTACTTTTAGGTTTGCTTTTATGTTTTCCAACAGTTTAAAATACACGTTTCCTGGAGAAATCAGCATGTCTATTTTCAGGGTTTGAAAAAAACATATTTTTGGCATTGATAGAGTTTCTGTCTCATCTTGTGGTTTAGTTTATTTTTCCTGCTATTTATTTTTTCCTCCTATTTCTAATCCATATAATGAATTTAACCTCTTGTTTCACATATATGCCTCATCCAGTGCCATGGACCGTGGAGCTCTGTTTAATTAACTCACTGTTATTTTCATCCCTGGTTTTATTTGGACCAAAAAACGTCCTCCTGTGTCTAGCAGATGCCTTGAGGCGCTCGACAGCACACTGTTGTGAAAAACTTTAGCAGACTTGCCAAGTAGATTGAAGGCTCCTTTCTTCTACCTTAAAGAAATGTCCCAATTTCAAAATGACTCCCAGACATGCCCCCACCCGCCCCTTCCCTCACTCCAAAAGGAGGGAGCACAACAAAGCTCTGTCGTGTTTCTGCTTATAATCTTGTTAATCTGATTTTCAATTATTTTTTAAAGTTTCCCTCTGGTAAATGTACCAAGTAAGTGCATGTGAGTGACTTCAGGGACCAAGGCAGTTCTGCATCAGAAACAGGCCAATCCTGTGAGTGATTAGGAAGTTTCCTACAGGACCATTTCATGCAAATTAGATTTTAGCACAAGATCTGACTTCAAAGGGTAGAAGTGATGGTTAAGTGGAAAAAAATTATTCCCTTATGATTAAAAAGAAAAGGCTGTATTTTGTACAGACTAGCGGCATCATTTTAATGCAAAACCTTTCTTCTCTCCCATTCTGTTCCCACCTTCTGTGAGGAAGCAGGGAAGGGAGAGAGAAGCCAATTACACCCTTAGACGTCTCTGTCCCAGGGGAAGCTCTGGGCCAGGGCTACTTTAAGTGAGATCTGTGGACTGGCTGCCAGTTTTCACACTGCTGGTTACAGTTAACAAGACAAAGAACATGCAAGGGAATATAAATCTATCCCATCACTAAACACACTTTTTGATTCGGCTGAAATTCACACAGCTTTCTCAAAGAAGGAAGTGTGCTTTGATTTCACAGTCTGGTGCAACTTCTTGTCTCGACTGGACTGACAATTTGGGAAGCAGTGCCGCACGTAGTTCATGGTAGAAGGGAGATGGCCGAGCTGCCACCTGAAGAAGCCACCGAACTTGGTCTGGTTGTGAGCAACAGCAACACACTTCAGCCAACTTAAGGAAAGAATTTACTTTAGGGTTACCAACGTGGAACCTCATGGAAATTTAGGAGCTGAGATCATAGCCCCGAAACTCTATGCAGCTGGGGCCAGAGGCCAGTTCCAGATCTACAGAGCTCTAGTGAAGGCAGCTGAAAAATCTGTATGGATCGATATGCACATGCTGTTCAGTGAACAGGTTCTGGAGGCATTTCACTCCTTCACTTAGACTGTTTGCTGCCTCCTGACTCACAGCACCTTATTGTGTCCAGCACTTAAGGAATTGACCCCGAACACAGTATTTAGGTCACTCTTTTCTCAAACAGTTGCATTGAAGGTAAAGAAAATTTAGAGTTGTTATACCTCTGCATGGGTATGTAGGGGAATACAAATGATGTATTACAAAACCCTTTACATTCCATTGGTAGTAACTCAAAAAAATGTTTGATAAAGGTGTTGATCACAGTGCTACAGATATGAGAAAGGTAAGAAATAATATTTAAAACAGATGCAAATTAATTATCTGAGGAACAGATCTACCTTGAAATGTGTTTTATTTTGCCATGCGACATGTGTACGTGTCACTTTTGCACACATAAGCACACACGTGTACACATATACACACGTGCACACACATGTGTATGTATATGTGCATGCATGGCTGTGTGCATAACCTATGTGTATTAACCCATGTCATATTGTTAGCCCATACATATTAGTTTCCTGTGGCTGCTGAAACAAATTGCCATAAACTTGGTGGCTTAAAATAACACACAGCTCAGAAGGCCAGAAGTCCAAAATCACTTTTACTGTGCTAGAATCAAGATGTTGGCAGGACTATGCTCCTTTCAGAGGCCCTAGAGAAAGATTTGTTCCTCAAATGTCCCAGTCGCTGGTAGCGGCAGCATTCTTTGATTTGTTGGGTCTATTTACAGTACTTACTTGGATACTGAATATTGAATTTGTAAACTCTGACTTGAAATCTATAGAGTTGCAACATTCACATCCACTCACCTCTGGTAGAAAGCACCAAGGACACCCTTATGGAGAAGGTTTAGTTGAGTTGGTTCTTATGGATAGATCAGGCAGAGTTTAGGGGTAAGAGTAGGTGAGCATCTAGAATGTTAGATACTAAGTCAGTTTAGGGCACCCAAATGTTTCTTCCTATAACCCTGAAGGCAAGACTGCTCTTACATGGTGTAGCTGAACATGGACCTGGGATCAAGGGAAGTAAAAAAATCTCATAAATCCCACTGTAAATTTTACTCCATTAACCTGATTCAGAATAAACTGGATGAGGCTGCTAGCCTACTCTACCAGGCCCTAGAAGGCATCTGTCTCTATAGCAACTTCCAGATGCAAAGAATAAGGCAGGCACAAAATGTGACTAGTGATTCTGCTCATTGAGGATGGCAAAGAAATTTTTATTGCTTTTATCATGGTCCTAAAATGCTTTGTGAGGAGTTATTCTTAGTTTTAGTTTTTTTTCTTTGATACTCCTGTCATTATTATTTTTTGAAATTACAAATTGCACTGTATTAAAAATCTTTAAAGAACTAAATGTAATATTTCTAAAAAGGTACTATATTTTTAAAAATATTATTGAGTCAATCACTAAAAAGTGAGTTTAGTTGAAGTCAGGTTGACATTTTTGTAGCTTATTCATTGACTCAAACGGAAGAAGTGGGAGCAGAGATGTGTGGTTTGTACCCCCAGGTGAATTGGTGCCTTTGAGAAAAGCAGAATTGTGTAACTTCCCTCTCTCTTCTTTCTCTCTCTTCACTTCCCTTCCGGCTATGCCCTTTCTGTTCTCCTGCCTAGGACAAGTCTATTCTGTGATTTGGAGGGAATAAAAGGAGAGGGGTTGGGGGACAGGATTGATGTTTTGAATTAAACTATAATGATTTGAGATTGAGAAATCAAAGCTTTGAGGAGACATGGTAAGTGTCTTCTCCAGTTCTGAATCCCTGCCAGGAAACTCAGGAGCTAAAGGTCCTGGTTATGACTGAGTTAACTGTTTTCTCCTCAGAATTGTAATGCTGGTATCCAGGTTCAGGTTAAGTATCCAGGTTCTCTTCCAGGGAATAATAAATGAAGAGTTAAAATATATAATTTGCCTAATCCTTGAGCATGAAAACATGCAGTTTTATATCTACCTCCTCCATCACAACTTTAGTATCTTTTAATTTTGTATTTATTAATTTGACAAATATTTCACAAGTATCTACACAGACTTAGCAGTGGATAAGGTGATGGGAATATTTCAGGGAAAAGAATAGACAAAAATTTTTGAAACTAGAGATAGTGTTTTGGTGGGAAGAGCAGACAATTTACAATAAACTCGCCAAATAAGGGAATGACTTATTCATTAGAAGCTGATATGGTGCCTCGGGGAATAAAAGGAAAATTTTAAGGAGCTAGGGGAGTGAGTTGCAGTTTTAAATGGGGTGGCCTGATAGGCTTCAGCAAGAAGGTAACATTCGCAGAAAGACTTGGAAGAGAAGGAGTAAGCCATGTGCATATCTACAGAAAGAAGCAGCGTGCATGGTACAGAGAGATAAGCCAGGGCCAAAGCCCCAGTTCACAAAGCAATAGGGAAAACCAAAAATAAATAAGGTACCTAAGAGGAAACATAAAAGACTTAGGAACAGACACCTGAGTAATTATAATATTAAAATGAGCAGGGGAGACTTAAAATAATTATGACTAATATGTTTAAGAAATCAGTACTGAATTAAACTTCACTACAGATTTAGTATCCTTAAAAAAGAGTCAGATAAGAACCCTTGCACTGAAAAATATGGCATCTGACATTAACAACTCCATAGCAGGTTTTTTATGTATAACTGTTTTTTACTGTAGAGACTATTACAGATGTCCCTCATTTCCCTCTCTTTGCCTACCTTCACCCAGCCCTCGCCTAGCCCACCCCTCGGTCCCCTGGCCTTACACCACACTGTTGTCTGTGTCTATAGCTATGCATATATATATGTTCTTTTTTTAAATTCATCTTTTTTATTGTTGTTCAAGTACAATTGTCTCCATTCCCTGCCTCACTCTCCCTCCCCCTCCCCCATCCCCACCTCCCACCCTCAATCCTACCTGACTTTGGCTTTGTCCATGTGTCCTTTATACATAGATATATTTGAAAGCAGATTAGATGCAGACAGGCAAGACTGATAAACTGAATGATGAGTGAATAAAAATATCTAAAGTTCAAAGATAGAGGGAAAAAGGGAGAACTATGGGGGGAAAGTGTAAAAGCTGATTATAAAACAACAGGAAATGGACTAACATGTGCAAATAGAAATCCAGGAGTATTATGGTGGTAATAAACTCAAATATATTAATTGCAATAAGTGAAAATAACTTAATATTCCAATTAAAGGTTTCAGATTATCAAACAAAAATATAAAAGTCATTTAAATGCTGCTTACAAAACACACACCTTAATAAGTAAAATGATACTTTAAAATATACCATTTAAACATTAACCAAAAGAAAGCAGGGGTGGCTATGCTAACATCAGACACAGAGGAATTTACAGCAAAAAGCATTTCTGGAAATAGAGTAAGTTATGCCATAATAATAAACAGGCAAATCAACTGGGAAAATATAACAATTCTGGATATATAAGCACCCAATAGCATGGCTTCAAGACATACAGGGCAAAAAATGATACAATTAAGAAAAGAAATTATATGAATCTTAACAATTTAGACTTAGAGACTTAAACCAGTCTCTACTGATAAATATAAAATTATGCAAAAGATCTTAACAATACAACAAATACAACGTAACTGATACCCACAGAATACTAGGACTAATGACAAAGGAGGATACTTTGTTTTTAAAAAACTTGCGTGAAATATTTACCAACATTTATAGGAAAAAACTACATAAAGGTTTAAAATACCTAATGCAAGCCTCCATTTCAAGGAGCTAGGGAAAGAATAACAAGAGAAATTCAGAGAAACCAGAGGAAAGAAATGATTAAAAACAAAAAAAATCAATGATCAATAAAGAAAATCAACAGCAACAAAATTGATGCTTTGAAAATATTAATTAAAATCAATCAGCTCCTAATGACATTAGTTAAGGAAAAAAAGTAAGTTATCACTGACACAAATAAAATGAGGATACCATTACGCATCCTACAAACATTAGAAAGATCATAAGAGGATACTATAAACAATTTTACACCAATAAATTTTAAAATTTAGACCAATTCCTCAAAAAAACACCAATTGCCAAACATGACCCAAGAGAAAATAGAAAATATAAAAAATTTAAAAAATTCAGTAATATTTATTTTAGAAGTAAAACTCCAGGCCCAGATGGCTTCATCAGTGAATTTTTTCAAATATTTAAAGAAAAAATATTATCAATCTTACATGAGCTTTTCTAAAGTAAAGGAAAAGATGGAGCACATTCAAACTGGTGTTATGAGGACACCTTAACTTTGATACCAAACCCTGCCAAGGACACTGTGAGAAGGAATATTACAGAATGATGCCTCTCATGAACATATGTGATTTCCATATACCAGAAACAAACAGAAAACTAAGAAAAGAGAATCTGCATGTTATTAAAATGAATACTTGAATTTAGCAAGAAAATAAATATGTAGTTATGAAAGAGAAAATTATGAAAGCATTGAAATGCTTAGGAATACATGTAAAAATAGAAAAGTCTTCTACACTGCAAACCACAAAACATTATTAAGGGGCATTAAAGAAGATCTAAATAAATGGAACAATATGCCTTAATTGTGATCGACTGCAATCCAAAATCAACATGCCAATTTCCCTCAAATTTATCAATAGATTTTATATAATCCTAATTAAAATCCTAGCAGGTCTGTGTATGTGTGTAAGTTAAAAAACTGATTCAAAAGTGAATACAGTAACGCAAAGCAGCAAGAATAATCAAAACCCTTTTGAAGAAGAGCAAAAACAAAGCTGGAGGACCTACTCAACCAAACACCAAAAACTGTTATAAAACTGTAGTGATTAAGCTAGTACGATATCGACCCAAGGGTAGACATACTGGTCAGCATAACAGAAGCCATAAACAGGCCTATACATATATGGTCTCCTGGTTTATGACAGTGACATTGCAATATGTTGAGGAAAGGATAGGCTTGGAGAATCTTTTTAATAAATGGTCTTGGTTCAACTGAATATCTACCTAGAAAAAAGTAAATCTTGACTTCTATTTCACCCCACACAGGAAAATCAATGCCAGATGGGTTGCAGATGAAAATATGAGTGGTATAACAATAGAGCTTTTAGAAGAAGTCTTCATGAGACTAGGCAAAGATTTTTAAACATAGAACAAAAATCACTAGTCATAGAGGAAAAAATTGATATATATGACAAACTTCTGTGTATGAAAACGTACTGTTAAGGGAATGAAAAAGCAAGTTACAGAGCGGAGTTACATTACCTGCAGTATGTATAGCTAACAAGAGATTCATGTACATAATAGACAGAATAGATATATACATATACAATGCATTTCATGTATTTATGTATTATGTAAGAGTGTGTTTATGTATCATTATATATAATATTTTTATAGAAATGTACAACTTTACTGATTAATAAAGAGTCAAGAGAACCATTAGAAGGAAGGACAAAACCCTTGAGCAGACACAGAAGGAGGTATCTAAATGGTGAATAAACGTGAAAAGATGCCCAGCTTCATTAGTCATCTGGAGAGTGCAAAATAAAGCCACAATATATTACTTCAACATGCCCACCAGAATAATAAAAATGATAGCAACAAAACTTATCAAATGTTTGGTGGAACAATCAAATCTCTTGTGCACTGATGGTGGGAATGCAAATTGGTAAGCCATGTTGGAAAACTGTGTGGCAGTATCTGCTAAATCTGAACATTTGCAGACTCTATCACCAAATAGTTTCACTTTTAGGTATATGCCCAACAAAATGCAAACATGTTCACCATGAACATGAATAAGGATGCTCATAGCAATGCTACTTGTAATTGGCTTCATACTGGAAACAACTGGTGTCTACCAAAAGCTGGCTGACTGGAAAGGGGTACATGGTGACCAGAAGGGGTCCTGCAGCAGAAACTGGCAGGGACACTCTGGTAGGGGACCCTCGTGGGTCTGAGAGTCTGGATGAGCTAGGTCATTGGCTGCCCAAAGAGGATAGTTTATCACAGATCTGACACTTATTCACCCCTTCCCCCAATTCTGATTCTATGATGTCAAGTGAGCCCACATAAGAAAAGGGACAAATAGACCTTCTATTTCCTGTGCTTAAATCTAAAGAGCCTGAAAATAAGAGTTAAATGACTGTATTTCTTTGGAAATATTCTTGCTTCTTACCTCTTTTCAAAAACATTGTGGTAAGACACACCATTTAACATCTTTTTTTCTTAAAAACTTTAATTTATTTTTAGGGAAAGGGGAAGGGAAGGAGAAAGAGAGGGAGAGAAACACTGATTGGTCACCTCTGGCATGTGCCCTAAGAGGGACCAGACATGTGCCCTGACCAGGAATTGAACTGGTGACCTTTCACTTTGTGGGATGATGCTCAACCCACTGAGCCATGCTAGTCAGGGCCCATATTATTCATTTTTAAATGTACAGTCCAGTAGCATTAAATATCACATCAGTACAAGAACTATTTTCATCTTGCAAATCAGAATTTTGTACACAAAATTCAACTCTAAATCCCCATTCTCCCCTCTCCCTAGCCCCTGGAAACCACTCTTCTACTTTCTGCCTCTATGAATTTGAGAACTCTAGGGACCTCACATAAATGGAATTATACAGTATTTGTCCTTTTGTATCTTGCTCATTACACTTGACATAAAGTCATCAAGTTATATCCATGTTGTAGCATAAGACAGGAGTTTCTTCCTTTGTCAAGGCTGAATAAAATTTTACTACATGGATATACCGCATTTTCTTTATTCATTCATCCATTGGTGAACACTTGAGTTTCTTCCACCTTTTGGTTATTATGAATAATGCTTCTATTAACATGAGTGTGCATATATTTCTTTGAGTTCCTGCTTTTCAATTTTTTTGAGTATCTACCTAGAAGTGGAATTGCTGGACGATATGGTGATTCTATCTGTGTTTCATTTTTAAATCAATTTTGGAGTAACTGCCACATTATTTTCCATAGCAGCTATGCCATTTTATATGGAATATTTCAGAATATGCTTTTAACTAAAAAGGAAATGCAGGTGCTAAGTTCTATTGTAGGTAAAAGAAGACATTACAGAGGGCTCAGAGACATATGAAAAGATGCTCAGCATCACTAGCCATCAGAGAGGTGCAAATTAAAACCACAATGAGATGCTACCTCACACTGGTCAGAATGACAATCATAAACAAATCAACAAACAAGTGTTGGAGAGGAATCAGAGAAAAGGGAACCCTAGTGCACAGTTGGTGGGAATGCAGACTGGTGCAGCCACTGTGGAAAACAGTATGGAATTTCCTCAGAAAACTAAAAATGAAACTGCCTTTTGACCCAGCAGTTCCACTGCTGGGATTGTATTCTAAGAGCCCTGAAGCACCAATTCAAAAGAACCTATGCACCCCAATGTTCATAGCAGCACAATTTATAATAGCTAAGTGCTAGAAGCAACCTAAGTGCCCATCAGTAAATGAATGAATAAAAAAAACATTTATACAATGGAATTCTACACAGCAGAGAGAAAGAAGCAGCTAATACTCTTTGTGACAGCATGGATGGAACTGAAGAGCATTATGCTATGTGAAATAAGCCAGGCAGTGAGGGACAGATACCATGTGATCTCACCTTTAACTGGAACATAATCAACAAAGAAAAAGCAAACACAATATAACCAGAGACATTGAAATTAAGAACAATAACCAGAGGGGAGCAGAGAGGGGACAGTGGGGAGAAGGGTTTTCAGGAACTACTGTAAAGGACACCTGGGCAAAACCAAGGGGGAGGGTGGAAGCAAGGGAAGGAGGTGGGTTTGGCTGGGGTTGGGGGGGAGTGGTGGGGAGAAAACACAGACAAGTAGTGGGAAGAAAACGCAGAACAACAATAAAGTAATAAAAGAAGACATTACATTTAGTTTCAACACCTGTTTTTCAACAGGAAAATGTATACGAGTTATACTAGTTTGAACTAAGGAATCTGCTTTCTACATCCTGAAGTTTTAATTCAATAACTTGCCCCTTATTTTTTCTTGTTTGCAGAGTGCTTAAAAAGATGATTTGCGTGTGTTTTTTGTCTTTGTATTCTATGTCTCAGAATTATGGCAACACAGCCTTTCCCTTACTTTTCATGTGTCAAGAAGTCAGTAGCAGCTTTAACTATGGATATACTTTTTTCCTATAGCCTTCATCCTCCTTGACATCTTTATTGGTTTGGGTGTTTAAACTTTGTCATTCCTTGATTTCTATTATTACTTTTTTACTCCTAAGACTGCTTCTGTACTTCCTTCTGTTCCTGAAATGTAACCAAGCTTATGCCCTTGGCCTTTCTTTTTTTTTCTTGGGAACATCAGCCAGCTCTGAGGGAATTTTAGGAAAGCAGAGTAGAACCTGGGAGTCAAAAAATCTGTTGACATTGATACAGCTCAATGGCCAAGAACACAGTGTGTTTGAGTGAATGGGATGATGACTCAGAGGTTCCTGTTTGGGCAACCGAATTTTGTCATCACTTGTAAGAGAAAGAAGGAAGCACAGGCTTGTAGAGAAAGATAATAACTTCAGTTTTAGACAAGCTGAGTTTGTACTGCCTGTAGGACATTTAGGTGGTGTATCATGCTGTCCTATCTCTCATATCTACCCTAGTTCCAATCCCTTTTCACCACTTAGATGGCCCAACTCAGCAGCCTCTTACAGGCCTCTGTTTCTGCTTTCTACTTTCCAGTCCGAACTACCTGTGCTGCTCTGGATTAATCTTCCCAGGGCATGACCACAATCATATCCCATGCTATCATATTCGCACATCACATAGTACACACTACCATATAAGCATATCACACCCTACCAGAGATCATGTGTCACATGGTACCACACAGTTATATTATATGCTATCATTATATATTACATGCCACATAGGCTACATTATTATACTGTGTTATTGCATATATCAGGTACCACATGTTACATACTACCACATGATCATTTTCCATACTATTATATATTATGCTTCACATAGTACACACTGTCATATAATCATGTCACATCTAAAAACTTCTATGACTGAACAACTTTAAAGGACCCTGCCCATCCTCCTATATTAAGTATAAAACTCCTACTCTGTAATACCATTGAAGTTAAGATTTTTTTTTTGTTGCAGACACAAATTCTGACTTAAAAAGTCTTAAACAGCAAGGATACTTGACATTTTTTATTCTCTGGTACATAGATAACATTAACTCCAGTTTAGAGAATAGAAAACTGAGATCCCAAGTTCTTAACAGACTTGCCCATCATGTTAAGTAGCTGATAAATGTCTGAGTCAAGATCCTTAACTCCAAATTCTCTGTCTATAGATTCCTTCCTTCTAGTATCTGATTGGGGTTTCCCTGCCTTCTCCATTCTGTATTCTAAGAGATTAGGGTAAAGCAGATCTTAATGACTTTCAGGAGCAACATATTTTCACATTTTAGCCAGCAAACCAAAAAGACTTTTTGGAGAACCTGCTGTGTCCCAGCACAATGGGAAATATTAACAATTGTATGGGCTAGTTCTTGCCCTTATGGGGGTCATCAACCTGGTAGAGGTGAGGAGGCATAAAAGCACAGGTCATCTTTAGGGATCAGTAAAGAGGGTTAAGTCTGTAATCATGCAGAGCAGAAGAGTTGATTACACTGCAGAAGCCAATGAAGAGAGCATTCTTGGTGAAAGCAACAGCATGAACATGGACACAGCAGCAGGAATTTATGAAGAAACTGCTGGCTGTTGAACAGGAAGTCCTCCTGTCCTGCTGTGTTTTCCATGTACCCACCACTTCCCCTCTTTCCTGCTAGGTTATAAGGAAAAGAATGCACAGCTAGTACTGCTTCCATCCCAAACCCTCCCTCCTGGTTGAGACTTTACTATGACCTGTCTATTCTCTCTACATCTCTTCCTTTCTATTTCCATCTGCATCTAAACATCCTTATGTAAGTCTCTCCCATCTTAAAAAGAAGAGATGCTTTCACAAATACATGTGCTTCCAATCTCTCTCTTTGCTTCACAGCCTGATTTCTTAAGGAGCAATTTATGACCTGTATTCAATCCCTCACCCCAACTTCCCAGTCATTTTGATCCATATTTCATCCCCATTGCACCTCTTTGTATCCTCACCAAGATCCCCAAAGGTTTTCTTGATGCTAAACACAATGGCCATTCCCAGTTGCTTGTGCCCTCAATCAAGCACTTGGCCCTGCTCTCCTTGAAGCACTCCTTCCTGGCTTCTCAACAGCACACATCCCTGGTTGGCCTCTGTTATTATGCATCTTGATGTCATTTTAAAGGTTCTCTTTCTCTTCCCTTTTCTCCTTAAATGCTGGTGTTCTTCATGGTGCTTCCTTGGGCCTGCTTATACTGTCATTGCACACTCTGCCTCAGTCATTGCCAACTCATGGCTTGATCTTAATTGCTGTGAGTCCCAAATTTATTGCTCTGAGCCAGGGCTTTCTCCTGAGCTTCAAATTTTAATAGACATATCATAGGAATATCCCCAAGGCTCTCAACATATCCAAAACAAAACACGTCTTCTCTTCCCCTTACCTCTCTATATGCCCTTCTACCTATTTCTCCTACCTCTATAAGTAACACCACCACTCACCTGGAACAAGAAACCTGGGCCTTCCACCCACCATGGCCAATCTACTTCTCATAGATTCTAAATCCCAAACACACATCTCTCTGCCTGCTCTCACCATTTCCCCTGCCACTGCCCAGCTACACCCACCATCACCTTCATTTGATTAACTGGAGCAGCCTTCCAACAGAGCTCCCTGCTTCTTACCTTTCCTCTCACAGGTCAGTCATAGCACAGTAGCTCAAACCAACTTTCTAAAATTCAAACGTGGTCATGTCACTCTCTTGCTTAAAATCTTTCAGTGGCCCTTAGGCTATTGCTTGTCACCATGAGTGACCTCTGGCTCATCTCTCCTCTCTTACTTGTGACCATATTCTTCTCACACTCTTAGCCCTATTGATCTGGAACTTCTTTCTTTCCTAACATGTGTCATTCTCTCTTTTGCCTTTGAGTCTTTGTAGAGGTTGGTCTCCTTTGTCTACAACACATTCAACTCTGCTTTTCAAATGCTTTTCATGGTACTCTGAGGACTGGGAGAGGTGCCCTTCCCAGCCTCTACCTCTCTGTCACAGTATGTATTTTATTATCACTTACCTGTCTGATTCTGACTAGACTGTGAGCTCTGTAAGGATATGGACTATGATTAACTTTCTAATAGCTGGGGCCCTTGGGTCTAGCCATGTGCTTGGTACCCAGTGGGCATTTAACATTCTGTTAAATAAAGAAGAAAATTGTATGAAATGACTCCAGCAGATTCTCCTTTCTAGGTGAGTTGATGGAAAAAGGGGATGGTAAATTGAAAGAATAATAAGAAAATGAAATAAAAATAAAACCACTAGTGTCAGAAAACATCTGGGCTTGGGGTTCTGGCTTAGAATTGGAACGTTTAAATCTAGTGTCTAAAATTTGCAAAATATTTGAGATGAAAAAGACATTAGATATCACCACTGCTCAATCCTCTCATTTTACAGATGAGAAAATTGACATGTAACTTGTCTAAATCTGCAATGGAACTAATCTAGAACCAAAGTCTTTGGGGCTTGATGATGGTTATACATAAAGAAGCCACATAGCTTCTTATAGTCTCAGGGCTATTCCTACAGCTGAGGTTAGTGTGAGGCTCCAGTTTCAGGCAAGAAGTTGGCTCAGGCACACAGCAACCACATCTGTCTTGTGGTTCCCACAGCCTTTACCACAGACTGCAGCTCATTTCCCTCCACAGATCTGCCCTGTGCTCAGAGTACTCAGGAAACTGCTTTACTCTGAAACAACCTTCATACAACCCAGGTAAAATAAATTAAACTCCCTCCCAATTTACTGTCATCCTGCACCATAAAGACAACTTACTTATCAATGAGACTCAAGATTTCCATTTTTTTTTGTTCCAAAGGCTAACACTAAAATCCTTCTTCACCTAATATGATGCTGCTGCCAGATTTATTTTAAAAAATAGTATCCTTTCCTGATGCTAATTTATCATTATCAGAGAGTTCTTCCATAAAACGTCAATGTGCACAAGTATTCAGTGCTGCGGTAGGAACAGAAATTCTAGAGCCCACACAAAAGCTAGTTGACTGGTAGCCTGGTATACACAGGAAAAGTCTGCTCAGACCTGGGCTGGTACTGGGAAATTTTGGTTGACCTTATGAGCAGGCACTAAGTTCTGGAAGGTAGATAAAGAGAGGAAGAGAGAGCCTGAATCTACCTCTGTGAGTGAGGGATGAGTCAATTATTTCTATTTATCTCTTTTGGGTGACAGAGAGGTGAGACTTTACCCAGAATGTAGATACAGCATGTCTGTGTGCTGGGGATTGGGTGAGGTGGGGTGGGGGGAGAGATGGCAGAGAGAGAACAGGGAAGCATTTTTATGACAGGATTGACAACTCAGGCCCTGACTTAAGATTCCATTTCCTATACCAGGGGTGTAGAAGGTGGGAGGAGCAGAGAAAGACCACAGCCTTTGGGATCAGTCTACGGGGTTTAGGAAAAATATTCATCTGCCAATGCCAGCAGCGTAGTAGCCTGTCGTGTATTCTTAGAGAATACATATAGTCACATAGAGAGCTAGGAATGGTTTTCATGTATTTAAAGGAAAGTCTTTTTTAAAATATGTGACAAAGACCTTATGTGGTCCCCAAAGCTTGAAACATCTACTGTCTAGCCCTTCACAGAAAGAGTGTGCCTACCCTACCTCTACACCTACTGTAGAAAACCAAGCTGCCTGGATGACTTAGGGAAATGTGTTGTGGGTATTTCCATTTATAGAATCGCCTTCACGGCCACCAGTGTAGGTCCTCTCAGGGCCTAGGAACAACCAGACTCTGCTTTCTGAAGTTGCAGGGTCAGCCCCATTCCCTGGGGATCTTCCTGGCTTTGCTTACATGGCTTTGCCCACATGAGTCCATTCTAATGTCCAAGATTAGCTTCAAAATACTTGATACACTTGTATTTTTCAACTGAAAGACTAATATATGCACATAATTTTTTAATAAATAGAAGTTGTAATGAAAACAGTCTATCTTTCACCCTGGACCCCCAACTCAGAAGAATGACTATTGAGAGTTTCTTGTGCATCCTTATTCTGCGTTGACCTTTAATTTTATTCAGGTAGGAACAAGTGGCACCACTGCCATGGCTCTTGCTTTCTTGTTTGTTTGTTTTTTTAAGTTAGTAAAATAAGATCTTTCCACATGAGCAAATATAAATCTGGATTCTTTTTAATAGTAGAGTAGTATTCTTTTGGCTGAATGTACTATAATTGATTTAACTATTCCCTTATTAATAAAAGTTAAATAATCTCCAGTGTTAATCTATTACAAATAGTACCCAATTTTTAATCCTTCTATATAGCTTTGTACATATGAGTAAATATGACTAAAGGATAGATTCCTAGATATGAAATTGATGAGTTAAAGAGTAAGGGAGCCCTCTAGAAAAGTTGTTCCATTCATTCTCTCACCAACAATTAAGGGATCCTTTCCTAACATCTTCCTTAACATTGAGCCTTATAATTACTAATTTTCTAGGTAAAAATGGCTTTCCATTGTATATCATTGTATACCATTGTATAAACTGTCATCTTTTACTTTTGATTCTATGGGATCTGCCAGTTCATGCTTTTGTTCATTGAGATGTTGGAATTTTTCTTTTTAACATCTTCCACCCTTCACTGCTTACACACTCCAGCACGCAGAGACTTTGTCTTGGTTGCCCACTGTATCCCCAGAGCAAAACCTAGGAGAGTTCCAAGTTAAATGTCTGCCTTGGTGTATTTTTCAGGACACTTAAACAGGTATTTTTCTAGAATGCCTTCTGCATGCTGGTTGGTCCATGAAATCCCACTGTATGCACATCATACCTTTGTCTCAGGGCTCTGGTCCACATTCCTGAGAAGTAGTCTTGATGTGGTGGGCTCTCATACTTTGATATAAAAAATTCTTGAGCTTCCTAAAGTAGGATTTACTGTGGTGAAAAGATGGGACAAGATGACAATGCTGGATGGTGTGGAGACAGATCCCATCAGAGAACCAAATGCACAAAGAGAGGAAGTTAGAAATTACAAGGATGACTTTTGTTTATTTTACAATAATTGTGGAACTGGCTTAATTAGGATATTATGTTTTTAAGATACATACAATTTAATTTAGAATTTTTTCATGTAATACATAGATGTCAATTCTGAGCCTTCTTGCCTCTTGAGATCTAGGGGAGACTGGACAGTCTGATCTCACCCAAACATTTTTGAAAGTTCCAGGAAGTGTTACCTTCTGCTTCCTTTGTATCTTAAACTTTAGTTTATTCACTATTTTCTGTGGGACATCTCACATGAATCCCAGCAGAAACACAGATTTTTCTTTATTGTCCCTACCCAATAGCCAACAGAACTCTCATGCCAAATCTTTGTGGTTTAGTGGCATTTATTAAAGACATTTTAGGGTGAAATTTTTTACTAACATGCTGAAGTCATCTTCATCCCCATCCTAACCCTCTGTCTCTGCTCATTGCCCTCCCCAGTGGATTGCTGTATTAGCTTTCAATTATTCTACTTCTGCTAAGACAAGTTATACCCTTTCCTATGAATTTTTCCCAACAGAAAGGAGAAGAGTGGGTCATATTTAACTCTACACAGAATTTCTCTACAAAGACAATTCCCTTTTTGTACCCAAATGGAAATTTGGTGCCAACAGTGAAGATCAGAAAATGTTCTCTTCTTTGCTGCATTTATGGTACTTTTTAACAGCCCCCATCATACCATAACAACAACCACACACAGCTTTCCACATGTACACACTTCTTTCTTTTCTTCTCCATTTCCATTGTAAAGCAACTTAACCAATCTAAAAGCTGCGTGAATGAAAATGATTGATAGCTTTCATGGCCCAGCTAAGTTTCTGCTGGTTCATTGCAGAGCAATATATTAGACAGTTGGGGTCTAGACCTAACCCAGAAATTAGAACTACTGACTGAGTAGAGCAGAGACTTAGTGGGCTTAGTGGTTTTTTAGCCATTTGGGGTCCTAAGAGAAAGTCCAAACTTGGTGACAAAAGGCAACAGAGAGAAAGGATTAGTCTAATACTTCCTCTGGCATGGAGAGGGTCTACATAGGCTCAGTCACACAATATCCATACAGATGGACAGGGGCTTAACAGAGAGAATCCAGCAGCTAATCACACATGGGGTAGATCTATCTGTTCTCAATTCTTGACACTTGGATATCTTGCCTGGCTCTATTTCAATGGGCGGAAGTATTGCCCATTAAAACAAGGTGAAGGAGACTGAAAAAATGAGTAAGGTGTGTATCAGGCTACTAAAACTAAAAATGGAGGAAAACCTAAGGGGAAAGTAAACTTGATCATGAATCTCTGGAAGAGGGCTCAACAAACTATAATCCGTGGGCTAATCCAGCCTAATGCTTATTTCATAAATAAAGTTACACATGTTGCTCAGCTTATGATGGGAGTTACATTCTGATAAGCCCATTGTGACTTGGAAATATCATAATTCAAAAATGCATTTAACACACCTACCTAACCTACCAAACAACATAGCTTAGCCTAGCCTATCTTAAGTGAGCTTAGAACACCTCCCATTAACCTATAACTAGTCAAAATAATGAAACACAAAGCTTATTTTATAATAAAGCATTGACTGCTTGATGTAATTTACTATGTGCACTGCTTTTACACCATCCTGCAGTTGAAAAACTGTTATTGAACCATTGTAAGTCAAGACTATCTATGTATTGAAACACAGCTATATCCATTTATTTGAATGTTATCTATTTCCTGCTCTGAAAGCAAAGTTGAATGGTGGAGCAGAGATTGTACAGCCAGCCTGCAGAGTCAAAAATACTATTGGGCTCTTTACAGAAAAAAGTTTGCCTACCGATGCTCTAGAATGTGAGTTCTTGAGAGCCCAGTATTCTGTCCATCTTGTCTACCTCTTTATTTCCAGCACCTACAATAGTGCCTGGGACATATTAGGTACTCAATCAGTATTTGTTAAGTGAATGAATGAATGAGTAAGAAAATGAATGAATGAATCCCTGGATATGAGGAATCTCATACTTTATAAGCTAACTTTCTTCAAAAAGCAAGACTGGTCATGGATGGGGTCCCTCTCAGCTGTGGAGAAACCATGGTTTACAGAGAATCTAACAGAATCTGAAGTTCATTCTGAAGGCAAAGAGAGGTTTTCAGACATTTCTAACTGCTTTACCAGCAGAAACATCCCCTGTGTGTTTATTTCTAGAAATTAAGGCTAATTTTAAATCTGCAGAATTAGCTAAGCACCCTGATAGTTTTCACTAATGAATTCTAATGGTTAATTATGCTTAGTCTCTTAATGGTTTCCTTACTCCATCGGGGCCCTCCCTGCTGGCTCTGCTCAGAGGGCTCAAAATGATACCTACCCGTTGTATTTCTTCAAAAAATCTTTGAGTTCCCAGCAGACTTTTTTCCATTTACTTATTGATCTTTATTTTTATTGATAATAAAGAGTTGATAGGGAAAGGATATAACAATGGCAACCAGTTAAGTCATGTTTAACTTGCAGTTTTGAAATGCCTGCAAGTAACTTTTCAGAACTTGGGCTTGGGTGAAGGTTGGTATTTTGTGACAGCCCTTCCTCCCCAAAGACCAAAGTTTCTCAAGAAAGTAAAATAAAGGCCTCATTCTCAGAATTAGAACTTGACAGGAATATCAGACCCTATCTAAGTCACCCTACTCTTCTAGCCTCCTGGATGAGCATGTATCAAAGGACCCTGTGATCGCTTCATTGGTCATTTCCCTCAAGTTTTTTTTCTTAAGGAAGAAGGGAGATTATGCTAAGAATGACAAGTCTTCATACTGGCAAATATGGCCACGTATTAATCTGCTCAGGGTGTTTTTTACAAGAATATCACAGACTGGATAACTTAAATGACAGAAATTTATTTCTCACAGTTCTGGGGGCTAGGAAGACCAAATGTAAGAAGCTACCAGATTCAGTGTCTGATAACATCTATTACCTGGTTCATAGATAGCATCTTCTCATTGTGCCTTCATAGGGCAAAAAGAAAAATCATCTCATGTCTCCTCTTATAAGGCCACTAATCCCATTCATAAAGGCTCTCCCCTCATAGCTTAATCAACCCCCAAAGGCCACACCTACAAATATCATCACACTTCAACATATACATTTTAAGGGGACAAAAATATTAAGTCCATAGCACCTCTTCTTCCTATCAAAGTCCTAACACTAGTAAATAAAATACTGTATATACTTTTCAGGTCTCCTTGGTTAGAATCCTTGGAAGGATTCTAATTGGTTTACCTCTCTTGTGGTTTTCAATGTATTGGATGTTGTTTCCAACCAACATATAGCTATTCTCCTCATTTCTATACTCAATGTGCTCTGTTTACAGTGCCTGCTGTAGTGAAAAATTAAGTGCTATAGATACCAGAAATCAATTGTAAAATTAAAGGGAAGAAAGAGAAAATCATGAGAGTGGACAAGAGATGGGCCCTTTATATTTGTGATTCTGCCCACTTATTTAGCAATTAGATTTTAACATATTTGAATCTGGGGTTACATGAAATTGGAGCAATTTCATTTGGTAGGTTTCTCTGAATCATTGTATTGGAAGGAGTCCAAGAAGTTAATGTGATTTTTTTCCCTCCAAAACAGTTAACAGAGAAAAATGTTAACAGTTTAATTAAAATAAGACCTGATAACACCTTGGAAGAGATTTTATAACTTTCTCCTCCTTCAGTTTACCTCTCAGTGATTATATAAATTAATTACCAAGACCTTAGGTATTTAGTGAATATGCATCTCAGCCCATTTTACACACTTTCACATGAGTGATGAAGAGCATTTCTGTAAAGCTATTGTAATGGTACTGAGAAGTAGGGTTTGAAGAGTAAAACCCCTTTCTATGGCTAAGGTATGTTTAAGATATGTGTCAAAATGTGCAAAATGAATTATAACTTGCAAAGTATGTAAGGCTATCCCTTAGCACAGTGCCTGGCATATAGCTGTTGCTTAATAAATGCTTTTATATTATTGAGACATTGGCAAAAGTGAATTAGTATTGTTATTAACCTTTTTCAAAGAAAACTATTACCATTAATGTTTATTGTAAGTCCTTCATGAATCCTGCAGTAGACATTTCTTGCCATCACAAGTAATTTCCCAGTATGCAAAACTTTCCTGCTCCATCATACCAGTGAGTTGTTATTCTAGGTGATTCTTTATTTTCATTAATTTATTCTCTCAATTATTCATTTATCCAACACACACATAAAAAATTTCCTGTTATATGTTCATTTCCAAAGACCCACATAAATAGCATACACACAAAAAAAGTTAGCTGTGTATAGATAAGGTAAATCAATAACTGAGTAGAAAGAATAGAATTTAAAATATTAAATAGAGTACAGCACTATTTTATGTAAATCAGTAATATTAAACTAAATATGTCCATTCAACTCTCTGCATTCTACAGTATTAAATAATTGCCATGTGTCAAGCATTGACCTATTATTCTAATACATTATTTAATTTCATTCTCAAAACACCTGCAGACATCACAATCACATCCCCAGTTTACAACTGAAGAGACAGGGTGGGAAAGAAAAAAGAGAAAGAAAAGAAAGACTCAGAGAGGACAGTATGAAAAGAATGCAAAGAGGAGGGAGGGGAGGGGGAAGGGGATAAGTAGAGGAAAAGGCTGCAAATGAGCATCCAGAATACCTTTTTGCTGAAATCACACAAGCGAGTGATTAGATTTTCTACTTTGCATTTAAAGTAAAACAACAACAACAATGAATCTTTGATTCATTTTCCATTTGAGGCATATTTACAGCATTATACATGGAGTGTGCCATTCTTACCAATGGCCTGACAACAAGGTAGTAAAGTAACCTGGAATATTGAAAAAGAGCCATAGAGAAAAAACTGATTTCTGAGAGAATGTGTTTTCCTTATATATGACATAGCATTTTGATTAGGGACTTAAAATATGTAATTTAGAACAGAGATGTAAAATTGTTCCATGATGTGAACTTTATAACAACATCCAGTTTTCTGAGCAAATATTGGGAGGCATGTTTACTGTAGTTTTTACTGTAGTTCATTGTTTCCATGAAGGGTGACGTGGGATGGAAAGGACTTTGACTGTGAGGAGAGGGATTTTAAGGGGATGTTTAGGAGAGAGTTCCAGCCAGAAGATGGAAAGTCACATGTGAAATAGTTCAAGAATATAAGGGGCCTTCAGTGCCTAAATGTAGGGTAGCAATTTTATAGAAAAAGGGAACCGATGTCCAGAGGGATTAAGTCACTTGTTAATAGTTTTCTCAGAAGGTTTCCCAGAGAGGGTAGCTAGTGGGTTTTCTTGGATGGCACTGATTTATATAAAGTTTCTTCAAGTGATAAGAAGAGTGACTGGAAGGGGCTTTGAGGGTCCTTCATTCACATTTGGGATTTTGAGATTCCTTCTGGGGATTCAACTTTTTGTCTCCTCTCTATTAGATTTTGGTGGTGAGCAAGAAGAGTAGAAGAAGGAGAAAGGAGAGAAAAGGATGAAAATAAAAAAGAAAGAAAAAACTGGAATGGATTACATGATTGAACTCTTATTAAATGTGTAGTATACTGGTAAATATTCTATAACATTTTTCATCTCACTAATCTTTTAACTACCAACAAAGCAGAATCATTGGAGGTACATGTTTGCTACTGAGATTTAAGCTGACCCAGTGTGGGATCTGGTTTAGCAGTCCTCATGGCTTTTACATCTGAGCTTGGAGTGTGAAGTCTACCAGGCAGGCAGTGGGGCAGAGAAGATGGGTGTAAATTGAGGGTGAGCATGGCCAAACTCACAAGCATCAGAAGGATGAGCTGGAGCCTTGTGAAGTCCATAGGGACTGACAGGAATCAGTATTGGTTTTTCTTGCCTTTTACCTTGATGGTGTGGTGGGTCATACAGAGGTTTGGAGGCCTTTGCCATGAAGCTAAACACACACTTGGTTCAGGAGTGAGAGGCGCTGAGGGCTAGAGGAAATAGCAGTGGCTGCAGGCCCAGGTGTGGCCTCATGCCATTGACCTGTGTGAGCTACAACATGGCTGCTGCTTCTCTTGCACTCTCTTCTAACCCTTCCATGAAAGACGGTCTCTTGTGACCTATACTAACCAAAGACATATAGGAAAGAAAAGGTATTCTAGGACATATAACTCAATCCAGCCAAGTTAACACATTACAAAGCCACCACAGAGGGTTATTCTTTTCTTTAGTTCACAGGTGAGAAAATAGAGGCACAAATGGGCTAAACAACATGTTCAAGGTCACAGAGTTAGCATACCATTTATTAGCCATCAACCCTGGAGTAGCAATACTAACACAGAACAATGGCCTTCCTTGACTATGAGACTACCCAAGATACCTAAGAGGCCTGGAACTTGCTGAGGGACAGCCCAAGGGACAAAGTATCTTAGCAGGTAGAGAAGGAGGACAGAGAACACATGAACCTGACAACCTCAGGCCACAGAAGCACCTGGTCACCTATGAATATGCAGAGTGCAGAGCTGATACGCAGGACAAGTCAGATGAACCACTGAGTACAAAAGAAGGTCCCTTGTCTGGATTCTACAAACCTGTAGCCAAAACTACTGTGTTAAGTAAGGAATCTATAAACTCACGTGTCACTCTAGGAGAAATAAGAGAGTGGGTCAATTCTGAATTGACTGGGTACTCACCCAAAAGGGACACACTGAACCTAAAATTGACAGTTTAATCCAAAGTGATTGAATATCAAGGTTACCTTTCTTTTTTCCCTTAGTAGAAATAGGGATTTGTAGCTATTTAATGTTTTATCATAGAGAAATAAACAACATTGTGTTTTTGCATCCCTGAGTTATGCAACAATCCACATCTGAGAACAGTGACATGCTCTCCAGGCATGGGCAGGCGCAGGGGCTGTGAGTGAAGACTGAGTGTCATTCTCCCAGGACCTCCCATCCCACTCTGTGTTAATCATAAGAGTTTGGGGAAACTGGTCATTCGTTCTCTGCCTTTACTTCTTGCTTGGGAAAATCGGGGTAAAATTAGCACCTTACTTATTACCTGAGAATTCAGTGAGCTCCTCTGAACAGCACTCTGGAAGTGTGACAGAAGACAGCTGTGTCACCTAACTCTGGGGGGCACACTTACATCGTGTTCTCTACGAGCAACGTTCCCCCGACACCGGCAGTCCTGCTGCTGTGGCTGGCAGATAGCCTCAGTAATGTTGGCTACTAGTATTTTAAGTATCATTACTTGCACTCATGTTTCATCACATGCTCTGGAATGTCCTCCCTAGAGCCTGAGTGAGGGGCTCGTGAGCACCTGTGAGGTCCCGAGAGCTCTGTCCTTTGCCTCTTTGTCTCACCCACTAAATTGTGAGTTCCTCGAAGGTAAAAAATCATGCCTCTTATTTATCTGTCCTCAGGCCAAATATAACTTAGGGAACATATGTGCATGGCTGAGTGAACACAGCCATTACATAAAAAGGGAGCATATAAGGCCAGGCCTTCTAGTGTTAGATCTAGTGACCTTCTTATCACACGCTTTGGGGTTGTGAAAAGAATAGGAAAGTGAGTGTTAAAACAGGGCAACCAGCTGGGAAAAGGACCAAGACAGTAGTGCATTTGTTTCCTCTTGCTGCTGTAAAAAATCACTACACATTTGGTGTCTTTAAACAACAGAAATTTATTTTCTCACAGTTGTCAAAGCCAGAAGTCCAAAAGCAGCATCACTGGGTTAAAATCAAGGCGCTGGCAGGGCTGTGCTCACTGTGGAGACTCGAGAGAATCCATCCCTTGCCTCTTCCAGCACTGGTGGCTGTGGCCTTCCTTGGCTCGCAGCCTCATCATTCCAGTTTGCAAGGCCAGCGTCTTCAAAACTCCCTCTGCTCCGTCTTCACATGGCCTTGTCCTCCATGTGCAGCAGAAATCCACCTGGCTCTTCTCTTATAAGGACAGTTCTGCTTACATTTAGGGCCCACCCAGATAATCCAAGATAATCTCAAAATCCTTAATCATATCTGCAGAGACCTTTCATCCAAACAAACAAGATAACATACACAGATTTCGGAGATTTGGACCTGGATATCTATAGGACACATCATTCAGCCTACTACCTACTACAGTAGTAATAGACACTTTGTGTAAAATTACCTGCATTATTTTTCCCCTGTCCCAGCATGGAAGGAAGTAGTTATGGCCTAGTTCCCAGGATATTTCCTGGCATTGTGCCACCCTGGAGCCCTGGGAAGAAAATCCATGACTGTGATTTTCCTCAGCTTTCCTCCCTGAGAGGCAGAGCTGCTTAACTGTGGGCAGTCAAGTTACAAGCATTCATTGTGCGTTTTCCACAAATGTGGCACTGACTTGGATGTGTGCTGGAGATAAAAGGATCAACAAAAGAAGATGAGGACCCATCCTCAGGGAAAGGGGAAATAAAACTCAGAGGCAGCATATAGTTGCTAGTCAACAAGGGCTTGATTAAAATCCCAGGATGGCCCTAAAGTCCAACCAAGTAGGAATTTAGGTGAGAGAAATAGAACCTGGTCCCATTTACGTACCATCTAAATGTCCCACTCTTCCCAGGGGAGTCTGGTGAGCATTGCTGACACGTCACTTAAAGCTGCCTTCAGCAAACCTCTGCAGAAAATGCAGGCGACAGGTCTCAGTTCTTGGCACTTTCGTTTCTGCTCAGCTAGAGCTCAAAATAGTGTCTGCATAGGACTGTGGGGACACATCAGTTTCTGGATTGCCTGAATATTTTTCAGAATTGTTGCTGAATTAGAAAAGACTAGTAGTTGACTTAGAGTGGGTATTTATACGCTTTCAATGATCTTACTTGTAACTTTCCCTGTAATTTATTTTCAAAACGAATTTAGAATTGGTTTTGAAAATTATTGATGTATATGAAAACATAAATCTAGCAGATTTAGTAGAGTGACATAAAAAATGAGAAGTATTACATGTAGATTTCAAACATTAACGCGTACTCCCCAATAAGCCCCTAATAGTATTCACTGTGGAAGAGGTTTTAGTGTTGGATGGGCGTGTTTTGGTTACAGTCGTAGAATTTTTGTTTCTAAAAATGGCATTCTGAGACAATGTCTTCCATTATATAAAAATCTCAGTCTGTCCCTGTTTCTCTGTACTGAACTCCTCAGACACTACTGCCAAAAAAAGCTCTCCCTCACTTTATACGGCCTTTCCTCACCCTTCCGCAGCTTTCTCGGGTGAATTCCCACATCGACAGGGGAGCACAGCAGGGCTTTTAAACACGAGAAATCTGCCTGATGAATTTTTGGTTCACTATTAAGCAATTATCAGTTGTGTAGACTATTTTTCAATTTGGAGCTTGTAAAGTTCAATGTTAAAACTTAGGATGCTGTTGGGGGTGGAGAGGAGGGGCTATTGTACTGGCTTCTGGGGCACAAGGACAACCAGTCACAGAGACACAGTGACAGGACCAAAAGTGGAAGCTGTCCACCACACAGTCTTAAACTTGCATTCTGCTGGGAAAAATTACCCACAACTTAGAAACAAGGCAAAAGGGTCATTAATGCGTCCTTGACGTGATGCTGAAGTGTTGCCTCACTAGCCTGCTGAAGGGACACCTGACTCTAGGGGAATGTAACTTGGTTTGCACAATCGAATAAGATCCAGATATTTACAATCCTGTGAAACCAATAAGGGGTGATGAGTTTCTTTTCTGAAACACCAAAGGGTGTGATTTCATTGCTCTGGGGCACATTCACCAGGTAGTATCTAATTTAGTAATCTTATTTTAGCATCCCTGTATTTCCCATTGACTACAAAATTCCCAAGTTTTCAAAATCTCCTTTTGAACCGGTGTTGGCATCCTTTTGTTTTTCGTACTCATGAGTCAGATAAATCTTTGGTACGTGTTCACCTTGCATTGTGTGATATATTTTTTAAGTATTTAAAAAATTATATTTTGACACCTGTTACCAGGACACACTGCCTACACTGAACTATGACCTAATATACTTTATATATTTCTCAACACCCTTGTGAATGGCTCCATCACATGGTGTTGAGTGTTTGTCATGAGCATTACATTCTTCAATGGAAACATTTAAAATATGGCACAATTTTTGTATCTCTGTTTTGTCATTAAAATCATTTTTTTTTTACTACATGATGGTTCTCTGAAAAATGAAAGAGGCCTCTTTTGATGTGTGAGAAACCCTGGTTGATCATCACCTCTGAAATGTGCCACACAATTGGAGAAATTCTTTCCTTGTTGCTAATTGGTGAGTGGAATTTTAAAGACTTACTGGGCAGTGAGAAACATTAATACATACCCCTCTTTGCTTTCCTGAAATAAGAACTTAAGGGTGTCTCTTAAAACTTTTCCTTTGATTTTAGTTTTTATGTTTCCCTCACAGTCTGTGTATCATCAACACCTGACTTCAAAGTTAGGCCAAAAACATGACCTCCTCAAAGGAATTCTAGAGAAAATTACTTCTTAAAAATGGCACCCTGGAATTTTAAGAACCTGAAGATAGAGACCAGCAATTAGAGATCACTTTCTAGGGTGGTCCTCAATACTGCTGACCTTTTGTTCTTGGCAGAAGCCCCCTAGATCCAAGCAGTGCATCACCTGTATAAACAGCAGCTCTGGATGGGGGGCTCACAAGAATCACAGGTGCAGCATGTCTAAAGCAAAGCTTGTGATGCTCTTTCTTGTCTTCCCTCTCTCAGTTAACCATCCTTATTTTCTCATGACCAACCTTGGAGTCAATCTTAAAATACCCATGTCTCTGATGTAACCCAACAAGACCTCAATGGTTCTACCACTAGACTCATCCACACTGCCCATGTGCATTCTCAACAGCTAAGGGAAGACAGCATTCTTTCTCTCCTGAGTGATAGCCAGTCTCCCAATTCACCCACCCCTGTCAGTTCTTACCTTCCTCCAATTTCAGTAAACACAAGTTCATACCTGTTCATCAACTCACTGTTCATCAGCTCGCTGTTCCTATAAAATGAAGCTACTCTGGGACATGGCCCACATGCCTTGAATGACTCATGTACACTTACCTCTCCAAGCTTATCCACCATCCTTCTCTCCCTTTGCTCTCTTGTCTCTTAGCTGCAGTGGCCTTCCTTCAATGCCTTGACTATACCAGGTTCCATACTGCCCCAGTGCATTAAAAAAATTGCTGTTCCCTCTGCTGAGAACACTCTCTTCCCTCCTTGCTCCCTAACGGATGACTTCCTAATTGTCCTAAGCTGGATCAGAGCCCCTCATTACAAGGTCTCACTTTACTCTATATTTCTCTATCAAACCATTAACCACAATGGAAATCGTAACAGTATCTTAATGTTTGAATATTCAATGTATCATTGGTATGCAGAAATTTATATGTTTTTCCCTTTCTTCTCTCCTTGTGTTTTTTGGTGTTTTTTTTGGGGTGTAAAGAGTCATTTCACCCATCCTTGATGCACAGGTGACTCTTTCCAGGTCAGAGTGAAAAAATACCTCCTTCCTTCTACTCTTTCCACTTCACATAGACCACTGCAATTCTTTCTAAAGTCCAGGGCATCATATGCTTGAGAGAAACACAAGATGTTTTCTGTTGGAAATAGTTTGGGAACAGGTCTCATAGGGACTCAGTCTTCTGATGGGCAAAGTTCTATTGGAACAGATACAGGGATTTGGAGTTAAAACAGTAAGAGTTTGAGGGCAGGGACTTAGGGCACCACAGGTGGAGTAGGTAGGAGATAAAAAGAAGATTGTAGATATGAGCACTTCATGGGCACTCCATGTGTGGGGCTTGATCCAGATTAGTTCTCCTTGAGTGGATCTGCTGCTAGAAGTATCTGGTAAGTGGAATGAGAGGCAGGCCACCAGAGAGCAGTGAGGGCCATCAGAGAGCAGCAAGCCCACCAGGCAGCCTTCTTCAAGTGGCATTTCCAAGTAATTTGCACCTCGGCCACTCTCCATCCCCCATGTGAACAGAGCTCATGGGCATCTGTAAATTTAGGGGACCTCTGGAACCCTAACGAGGACTAGGAAAGAGCTAGACTTTTAAAGAGTCTAACTAAGCATGCTGGAGCACTCTGAGCTGATCTAGAATTCATCTTAATTTATAATAAAGCAATGTTGCATTTGATACCTATATGTCTTCCACTTCCACCCTAGTGCAATGTGACTTCCAAGAGATTTGGTACTGTTTCCTGATCACTGTTGCAGGCCCATATCTGACAGCAACTGGAAAACATTCATGTTGAAGTCCTCTCTGGGAAAATGGGGAGATTGGGTCAGATAAGTGGTTATAATGGCAATTTTAGCCTTAGAACTACCCTTAATTTTAAAAGAATCTGACTTAGAACCCCAATATGAACATCGGTTTATAAAGAAAATGCTCTGGCTGAATGAGGAGTGAGGATTTGGCCCTTAGCATCTCATAGGACCCTTACTTTCCTTGCTCCTTCCTTCAGGCATCCCAAGCTGGACCCCTAACACCCACAGGACTGGATGATCTATTAATAAGCCTGCCCTTCAAGGAGCTGCATAAAGCTCTCCAGTTATAACATGCTTTCCATTACATTATTCTCATTAAATCAGTGACCTCAAAATGAGTTCTGTTCTAAGACTCTCTGAAATTAGTGTGGCTGGACAATGAGCTAAGACAAATGTAAGCTACAAGAGTTTTAAGGATGAGGCTATTTTCTTGATGCATGAAACTGAAATCCCTGACCCCCAACGCAGCTTTGGCAGCACACTGTGATGAGCTGATTCTAGTATTTCAGTGAAATGAGGAAAGTTTGCCAATGGCTGTGGGCCCATCTTGCACCTTCCAGATGGTCAGTAAAGGTTAATCTACCCAGTTCCTGCTTTGGACAGGGGGGCCTCCCTGACTTCTTTGACTAGCTAGTGTATTAGATGCCTTTGCCTCATCTTAAATCCCCAGCCCTCTCATACTCGGATCTCAAGAATGAGTGTAAGAATGCCATTCTGCCAAGTCTGGGCTCCATCTGCATATTTCTTCATGCCTAAATTAAACCCACTGTCTATCACATGTGTGTCGACCCAAACAAACTCTGCTGTACTTCACCAAGACCTGTTACCAAGACCAAGAGTGCTCTGCTCCCTGCCTCTTATACTCACTTTTAATCACTGGCATTTAGACTTAGGGGACTGTCCCGACTGAGTAAAAATGACAGTGTTCATACTGCATTTCTTAACATGCTGGGACCAGATTTTCAGCATAATGCTAGCCCCTTGTAACAGACATGCAAATTAATTTAGATCCAAGGGCCCCTGATCTGTAAGAAATTATGGGGGATTAGAGCTAGTTGCTTGTTGCAGGAGAACATGTTTTATGTTGAAAATATGACTCACGGCTTTGGGTGGGCAATTTGGCCAACCTCTTCTTCCCTTAACACAGCTGATTGAGAGCAGCACCTGGATCCTGCAGTTCCATAGATGCTTAGAAAGAGGCCCAAACTCCCCATACTGTAAAAGAAACCAGCATTCACATCTTTATGGGCAAATGTGGTTATGATTTTAGACCTCAATTTAATATTGGATGGATCCTAAAAAAAAAATCACCTGTGCTTTTATTGAAAAAACAATCAGAGAACAATGTTGTTCTCTAGCTGTGCTCTGAAAATTTTCTGTTTGACAACAGATGGAATTTGATTGATCTTCATGAGAACAATTTCTATAGACCCTAATTACCATGACTGAACATTATATTATGCCTTCCAAATTCTTTTAGTGAGGGGGCTCCTGTCTCAATCCACCACCCAGAGCCATTTTCTGACATCGTCCCTTTCCCTTTCTGCCCCACTCCTGCCTTTTCTCCAAATGAATGACCCCATTATACTAATAAGGAAATTCAGACTTGTGACTGGTAAGTTGTGAAGCCAACAATTGAACACACACCTGTGTTTCCAAAGGATATATTTTTTGCAATCTCTGGAATGGTTTATCTATAAAACCCTTTCTCCACCAAGGTTTTATCCATTTTCATTTTTCCTTCTCCATTTATTTCAGCCCATCCACCTCTTTCCCACCCCCTCCTCACATATCACTTTCACATTAAGCCACATTTTTTCCTTCCATTCTTATTATCTAACAGCAGGAACAGCCACAGAAAAAGGGAGATCGATTGGCGAGGACTGGAGTTTAAACATAATGGTTTTTGTTCTCCATCAATAGCACTAGATATTCAAAGATCCTAGAAGCTTTCCAAACAAATGCACTCATCTAAATTTGTTTGTCATAAAACAAATTTCCTCAGGGAACATCATTCTACTGGGAACTAATACTCCCAAGTCATTGGGAAAGTGCCATGATGCCCCTGGACTGGGTGAGAGAGATAAATGACTTAGATTTATTTATTTGTTTGTTTGTTTGTTTGTTTGTTTATTTTAGCATCTATGAAGATCTGACATACTAACAAGTTATACTGTAAACATAGACACTTTGGGCTTAAAGAACAAATATTTAAAAAGCCATGATATATGCATTGTTTATGTGTTAACACTGCTTCTCAAACATGTCATTCATATGACATGCTCAAAATTTTGCCATATCTTGAACCACACATACTGCTTATTAATACTTTTCTTTATATCTACTTTCCTGTTTTTACAAAAATAAATATATTTGTAAAGGAAACTTCATATCAATAGACAGTTGGAAAACAAGACTCCAAGCCTCCCAGCATGAGACCTTTTCCCTCTCTCTACTCCTCTCCCTCCTTCCCTCCATTCTTCCCTCTATCCCTTCTTCCTTCCCATTTTCCCATTTTTTTGAAGGATACTGTCAAGGGTTAGAAAGTGTTGATCGAATAATAGCCCTGCATTGGGTTTTCCTCTTATTGGGAATCAGGATGCATGAAGAGACTTTCCCCCTTGGTGAGGCAGGGAGTTTCTGGTTAGTGGGTTGCCTGAGAATGTATTTGTGGTTTCATCTGAGTCTAACTTCCAGTTACCAACTTGCACCAATAAGAAAATAATTTGTCCCCAAATTCTCTAAACATGGAATGCAAAGCCCCAAATATTTCTGAAGAAAATACAATATTTCTTTTCTTTTCTTTTTTTTTCTCTTTCTCTCCCAATGTCTCTGTTTGGTCCTTAGTATCTTTCTTCTGGTGACAGATCATTTCCCTCCAGCTCTGTGTTTCCTGTCAGCAAGGCCCGGGCCACCTACAGGGTTTACGTTTCAGCTCTTCTTTTGGGAAAAAAGAAGCAAATGTCATTATTTTCACAAGACCAAAGAATCATTCTGCTGCGTCATTTTTGTGAGGTCTACAATTTTATGTTTCACCTCTCTGAAGGAAAATTCAGAGCAAAAGGGAAAAAGTCAAAGATATCAACTTACCTTTCACTTCTGTTTCTGTGCATTCAGTGATCCTTACAGGTAGAAACAAAACAAGGAAGCACGTACCAGTACATACGTTTAAAATATAGATAGATTTCAGTAAAATTTAAGTATATTTAAAACATATAAACTATGTATTCTCAACGTATATTTAAAACTAAATAAATAATAAATCACGGCTGTAAAAATTAACAGCTATTTTACAGTTTCAGGAGAAGTATAATAACAATGTAATTATGCTTTTTGTAAAAATGCTTCATAATTTACCAAAAATATTAATTTATCATGAATTAATGACAGTTGTACAATGAGCACCTCCTTTCATTCCTTTTTATACTTCTTGGAGACTCTCTGTGTAACTTTATCTGAGGCCCCTTGTGGATGTGAAGAACCTTCCAAATTGCCCTCTGGCCCACCAGTGAGGCTTTGCTCTGGTTTAGCTTAGCCTTGATCGCCATTGGGCGCAGTTTTGTGCAAGTGGTAATGGCCAAGAGAAAATACCTGTGTTTTTTCATTCAACTTGTCTTCTCTTCTTGTAAGGGCTTGGATATGAGTGGACCATGAATTCCACCCATAACATAAGAGGTCCAGCCTTCCCTCTTCTGGTCTCTTGCCCATGGAGCCCATTGGGCCTCACTCCTTCCTTTTCCACATATAACTCATTCTCTCACACATCACACACACTCCTCTCCCTTAACAATCTGTACAAAATGGTAGAGGGAAGCAAAATATATAAATTTACTCTTGCATAGAAACATGGTACAATTGGTACATGGTACCTGTGGTCCTGTTACCGAACAAGAGGTCAGGGGAGGGGGGAGGCAATATCTGGCCCACCTAGAGATGCCAAATATTGCTACATAACAGGGGCCCCTCCCAAGGACGGTGTACTAATATCTACTGGGCTCTTCTGTCTGCCGCCAATTGGAAAGACATCTCTCAATGCCAGAGATTTGTGAAAAGGAAACAAAATGTTTATTTAATGCTATTTAGGCTTAATGCCTCCACTAAAATATCAAAGTTCTTTAGGGTATACACCTACACCCACACAGTGCTCCCTTCTCCCACTGTCCCAACTCCGGGTACCGTAAACCAGGAAAAGAGCAAACGTCTGTGTTTCAGGCTGCTGGCACTGTCAGCTGTAACACTGTGCAGGCACTCGAGTTAATCCAAAGTTATGTGGCACTCTCTCACGGTCCACTGGCAAGAGTTCTTTGTACCAAGTTCCAGTCAAAGTCTCTCTTGTTTTCCAGGCCACATGGCCAAAGGGGCACCCCAAAGCCTCGTGGGCCTCTTCTACCAAAGCTGCAGGGGTTCACACTCCACCAAAAGCATGTGGCTTTCTTCTTCACCTGGCTGCAGGGATCTCCATTCTGGCAAAGCCAAGTGGTACTCTTTCACTCTGCTGAAAACCATGTGGCTCTCCCTTCAATGACTGCCATGTCTCCATTCTGCCCCAAACCACCTGGCCCTCTCCTCACCTGGGCAGTTATCCCCTCATGTCCTCTCACTCAGGCGCTCTCACTTAGGGGCCCAGCCCCTAGTTACCTCTTGGGTAGAAGCCACTCCCTTCTCCCTGGCTCAAAACTTGGCCACCGCTATTTAACATATCTATGAAACCAGTTAAAGGTTATAGATATGTTAAATGACCATTCTAGAGGTTAGCTGCAAAATTGTTGCTATGCAAAACAGTTCTCAATGGCCCTGCTCTATTGGTCCCTTCCCTCTGGGGGGGGGGGTGAGGACATCTTAATATTTCCTGGACGCCCTGAACTCTGGACCCCATCCCAAATCTTTTTTTGGGCCCCCCCCCTTGGCTGCACCCTGTATCAGTCCCAGACAAAGCAAAAACAAAAGCAAAAACCAAAAACAAAAATAAAAAACACAAGGAAATAGGAGGTACAAATTTTAGCTAAGGCTGAAAACATTGCCACATCTACAATTTCATCAGATATGGGTCCATGGTGGCCCCGGAGGTCATGGAATACTTTTGTAGGTTGATAGGAATTTTTGTGACTTAATAAATATAAACCCAATAACTGTATCCAACTCATGAAACTTCCTTGAACAAAACTCTTATAGAAAGAAATGTTTTCTAGAGAAGCTTTCTTGGGGGAACTTTGATATGGGCACAGATCCACTTGGGAGTGTTTACTAAAGGAAGAAATGGAAAGAAATAAAGACCAAGTCTAAACAATGTAGGGATTTTTAAAAAGTGCGAGGAGAGATTAGGGAAGATGAGGTCAGCTATTCCTTGGCCTTGGGCTGAATGCTTGGCTGTGGTTGGGGAAGGGTTAGGGGTGTGGAGCTGTCTTGTTTTGAGGTACAGTGACAGGTCCTTGCCCTGAGCAATAGCTACATGACTCATGGATAAGGAATAAGGTTGAGAAAGTCCCCAGGCTAGAAGAGAAAATTGGTTCAATAGGGAAACCCTCAACTTTTTCCATAAAGAAGCCTAGTTACTCTGTGTCTCTTGGGTATGCATTGAACAGAAAAAAATTTGCATTAAAAACTTAGAGTTAAAAAACAAACAGAAAGGTGTCAGAATGTAGAAAGGAAGAAGTGACACTAATACCCCTGTGAATTTGTCATCAGAAAAAGGCAAATTGAACTTCCCAGATTTGATTTACAACTTAATGGGAGGGAGAACTTAAAAGTATAAGTGTAAAAATTCACTGTGCATTGTACATGAGAACTGATGTCATTTATGTATAGTGTCTTGTTTTGTATACATGAAATAATACACATGGAAGCTTCACTTACTTATTCATAAACTTGTTGCCACAATGCTGCTGAATCTGAAACCTTTATCTGTGTTCTCCAATCCTGAGAGTTCCAAGGACACAAGCCTTTAGAATTCTCTACAAGTCTGGATGTCTTAGTAATGAAACCCAGATTTGCCACCATTGGTCCTAGTTTTCTGGGGACTGGGAGTAAAAATGTGAGCAAGTGGAGATGACCCTGATTCCCCATGACCTTTCTGAGGCAGGAAGACCACTGTCTTTGAGAAACTGCTTAAACAGCTCTTCAAGAACACCTGTCTGCCCAGAATCAGGAGTCCTCTCTTGGAAACTTCTCTGAATGGCTCACTTGCAATCCATCTGAAGTGCTGTTCACATGTGTGTTCAATTTCCTCTCTACAAGAAGGAAAAAGGAACTAGACCAAATGCAAGTTTAAAAAGCAATGTAAAACTTTTGGCAAGGGGCCTGAAAAATTTGGATTTCAATCCCAGCTCTGTCACCATCTGACTGTGTACTCTTAGGCAAAACTACTTCACTTTTCTGAGCCTATGGTTGCTTATCTTTAGAATGGACAGATGGAGCTAATACTATAGGATGTCTCCAGGTCTTACATGATGGGATTCTTTTTAAACATACATTTTCATTTTTAGGACATATAAAAAGACCTTGATGCCCATCACCTTTCTAAAACACCAAAATCACCAATACTTCTCTGTGCAAAATTCCCTTGTATTAGCTTCTCTGATTCCAACTCCTTCCCTCTGCCTCAGAGGGAATGGCTGTTCTCAATATAGTGTTTATTATTTCTTGCTCTTTTCTCTATACTTTAATTATATACAGGGTGGGACAAAAGTAGGTTTATAGTTGTTCATATGGAAAATAATACAATAATTAACAAATAATATAAGAATAAACTGTTTGTTTCACCTACTCACAACTATAGGCTTACTTTTGCCCCACGCTGTATGTTTGTACCTCTAAGCAATACAGGTTTCTCCCACTATCAGGAAGTAGAACATTCCTATGAAACTTTTTAAAAACCAAAATGGCATTACATTAAGAGAAGAAGCAATTACCATTAATTTATACAGAAAAATTTTGAGCATTCATAGACCCCCCAAAATAAACTATCAAATCATACAAAGTAACACATAAATCTAAAATAACACCAACATAAAATAAAATTAGGAATAATAGGATAAATACACAGCCTGTATAAAATCAAAATAATGTACATATAATGTAGTTTCACTTATTAAAAACTGTCTGATTTCTCCTTAAGTACATGATAATGGAATACCATGCTTATATACCTATCAATCCACTCAATGTATTTTCTATTTTATCCATTACTAGATACCAAATAAGAGACCACCTTGATATTAGAAGAACCAATGGTAAATTCTTCAGCTTTCAAGATTCTTTCTTTCTGTATGAAAATAGCACAAAAGGTGGCATAGGCAACTTGAATACACACACGCTATCATTATTTCATTCACCACAATCTAAACTCTTAATTATGAACAATTTTACACTAGGTGTTATCAACCTCATTAGCTCTCTTACACTTTTCTGATACCTTAGGACACATCTTTCTAATGGATACACAAAACAAATTGAGATAAAGCATAGATGTTCACAAATACAGTTCAAAGCTGTGGTGGCTTGGTTGAGATTGTGAGTGTAGTTCAGGGAAGCTCAATAGTTAGGTTGTTTTCCAGTTTGCTATTACTGACATCAATATTTTGATAGGTATAGACTTGTTTACAAGGTATATTCTTAGTGGTGTACACCTAGAAATGGAATGGAATTGCTGGTCTCAACGTGCATGCATTTTCAGCTTTAGTAGACTACTGTTTTGAATTGTTCTCTAAAGAGGTTGTATCACTTTATACTCCCACTAGCAGAATATAAGAGTACATGAACCTAGGATGTGTGGTTCTAATGCAGCTCCTCCTTGTAAGGCAATGAGTCCTACCTTTATTAGAGGTAGAATGTTTTATTTAGTTTATAGGGTTATAGTGGTGGGAAATGAAAAATAATTAATATGATTCATTTATTCCATAAATATTCTTGAGTACCGACTACGTATGTGGCACTGGCAAGTGCTGATGATTAAGACAGTCCTGCTCTTGTGGAGTTAACCACACATGCATTTATTAAATATCTCTTTTGTCTATGGAGTTTATTGCCTATTATTCTCATTTGAATATTGCAATAAACATGAGGTAAATATCACCTACTTCATTTTACAAATGCAGAAACTGAAGCACAGAAAGAGCACATAACTAACAACTGGGAATGGATTATAACCTAAGCATGGCTGTAAATGTAGCATTCATCCCCCTGTTTGGTTCTCCCCCACTGGTTGTCTGAATACCTCTGCACAGGTAGAGAAAGCTAGTTGGTATGCTGGACTCACAGTGGAATCAGGTGTGAATAAAAAATGCAAAGCAGCACATTTACCTGTCTTTCAGTTTGGGAAGCCTAGAAATCCCCAAGAAGGAAATTGTTCTTTAAAGTTCTCATATCTGGAAATACTTTGAAACTCTTGGGAAGAGTTCTTATGTCTTCTCCCCTGCTTTCTTTCTGTATCTTTTGGGAGAACTCATGTCTGAGTATGGATGTCCGGGTTATGGTCTCTGAGAAACAATAGACTCTCCTACCCCACTGAGATATGAAACTGCAGGTGATGAATAATATCGAGTTCTGAAGAGCTGGAGTCTTAAGGTTTTTGTGGCTTTTTCCCCTACAACATCTTGAAAGTATTTTCTCTGTGTCAACTACATATTCTAATCCTAAAAGAAAGATCTTGATATTTGGAATATACAATGTACCTTTTTCCCTCAGCAAGGTGTACAATTAATTCCTTATGTTCTGGAATAAAATGGTGAGGTAGAAAGTGTCTCTGGTATCCCCAGAGCTTCCAAGCACACAATAAGCATGTTTATCTTTTCATTTTCAGAAGTGATCATTGCACACTCATGCCTGCAGGAGAATGAATAACTGAGATTCCTTTCAATTGTTTTCCCAAAGAGTGTAAATGAAGTCATCAAGCCATCTGGTCGACCTTCAGCAGTCATTTACTATATTCATTTAGCAGATTTATGAGTAAAATGAAATAACAAGTAAAGAGCTAGCCACAGAAATAAGAATCCTGGGGAAAGTTTGTGTTAAAAGGTTAAAATTTATAAAAGGAGGAAATGGAGAGAGAGAATACAGCTTCCTCATACCTCATGCTCTGCTCAGTCTGCCTGTGTACCACCATCTGTCCTGCAGTCCTGGTTCTTAGTTCTGACTACTCCTGGTACAGGTAGTTTTTCTACCTCTCCACCCTGGGGGAAGTGGGCAAGGGGGACTCAAATTATTAGGGAGCACTCTCTCTATAAAAATCAGGCTTCTGAATTTGCCCTAGGTCAAAGAATTTTAACAGCTAGAATTGAAAACAGGCTCCCAGGCTTCTAACTCTCTTTTTCTTTCCTCATTCAACTCTCCATCTTGGAGACCTAGCCAGTTAATTAAAAACAAAAGTATTTATCAAATCAGAGCAGGACATACAAAACCAATATACTAACTCATAGGAATTAGGGCAAATTTTTGTAGCACAAGAGAGCTATAGTAAAATCACCCCTTCCCAATGTCTCTCTATCTCTTCTGACAGTGTCCACATCTTTTAAGGATGCATTATTTGTGGACTATTAGGTCAGAGAAAATCTGTGAATACTTGGTGCCATAGTGAATCTGGATGTGAATATGTATGCAGCAGGGACACCAGATCTACCCTCTGAGTACCATCGTCTGGGTACACAGATTCATGGAATAAATCCCAAACCCTGTTCATTATCCACCCTCTACCTAGGGATGGTGGGGACACCATAATCATCTTAGCTCTTTGGGTCATCCTCAAGGATGCTGATATAACAGATTTTCAGAGCCCTAATCTAGTTGTTAATATAGCTTTTAGGCTTCCTTTCCTGAGGGAAGTGGACTTTAGCATATTGAATTTGGATGGGGGCATTTTACTTTCCATTACTGGATGCATAAAGTTTTATAACTATCCAAATTTCTTTCTTAGTGTGTGGGAAGAGAGGGTGATGGGAAGAAGTTAAGACTATAGTTGAGATTTTAAAGTTGAATAGAGATTTTTTGAAGCATAAAATGTAGAAGAGACTACCTAATTTACCTCTACATGTGGCTGACCTTGGGTTATACAGTTTTTCAGGATAATAGTCTGTTTTCCCAGATGCCCAGATTGTTTTTCCAGATGTTCCAGTATGCCAAATAGGAGCTGTGTCTATTTCTTATACTATATTTAAGCCTTATGTGTGGAAGAAATAGGACAGAAATTCATTAATGACTGTGATGGATACTGTGATACATTGCCCTAGTACCCCTTTAATGAGAGCATTTTTGCCCCAGATGCTAGGAGTACTTTCAGCAGATAGCCTTCATTCAATAGTACTTTAAGGTCTCTTTTCCCTGGAGAGAACTCTGCGCGCAAGGTCAGGACCCTTCATGTGGTGCCCCACGCCCATGACTGATCAGTGTAGCAATGTGAAAACCTGGCTATCTCAGGCCAACTCTGTTGGGTCTTCTTGCTTCAGAACCATGGGGGTTTTGCCAAGGCTATTCTTGGGCCTGCAGGTAGCTCAACTTTTATCTCTAGCCAATATTTCTTCTTCCCTCTCCCTTCCCCAGATGCTGACCCAAAGAACATACTCTAACAACTATACTTTATGTTAATCTCTATCACAACAGGTACTAGGAATGATCTAGGAAAGTAGGTGCTAAGACAGGTTTTGGAGTTGGGTCACTTCCCTTACTAGAAACAGAGTCAGCACTAATGGTAGAAGTTCACATAACTTTTTGCACAGATGGCCACAAAATTGTTAAAAACTACACTGATGATGAATTTGGATATCATTAGCTGGTGAGGACTTTGAGAAATTTAGGGGACATATTAACTATAAAAAATATAACTTGGTGGCTCTTGCTAAGTTAAAGATCTAGGGAAAGATAAGAAAAAGCTGAGTACACTAATTTTCAATGGGAAGGTCAGTGTGAAAGCCATAGAACCTCTGGAATTTTACCAAGAGGTGCTCCTGTCCTCAGAGAAAGGACACAGAGATCTAAGAACTGGGTCCAGGACTTATTTTCCAGAGTAGCTTGACTGCAAAGAAGGATGAACTCCCAACTCACACACTGGATAGAGGGCATCAGCATCAGTGGCAGCTCTTCCCTTGGGTCAGAGCTGAAAGCCGGACAGAGTTAGGCTTATTGATAGCAATGGAAAGAATAGAACCCTCAAACAACAGAGGCCAAGTAGCCAAGTTTAACCATCAGAAGTCAGGGGAAAAAATATAATATTAAGTGGCAAGGTTGGAAGTGCAGCAGGATTATGGGGACGGTTAACGGACTACAGCACGCTTGTGGGGCAGAATAGATGAGTGGCTGACAAGGATACTGCTCATTTTGTACCGTTAAGAATATCAGGGATGGATGATAAAACGTGAAATCCCATCACGTATGCTGTAATCTGTTTGGAGAAAGTAAATCACAGGTCCTGCCCACACTCCAAAGGAAGAGAATTATTCAGAGAATAAATATGGGACCACCCTAGGGTCCATCTCCACGCTGGGTGATGCGAAAGGCTACCAGCTTCATGTATTCATAGCAGGAAAAGGCTTTGTATCAGGTCTACGGTGCAGTGCAAACAGCTCTGCTATTTGACCTGTAGGGCCTGAAAGATGCTATGGTATTAGAGGCAAAGTGCTGGGAGGATGGTTTTTAAAAATATTTGGGGTGTCATAATTTTATATAATACAATAAATAATAAGACTTTATTCATGCAATGTCTTGATTATACGATTTTTCTGGCTCATTTTTCTACAAAGTCATCAAAAGTTAACAACTTCATTTCAATAACATAATTGAAAGCTGTGTCAGTGCTCTTGGTAAATGTAGGATCAAAAATAATTTTTGATTTTGAGAAGGGTCTTTCTGCTGATGCAACCATTACTAACCATTATTGAAGCTGTTAAGAGTAGATTACAGGCTGTGACAGCACTGGGTCAAATTTCTGATAAATTCTTCCAAAATAATATTTTAGCATATCTAGAACATGATTCTAAATCTTCCTCTAAAGAGATTTAACTCTTTATACAAATCACTTTTGTGTAACTTGGAGTTTAATTTCAAACATAAATTTATAGGATGACATTTTAATGCTTCCTCTGACATTTCCTGTAACTTGTAGAGCTTATACAAGAAACCAAAAGTGACTTCATGATTTGTGTATAATTCAAAATGCTTGTTATGGAATCTATTGCCATATCTTCAATGACAAGAAAACATTAATTTTAAAATTGCCTTTCTTGCACATTAGGAAGTTTTTATGGGAAGTTCATTAGGAAGTTAGTATGAAACCACTGTTTTTTCATTGGATACAGAAATTTTTAAAAATATATTTTCTATTTTTAAACCTGTGGATCTTTACTTTTCAGTTTTGCAGCAAGTTTAGAGATTCTAAACTGTTTGGAGAATTCTAGGAACTTCCTGATATGTTTCATTGCAATGTTCATGTGTATTCTTTCTAAGGCATTCCAGAATCAGTTTCTATGTGTGTGTATGTGTGTGCTTGGTGGGGTGGGGGTGATGTTCCACACATCCAAACAATTCTGGGACACCACTGGGAGTCCCACAGTTCAACTCAGTTCTGACACTATTGACCTGGAGACAGTGTCAGAGTCTACTGGTTAAGAGCTTGGTCCTACAAGACAGTCCCCTCCCCTCACCCCCTCCTCACACAACACTTCATATGCCAATCACAACTTGAAGTTGTCATCTGTGCTTCTGACTGACAGACTATAGATTAGAGGTTCCAATGACCCCCTTCTTATGTTTGATTAATTTGCTAGAGTAACTCACAGAACTCAGACATTTAATTACTAGATCACTGGTTTACTATATAAAAAGATATAAAAGAGGAACAGCCAGATGGAATAGAAGCACAGGGCAAGGTATGGGTCAGGGGTTGGGGCTCCTCCATCATCTCCAGGCATGCCACCTGCCACTCTCCTAAATCTCCACGTGCTCACCAACTTGGAAGCTTTCTGAACTCCAGTGTTTTGTGTTTTTATGGAGTTTTCATTACAGAGACATGATCAATCAAACTATCAAATATTGCTTCAACCCACTCTCCCCTCACTGGAGGTCAGGGGGTAGAATTGAAAGTTCCAAAGTGCTAATCATATGTTTGGTTGTCCTGGCAACCAGCTCCAACCCTTTCCAAAAGTAACCTCATTAACAAAACAGAAGACATCTTTGTAGCTCTCAAGACTCACAAAATTCCAGAGGTTTTAGGAGCTCTGTGCCAGAAATGGGGATGGGGACCAAATCTATATTTCTTATTGTATACTGTGATGTATTATATATTATTTCACTTTTTAATATTTCACTGAAAAGTCTACTGGCTGAGCACAGGCAGTTCCTACCTTGGTGCTCAGGCCACACAGTTAATGTAGGTGTAGGTGCTATAGGGAGAGTTTCCAGGACTGGAGGTGAAAGCAAGCCTTTCACCACAAGTCCCACCATTAAACTCCTGACATGTCTCTCCTTTCTTCCAGGGCTGTCACTATTGCTGCTTCTGCTGCCGTTGCTGTCCCACCCCTTGGTGTCTTCAGGGCCTTGAACTGCCCAGGTATTCTGTGTGCACCAGGCGCTCAGCCCTGGGGCTTGGCGTGCACATTGAACGTTGCCTGCTGTTCCCATGAGCCTGAGCCCTTGTGTCTGTACCCTGTTACCTGGTTTTCTCCCCTGTGCACATGCATACTCTGGTGTCCCACTGGACTTCACTTATAAAAAATAAAATTGTTAACAATTTCAAGATGGTATCAACAGGGTAGTAAACCAAGCATGTGGCCCCTTGTGAGAGTGGGGTTCTATGTGATTACTCTGGTTGCGTACCCATGAAAGTGTTACAGAACAGACAGGCGGGTGGTGAACAATATACTATTACCGATATACTATTACAATATACTATTACCCTTTTTTTTCTGGGGGTTCCTCCCCTGTACTAGGTTCGTTTTGCCTACTGCCAGAGGAAAGACGTCTCTCAATGCCAGAGATTGGTGAAAAGAAAAAGAATTATTATTTATTTAAAAGTTATACAGACTGAAATTTTTTAGAATACCCACAAATGCACACAGTCCTTCCTTCTCCCTCTGCCCAGTCTGGGTTACCGTATCTCAGGAAAGAAGTAGAAGTCCGTGATTCAGGATCTGGGCACCATCCATGTGGCAAAAAGGGCTGCATGGTCCTGACTCTCCTCCAAGTCACATGGTCCCGAAAAGACGCCAAATGGCTGCCGTGCCAGGGTTTAAATCCCAGCACCAATCTTCCTCTGCAGCCTCATTTCCAGCTCCTCCCACAATTGGCCACAGCTGCCAGTATTCTGGGCAGGTGTGGCCCTGTGGCATGGAGCCAATTATCTCCAAGCCCTTTTGGACCCCAGTATAAATCCGTATTTGGGGCTCCCTCTTCGCTGTACCCTGTTACAAAGCCAGCCCTGCTGGAAGTACTTGCTGACAAAGTGAGTGTCACTGGATGTCTTACATGCTGCTGGCTGCCACAATGTCATAGGAGCAAGTGGGGAAGAGAGCAAGGACTTGCTCTTCTCTGTGTGTCTCTCCAGTGTCCCTCTAAGTATCCTCTACTAACAAAGATTTTTATCATGACAGTTAGCAAAGAGAAAATGTTCATAGGATCCATCACCAGTTTCACAATGTGGGGTAAAGAATAGGTTTAGAGGAATAAAGTGTTGACCTATGTCACTTTGGAAATTAGTGGAGTCTGTAAGACTAAAGGCAAAAGGGAATCTATGTAAGCACTGAACTCTAGTGGGCAGATTTTTCCACACGTGTATGAGTTAACCACTAGACTGAAACCACTGTACGTGTAGAGTTGGATTCAACAATTCAGTAAGTGATGGGAGCCAGGTTTCACAGTATTGGAGTAGAAGGTTACAGATAAGCAAGGGGAGGAGGCAGGAATGTTCTACATGGTAACAGATTAGAGCTGGAGACATCACTATGAACCTGTATTTCGTTCAATATAGATATACATGATTATATGTAGAAATATTTATACATATAAATATATCTAACAAACTAACACTGGTTAGTGCACACATATTTATTTCTTTGATCCGCTGGCTGAGAAAGAGGACCTGGAAGCAGTGACATCCTAATTGCAACAAGCACAGCCAGCACACAGATCTTGGTTTGTAATATCTTTCTCCAATAAAAGGAATCAGGGTTCTTTGGAGAAATGGCTGATTCTAGGAATGGAACAGGAAATATACTAGATAAGCCTGAGTATCTCTAGTCAGTGAAAGCAAGAAAGTACTATAAACAAAAACAAACAAACAAACAAACAAACAAAAATCCACAGAAAATATTCCACAATAATAGGGGTATGTCAAAGGGATTCACATGCCAACTGAGAAAGTTGCAAATGGCCAGAGCTGGAATGATGTGAGCAACAAAATAAATAATGTAGTATTGAATTATTGCCCAAAGTATAAAATAAACATCTATGAGTCCTTATATAAATAAATAATTGAATAAATTAATAAGTGGGAGAGAATAGACAAATACTCCATGCCAAAGAATTCTGAATAATTTATGTAGCTACTCCTCCACCCTCAAGGTGGTAGAAAATTTTTTAAAAAGAAGAAAAAATGTGAGTAACTCTACAGCGGAAAATGTGATAAACATTATCTCAAGCAGGTGAGCAGTTAGCATCAACAGCTTGATGTCATACTCATACTGACAACAGGCAGTTTATTTTTTTTAATTAAAAAATATTTTATTTATTTATTTTTAGGGAGAGGTGAAGGGAGAAAGAAAGAGAGGAATCAATGTAAGGGAAACATTGCTCAGTTGTCTCTCATACATGCCCCATCTGGGACCAAACCCCCAACCCAGACACGTGCCCTGCCTGGTAATCAGACCAGTGACATTTTGCTTTGCAGTACAATGCTCAAACAACTGAGCAACTGGTCAGGGTAATAGGTACTCTTTAAATGACGTCATGCAAATGGCCCATAGCTCTGTGGTCTTCCTGCCAAAAGCACAGTTCCCCATGATAAAAACCTCAGACAAGACCCAATTGAAGAGTATTCCATATGATAACTGACCTCAAAACTGTCAAAACAAAGGAACATCTAAAACAAGGACTGTCTAAAAACTGTCACAACCAAGATAAGCCTGTGGAATCCTGGATGGGCTCCTGGGACAGAAAACAGACATTAGAGAAAAACTGAAGAAATCTGAATAAAGAACAGGGTTTAGTTAGTAATAAAGTATCAATATTGGTTCATTAATTGTGACGAACATTCCATATGAATGTAGGATGTGAGAAATAGGAAAAACTGGGTAAGGGATATACAAGGATTCCCTGTTCTATCTCCACAATTATTCTGTCAGGCTTAGAAACTGCTCTAAAATGACAGTTCATTAAAAAAAAAGCTTGGAGGCTGAAACTTGATAAGTGGCAGAACATGTTAACATCCTTCAGAGAGAATTCACCCTCGAAACAGGCGCTAAACTGCCAGAGATAAACTATCTTGGCCCACTAACTTCAGGGAGCCTCTGTCATTTGTCATTCCAGTAGAGGCACAGAGGGCACATGAGTGAATGGCCACAGTGCCAGGGATGAAGGCTACACCTGGGCCATCACCATGTACTCCAGCTTATTAAGGGTTATCAGCTATATTCACTGCTGAATGTCCAACCTGCCATTTACAGGAGCCAATAATGAGTCCATCACTGACATGGCACCATCTGTCAAGTAGAAAAATTGTCCACTTGGAGTCAAGTGGTCAAGCTATCTTGGATCCTTTTCACATTCCCAGTCCTTCTTCCTTTTCTTCCACTGAGAAGTACTGATTCTCAGGGCACTCCTTAATAAACATCTTATATGCTGATCTTCATCCCAGCACCTGTTTTCCAGCCTATGACAAGTGTCTATGAACTGTCAGATTCCATTGCAGGTGACTTACATTTGTCGTCTTGTTATTCTTCACAACAGCCTGTGAGGTAGCTACTTTTTTTTTTTTAATTTTCATTGTTGTTCACAACCTCTGCCTTCTTTTTATTTATTTATTTATCTTTAGAGGGGAAAGGAAGGAGAGAGGGAGAGAAACATCAATGTATGGTTGCTTCTGGTGCACCCCCTGCTGGGAACTGGCCCCTGCTGGGAACTGGCCTGCAACCCACAAATGTGCCCTGGCTGGGAATCCTCTGGTTCGCAGGCCTGCATTCAATCCACTGAGTTACACCAGCCAGGAGCGAGAGGTAGCTACTTTTAAGAGTCAGGTCAAGGAGCCTTAGAGGTTAACTAACTTGTCCAGGGTTCTATCACTTTCAGGCCCAACTAACTTCAAAGACCATGTTTGGGATGTCTACCATGTTAGCTACAGCTGTTGTGGGAAAAAAGTCTAATGTTCATTTCATACCATAGACTAGACATTGTGTTAGGCACTTGTACCTACACATCATTCAATTTTCACAGCAAGCCAATTAGTGAGTGTTATCCGCCACTATTATACACAAATAAAACCAAGATGAAGGAACTTGCACGGGGTAAGAGGCAAAGTTGGTTCCGGAAACTAGTCCCGCCTGATTCCAAAGGCAATGCATTCCCCTTTTGGTCAAACTACTTGTGCCACCCAAAACAGAGAGCCACTTGGAGAACACGAGAGAATGGAAGCCCTGAGGCACATATTTGCCCAGAAACAGTCCAAACTATGCAATATTTATTGAAATATTTACCATAGAGATGGGTCAGAGGAGTCTTCCACCAGCCTCCTAAACCCTGGATTCTCCTATAATTACAGTACTTATACAATTTTTTATATGAAGCAGGACACTTTCAAGTATCATGAGACATTAGGTATAAATCAGACTGGCCATGGGGAAACAGAGAAATGCTCACCTGACTATTGGGAAAAACTGTAATGGATTTAGGTACCATTCTTAGTTCATACTTAGCTGGTGCCTCAAACCAAGCCACACTGTAAGTTGTGTTTTAAGAGACAGTGGTTCACTGATTCTCTAAATGGCCCTAGCTTTAATGTGTTAAGTTTTCCTGAGCAAATTCAACCATGATTCTGGCCTGTTAATCACGTAGACACTCAAGTTCCACTCTGTTACAAACAACTGTACATTTCCGATTTGTGGAATTGTTCTCCTTTAATTAAATGAAGGGGGGAGGTGTAGCTATTTTCAACTCTCTGTACAAATTACTACCCAGTAGAAACTGAATAATGCATGGTAAGTAGTACTTATTCTATTTATTGTACCATCTATTGATGTGTGTTGGACTTGTTCTATTTTGGAGGTACTGCCATGGTAACTGGGCTCCTGACAAAGGCCTGTGTCAGAGCAGAACTTGAACATGCAGAACTTCAGATAAGTGATGAAATAAAGAATCAACTTCAGTAGGCTCAGAAATAACAGTTTGGAGAATTGTGGTTTGCTCCTGGCTGTATTTGTCTATGAAGTTGGGAAGTCCTGAGAGGCAGCTCATGGAATTTATTGAACGCTGACTGGTCTTAAGCAAAATGGTAGAAGAAAGGCTATTTTTACAGTCTTTTAGCTCCCTTGTCAATCAATATCTGTGGCTCTGCCTCTTGTTCTATTTTGACCTGTGGGTCAGGACGACAGCTTTAGGCAGAACCTTCATGCTGGTGTTGAGTCTTCAGAGATGCAGGCTTTAGAGGACTGGCCTTGAGTCCAGTTCTGAGATATAGCCGCTGGTTCTGCCCTGAACTAGCAGATAATCCTCCCTGAACCGGCATTCTGTTTCACACCTACATACTTGGATGCCCTTGGAGGGCCCCAGATCTCTAACCTCATGTTCCTCTCAAAACTGGTGCTAGGAGAGTCAGGGAGAGGTCCTGATTGAGTCACCCTTCGCTGTTAAACTAGCAGATTCCAGTGTTCCTGCAGGGAGTAGGTACCTAAGCTACACTGACTTTCTACAGTTCATGTCTGTAGGGACTGAGGACACCACGAGGAAGCCCACAAGAGCAAAACTTTTCGTGAAGCCTGGTCACCTCTATTCAATTTCTCATTTCTAGGGTGTATGACAAACACAGCAGTGACCAGGTCCTGCTCTGCCTTCGTCTCCTCACCCCCCACCCCCTTCTCAGAATCCCTCAGCTTTCCAGCCCAGGCTCCATTCAGCTACTGAGTCAGGCCCAGGAATGCAAAGAAGCTTATGTGCCCATGGGTGGGTATGGGTCCTTCCATACAAGTTGTCTTGGGACTCAGAGACAGGGTGAGGATTGTTTTTCTTTTCCACTTCTTCCAGTAGAGTTTTAGAGCAAAATCATTCTGGCTTGAATTCCATCAAAAACCAAGATGGTCATGATCTCTCAGGAACTTGCTCAGAAGAACTAGAAAAAAAGGTCTTGGCAAAGGCTCTGTGCTGTTAGCCATGGGCCCCAGAAGGGAGGCTGATAGAAATGGTATCATCTATGCAAACTTCCTGACACAAGGAGCGAACTGAGGCACAGACAGGAAGAGGAAGGGGAATGGAGAGATTTCTGTTTATTAGAGAAAACAGCTTCTTACTTGGCTGACATAAAATTTGGAAGATTAGCTAATAATCCCAGCTCCTCATCTTAGCCATCATTTTCTACACCCAATATTTGAGAAGTGGCTGTAAACTTAGTAAAGAAGGCCGGCTTAAAGCCCTGTCCTGTTCTTTCAATCAATGTTCCTGCAACAAAGGACTCTGTGTCCCACCTCCTGGTCTTTGGTCTTTGGCAATCCCCCACAAAATTATATCAGTCCTTGGCATTCTTATCGGCCCTCCCTTATCCTCAAGCCTTAGCCAGAAGCCTTGACCCTCTGAGGGCTTCCAAAGTTGAGGGGCCACTGGGTCAGAAATAACAGATGTGGTTCTTGGATTAAGAACAGACCCAGATCTTCTCAACTCTCTCATCCTTTCAGTTTTCTTTTATTGATAATGAAAATCCCACATCTCTCTCTGATCCTACCTCTATTCCCTTCCCCTCTCCATAAACAATAGAAACAACTGTTTTGCCACTCATCAGCCTTCTCTCTTGGGATCCTGAGTATTTCCAGTTAAGGAGGTCAGCTATCATGCTAGTCCTACTTTCCTCCCTCATTTAATCAATTCTTATTCAAGTACATCCAATATATTCTTTGTCAACGACACATTTTTTTTTTTTTTTGTGGAGGTGTTGAGACAACAGGTGTGGAAACCTGCTCTAGCTAGAGTCTTTTTTAGGTTAAAAAGAAAGCTGAATAAGATGTCCAATGACTGTAATCTTTTGATTTTTCTAGAGGGCAAAGATCAAAACTTGGAAAGAAAAAAAGAAAAGAGTGCTTGAATGTTCACATCTGGGGTGAATAAATGTAATGGTGAGAGAGGGCATGGAGGGAACAGAGGACTGGACACACTCCTAACAAACCAAGGGAGGAAGACCAAGTTGGGACTCAGTATTTTTAGAAGACTTCCGGCCTGTTAAGCTTGAGATGTTAATTATAGGACCTGTGGATGTCAGCAGAGATCTTTTTAAAAGAATAACTTAAGTGTCTAAAATCCTCCAAGAGCCGCTTTTAGAAATGGCCGTCAAAGACAACAAAAGCGAAATGCGCAAATGCCTTCTACGCAGGGTGGTGCTGGGCAACCAGCTCCCTTTCCAGCCTCCCCCCACGCTGTTGCTAGGAGACGGAAGGGCTATACTTCCATCATCTCCATACTTGCTAGGAGATTGAGTAATTGGTCTCTGGATGTGCGTGTGCTGCTTCCCAAAATATCTCTTTAGAAAGACGTGAGAGAGATGCGGAGACAGTCGGTAGGATGATGGAGGGCGGACACTTCCCAAGAGGACGGAGGGTTCCAAGAGTCAAGATTGAAACTGGGAGGTGGGGAGGAGCCCACATGTGGGACAGAAATGGGGAGCTGTTTGTACAGCTTTCCCAGATTCTTTCCCCAGCTCTGCTACTGGGGATTGAGCTTCTGTGTGAAACCTGGAAATTGGAGGTAACTAAAATTTATGAAGCAATGTGGTTTGGTTTTTCATTCTTGCTATTGATAAACAGCAAGGCTAGGAGAAATATTTTAATCTTACTTTGTAGTACTTAAAATGTAAATGCATACCCTTTATAGTGCTTGATTATAGGTGTGGAAGCCTGTTTTGTGGGGAAGGGGACTCACACCCACATGCGCACAAGCATGCACACCCTTGTGCACACATGCAGTTCACTGTGATCACAATGCTTGCTTCAGTTACAGGAAGTCAAAGAAATAGAATATCAAATCCGACAGGTACAGGATCTTTGGAAATTAGGAAACGGGGGGTGAGGGTCAGCACTGCCTCTAACAGAGGCATAACTCTTCTGACTTTTCTGTGCCTCAGTTTCTTCCTTTGTAACCCAACAGGTTGAGCATCCCCAAGGCAAGCTCCATATCTCCAACTTTATTACAGTGTCAGATCTACTCTGGCCAAGGGACAATGCCATATTGGGTCACAATGGAGGTGTTCAATTCTTTCTTTTAATTGATGGGGAAAACCCAATTGATTACTGTATTTTCAATTACCTATTGCTGGAAGAGTAGATTTGTGAGCGGGAAGACTGATTTAAATTGTATTATTTTCTTTTTTTATCATGCTTTCCATACAATACTTAACATGTCTGAATTTCACTTTCATAGTATCACTTTTTTTAAGACTAAGGAAGGAGGGTGGAAAGAGGTAGGGGGTGATGCTGTATTGACACTATATTCTGATCTTATAAATGAGAACTAAGAATCTGGGGAGTTTTCCTTAAAGTCACTGGCCAGATGATTGTGTTCTAAAAGTTAAAATGCAGGAATTAGGAGACTCACCTTCTGGTTCTGACTAATCCCTAACTCATGGGACCATGACTAGACCCGTATGTGTAAAATGGGGCTTAGAGAGGCCCATGCTCCAGTCGTCATAGGAACTTTAGGAAGAAAAAGGCCATGATAAATGTAAACACATTTCGAAATACAGAAATGGTGCACAGAATATTCTGCATTCTTCTTACTGTGTGCCTGAGAAATTTATTTATTTATTCAGCGAGCATCTTCTGAGATGCTGCTCCTACTAGGCCCTCATTAGACCCTCATCCACGTGGCATGGACACATGGTCTACCATCCATTGTCCATCCGATCCCACAGTTCTAGGAAGAATGACTCCCCTCTACTACAGATAACTGAATTGTTAGTGATTGCACCCCCTGGATGCTAGACATTTTCCTAGGCTGAACCTTTGCACAGTGTGAAAAAATGTTCTGAAATCACTCCCACGAATGTCTGTCTTATTTTGTTCTCGAATACTCCCAGTGACACAAACCTCAGACACTTTACTTCCTGTGTTAATGAATTCCAGTGCCTAATCATTGTACAAACAGATGTTCCTTAGGAAAAACAAATAAAATTATGGCTATCTTTAGGTTAGCAAACACCCCCACTGTTGGCTGAGTAGACAAATAAGCAATGCCTTCCCTTTTTCTCTCTCTCTCTTCAGAGATAGGAAAGCTTACTATCCTGTAGAAGGAAGGCCCAGACTCCCTCCTCTTCCTTGATTTTAATAACACCTAGGGAGATTTTGGATAGACCTCAGACTCAAGAGCAGTGAGAATCTCTATTAATTGTCTTGATGCCACTGATAAATTGTTTTCCACGGAGAAGAGGAGACATACCTCCCTTTTGATCACTCTGATCACTTAAAAAGTTTACTTTCTCTGTGTGCTGTGAATGACTTGCATCCTGGAGAACAGCTGGGTGAAAGTGAGCTGATGCAACTAAAGAGTAACCAGGGGATTGTGGGCCAGGAACTAGCTTCTTCAGGCAGAGCTGGGTTCCTTGCCTTTCTCCTGGGTATTTGGCAAGCATGCAGAGTTTTCTGTAAAAGGATGGAAGACCACAAGAAAGTCATAAAGGGATGCCAAGTTATAATGAATAAGAGTTATTCTGTGCACTCCCAAGAAATCTAAACCCATGAGAAGCATTTGTTGGTTCAGCACCAGAAAATGCTTGCTAAGGAAGCTTTGTAGAAAAGCAAGTGGACTGGACCTGGGGATTTTGGAAGCAGGAGGAGGTATTAAGATTCATTTCCTCTCACTAGTACTTGGCCCTCAACAAGAATGTGCAAAGGACTGCCCTGCATGGCCCCTCCAACCTGTGAGTCTGTGACACTGTAGGAGATCCAGAAGATCCCGTCTACCCAACTCCACCCTCTACTCCAAAGCCAGGAAGGGCACAGTTTGTCTCCAAAAAGTTCTATTCTAGATCAAGGAAGGTATTAATAACTCTGTAAAGTGCTTTTTGGAAGTCCACAAGAGAAAAGTTCCCTAGTAAGACTGAATTGAACAAAATAACCATTACCCTAAAGATACCACAGAATTATTTTTATGCATTTTCATTTGGAATAATTGCTCAATTTCCAGCAAATATAGAGGGAAGTCCTCTCCACAGGATTCTTTTTTTACCTTTAATCCTCAGTGAGGAAATGCTTATTGATTTTAGAGAAAGAGGAAGGGAGAGAGAGAGGGAGAAACATCAACATGAAAGAGCAACATTGATCGGCAGCCTCCCATGTGCACCCCAACTAGGGACTGAACTTGCAACCTTTTGGTGGTCAAGATAATGTTCCAACCAACTGAGCCACCCAGCTAGGGCTCTCCAAGACACTTTCAATATTTCTGAAGATATGGATCCTTTTTTACCACCATGGTAATTCAATTGCCCATTTGAAAATAAAAATCTAACCATTCTTATTTTTAGTCATGGTAATCTTGCTTCTTTTGGCAGCTTGTGTGGGGTCCCCAAACTAAGTCAGGAAGAAAAATAACTCTCCTTTCATTTGGGAACATTTGAAGTCATTTATACTAATAATTTAATTTATGGTTTTAAAGCACAACTTAGCTCAGCCGAACCTGGGGGAAAAGCCCACATTAGGTAGTTTATAAGTAATATAAGGTTTAGGAAAGTTAAAGTGACTTGCATGTGGTTATACCCCATTTCTAAGCATCAGTCTCCCATAACTCCCTGCCTAGTTTCTTGACCTCTTAAGCTTCTTAACACCCACCCATCTATTCATTCATCTATTCACTCATTCAAAAATTATTGACACCTAGTGTCATGCTTGGAGTCATCATAGGCAGGGAACCAGAAATACCAAAATCTCTGTCTGTATAAAACATAGTAGTCATATACTAATCAGGAAATGGCCCCCTAAATTAGTAAATAAAATTACAAAATTGTCATACAAAAATGGCAAATGACTAGGTATACATACAGCACACCAGCTGGAATATCATGGTTTGGGATAAAACTCATGTTGACAGAATCAGTACCTTGTATGTGTAGCCCCTGTTCAGTTGCCCATCTCCTTCCAGAATTGCACACATCTATCTGGTATGGCTGAATTTAGACTCCTGAAGAAGGATCCTGGCCTTGGGGCTTGGGGCTTATAAATTGCATGGTTAAGGAAGTAACAGCCCCTCTCCTTCAGTGATCTAGAGCTAGCATCTAACAACAATGTGGCTGAACTTCAACTCCAGGGTATCCTGCCAGCTCAGTTTCATGGGCCACTGGCATGTGTTTGCTTTCCATGTTATATCAAGTTAGCAGCAGGATGACCCTTATCAGAACCCATGCCTAGAGAATCACCAGCTGCTCTGGCATAATAGGGAGTTGAAATCCCAGCCTTTTAATTGATGGTGACTGATTGACTGATTGCCTTAATAATTAGGCCATAAATGGTTTCCATGGAACTTTGTAGGAAAATTATTTTCTGTGAGAACATATAGTTTACTACTGAACTCCTTGATTACTGATAATTTATTTTTAAAATCTATCTAGTGCTCTTTCATTCTTGTATTAAAGTTCAAGGCCCTTCTCTGTCTGGCCCATTTTCTGCTGAGTCAAGTCCTAGGTCTAGCACCACATATTTGTATTTGGATGACTGAAATTCTGTGACCAAGCCTTATTGTCCCATAGAACAACCTCCACCCCAGCAGTGCATTAAAAACACCTAGAGACCCCTCCTCCCAGAAAATGCTTATGTATTACTCCCACTTCAGATTAGTAGAAACTAATTTTTTCAGGGTGAATCTTTGGCTTCTAGATTTTTCAAAGTTGTCCATGTGGTTCTGATTCACGACAAATGAGAAGAACTGCTTTAATACTCATTTTGCCACAAAACCATCTGCGTAAAGAGAACCATTATCCTAAATTAAGAAAGACTTTTTTGAGATTTCCAGGGAGAATGGAAGACCAAATAGGTGCCCTCTTGTTTTGAACATGTACATAATGCTTGATAAAATATAACAAAACAGAAAAAAGAAAAATCCCCATGAACTCAATGAAACTAAAAGTCAAATTAAGGTCTTGGGAGTAAAGCTTAGTGACCCATCTTGAGAGCAGATAGAATACCTAGGGGGTTGGGCATCAGGGAGGTGTGGGGTTTGGCAGATGGCTGTGTTGTATTAGAAGATGTGTGTCCAATATGCAGGCCCCTCAGCTCTGACACCAGAGCTACTGGAATGGGCTGGACAGTAAACTAGAAACATTTCTCATATTTCTTGGGTATCAATGAGGCCTGGGATCCATGGGTTTCCCTAGGAAAAGGAGACATATCCAATAATTGCTGAGACCGATTTTGTCCCTGAAGGTTGTGGACTTGAGTTAAACAGCATGATTTAAAGGAAATGAAAGGGGCATTTTCCACACTTGTGTTGGTATCTACGAATCCATATCTACCACAGGAGAAAAGGCTTTACCTGTCCATAGGGAGGTTGTTATATTGTCTATGTGGCAACTGACTGTGTGTCATTGTATACAATGTGATGTGTATGTGCATGTTAAATCTAGCTTATACACTAGTAATGACTAGATTTCATGACACATGTAAAGACATATAGGTATATAGATACCATGTGTAGTGCCCAGGTGAGAAGTCACTTAAGTAGTTAATTGGTATATAAAATATTGTTACCAAAACTACAGGGTTTGTTAGTTAGCATAAGGGATATTAAAAATTGTGTATGTGCAAGATAACTCTGAGGATTGAAGATTTAGTGGAACTATTGTACAAGCCCTGTTATTCCTGCATGAAAGAGGCAGAACACTCTAGTAAGCCCAGCTTTCTAATGCCAGGAGCACAGTTTTCAGTGACCAGAGCTTCTTGGGTCTTCTGTTGTCCCTTTCTGTCACCTAACTGAACAAAGGCCAGGCTGGTCCTACCATTAGTACATCATTGCATCTACCGTTGAGTATAACTTCCGGTGGAGGAAGAGGTAAGTATAACTGCAGTTAGAGGTGTTCTAACATTACTTCAAGCCTCAGACCACCACTTCTACCTGCAGGCTCACCCTCCCCTAGACTGATGGGTGGGAGAATGGAATTAGGAGCACTGGACTCTAGGAAAGCACTGAAAAGGGGCTTTCACTTGACTTTGAACCTTGGCTTAGTGGTGGCCAAATTCTTACCTTTTCCTCAATGACCAAAGTCTGACACTGCAGATTTAATTTCATAGAAAATTTCTAGTCCCCTTGGACCTTGAGTCTTGGCATTAGCTTTTACTGATGACCTCATTTCTGCAGGGCTGGGCTTTTGACTTGCTTTTGATCAGTCTCCAAGGGGCCCACAGCCCAGCCCTAAACACCAACTTGAATGGCCAGCCCAAACCCCACTTGAAGGGCCTCACAATGCCAGCCAGGTGCCTGCCTTTCTGCCTGTTGCCTGGAGTAGAACCACTTGATTTCTCCTGTTTTGAGGATTTAATGACTTCCTCTCTGGCAAAGAGTAAGCATGTATTTACTGGTCAATTTCTTATGACCTAGCTTTTTGGTAAGTTCCTTAACTTTCAGTGCCTCAGTTTTCTCATGTGTAAACTGGGGAGAACAATAGTACCTACCTCCCAGGATTGATGTAAGAGTTGGGTGAGTTAGGAGACTGTAGTGGGGTCAACAGTGGCTTCCAAAAATATGCCCATGTAGTAATCATTGGAACCAGTAAATATGATTTTATAAGGCTAAAGATGTCAGGATCTTGAGAGGAGGCACTTATCCCAGAGTATCTGGGTGTGCTCTAAATGTAATCACATGTGTCATTAGAAGAGACACAGAGAAGAGGACATATGACGAGGAGGAGGCAGAGACTAGAGCGATGTGACCACATGCTGAACAACATCTGGAGCCACCAGAGGCTGGAACGGGTAAGGAACAGATTCTTAAAGTCTCCCCAGAACCTGTGGCCTTGTGAGCACTTTAATTCAGACTCGTCACCTCCAGTACTATGAGAGAATAGAATACCGTTGTTTCAGGCCACCCAACTTGTGGTAATTTGTTACAGTAGCCACAGGAAATGAACACACACACATCATCCTGGCACACCCTGAGCATCTGTGTGATTAGTCAATTTATTATAAGGGTAAGGGTACCTGTTTTAATGAACTTTCTAATTACAGTACTTCAGAAGTGTTCTCATCTAAGATTTTAGGCATCCTTAAGAATAAACAACATGATATATTTGAGGAGAAGGATAGATTGGGTCTATAGACACAGTTGAGGGCTTGAGAAAACTTCAGTAGTTTGGACTTTAAACTGATAGCATTGTAATTGCACCAATAATAGGAATATAAAAAGATAGTCTGGTAAAAAATTGGGTCTTCCCCTCGCCGGTGTAGCTCAGTGGATTGAGCGCAAGCCTGCAAACTGAAAGGTTGCTGGTTTGATTCCCAGTTAGGGCACATGCCTGGGTTGTGGGCCAGTTCCCAAACTGGGGGCATTCTAGAGGCAAACACACATTGCTGTTTCTCTCCCTCTCTTTCTTCTTCCCTTCCCCCGTCTAAAAATAAATAAATAAAATATTTTTAAAAATTGGATCTTTAATCGTTCAAACAGGGTTATGACTGACCAAGGCACTTATTAGCAGTTGAACTTTCATCTTTTTAATCCACAGCTTCTTTGAGTGGGAAGTGGGATATACACTTTGATCCCACAGGGACACATGGTCCTTGGAATCTAGATTTTTGGACAAGTTGTTTCCCTTCTGCCCCTTACATAACTTTGAATTCCTCAAATCCCTGCTGAGCTTTAACCTGGACAGATTTTTTTTTTTTTAACTCAAGGAAAACATACCTGCATGACTGAAGGAGTGTGGAGTTCATGAGGCAAAGTTCCTGAGGAGTTTGATTTTGAGACAGTTCACTGCTAAATCTTATATTCATGAAGCCTACACTGGAAATGTTGCTGAGATGTTCCCTGTGCCTCTCAAAGGTCATGGGGAAGAGGTCAGATGCTGGGAAATATAACTGTGCAAAACCGAGAAACAGAAGGGTGGGCAGACCGCTCCTATGGCAAGGAGGAGACAGGCCAAGAGGCCCGTGGAACCACCCTTATTTTGTGCTCCTTCGCCTTTACGATTTTGGAAATACTGGCTAACAGAAAGGCCAAGGGACTGTGGCATTTTGAAGTTCACTACTTCTGCTTGTGGTTCATTCTTATTCTCAGCGCTGACCCAACCCTAGAATGCCATGAGATCCAACATTTCCCTTGGCAGGTCTCGCAGGTCTGATATCTCAGAAATCATGGTGATTCTATCTTCTCCCTCTGTGCTGTCTAACATAGTAGCCATGGGCCACATGTGGCTACTTAAATCTAAACTAATTAAAATTAAATAAAATTTAAAACTCAGTTCTTCAGTCACAGTGGCCACACTTCAACTGCCAACTAGCCCCATGTGGCCAGTGGCTACCATATTGGATGGTACAAGTTAACCATTCATATCACTGCAGAAAGTCCTCTTGGACAATGGTATTCTAGTTATCCAAGATATAAGTTGAAAGTATTGGGCTATGAAGGGATCAGCCAGGGAACTTGTACTGAAGCCTGTTTACTACCATTACCTCCAACTAATGAACACTGCAGGTACCTATAGTGATTATATCTAAAATACAGACAGACAGACAGGATAAAGGAGCACATCATGCCTTATGAAAAGTGTATACATTTTAAGTAATCATGTCATTTTTAGTCTCTCTTTTAGAGGATGTTATTTATTGTAAGACATCATTTTTATTAAATACACTGTAGTACAAGAGACTTCCCATGTCAGGTTGAGAGAAGCTGGTCACATGATTTACAAACAAAACTTTTTTATTTTTAAACACTGATATTCTGGTGTCACTTTGAAATCAGCCAAGATGCAGTGGGTCTTAGTAAAGCAATGGACCTCAAAACAGATTGCAAAACAGGAACCAGTAAGTATCAGCACAGAGACGTCACATTAAAAGAAAATAAAGCAAATAAAGAGTTCCAAATACCAGGTCACAATTTAAGGGGCAATATATCTTCAGAGAGATATTAAAATGTGTGTGTACATGTGTGTGTGTGTATGTGTGTGTATGGCCCGGATATATACAAACATCTCTCTGTGCACAGAAGCAAATGCAGAGAGTGTCCCCATCTCTTGGCAGATTTGTAAGTGACAGGTAATGGTCAATGGCAGGGAGCAACATTTTACCATAATTTGGCCATTTGTCAAGAGATGGCATATTTAAATCCACATTTGATTCAAAGACCTTGCATTGAAAACATTTCCAGTGGTTTTACACATTTTGAAAGCAATAGTAAGATATACAAGCTGCAAGATGGAGGCCTTTACATTTCATTTTATGTTCTCCATTTTTTTATATTCCAGTTCAAACACATGAGTATTAGCAATTTTTATGATGCTTGCTCCAGAATGTTCAACATTCAGCCATCCTTCACTCAGGATCATTTTTATGAATGCACAGACTAAAGAAATGAAACAAACACAGACCTGGCCTAGAATGCATAGCCTAAAAAAAATGACATCCCACGTTTCCCCATTTCATCTCCTGAGACGCATGGTAAGATGGCAAAATAGTTGCTTGGTTGCTGTTGTGAAATTCACAGTGTTTTGCCTGCAACACATACACAAATATATTTTTTTGCTTTGCTTTGTGTTTGTGATAAATGAAGCAAATAAATAAATAAATAAATAAATAAATAATGTAAGTGGAGGAGAAAGGGAGAAATTCAAAACCTAAAGATAATTGAATAACCTCTGACTCGAGAAGTAGTGATTCATTGCAGCCTTAACAACAAGGAAATATTCTTCATGTGCTGTCGTATTGAACTACAAATCCTGCCCACCTCTAATTCTTCAGGATAACATTCACCATCACAACCTTGGAGTCTCTGCATTCCACAATGATGCATCATAAAGAAATTGCTTTAACTGCTTGTTGAGCCATCTGAGGAGTTGTTATCTCCAGCCACCCCTCTCATGGAATTTTCTGTAACAGTGACAGAGGACCTAACCAAAGCTCAACATTGGGAATAAAAGTCCTTGATTGGCAGGATAAAGAGAGAGAGAGAGAGAAAGCAAGAAAATTGAGAGTGCATATATGCAGTCATTTAAGTTATTAGAGATACAATTTAATGCTGTTAGCATTATAGAGAGTCCGGTTTGCAGAAGGAAAGGGGAAAAAATAAGCCCATTTCTGACCAGGGGCTCCTTTTGTCATGGCTTTTTGCAAAGGACAGCCTTGCACACTGTTGTCTGCATTCCCACTCGGATGTGGGAATTCCTCAGAATCTCTCACCTCACTGTGGGGTCTCAGACTTCTCCCCACTGACCTTTGAGACACTGGGCTCCCAGCATTCCTGCTCTTTTCTGGAATGCTGGAACTCTGAACACCCGTATAAAGGGGTCATAGTGGGACAAGATGACATAATACGAATGTGCAAAAGAGATAAAAAGATGCCCATTTTTCCTTTCCTGGACCTTTACATAAGGAGATCTAATTCAATTCACATTTCCTTTGCAAGGAGCCAGAGAAAGGACTCAGTGTGGTGGGATGGCTTTGAGTCAGTTGTTTTGGGAAGCACATTATCTTAACTAGGCCTTCCACCCATATAGTACTGCACAGAATTGAGAAGAGCAGTGTAGTCCTATCCATATGGAGAATGGAAGTATTAATGGCAAATGATGTTAAAAGTTTTGGTTATTTAGCAGATTTTAAGTAAATTATTCATACTGCACCCTACTTATTTCTAATGCTGTGTGCCTATAAATTTATACATAAGCACACAAACACACTACATATGTGTGTTTGTCTATGTATAAATCAAGTATTTATAACACATATAAATGCATGAACATACCACAGGTAATGCTGATGTGAACACATATGTATAATATGAATTCTGATATAATTCTTTATAGCATAGTTCAAAATATTATCTAAATAAGCCTGATTTTCACATTGGTTTAGTGTATAAGTATTTAGCTGAAGCTATGAGCATGATTGATTATATCTCAGCTGCCTGTCATCTCACATGTTTCATTTTGCTCTTCAAACTTCATATCCTGCCCCATGAACTTGTTAGCATTTTTCTTTCCTGGACTGGAGTGTCTAGTGGACTGAATCATGAACTTCAGAGTCAGAACATTTAGGTTTAGTCCCAGTGGTGCCAGAAGCTAGCCTGGAGATTTCTAGCATGCCATTTAACTTCCTCAAGTCTCAATTTCCTCAACTACTAAAAAAAATGAGAATAATTTGCTAACATCTGTGAAAATTGTTTGGGAAACTAGGAAACAATTTATTAATGAAAATGATTGCCAGAGTTTGGGCAAGAGAATCAGGTTTGTCACAACTATTGTTGCGGTTTTTACTGAATCTGATAGCAGGCCGTATTCTGTGATCATTATGTTTTAGAGTGAGGTTGCTCTTGTTCTAAAAACAAGAATAGCACAAGAAGAGAAAATCATGGAGGACCAGTGTGGGACATTTGAAGATACTCTGTAGTTCATTCAACTACTTTAAAAATGATCTGGTATTCTTTCAATGTAAGACATCACTGAAATCAGTACATACTCTTGAGACAACAGAGGAAAAATAATAATCGGCAATATAAATAACTAGAAAGCTTTGCACTTGCATAGGACCTTTCATTCCAAGACCTTGAGGGACTTGTCAAAAGGTAAGGAGAGTTTTGTTTTGTTTTTATTTTTGTTTTCTTGGGGTTTTTTTTTGTTTTTTGTTTTTGCTTTTTTTTTTCTCCAGAAGAAAACAATACTGGAATGGAATGGAATGGAATGGAATGGAATGGAATGGAATGGAATGGAATGGAATGGAATGCTCTTGTCTTCTCATTTGCCTTAGAAAATCCTTGCTCTAAAACTGCGCAGCCCTCCTCAGATGTGATCCTTTAGAGCACTGCCTCTTTGCTCTCTGTTAAAGTGCAACAAAGAAGTTGCAGTGTCTTCCCCCAGAGCAGCTGGCCAAATGGCAAACCTTGTAGGTTTTCAGGTCATTGCTGATGGAATCTAGAAAAATTTTGTACAAATCTGCCCCTTTGCACTGCTTCACAGAGTGCCACAGTGTTTTAACAGTACCATGGGTCCTTAATAGGATATATACGTGCAGGTATATATCATGGAGATATGGCTTTCATTATATTATTATATGTATTCTGGAGGGTTTTTTCACTGACAAAGAGAACAAACAACTCAACTCCCATGCCTCATAGGCCAGCGCAGAACTTGAAGGGACTGTAAGGTTTGTCTTGTCCGACCCCCTTCACTTGACTGCAGACACTAATGGATTTCCTCTTGTTCTCTGTGAATCAATATTTTTGTTTGTTTTTTATTTTTTTGAGAACTGGCTTTCAAACCCTATAATGGAAAATAAGGTATTCTAGTGATTAAGGGCACAAGCAAAACCTAAACAGAGCAATTGCACCTTCAGAAACAAATATGAAATAAAATGACTTAAAATGAATTAAAATCACTCCTTTTCAATCTGGCTTGTGTTATAAAGATATCAAGTTAACAAAATTCCCCTCACAGAGGGTAGCAAGTTTTCTTGAGGAACAGAAGTATTTTTCTTCCTTGGTGTAACTGATCATCTGAATAACTGTAAATTTTTATTTAAATTTACAACCTCATTTCACAAAACCTGTGACTGTGCCCAGAAGCACACCTCCAAAGCTTGGTCTGGGCATAGCTTCTCATTGGCATGCTGTGCATAATTTTTTACTTTACTTCTTTTAATGGAGTGAAGAAAACAAAACAGCACACTGACTGTGGAGTACATTCGGAATGGAACCACTCTCCCAACCGGAGCCCAGAGCAAGGACTTGGCCTGTGTACGCTGAACATCAACGCATAAGATATCCCCAGAGAGGAGGTTTCCTTTCCCTCGGGCATTGACTTCGCCTTTCCCATAGTCCCACAGTCTCACAGCGTATTCGACGTGCATGAGGACACCCAGGCTTCAGGGTCCATGTTTATTAAAACCCATCACCACCCTACAGCCCAGAGACATTTATACTTGGCTAATGAACTCCATCAGCTTCCCCTAGTTATATAAGTTCTACCTTTTATAAATCTGTTCTACATATCAGGGGCACAATGTCTGGAGCAGTAGTTTCTGCACACAAGGTATTAATTGACGAAGACCATGCACATTTTTGCTTGCACAGTTAAAAGGACAGGTGGGTGGTGGTAGGGGTTGGAGGGAAGTGCTATCTGAAAAGTTCAATATAAGAGAAGCTTGTCTCTGAATGTATAGCTTGTCCTATCTTTTCCAAATACTTGGCTTTCCTAACCAACCCTGAAATGATCTCAGGCCAAGAATCCACCTAGTTTCAACAGAACTTGACAAAGGATCATTGGATAACACTAGGACAACAACCCAGTGCTATGACCGTGATCTACAAAGACAAGACTCTCTGAGCATGTGACATACCATCTTGTGTCTTGCAGAAGCCATCTTTTCTCTCTACTATACTCTAGAGTTTCTGGTGATGGGAAATGAATAGTCCATGCCACAGAGTTCAACAGTCTTTTTACTCCTCAGAACGATCCTCAAGGGAAGATGCCAAATACATTCCTCCCAGCTAACAGTTGCTGGGTTTTTCCTAAGCAGGGACTGACGCCAGCTGATCCCAATGGTTGTCTTTATTCCTCTCATATTGTGGTTTATAATAAGTCTTCTTTCTCTCTGGTTTTAATCTCCCATAATTAAAGGGCTTCCCAGATTGAACACAAGTTTTCCTTTTTCATACACAGGCTTAAGCCATCCAAAAACAATAAGAACAGTAATAATAATAAATAAATAGAAGTGAATCCATAGAAACTCTCGATGTCTGTACAGCAGAAGTGACAGAGTTTAAGTCAAATATTGGTTTTCCCTTTTTTTATCCACATCAAAGGCAGGAATACAACAAGGCATTGTTAGTCGTGGTGGGCAAACTGGAGTGTCTGCTGATATAACAAATTAGGTTTGTTAAGGCCTTTGTCTATGCAGAGTTAAGAGTAATGCAGAAGCCAGATTGATTAGAAAGAAAGGGTAAGAACTGTGAAGCAGGGAAGACCAAAAAAAAAAGAAACAAACAAACAAAAAGAGAACAAAAACTAGAGAACAAACCCGGGGAGATGGAAAGAGAGAAAGAGATAATGCCAAAAAGGAGTCCATACTGTGTCTACGGATGGAGAAGTACACATTGCTTCCCTCTGAAAGCTTCTTGGTGTCTTTGTTGTTAATACTGTCAGAGTAGAGAACAGCAGATTGATGGCATCCAGCAGCAGTTAAAAGACGTTCACTCTCTCGGCCCATCTGAGGAGGTGCTTTGGGAAGGATTGGTCTGCAGGAAAGGGCCCTAGCCTAGAATATCCAGGTAGACCGGAGATGCCTTGGCCAAGTTCTGAAGGAGGGTATAGATGCCCTTGATGTTCTTCCTCATGTGGGGCTCTCGCTGCCAACACCCCAGCATCAACTCATAGACTTCCTGGGGGCACGTTCGAGGTCGCTGCAAGACTCGACCCTGAGTGATGCATTCTATCACCTGGGTGGAGATCAAAGATGGGATCAGACAAGAGGAAAAACAATACAGATAAAATAAATGTCAGCACAAAGAGAGAGCTGCTTTAAAGAAACCCACTTGGTGTTTATTTTTTTCAGAAAGAGGAGAGCAATTATTATAGGTTTGCATATTTTGTTTAACTGTATTACATTGTATTACAACGTGCATTTTCAAGCACATTGATTTCACCAGACTAGAGAAGAAAACTTGCTTGTATAAGTGGTCCCAAATCTCACCCTAGAATTGCAATGTGTTTTAGTTTTACCAGCCCGAGATGGAACCTAGGTCACCTCTGCGTCAGGGTTTTGACTGATGAGGGATCCCCTGGAGTATAGAAATAAGTGTTCATTTTGGGTAATGAATTTAGGTAAAAGACAGACTTGGGCCTAAAGAAGATGTGAGGTGCTTGACCAAGAATCTATGCCTCAAATATAGACATATTTGCAAAAGGGTTAGAATAGGAAAACAAAATGAGTTTTTCACCAGAAATGCATGGTGTAGTGAAATGTGCAAAAAGGAAAGAAACTTGAGACCTTATTGGAATAATACACAAATGCTAGCTGCACTCTAAGGGTGCTAGAATGTCACATATGTTATTAATTTGCTAGATGAGCAGCACACAGTGATTCCTGGGTCCCATCACCAGAGGATGCCAAGCATGTCAGCAAACAGTCATTTTCCTAACTCTTAAAGTTTGCAAGTGACTCTTCTTTGCATGGCATTTAGGCACATAGCAGGCCATTTTGGAAGTGCTGTACCAAAAAAAGCCACATTAGATCACGTCCTAACTTCTGGCAAAGGGGCACCTCTTGGTGTCAGCCTTTTAAGAGGGTCTCACCCAGCCCACTGCGCACCTCATTGTTGGACAGCTGATACCAGGGCTGTTTGCCATATGTGAAGATTTCCCACAACACGACCCCCAGGCTCCAGACATCACTTTCTGTGGTGAACTTCCTGTACATGATGCTTTCTGGAGGCATCCAGCGAATAGGCAGCATTGTGTGGCCACCAACCTGGCAGATAAGGGGTGAAAAAGAGGCATTAGTCACCCCCAAACTAAGTTCCCACCATAAATGGAAAAGGCGTAGAAGGGAGATGTGGGGGAATTTTTTCTTCCATTCCTTTATTTAAATTTATTATTTTAATTGTTTATAAACACATAAAGAAAATACAATTTCTTTATAATCTCAAGCACCAGAGAAAGAAGGCAAAGAATGGTCAACAAATCTTTTTCATATTTCCAGTTCTCTCTTGAAACTAGACAGGAGCAGAGCTGATAATTAGGTGGACGTTCATTTGGTAAAACACATACACACATTTTCTGGATGACTCAGCCTTCTAATGAACAAGATAACTTTTACCAGGATAATAAGTAAGGGTCTCTTCATTCCCAAATGGTCCACCAAGTGACTCTACTTCCTTATTGAGGCCAGAATTTTCTTCCAGTTTAAGGTGTTAGGACAAGTGTACAGTGCTTCTTCAAACACCTTTCCCACAATCCAGAGATGAGTAAGACAGAAATTATTCCCATTTACAGATGAGGCAACTGGGGTTCAGATGACTATTTACATAAAGAAGTCAGGTTTTTGGACTCCAAGCTCAGAACTTTTCTCTGTGACAGGGCACTGCAGCTGAGTGTATTTACAAAAATAAACATGTAACTATGATTCTGAAAAGCCCATTTCAGTTAAAATATGGTGGCTGAGGCATTAAATTTCAAGAGCATTAGTATAGGCAAAGAGAACTTTGTTTGATAAAGAAGACTTGTCAATTTCCTACTTCCTAGAGAAAAGTGAAGCATTCCATTTTCAGGTTTGTAGCCCACTGGGGCTGTCTGATTTTACAACTGTGATCAGATTTCTGCACAGTAGCACTATGGGTAGTAGGTCCCATTTTTCATGCTGGTGAACCTCAGCACAATCAGCTCAAATGTCGTGCCTGACACTGGGCAGCAGGGGAGCTTACAGTCACCAGGAATTTGACCTCGTGGACACCTCTTAGTCTCTGGGTTCTGAGACTAAAGCCACAATTACAAGTCTCAAATATCCATTTCTGACTCATTTAAGGAAGGAAGTGGGCTAACAGTGCCTGAGAAATGCTGCTTAACTCAGAGCCCAAGGAGCTGGGAGGGTCAGAGATGTCTAATATGCTTGATGGTTTCAAATAATGCCTCAAAAAACCATACAACAATAACAATAACAACAACAACAAACAACAACCCACACATGTGAAAGGAGGATGGTGCTTTTTGTTGTTTTCCATTCTTCTCTGTACAGTGACTCCAAATCTGACAAGCAGGAATGCAACTTGCTGGCTCAGGGTTAAGGTGCCCTCATATTTTTATTGTTTAGTTTTGAAGACACCAAAAGCCCTCACACTAAGTAGAGGCTGGTTGTCTTTCACTGCCTTTCGATTTTCTCACTTGTTTCTCACCCCTGCAGTGACAGGTAGTCACTGTTCAATGAGCACAGACTTCCCTCATGGAGCTGCATGGACAAGACTGAGAGTGGTGGCAATACTCAACCATCAGGGCTGATACCTGAAACACAACCTGTGTGACATCGGCACTGGCTGACCAGAAAGGATGATGGTGGTAAACTAATTTGAAGGTGTGTTTGTGGGGGAGAAGGAGAGAGGTACAGAACCATTTAGAAACATCTAGAAGCAGACAGCTAAAAAACACACTCTGGGATGCATTAATCCAGCCAGATACCAGGCTTCCTATATTCACTGTGGATTCCCAGCCGCAGTGCAGTGATAACACTCAATTCATGAAACTGGAAATGCTGGGTTTCGGGGCATACCCTAAGTGTGCCATTTCCTAGTGGGGTACACTTGACTAGTTGCCAAACCTCTCTGTGCCTTACTTTCTTCAAATATTAAATGTGGGTACCAGTGAATACCTTCCAGGGTTATTGTGAGGTTAATACCTAAGGAGATAATATAAATTTCAGTGCACTAAATAGTTTGAAGGCATTGCTTCCTTCTCTGTCATTTGACTGTCTGAGTTCCTCAACAAGGGAAGCAGCTATTCTGGAGACTCAAAGGAGAGTCAGTCAACACATACATCTCTCCCACACTCCTCGGTGCGATGACAAGTGCCCTGTGACCCCATGACCACAGCACCTACTCTGCCAGGTTTTCTGTCTGGCACTGTTAATGGCCAAAGAAAAAGCTCCTGTTTCCTTTAAAGGAGAAAAAATAAGGTTCAAATTTTGATTTACGTGTTTTCCCATCTGATCATTTATTTTATGCTTGGACAGATTTTTCACTTTAATTCTTTCAAGAATCCCTTCTGGGATTTCACACATGCTGTTATAAATAATGCTCTCCTTGTTCTGATGTCAAATGGGTGAGAGTGGGAGAATCTAATGAAAGTTCAGACAGGGTTCACAAGTTTTCTAAGCCCATTTAGAACATTTCTGAACATTTCTTTCGCAGCCCTTTCTCAAGATTTTGGAGATGTCACAAAAGTAGACAAAAAAATGTCACCATTGTTACAAATTACTGTCACATTTCGGTCACAATCCCTGGATGGTTTTTGGAACCTCACAAAACCAGTGTGTGGCAACAAACACAATGAGACATTTGTTTTCCATTGTGCTACTTGGCAACTTGCTCTCACACCCTTGCTCAAATGTTTGTGACATGGAATGCAATCTCAAGTTCTGGGAGTCAGAACTGCTGCTTCAGCTGCTGGCTATGCCGTGGTGCCTGAGGAGACTCTCCTGCGATCCATGTGGGTCAGGCCACATGCCTTTTGCTAAACTCACCAGATTGAACTGATCAAGATGGGAAATCCAGTTGGTTGGGACTTCACTTAGATTTGCAATTTTTATTTTCCTTGACCCTAGACACAGGGGTTCTGGTCCTGTAATTAGGCACCACCACATTATCACCAGTTATTCAATTCTTAGTCCCTCACATTTACAAAGAATTTGCACTCAGTTATCTCACTTGAACCCAACAGTTACCTTCTTGGGTAGAGACTGGCTCGCCTTCATATTAAAAACAGTACCCCCAAAGTTCAAAAAGTTTAATAGCTTACCTAGAGCCACACACATAGTGCCTTCCCCCTGAACATCTTGCACTCATTCTGATGGGTCACTGTTTGTTTCCAGCCTCTGCAGTCTCCAACACATGCTCTGTGTTTTTAGCCAGCAAGCTTAGTTGTGGCTCATCACCCAGGCCAAACCTACTCAAGCCTGTTAGAAAATTTGATCTCCTTTCTACCTAGTAAAGGCAAGCTCAAATTCCACCATTTCAAGGAACTCTCTGTGTCTGCTACAGCTCAGTGCCTTTTCTAAGTGCTAGGAAGCCCTATGCCCACTTGGTAGAGCTCTGGTAACACTGTAGGCCAGACACTCCCTTTTTTTTTTGCTACTTGACACATACTTCAAGAAAGGTGGATGCTAATCAGTTATGTCTGGCAGGGCATGAGGGGGTTGGTTGATAAGCATATGATGTCTTCAAGTGGGTTTCTTGTGAGTACTGATATTGGGAAGAAAACCTTATAGTGTTCTTTCAAAGATATCAGTGTTCACTGCCTTCCTATCCATCCTCCAATAACTTCTCTAAACTCTTGATACAACCAAGTCTTAGATTAAATGAATAAAAACTGGCTCACCTATTTGACACAACAAATAAGAACGATTCAATGAAAGTTGTAACCTCTTAAAACAATGCAACCCAAGACACTGGGGTTTGTAGGGAGTATAAAAGCTAAATTGTATGAGAAATCACAGTCCTAGGTTTGCCATCTGTAGAGTAGTTGGGGTGCTAGGGGGAGGCGTGTCTATGGTGCAGACCTGGAACCATTTACTCTGGGAATAAAGTCTAAGAAGATGTCATAATGCATAACATGAAGGGAGTATTGTTCTACAGATGGTGACTAGTGTGTCATACCTTAGGAGGCTGGAGAACAAGGACAAAGGCTTCAGAAGAAAGCTAAACCATGAAAAGAAAAGGACTGAATGACCATCACGGCTGCTAATCATTGCAACATGGTGAAATCAGCAAAGCTAACCAGAACAATATCTGAGGCCCATGGCCAAACAGAAATCGTGAAGTGGCTAAAATAAATCAAATTACAGAAAATAATGAGTTCTGTTTTTAAAACATATGAATAAAAAACTTTTTCATTTAACTCTTCATGTGATTTCTATGACAACTCACAATTTTGATGGTGATATGTATCAGATGATCTGGTTAAATGCAAAAATAACAGCTATGTACTACTTAAAACACCTGGTTCTGGGCATCCTTTAAGTCAACCTGGTTGAAAGGTATTTAACACAATAAATACTGGACAGAATACTAAAAGGCCCTTGGTACAACTGTCTTGTACTAGAAATCAATGATTTTATTAATTTTAAATCAAATTGGACACATCTAATCACTAGAACTGCAATATTTGTTTCTTATCCAAGAAATACTCTTTGGGCACATACTTCTGGTCATTAGGTTGTAAATTGTGAACATTTCCTTGTCATTTAACAAACAATATGATTTATTTTTCTACATAAGAAAATTAGGACTTGAGGGAAATCAAGGAACTTGCTGAGGAAGGGTAGTTGTGAATTGATGACCAGCAGTGTTGAAAACACCTCGCTACCCCACCATTATTTATGCTGACAACCTAGTTCTTTCATTTTTTACAAATATACAAAGCATTATTTTCCCTGGTACAAGTTAACGATGAGTGCACAACTCACTTTCCAGGTACACTGGGAGATGACAGAGGAGATGACAAGCTTAACTCTCTCTCTTTTTTTTTTTGTTAGGCTTCACAGAAAGACTCATCTGCCATCCTCCTTACTTCTTCATCATCTCTTCTTCCGCTGCACCTTTTCTTCTCAGTGTTACCATCTTCCCAGTCTATTCCTACTTCCAATTCTTTGAATATCCTCTCAAGTCTCCCTTGTCCGACCCCATTTCAAATACCAATGTTGCATATAGTCTTGCCTAATTAATTCCTTTCTTTTTTCCTTCCTATCATGTTTTTTTTTTCATTACTGTCCAATTACAGTTGTCCCAATTTCCCCCTATTGCCCTCCCCTGCTTTGCCCACCTCCTGCTTTCACAGTCAATCCCCACCCTGTTGTCTCCGTTCATGGGCCATTTTCTTGTCTTTCCAAATGATCATGATATCCTTACCATAACTCATTATTTCTCCATGGTGATGCCTCGTTTTCCTTTTGTGTTTATGAGAGCCACAGTGGTAGGCTGAAGTCTTTCTATAGATCCACAGAAAAATGCCCAGCTGGCTTGGAAACCACTGGTGATATAAAGTGAGCAATGCTAATTGGGACCTTGTAAACTCAAGTAGCAAAACCAAAGATGCCTGAGAGGCCACTTCCAGTTTGTGGTATTTATTCAGTCAGTGAGTGAGTGATAACTTGTTTGGAAGCCAAACATTTTACTCCCTTAGAAACATGCAGGCCAAAGGGCAAGCCACATTAAGAGATGATTAGCTGTCAGAGGCTTTTGGCAACATTAAATATTGAAGAGACCCCTAGACCTCCTCACACACCCTTCACCCAATTGCTTTGTTCAGTAGTTTCTCTTGATCTGTTCCTTAACAATCCATGAAATCTGTAAATTTAATAAATAGCTGGACCTTATTTACTTATTTATTGTGTTGCATCTGTAGCATGAAGCTAAAAAACGGAGGGAGAAACAATTTATGCAAAATATTCTCCTTGGAGAAACTGGAACCACTGTGGTCAGATTGTGGGCACTTTCTGACCACATCCACGGAGACCAGAATTCTTCAATTATAAAGAGTGATGAGCTGTTCTTGTGGTTCATGGGTACTGAACCAAAGGATACCTCATAGGAAGAAAGTCAGCCTTCCAGCCTTGCCAGAAGTCCTGAGTGAACTCAGATCGACTTGAGTCAGGAGAGATGCTGGTGACCTGGTCACCCTCTTGTACAGTGGGAGCTGGTTATCACTACACCTAAAATTGCTGTTATTTGTAGCCTAGAAAATCCTTCACTATCTTTTACCATAATGGTCGTAGCAGAAGGATCATGATTGAGTAACTTCAATCCAAGTGTTTTGGGATTAATCAAAGAGAAGGCATGCTGGACCTTATTGCTAACAGTATTCCTGCAAATCTTTATTTTTTCACAATTAAATCTCTATCCTGCCAATACAGGGCAAATGATCATGTTTGGAAGGGGAAGGTCACAGAGCTATCATTGCTATCTCCTAACATTTGAATTCTAGGTGAACAGGTGAGGCAAATTCAATAAAATTTTGCATTGAGAATTCTATCTTTATTCTACCACAAAATAATAATAATGCAAATAATAAAAATAACAATAATAATAATAATACTTCATGCTTTTATAATGCCTTTTTTGTTTTTTTATAGCAGAACCACATTTATTTATTCTATAATAATCATATTTGCCTCAAAATATGGTTGTGAAGATTAAATGAGTTAATGTTAGAGAAGCTTTGTGGTGCCATTGTGTGATGCCATTTATATGATTAGGCCTTCTTAATAAAGCAAAACTGTAGGTCTAAATAACCTACAGTTGACAGAGGCTGGGAATTCATGGTGGGGCAAAGAGACTTGCCCTACTGGGGCCTGAGGAAATTTTGTGAGGTGGTGGCAGTGTTCTAAATCCCCCTGTGGTGGCACTTAAATGACTGCCAAAACTCAGAACTGTACACTAAAAAGGTGAATTTTATTATACATATATTATACCTCAAAATACTTGACTTAAAAATAAATAAATAAAGCTCTTACATTAATGATCAGTATATAATAAGTGTGTAAATTATATTAGCTGTTATTCTTATGTTAAGTTTGCAATAACGGGGTAAGTCACCCGCATTCTTTTATCCCAGTTTAAGAGGTAAGGAATATCCAGGCTCAGGAGCAAAGTGACCTACCCAAGACCACACAGCAAAGAAGTGCTAGACTCTACACTAGGACCCAGCTGTCCAAATGGATGGCATTTTTCCATTCTGCCTCAAGTCTGACATGCAGTCAGATCTGGGGATAGGAAAAGCCCTCTGCCAGAGTCAGCTTGGGCTACCATAACAAAATACCATAGACTGGGTGGCTAAAACAATAAAAATGTATTTTTTCACATTGGCTTGAAGTCCAAGATCAAGGTTCCTGCAGTTTGGTTTCTGGTGAGAGCTCTGCTTCTGGCTTGCAGATGGCTGCATGTATCTTGTGTGTATGCACAGAGAGTGAGCTTCAGGTATCTCTTCTTATAAAGACACTAACCCTAGTGGATTGGGGCCCAACCCTATGACCTAATTTACCCTCTAAGTTACTTCTTTAGAGGTCTCATCTCCAAATACAGAGACCATGGGTGGGGATTCAAGATATAAGTTTTGGGGGGTACACAAACATTTAGCCCAATGCTTATTTTTTTTATTCCAATACACTTGGAAGAGAAAGAACAGCCCCAAATATGAAGAGCTGTGCAATTCTTGTCCAGAATGCAATTCCATGGTCGTCTGTTAGCAACTTTATGTCCCAAGGCTCACCCCTACCACTCTCTTCACTTCTGGGTGTCTTTTGATAGTTTTCCTATAATCAACTACAGTGGTACCTTGGTACTTGCCAGCTTCAGAACTCGTCAAACCTGGTACTTGTTGCATTTTGATGAGAAAAAAAAATTAGCACTGGGTGCTTGCTTACCACTCACCACACTTGCCAGAACTTGTGCAAGAGAAAATATTTAATCAATCTTCACTTGCTTACCACTTGTTGGAATGAATTAATGACAGGTGCCAAGGTACCACTAATTCTAGAGCTTAGCAAATGGTTTAAACCTGCCTTTGCTTCACAGTAGCCCTCAAATTCAACCCATTTCTAGTGCGAAACTTAAGGCAATCTCAATCTTCACTTTGTCACCCCCACACTCTACCCCAATTTCCATGGGTGTCACTAAGGGAGAGTGGACAGACCCTGGAACTATTTAGTGATGTGTAGAGAAAGGCAGAAGGGCTTCCTGGACTCTACATTGCTTCAAGTGACAGCCTGCATGGGTCCTACTGTCCCCTGTGTGACAAGACAAAAAATGTCTGAAAAGGAAGAGCAGATCAAAGCTCCAGAAATAATACAATTAAGCAACCAAGAGATAGCCAACCTATCAGATGCACAGTTCAAAGCACTGGTGATCAGGATGATCACAGAATTGGTTGAATTTGGTCACAAATTAGATGAACAAATGAAGGCTACACTAAGTAAAATTAAGGGAAATGCACAAGGAACCAATAATGATGGGAAGAAAATTGGGCCTCAAATCAATGGAATGGACCAGAAGGAAGAAAGAAACAACCAAATAGAAAAGAATGAAGAAACAAGAATTCAAAAACATGAGGAGAGGCTTAGGAACCTCCAGGACATCTTTAAACGTTCCAACATCTGAATTATAGGGGTACCAGAAGGGGAAGAGGAACAGCAACAAGTGGAAAACTTATTTGAACAAATAATATAGGAGAACTTCCCCAATCTGGCAAAGGACATAGACTCCCAGGAAGTCCAGGAAGCTCAGAGAGTCCCAAAGGAGTTGGACCCAAGAAGGAACACACCAAAGCACATCATAATTATATTAGTCAAGATTAAAATGAAGGAGAGAATCCCAGAAGCAGCAAGAGCTAAGGGGTCAGTCACCTACAAAGGAGTTCCCATCAGACTGTCAGCTGATTTCTCAAAAGAGACCTTACAGGCAAGAAGGGGCTGGAAAGAAGTATTCCAACTCATGAAAGACAAGGACCTACATCCAAGATTGCTCTATCCAGCAAAGCTTTTATTTAGAATGGAAGGGCAGATAAAGCACTTCTCAGATAAGGTCAAGTTCAAGGAATTCATCATCACCAAGTCCTTATTATAGAAAATGTTAAAGAAACTTATCTAAGAAAAAGAAGATAAAAAACGTGTATAGTAAAATGACAGGAAACTCACGATTATTAACAACCACACCTAAAACAAAACCAAACCAAGGAAACAACTAGAATAGGAACAGAAACACAAAAATGGAGATCACATGGAGGGTTAGCAACAGGGGAGTGGGAGGAGGAGAGAGGGGGAAAAGTACAGAGAATAAGTAGCATAGATGATAGGGAGAAAATAGACAAGGGGAGGGCAGAGATAGTATGGGAAATGTAAAAGCTAGAGAACTTAAGATACATGGACATGAACTAAAGTGGGGGAATGTGGGTGGGAGAGGGTGTGCAGGGTGGAGGGGAGTGAAGGGGCAAAATGGGACAACTGTAATAGCATAATCAATAAAATATATTTTTAAAAAAGAATCAAAGAGTTCCAGATCTAAAAGTGATTATAGTTTCACCTTATTTTACATTTACTCTAATCAGGAGCAAATAAGTCTTCTCTCAGTAAAGCATGAAACTGCAATCACACCATTTTTTTAATCCTCACTTGAGGACCTTTTTTTCACTACTTTCAGAGAGAGAGGAAAGGAGAGGGAGAGAAACATCGATGTGGAAGAGAAATATTGATCAGTTACCTCCTGTACATGTTTGGACTGGGGATTGTACCAACCTGAACCAGGGATCAAACTCACAATCCAGGTATGTGCCCTAACCAGGAATCAAACCTATAACCTTTTGATTATGGGATGATGCTCCAAACAACTGAGCCACACTGGCCACTGATGTTTAAGAATCACATTGGGATATAGAAACAAGGAGGGTTCATTTTAATAATAGAGTGAACTTAGACATGCCCCTCCTTCCTCTGAGGGCCTCTCCCCACCCCAGCCCACCAACTTTTATCAATCTAAGGGGAGTTTCCTGAGTGAACAATGGGAGGGCAAAGCTTTTGGAAAGAACTAATACAGCATGCCCACCAGCATGTGATGATTGTACTTATATTGTGTTGGCCAAAAAGTTCATTCGTTTTTTCTGTATGATGGCTCTAGTAGTGATTAGTTGTCTTTAACTTCATTCAAAAACAATTTTGTTACATTGTATTGTGACAGCTGTCATATTGGCATACATTTAAGAAAAACTTATCAAAATTGGTGAATTGTTGGGGTATAGGGTAGAGTGGAATAAAGGGGAGAAAAATGGGACAACTGTAATAGTATAATTAATAAAATATATAAAAAATAAAAAATTAGTGAATGGTTGTGTAGTCATTTTAATATTGAAGATGGAAGAAAGTATGCAACGTTTTGGCATATTATGCTTTATTATCTCAAGAAAGGTAAAAACAGAACCGAATGCAAAAAACTAATTTGTGCAGCTTATGGAGAAGGTGCTGTGACTGATCGAAAGTGTCAAAAGTGGTTTTTGAAATTTTGTGTTACAGATTTCTTGCCGGATGGTGCTCCACAGTAGGGTAGACCAGTTGAAGTTGATAGTGATCAAATTGAGACATTAGTTGAGAACAATCAATGTTATACTTTGCAGGAGATAGCCAATTCAAAATATTGAAATCAATAAAGTTATTGGTGAAAATGAAAAATGTGTCTTTTATGTTATGGAAAAAACTAAACAGACCTTTTGGCCAATCCAATACATCACTCGGCAATGTGAATTTGTACATTCCAATGACAGACATTTCATCAAGAGGCCATTTTTTTAATGTTCAATATTACTGAGCTTTTCATGGCCTCCTGTGCATTATGGTTTTTAACCCAAGTGACCATCTGACTCTTTAGCATTTGAAATTAGAGCGCTGCATTCTGTCAGGGTGAAAAGCCACAGGGACTGACATGGTACTGAGCAAAGGCCACCAGAAAAGCAGGGGCAAAATATATTCATGTCATTGTCTATGTTGAGGTGATTGCATTATGATAGTTTAGTGCATAAATTTCAATGTGAAATTGTTTCTATGGAAATAACTAAAAAAGGCTGGTATTCCAGCTAGCTTTAAAAAAAAAATCAATGGGTTGTCAACAGAGTAGGGGGTGAGAAAAGCACTCTGCATGCCAGCTGGGATTACTGTGATTACTGCTGCCCATGGTGCATTATGTCCAGTAAGTGGAGAGATCGGGTTTCTGGGTGGACACCACACATCTGTCCCACCATTAACCGCAGCTTCTTAGTTAACGCTGAAGACACTGCCAGAATGTACATTCCACCATTAACCCGAGAAGAGGACTTGATACACAAGAGCCAGTTAAAAATGAACAAGGTCCTCTTTCCTCTCAGTTCATTTTGATATAGAAACTGATGCCTGTACCCACATGAGTAAAAAGTTGCTTTCTCCAGTGAGCTCTGAATGCTGTCCTGGCATCATGATGGTCCTTTTCTGCAATGTCTGGGATATATGGAATGCATAGAGATTGTGATATCAGTTATAAAATACATGGTTTCTTATCATGTTCCTGAGGGGAAGGAAATCACGGTAATAGTAACTCTTTATTACTGAGCACCAACTCTGTGTGCCATGTTCTGTGTTAAAGCCACTGTGCAGATTTAAAACTCACTTTTCTTGTACTTCTCCCAACATACCCACAGATAAAATGTACCTGTGGAAAATGCACATATTACAAGCAGCAGCTTTTGCTGTTTTGCACTTGTGAAACTGGAACTCACTCTCTGACCAGCAGCTTTTCTGTGCAGAGTGAAGAGGGGCAGCTCAGTGTTATGGAAAACCAGTGGGCATACCTGGTTGTTTCTCAAACCTTTCTACCAAAGCAACTAAAAATGCAGAAGTAAGTAAAAGACCAGAGTTGTGGGGAATAGTTGGGACCACGTTTGTGAATCTATCCTGAGATGCCTGTGGCAAGTGTGGTATTATTTTCAAGTCTTAGTTTTGTCTTTAACATCTAACATAATTATTGTATTCAATATTAGACTCTACAATGCATTGTGAAAGTGATGATATGTCCCAAACTTATTTATTAAAATTTATGTTTTAGGAACATAGGCCATGTGTGTGTGTGTGTGTGTGTGTGTGTGTGTGTGTGTGTGTGTGTCTTCATGAGTCTCTGTTCTGGACACATAATTTTGTGTTCAAAGTCTACTGAGACTTGGGTTTGAGCAGCACTGGTGACAGAAATTGAAAGTGTTATGAAGTAAACAGACCTGGTTTTCAGTCTAGCTCAACCACTTACTAACTAAATAGATAAAAATAAAGTATTTTATGTCTTAGAGTCTTTCCTTTGCATCTAAATAAGAATAAAACCTTATAAAACTAAATCAAGCCAATCCCCTTCCCCAACAGGCTAAGCTCTAAAAGAGGTGATAAACATCTGAATGGCCAGAAGTGAGCAAAGGAAACATACAGGCAATAGCCTTGAGATAACAGAAAGAGACCTGCACTGCACCAGGATTCCATGTGGTCTACCCACTGCATAGCTCTGAGGACTCCATTCACACTGCAGTGCATGTAAATGCCCCCTTCTAGAGTTGTCAACCCTGGGGACCCACATCAGAAACCTGGAGCTCTACTCTGGTGCTTGTAAGACTCTCCAGGTGACTTTGGGCAAGTCATTGCCTGCCTCTGGGCAAGTCATTGCCTGCCTCTGGGCCATAGGTTTCCCACTTATAGAATGAGGACAATGGTACTTACTATGTCTTATCTGTGAGTCTCAAGTGAGGTAACTGAGATAAAGTATGGCTTACATGGTAATACCCAATCCACATGTACTATATCATTAATCTTGCTTTTTATATGCCTTTACTTCAGAACATTTCAACAAATTTGTATGTGCATTTGTACATACAAATTAGTATATACATCAGTATGTACATTTGTATGTACAACTTAGTATACATAGTGTCATACACAGCAATGTTGGGGAAACAACATTGAATGGTAGGTCCTCGACCACCAGAGTTTGTTCTATGATCATGATACAAGGTGGAGAATTGATGCCGCAGTGGAAATGTGAACAACTGGCTGTATGTTGTGATACTGGTGCAGTTTGGCCCACTCCTAAATCTACCGATGCCTTCCACTCCCTTCCACTAAGAAGTCAACATTACGATGCCTGAGCATTTGCCACTCTGTCCAGAGATTATCACGAAAAGAAACTATTGAAAAATAGCACAAGAGAAAGTTTTCAAAGATAATCAAGACCCCAATTTCTCACTGAAGTTTCCTAACAAGAAGTTGACCACAAGGCCCCAGGGAAGCTGTGATGGTTGAGTTGTGTTTAGCTTTATGGCTAGGGTTCCACATTTATCTACCATTCACTGCAGGCCTGCATGTACAAGATACAACCAAGAAGTCAACACATATTATTTCACTGAACAGCATGGAACCACAAGCTTAGTGCATGCAGGGATGAAGAGGGCGCCCCAGTCAGAAATTTCATCAGCTGCAAGTGGCAGAAAAAGTGGCTTAACCATATGGGTTTTTCTCACTTAGTGGAAGTCCTGAAGTACATACTCAAGGGCTGGTGGAACACTCTAAGGAGTCATTCCAGTGATATCCTTCGGGAGACTGCTCACATCTACCTGTTTCCTTCCGCCTCCATCTTCATCTCCCTGTTCTGCCATTGCCCTCCTAGGCTGACAGCCTCCTGACTGGCATACCCTCTACCCATTTCCCTTCTTATCATTTTCCAATCCACTGTCCATTTAATAGCAAAAGCAATAATTTTAATATATTAAAATCATTTGTTTTTCTGCTATAAACTCTTCAGTGACTTCTCACTGCCCTTAGAATAAAATTAAAGTTATTGAAGTGGCTCATAGCACCCTAGTTGATCTGAGTACTTCTTTTCTCAGTCTCCTTTTATGTTTCCCCCCTTTCCCTGAATGACCTATCCATTTGGGCCTTGAATGTCTTAGCACTTTCTCCCCTTAGGTGCTTCATGCATGCAGCACCTCAATTTTCACCTGGCTGACCTCCCCTTGTCTCTCAGAACTTAACGTGAATACCATACTCTTAGACATCAAGTTCATGTTAGACTACCAGCAGTCCTGCTTACTTCTCCCTCATCATGCCAGTCAGTTATAATGATGGGCTTTTTGCATAGTTTTTGCTTTCTATCTCCCTCTGACTATGAAGTTCTTGAAAGAAAGCACTATGCAATGCTTGAATGCTCAACAGATACTTGTCCAATGAAGAGAGTGTACCTGGCTGCCTCAGGCCTTGTGGGTAAACAATGAAATAAATATAAAAAGAGAACAAGGGGTTAAAGCCAGAAAGGTGGCTTCCTGTTAGCCCTGCACAGGGCTCACAGCACAGGCCCCTTGGAGCAGAGAGTACTATCCAGAGGGAATAAGGAAAAATGGGCAGTAGCCAATTTGCTTCAGAGTGACACCTGTTTCTAATTTACACTGCAAATAAGGAATGGAAGCATACATATGCTGTACACAGAGTAACCAACATATGGGATAATTTACCAAGGAAAGCCATGGAAGCCGAAATTAATGAGTTGAAGTGACCCCTTGGTTGAGGAGAGAGTGCAAAGCTGCTGGGAGAAGTCAGAGAGAATGGAAGGGCTGAGTGCCTTGTCCCTGGGGTTCCCTTCCCTCTGCTCCTTCGGTGGTATGTCCCATTGGCCATCAGAACTTCACTCTCAGAAGTCATCCTGCTTATAGAAGCCCCCTTGGGGTCCCATCGGAATTTGCATGGGAAGGACTCTGGTGACAGATGCCTGGGGATAGAAGAGGCTTGTCCTCTATGGCACCACCTATGTTGAGCTGTGATGGCTGGAAAAGTAAAGGAGGCAGATGGAGATTAATAGTTCTACAGCCCTCACACCAGCCCTCAGCATCACTATTACCTCCTGCATCATCTTACACTCTAACTCTCATCTATAAAGCATTATCCATTTGTACTGTAGTAGATACTGTTAAGAAAAACTATCACGATGTATTTTGAATTCTCAAACCCTCATTGCACAGAGTACAGATTGATTTTTTAAGTCACTGAGTTGATAATCATATGTTTGTTTTGTATTATTCACACATTCAGCAAAAATTTACAGAGCTACCTTCTAGGTGCTAGGCATTGTTCTGGGCACTGGGGACATGTCCTCATGGAGAGAAAGTAGTGGGTGATTGCTTTACACTTCATGTCCTCATGAAGCTCTCATTTCAGTGGGAGACACAGACCACACAGACAGCTAGACATGACAATGTCAGGTGGTAATAAATACTGTGAAGAAAAAGAATAAGTGGATGAAGAAGGTGGAGGGGAGTACTCTTTAGATAAGAAGGTCAGCAAAGGCTTTTCTGAGCAGGTGATATCTAATCAGAGATCTGAATAAAGTGGAAGAACAAGACATGCAAAATCAGGAGGAAGTACATTTTGAGCATTTGGGTCAGCACATGTGGCCCTAAGGTAGACACAACCTTGATGTGTTGGAAGACTAAGGAGGTCAGTGTGGATGAAGTGACTGTAGCAAGGGGGTGAATGGTGGGAAAGGAGTAGAGTGTAACCTTGGGCCATCACTGATGAGGTTTCATATAACAGTGCAGCTGCACTGGAGGGTGTGTCATCTACAGCTACATGTCCATATCAGCATCTATTTTATATCTTTACTTCTATATCTAAATAATATGCTACATCAGATAGCATTTCAAGGCAAGTGACAATATTATGGAGCTTTATAACAAACACGTAATCTACAACAAACACATAATCTATGACCTAACTTGCCACTTACTAACTAGGGAAATTAAGACAAAGAAATGCAAGACCATAGTTGGAATCAGTGTCTGAGTTGGCAATGAAAGACAGATATTTAAAATCCACTAATCTTGTCTTTTTCTCTTCTGCTTTTCCCTCTTACTTTGCGCCACTTCCCCAAATCCACCTGGTGGCATGACCAGCTCACTAAATCCAGTCCCTTTCTCTGAGCCCTGTTCAGGAGGAAATCCCTTCTTCCCCAATTCAGAGAATTGGACAATGACATCATTGCATGGCAAAAATAACCAACGCTTTCTTTCACAGAAAGTGATAAACTGAGGAAACAAACTGGGTCTGGATGTTTGGATCTCCCACTGCTTTCTTTCAATAGAATGAGGAGGGAGCTGTAGAAAGATTCTATTACTTCTAGTCCCTTCAGTAGCCCAGATGTATTCCTGTTTCTGAGGATGATTAGTGATAGTCCCCTTGATATTTAGCTTTAGGATTTATGCTGATGGTTTCTACATGCTTCTCTCTGTTGGTGCATGAGAGGAGACTCCCTCTACATTACCTTGTTTTTCCTGATTATTTCCCCAATATTCCATTAGTTATATGATCAAATTACTACTCAGGTCATTCTTTGACTCCTAAAACAATTTGAGTTTCATTTGAGGAAGAAAGCTGTCCTTGTGGTATCCCAGGGGAAAAGAGAAAAGACTCCATAATGCTGAAGTCCTTAATGATGGTCCATCAGTATTCTTTCTTCATGCACCTTCCTCCTTGCCTCTGTCTCTCAGTCAACCCCACACCCTGCCATTTTATTTTTCAACTTTTTTCTCCCAAGGTCTTTATTTCTAGCAATGACATACTGGTTAATATCTACTTGACTCCATTTATAAAAATAGCTTTCATGAAACACATAAAGGTCTTTGAGCACTACAGTCTATTCTATGAATACAGACTTAGGAATAACAACAATTTTCTTCAGCCCTAAACTGGTCTTCAGAGATGAAGATAAGAACGTTCTAGAGAAGGACAGAGTGTCCGACCTTTTGGCATCTCTGGGCCACATTGGAAGAAGAGTCATCTTAGGCCACACATTAAATACACAAACATTAATGAAAATTGATGAGAAAAAAGGTTTTAAGTAAGTTTACAAATTTGTGTTGGGCCTCATTCATAGCCATTCTGGGCTGCATGCAGTCCACAAGCCACAGGTTGAACACCCTTGCCTACTGAAAAATAAGCTATTACAAATTAATTGGAAACCATAGGGACAGGCAGAGATAATTTCCAACTTGAGAACAATGGACTTTTCAAAACATCACCCTTTCCAATGGTTGTCCTCTTCTTACTCAAAGGTTAAATGTCCTCCAATTTCCTCCCCATTTTCAGCTCATTCCTTCCTCCATCTTCCCCATCCCTTTAAATAGCACCACCATCACCACCAGCCACTATTTTTTTGTTTAAGGCTAAACACCTAAGAGATCATTGACTCTATTATTTCTTATCCCCATCCAAGTCATCATCAGGTTCATTCTACTCCACCCGCAAAACATATCTTGAATGCACCCACTTGCCCATCTCCTCTGTCACCTGTGAGTCTAAGCCACCACCTACTTGCACATGGACTAAACTATTGCTCTCTCAGCTCCAGCCCCAACTCAGCAGGCAACCTACCTGAGTTTCTGTCATCCTAGTCTAGCCTGGCTTGAGACAGAGGACATCATTTGAAGATACCCTTCCTTACCTTGCCCCTGAGAAACTCCCTCATGGTGTTGGTGGCCTATTCTTGCTGCCCCAGCTCCACAGGAATGATTCATGGGATGATATTCTTTTTTTGTCCCAAGGGTCAGATTTTACTTCCCGCCCTCATTGTAAGTAGATTTCAATAGAAGTTAATACTGGAGCAGTCAGGTAACAAAAAATATATGCTCAAGTAATTAGTTTGTTACAGGCTATATTTGGTAAAACTTTCAGAAGAATGCTTATTTTGGGGGGCATTTGTGAAAGGATTCTTATCCATTTGCTAAACATGTTAATGGTCACTTCATTGCCTCGCTAAATTAAATCACTGAAGTTGCACCACTGTTTTAAAGTGGGAAAGGTGGTTACTCCTGAAGGGAAAAATTACGTTCCGCAGAAGGAGAACCCAAAGCGATCTTAATAAGGTAAAACACTGCAGAGAAACCGCAGCAACTAATAGCGTCTGGGCAGCCCTGCATATCCACACATCTGAGGCTCACACCAGACATGGACCATGAGCCTCGGGGGTCAGGCTCTTAATGATCTCTGCTAATGAAAACTCAGCCAATCAGAACTGGCCTCATTCTCATAGTTATTCCCTTGGGGTCTTCAGAAATTACAACCAGGCTTGCTTTGCATTTATATCACCCACGTCCTGGTCAGAAAATCTGGAAGCTGGGCAGTAGAAGGTAGGAGGGAAGCAGGTGAAAAGGGTGGCCTGGACACCATCTTCAAGTGATGAGGCAATATCATCATGATGGAGAATAATGCCCAACTGCTCATCACCAAGGGCAGGTCAGGAAAAGGTGAAGGTCAATTGTCACATGAGGATCTCATATTTGATATAATCAGCTTTTTGACACTAATGACCAACAGGTCATTAACTGCTTGCATGCTTGGATGAGGCTGAGGGCAGCTGTGAAGTCCCCTTTTCTGAACCCCTCTGATATTCTATATTAAAATACTCTGGGGGGCTTTTCCAGAGGTTCCCCCAATTAAAAAACTTAGGCCTTCAACTGTCCTGGCTACCACCTATTCCAATGAAAGTCTCTATATCAGTCAGTGCCCAGCATAGTAACAGACAGCTGGATCAGACTCCTGCTCCCATAATAGAAAAAGCCCTACAATAATCACCCACCACCCTAGATAATCTGTCCTCTCTGTCTATATGGGGCAAGACGGGGGGTGGGGAGTGGGCAAGAGCAATGGGGCAATGGTCTGATGGGCCACAGTTGGAATGTTCCTGGAATGAGGTCATTTCCTTCCCTTCCCCTTCTCTCTGTTCCCCTCCATCCTCAACCTGAAATCAAGTACAGGGCTTTAAGAAAAGTCTTCATAAAGAATGGGGTGCCTTAAGAAGAGGAGATAGGGACCACTTTTTGCATTTAGGCTTCTATTTAGGCATCAGACTGTATGCACTGTCAGGGAGAAGGAAAGTGGATGGGGAAAGATGGTGGGGCTGAAATAGGCAGGAGGAGAGCCTGCTCTCTCATCATTTGGAAGGGATAAGTGGACTTGTGGAAAATGTCTATGTCTGAGCCTTCTTGTCTGTACCCTGTCTTCCCACGGGTGACACCTGATCCACAGAGGTGTCCACTGAGAAATAGTGACAGCAAAAGAGAGTGACGACTGAGAAGTAAAGAGATACTGCTTTTTATCCTCAGTCCCTCCTCCCAGCTCCTAACCATAGGAACTAGAGACACAAGAGGAGCAGAGAGAAGTCCATTCTGTGATGCTGGAAGAGGAAGCTTTGACATTAATGGGAGAAGGAAGCTGTAACCTGGATTTAACTGGTTTTGTAGCTGTAGGTGAACAGCAAGACATGGAGGAAATTTTAGATTCATATTACTAAGGGAAGAAAACCAGTCTGAAAAGGTTATACACTGTATGATTTCAACTATATACATGACATTCTTGAAAAGGCAAAACTATAGAGACATTTTAAAAAATCAGTGGTTGCCAGGGCCTTGGAGGAGGGAAGGAGGAATAAGCAGAACAGAGAGGATTTTTAGAACAATGAAGTAATTTTGTATGAAACTATAATGGTGGTTACATGTCATTATGCATTTATCAAAATGCTTAGAATGTACAACACCAAGAGTGACCTCTTGCGTAAACTATAGACTCTGGTGACAATGTGCCCTACAGGTTCATGATGATAACAAATGTCCCACTCTGATGGGAGATGATGCTGGTGAGGGAGACTGTGCATGTAGGGGGACAGGGGACTTATGGGTAATTTCTGTACCTTTTTCTCCATTTTATTGTGAATCTACAAGTACTCTATAGAACATAAAGTCAATTTTTTAAAGCATTGCAATGAGGACAAAGCTATAGCAGTTACCAAAGCTCTGTTGCTTGGTCTGCATCTGTGCCATTAAAAGTTTCAGTAAAAAAAGGTTGCCAGACCTGCCCTGTCCTTGCAGCAATCTGCTGTTGTTCACAAGCTGTGGGAGTGCTCTGTGGAAACTCAGACCCTGAGCAGCAAGCACAGAAGTGTGGCTCAGGAGAAAACAACAGAGCACGCAGTGGGGAGGATGGTGGCACAGAGTGGTCCACCCAGCCAGCCTCTGGGCGGAAGTCGGTGTGGCTGGAAGCCCACTCTTAATAGGAACCGGGAAACTGGAAACTCTGCTCAGAAGCCTCTGAAATGGGGACACAGTAGTGTTTGGGAAAGAGGCCAAGAAAATGTGGGGCAGGACCATTCTCACCCAGAAGTTAAGTTTACCATGGAACACACACACTTTGCCTGTCATAATATTTTTTTTTAAAGAAATAGACTTTTTAAATTTAATTTTGAGAACTTGAGAGCTAAACTTGCCGAAAAGGATTACAAAAATCCTTATGTTGGGCATATCAGTCTAGTCAAAGTATTGAACTAGAATAAATTACATAAAGAAAGGTTTGAAGGATATTAGTAAGAAGTGTCTTTAATTATAATGATTTGTGCCTTAATAGTCCAATATGTTGACAGTATCATAGCTCAAGCTATTAGAATATGACTTTCATCGTAACAGTTCTCTTTGAAAGATATTAGACTTTCAACAGTACAAAAAGAGCTTTTATAACTTACTGATGAGTGAATGTCATATGACTTATCCTAGAGCTTGTAAGCTCCAACAGGCTCAGACAGTCATGTAAGAGAAAACTTCAGTACTGGGTTACTGAAAGAGTATTGAGAGGGAGAGGATAAAGCCCGTGGGCTCCTCCTATGCATATCAGTAAATGGCTGGGTTCTCTTATGTGAACCAAGGAGAGGGGCCCTGGGAGGCACTTGAGAGTATTCAAAAGATGAACTAAGAGCCTCAGGATGAAAAGACAAAAGGGAAGAGTTTCTCTGGCTCAGATAAAGAAAAGGCTGCTTAGGGGTTTCCCAAAATGAGACTGACAACCTCAACTACAGATGAGAGTCCATTTGGGCAAACTTTCACACACTGGCACTTCATTAAAATGATATCATCTGAGTCCAGATTGCTGGACCATGACAGGGTGATGCTGTATCATGTATAAATGAGCGCTTTCCAGTAGCAAATTGCTTTTCTTTCCTGAATGGATTCACCTTACGTCAAATTCTAAGTGAGAATTTATTAAAGCAGAGCCTGAGGTTCAAGCCTATCTGTTCCTACTTTCTCATGGAGCATAAGGCCAGGGAAGCAAGAGTGAGGGATAAGAAGAGTGAGGCAAGGTAGAATGGAGAGACAGTGAGAAGAAGAATTGCTAAACTAGCCACACTTTGGTGTCCATGTGACCAATTGCTTCCTTGTAAGTTTCTTCTGGGAGGCTGTGGGAAATACTGGGTCTCAGGACAGTCTGATTGAAGGGGAGAACAGAAAATAACTTATTTGCAAGCTCCTGACTCCTCTTGTTCAAAGATTCCAACAATGGGTATTGTCTTTCCTTCATTTTCCTGCTGAGCATGTGTGGGCATCAGAGTGAATCCAGTGGAGTTTCATATCTCAGCATAGACAAGGATTCAGCAGGCCATGATATGAGAGGTGTGCGATGAGAGGTGGTGTACGTGAGAGGTACAAGGTGCTTTGCTGTCAGTGGGGAACCTGTACATAATTGGTCATCACAAGGGCTGCAACAGAACAAGATGGCCAGTGGTCCCAAAGACAGGCAAAGCCTAGAGGATCTGAGGCAGCACATAAGAGATATCTGCTATAGGAAGGTGGTTAGGCAACAGATCCCATTACCTCTTCCTTCTGCCGTGATTGAATCACAGCATTTCCCATACAGGTCTTCAGAACCATCATTGCTTAAGCAGCCTGTTTAGCTCTTCCCTGTCTTCAATTTGCTTTGCTGAATGCAGAATCAGTCTCCACGTCAGGCCAACTTGGTGTCTCCCTGCTGACCACTCAGCAACTACTTTATGCCTAAAATAACTCTTATTTTTCACCTGCCCCAAGGGTAGCAAGTGTCTGTTTTGGCTACCATGTTCCCCATAGCTCACAGCTCAAAATTTATAGTGTTATACTTTCTCTAGGCGGTCCCTTTTCTGATAGGGATTCCGTTTGGTTTCCATTCTAGTTATCACTCTAGTAACCTTATTATCCTCCCAATTTCTAGAGTTACCTGAATCTGTACCCCTTAAATACTATCTCAGTGCCTAGGCCCCTGTCCCCCAGGACAGATTCCTTATAGCCAATTCCTGATTCACATGACTTTGGGATACCTATGCATAAGACTGCTCATTTTGGGGGTCCATCCACTTCAAGGAGCACTTAGCTTTTTCTTGACCCCTAATCTGGACTGGAGATTGTTTGTAATCTCAGAAACTAACTTTGCACCTATCACAAGCTAGACATGACCATTGTAGTGCCCTGGTCTAAAACCTAGCACCTGCCTGGCTCTACACATACCATGCTTGGCTGCCATGTCTTCTCTACAAATGCTACACTATGAAGATAAGAGCAAATCAGGAACTGATAGAGACTTCATCCTTAATTGGCTTCCTGCATTACTCTGCAAGCCTCTTAAAGGGCAAAAGGTGCACATGCTCACCTTCATGGCCAAGTAGAGACGGGGATAAAGACACATCCTAGTAGTCATTGAATGGAATGGGGACAAAGACCCAGGTAATTCTGCACATGGGTAAAACTGGGCTCACTAGCCTGGAAAGAGCTACAGAGATAAAGGGGGTCAATCAGTGAAGGACACTAGAAAATCAGCCTGATCACAGACCGCCTGCTGTGTTGGGGCACACCCATGAAGTAGGGGACAGGCTTGTTATCAGGTACTTTTTCTCTTTTCCTATCTCTATATCTAGACCTCTTCTGCAGTTTTTCTTTCCATTTTATGTTTCATGTAATACCATAATACACAAGGTTGGTGCAGAAAAATTCCAGCCATTGTTAATATAATAAGAATGGTTTGTATGACACTGATGTAACCTGGCAGCCAAAAATAGTGAACCGAAAGGTACATGTGTGAACAATGATGACTTCACGGTACTAGTCAGTGAGTGGCGGTAGATGCTATAGAGTGAGCATGTGTACTGTGTTGCTGTACAAATGGCTGTCTTGCTTTCAAAATGACTGAGTAAGCAGAGTGATGAATCTGCATCAAATTTTGTGTTAAGCTTGAACATTCCTTCTCAGAAACTATTCGATGATTCAGAAGGCTGAAGCTCTGGGCAACTGGTGATTGGCAGCTTCATCATGACAATGCGCCTGCTCATGCATCTCTTGGAGAGTTTTTTTGGCAAAGCATCAGATCACTCAGGTGACTCAGCTTCCCTACAGCCCAGATTTGGCACCTTGCAACTTCTGGCTTTTCCCAAAACTAAAATCACCTTTGAAAGGGAAAAGATTTCAGACTGTTGATAAGATTCAGGAAAATGCAAGAGGGCAGCTGATGGTGATGGGGAGAACTGTGTGAGGTCTCAAGGTGCCTGCTTTGAGAGTAGACTGACATGTTATTGTCCTATGTACAATGTCCCTTGCATCTTGTATCTTCTTCAATAAATGTCTCTATTTTTCATAGTACATGGCTGGATATCTTCTGGACAGACCTCATATAAGGCAGGTCTAATATTAAAGGCCTGCCCATGGCCAGCAGCTTCCTGATTATAGACCTTGAATACAGCCCTAGCTCTCTGGCTGGATATGCTACCTCCCATCACATGGTATCTTGGCACCAGCCTGTGACCTCTCTTGGGAATCACATGGTGCAAGCAGACTCTGAGCCCCAGTGCAGGATCTCTATCCTCCAGTCTGGTATAGTCAGGAGATAGTCAGAGTGCGAAATAGCTCCATTTTCTATCTGCAAGAGATGAGCTTCAATGACTTGCCTCTGGGCATCTGTGCTTCGCTCACTAGCTCACAGCCACCTGGGTCAGAGTCACCATCTTGCTCTAGCTCTCCTTCTGACAAGAGGCCTTAAAGATTTCGTTTGTAAAGCTTGGTGGGGTTAGAAACCATGATGGAGATCATTGCTGAGTCTTATCATAGCAGTATTTTTCATGCAGAATTAATAAATTTCAAGTGCTTAAATTAATTCACATTAATGTGAAGGGGGTTGCATCTTTCAAAATGCTTTTTCCCAAGGTAAATATTTCATGCTAAATCAGTTCACTCTTTAAACGTGTTTATGACCTGTGTATAGCAGCCTCATATGTTCACAATAATGTTCAAATTGAAAGAATATGATGCTCACTTCACAATATAAAAATTACTCTTTGTTAAGGCAATTTTAGGCATCTTGCTACATTTGGGACTTGTGTCCAATCAGATATTTTTATTTTAAATATCTGCCTCCCTTATTTTTCTAGGATTATACAATTGGGTAAGCTAGAAAGAGACTGTTGACTTCTTGGGGTCTCAAATGTCCAAGTGTTTCTTGTTCCCTATTAAAGGTTAATTATCTTTAGACAAGTGAATGTGATCTATTAAATTAAAAAACTTTATGAGTCTAGAACTTTTACCCTAAATTTGGACTTCATCTCAAGTTTCTGTTCAGTTGGCTAGATAAAGATGGTATGTTCCAGTGTTGGAAACATAACCAACACATGTTCCAGGCCATATGCTGGTTCTTTACATATGTTAATTTATGTAGTTCTCAAAACAACCCAGCAAGCGAGGCTTTATGATGTCCAATTCTCAGATAAAGAAACTGGATCAATGACGTGCCCTAGTGTGTGGCAGAACCAGTAAAGCAGCACCTTTGCTCCCAGGCCAAATCAGTTCCAATTTGCTGGAATTATTATTTGGATTCAGTTCAGAATATACAGAAGTTATAGGTGCTCTTTGCTGGGGCACCTGGGATTCCATGGAACTGCTGGGGCAAAATGAGACTTATAGGCCACACCATGGGAAAAAAAAGAAAGAAAGAAAAGAAAAGAAGAAAATCACAGGCTAGAGAAGTCTTTCCTTAAATCCTACCAATATTGTAACTACTCTGAAACAACAATGATGACAACGCTATGCAGTCTTTCTTCTTGGACATGCTGTTCTGTACAGTGTGATTCTTTGTAAAGCCAGTAGGCTGTCTACAGGGCACATTGACAGGAGTCCAGAAACTCCTGCATCTCAGTAGGCAGCTATGAACTGCATTTCGCTACAGGAAGTCCTTGCAAGAAAAAAAAAAAAACCCTCTAGTTTTTCCAAGACTTCTCTGTGTCTAAGAACTCACATGGAGTTTATCATTCACTTTGCTATTTTTAAAAATGGTCTAAGGGTTACCTCTAAGCCCTGACCACAATATGGCTTTTCTCAGGGAAAATCCTGTCCTTCTAGTTGGAGCATGTTTTATGCATTGCAATGGGCCTGTATGCAGATGCACCCTTGCTGCACAATAGTGGCTCGTCTGAGTCTAATTTAGGCCACAACACACACCAGGCAGGAACTCTTTAATTCTATGTTCTCTTCAATGTTCAGCAGATTTTGTTCACTCAACAAATGTTAAATGCCAGTAATAACTAACACCTTCTCTCTCTAAATAAAGCACTATTTTGAGATGGTATATACATGACCATTCTGATTTAATGTTTTATTTAGAGAACAGGGAAAAAAAGCCACACACAGATTCTGTCAGCAATGATTGAATTTCAAAGTCTAAAAGTAGGTCATGATGACAGGATGGAGGATATGGGATGCTGAAGGGTCCAGGAGCACTGAAATAATCTGGCCTGGTAATAAAAAATGTGCCTTCTGCAGTCTTCTTGAAGAGAACAGGGTGGGCGAGTGGAAAGAACTCTGGGTGGGGGCCTTACCGCTGAGCTGTGGTCTGAGCTCTGCCACTATTGTTCAGCTGTGCTCCATTTAGCTACTAGCAGCTTCATATTTATGGAGCTTCAGGGTCAAACTGGATGATATCTGAGAAAGGTCTGTTCATTCATTCATCTAAATGATTGATCTATAAAGCACATACTTATAGGGTGCCTATTTGTTTTCAATATGAAAAAAAAACATGCATAACATGGTTCTCACCCTCATAGAACTTAGAGTGGGGGAGATACTAATCAACTAATCTCAAAATAGGTATGAAATTCAAGTGCAATAAATGCTGTAGATAAAAATAGCCTAGATATTCACAACCTTCGCAGTGTTGGTGCCTAAAGGCTCCATGTTATGTCTGGAGGCAACTTGTTAGTGGCTGAATAAAGTGAACTCAGGGGGTGGCTATTTATTAACTTGTGCAGAGATATTTTAATTTTTGTAACTAGTGTTCTGGCTGAATATTGTCATTGCAAAAGAGCTTATAATAGAAGACTCCACTCCGAGCTAGAAGGCTGGTAAGAGGCTTCATGAGGGGTGACATCTGAGCCAAGAACTGAAGAACAGGTAAGGATAACTAAGTGGAAAGGAGAACTATTGTAGGCATAGTAGTGGAGCATGTTCAAAGCCTCTGTGAAGATGGATAAAAATCATATGTTCCAGTGCTGGAAACAAGAGGGAACAACATGTGTAAGAGGAGCTGAAAGAAGTCCAGCATGGCTAGAGTGCTTTAAACAACAGGAGCCTAATGAAGGCTGGGGTTGAGGGTGGGGAACTGGACAAGAACCCCAACACATGGGATCTTGCAGTTCAGTGAAAGAAATCCAGTGAGCAATGGGAAGCCATTAAAAATTTTAAGCCAAGAATGGCATGGTCAGATTAACACTTTACAAAGAATAATCTCTGCTGTGTAGAGCAGAGATTGCAGTGGAAGCACAGTTACAAGTCATCCAGCAGAGAAGTTGGTGGCTCAGACTAGGATAGTGAGCCACCACTAGTTGGTGGCTCAGACTTATTGCATAGTGGTGGAGCCACTAGGTAATAAGGGTGAGGAGAGTATCTAGTGTCTTGCTTGCTGAATTGGTAATGATGGTCATTCACTGAGATAGGAAACACTACCATAAGTTTGGGGATGTTGGTAAAAGAAGCCAAAAGAGAGACCGTTGGAAGGGAGAGGGGCTGACCATGTTGTGATGAAGAGGGTACTACAGTATTTAAGAGGAAACCAGAGTGGAGGAGAGTGGTAGGCATTTTTGAGCTACCTTTGCAGCAGCAGTCACTGATGCCAGGACTGTGGAAGAGACAGCCTAGGGAAGAGCAGTGGAGTAGGAGGGGGCCTTGAGAAGTTTCAACAGTTACTAGCCATACCTTTACCTGTGAAGGAGACTAAGAAAGAGGGGCTGGAGGAGACAAGGAAAACACTGTGGTTTGAAATCAAGGAAACAGAACACTTCAAGAAAGAGAGAGAGAGGGCAACAACTGTTTAATGGGATGAGAGGACTGAAAGTGCTTGCTCTCCAGAGAGATTTCACTGAGGGCTTAGTGAGAGCTGCTGTATTTTCTCCGAACTTTTTACTTTGAATTAATAAGAGACTTACAGAGAGGGCCCATGTACCCATTGCCCAGCTTCCCCCCAGGATAGCATCTTACACAGCCACAATGTCAAAACCAGGAAAGTGAGCTTGGCACAATGCAATTAGCTCAACTACAGACCTTAATCAGATGACACTAAGAGCTGCTTTGATAGAGCAATAGGACCAGAAATCAAATCAGAGTGGGTAGGGCAGGGAGTGGAAAGAGGAAACAGAGGCAGGGTAGATAGTAAATATTTGTCCTATGCTGCTCAGTGCTAGGCATGACACCAGAGTGGAGCTCTGTAGAAACCTTCACGTCCACAGGATCTGGACAAGGAATCAGGGGAGCAGGAAGCTGAGGATACAAATATACACCTGGCAGTAGGCACGAGCGTCAGAGGCCACAGTACACAGAGGGATAGGAAGTCCAGTAGTGAGTCATTGAGAATGTCCTCTGAACCTCAGGCAGTGTCGGAAGAAAGTATATGAGGAAAGTATATGAGAAAGCATCATCGAGTCTTTTCCTTCAGGACAGATTTTTCCGGGGAGTTTGTCTTCCTGATGCCTCTCAGATTTTACTAACTCTTAAGAGCAGAGAGCCTTTCTGCAGTGGAGCCCCAAACATTTAACAGTTATTACATGTTCTAATAGAACTTTAGAAGGAACTTTTGCTAATGGGTTGGAGTAACATGTTTCTAACAAGCCCATTTTACAGATGAACACATTGAACCCCAAGTTCCGAAGGAGCTTACATCTCCCAACCACATAACCAAGTCCTCCCTGGATCTCAGAATTCTGATTGTTGACATTTCCATTCCAGTGCCTCTTAGAGGTCCCTGCTTCCTATGTTGCCCTGAATCTCAAGAAGCAGATTTCATTGAGCCCTGTATGTAGTCACTCCTTCCTATGAAAGTTTGAACATTTTTATCCTTCCAATAACACCCAAGTTGGCTACTCCCAGGTATCAAACAGCCAACAGAATCATAGAACATGTTCTATATTTGTCTCTCGTTCTGGCTGGTGGATGGCCAACAACCAGAAAAATAAGTATATGAAACTTGAGGATAGATTTTACTGCTGCGCCACGTTCCAACTGCTCCCCCCAACGGGGGACATTGTGTGAAGTTCTGTTTTCAAGATGGAGGGAATCAGAGGCGTGGGGGCCAAGGAGGAGATGCAGGTGAAAAGGGGCAGTGGGGCTTGGATCCCCTCGGGACTGGAGCTGGCCTCAGCCTCATTTAGCCAGGGGCATTGGGAGGTTCCCCAAACTGTGCTTCATCCCATCTCAGCCAGTGGGACTTAGAGATCACTGGCTGTTGTGTGAGAGAAGCTGTAACAGAAGGCTCCGGTCCTGCATACTAATTGGCTTACTTAAATGACTCTTCATCCCCTCCCTCCAACTGCAACAATCCCCTTCCGAAATCGCCTGCTCCCACTGGAGGAGGCTTGCTGCCATGGTAACCCAGCCTTCCAATGCTGGGAAAATTCACCATAGAGGGGTGGGGAGGAAAATTCCACAGTAGAATTTCCAAAGAAGGGCTCAAAGGGAAGGGAGAGAGAGAACAAAGGTTTGGGAAATTATGTAGTAGGAGATAGGGAGCTTCCCTCGTTGAGGGCTCAGGTGCCCTATACAAATGTGCGTTCAGACATGTAAAACTGCAGAGACAAAACCAGACAGAGCTGGACACTGTGAGACACCACCTACATATGCTAATATTCAGATCACCTCATTCACGGGATGTCCAGTGCAGAAGAATGGGGGTAGGAACATGCCTGCAATAGCCTCCTTAATAAAATGTTCCCTATGTACTCACTAAAATATTAGTAAGTAGAGATTGAATATGCCCTGATCAAAATGTGGACTTTGTCACTGAGGGTTTTGTTATTGTTTTTGCTCTGCAGAAAATCATATTTGAAACACAGTTATACCTCCTTTGAAAAAAGAGAAAAGATCAGTCTAACTCGTGTGTCTCCCCACTGAGTTGCTCCAGAAGAGGAGAGAAACCACCCAGATATGCTTTTGCAAGGAGACAGCCTATTCCCACCCAATAGGACCCAAGACTTGCTGAGCTTGCTAAGGGGAAAGACAGCAGGGCAACAGCACTTGGAGCCACTGAATCCCCTTTAATAGGATAAAACAGAAGCAATAGACAAGCGTGTTTGACGATCCCCTCTAACTCTGGAGAGTCCCTTGGCATTGTCTGAAGCCCAGTCCTTTGTGAAATACTTCAGTTCATTCTCCTCTGTTCCTCAGAGTTTCCCCTTCAGGTCCCTTTTCTTTCTGTTTCTAAGGCAAGGCAGTGCTTTTTGCGTCACGAGCCCATGGCATCGTTTCTGAAACACCCCAGTGTTAAGGAGCTGGCATGCATAATGTCAAAAGGGGTGTTAGTTCTCAAAAACCAAAGCAAACACACACACTAATGTTCTCTCCGGGACCAATGTGGGAGAGAGTTTCTAAAGGCCAACTACAAGCTGATTGTGTTTCTGACAATCCCCTTCTCTCAAAGGAGTGGGCAAATTCCACCGTGCCTTTATCTGTGCCTGACAACTCCCAGAAACAAGCCAGGGCTGGGCGCTGGCTTCAGATCCAAGTCTCAGGAAACCCTGAGAGCAGGAGATGGCCTGCACTTGGAGAGTGAAGCACTGGAAGCCACACAAAAACAGGAGGCAATTGCTTTTCAGATGGAGCAAACTGCACAGAGAAAAGCTTATTCAGTTGTATTAAGTAAGATACACAACAATGTCTCATTCACCTTTGTCCCTCTGATGTCGTTTTTGACAGAAAAACTTTGTAACGTGCTTGACTCCCAAGCCCAGGCTTTCAAGGCGACATCTGACAAATCTTTCATTTACTTCTTTTCAACAAATATTTGTGAAACAAACTCTGCTAGATGCCAGAAATACAAAGACAAATATGTGCTGGCACTTCTTTTAGTGGGTATCGAAAATAATAGCAATCTCTTAACATTTGCAGCCTACTTCCAGGTTCCAAAGCACTCCACACATCAGCTAATTTAATCCCGGGGACAGCTTTATTGTGTTCGGTAAGGCCTGCACTGCCTGAGAAGGAAATGAGGGGCAGAACCCTCGACAAAAGTTGCCAGCAGTGTTGTGGGGTGCTGTCCTTGACATGACCAACTCACTTGGCACTAGAAATTTTAGGTGCTACAAGTGCGTGTTCTCTAGATACCAGGGCACACAGCTCTCTAGACATAAATACCCGCTTGGGAGATTAAATAAATTAGCCTTCAAAGAAATCTTTGAAAATGAGGACACTTTATTCAGAAAGAAAACCAGCTTTACTTTCAAAGAAGACTGCAAAGAAGACATTTTCAAAGAGGTGATTTAATGAGGTAGGAAAACTACTGGCCAAGGACATAGAAGGTAGGCAGGCTGGCCCTCCTCAGTGGCTTTTGGGAAATGAGGAAATTAGGCCAGGTTACTTCTAAACTGCAGTTAAAATTCTGCATGACTGACCAGACACGTTTGCAATTACATACGTTGTTCAGCAGCTCCTGAAAAATGTTGATCAAATACAATTTTAGAAATAATGCAACTGAATGTTACTTACATGTGTATTTATTGAATTGCCTAAACTGGTCAAATGTCAAAAACTAAATAGCATTTTCAAGGTCTTTTCCTTTTGAGGTCTCCTCCAACAGGTACTATAGGAATGATAAGAATGAACAGCATAATGCCTGGAACAAAATAGACATTTCATAAATATTTGCTTCATAAATATATGAAGGTATGGATGAATGAGTAAATGAATGAATGAGGAATGAATGTTCTTTGCTCCAGGGAGCAAAGAAAAGAATTTTCTCATGGTGACAAACTGGAGATTGCAAAAGAAAGTCCTTCTGAGAAGTGTATCGGAGTATGTTGTGCCAAAAACAAAAGTCATGTAACCAAGAAACAGAATAGTGCCTTGGGGGAAGTAGGGTGTACTGGGTGGGTACATCTGGAGAAGTTTTAATTTTACTACTTCAGTTCCACTGTTGTTTTCTTAAGATTAATTTGTTTATTTATTGCTAAGTAGCCAAGTTGCCTATGCTCTCTGATCCTAGATACTTGCATTTGGAAAATGAGGTTACTCCTGTCCCATCTCCAAGAAAGCATGAATCTATGCCAATCCAAGTACCAGATTTAAATCCAGCATCCTACCTTATATCAGAAATACATGTTATTTTCAGTCATTTTCTTGCAGTTAGATAAGCTACTTATGGTACCCTCAGCTCCTTGGCATTTTGGCCTGTGCACTGGCACACTGACAGTGTCTCCAAGGTTATGCCAACCTGGTTATTGTGCAGATACACGCTCAAGGACTTAACACCTAGATCTCTCTCTTGTGAAAGAAACCCATGGCTCCTGCCGTGAGGTCTGTCTATGGCTCTTCCTATGCCTCCGTTTGCTGTGGCTGTGTGTCTTGGGAAAATGTATTCCTATTTCCTCTGGATCTGGGAGCACTATATGAAAACTCCCAACCCATGAGAGCATCTAGCATTTACTCTTTCTGATTAAACTGCTTATCAGATTAAACTTTGTGCTGTTTTCACTTTCTGTGTATATTTTGTCTTTCCAACTGGATTAAAAACTCTTCTACATGTGCAATCATATTACAATATATAAATGTACCAGAGTAATGTTCTATACACCTTAAAAATGTTTATGTCAAATGCATTCAATTTAAAAACTAAATTAAAAACTCTTGTACAGTGAGAGCCATACTGGTACACACCCGTGTCCCCACAGCGCCCAGGAGGGGCTGAATAAGCACTTATTGATTAGCGGGTAGTAAATACATGCTAATGATTTTAAGAAAGTAATTGCAGCATTTAAGGAGCCAAATTAGAAGTCCATAACATTGAATTATAGGCAAATACGTTACATTAATTATATGTGGATCAGGATCATAAAAAAAATAAAAATAAAAATTAAGAAGTTCCACCATTAAAATTCATCTTGTAAAAATAAATTTAAATTTATATTGTCTGCATGATAAGCATTATTCAGTAGTGGTAAGTTAAACAACAAGAAGAAATTATTTAAAGAGAAAAGCAGGAGCAGAATTATCTCCTCACATGCTCCATTGCTTAGTTAATGCTTCTGCTCAGAACAATAACTTTTAAACCGCTCAACTTGGTGTTACTGATCTTTTACTTTTAATGCTTTGTTGCCCTTTGATGCCTCAAAAATGAATAATCCATTTGGAACGTGTGTGAGGCTAAGAGGGGAATGTAAAGAAAGGGAAACAGCAGAGAGAACATACCTACTCACGGCTTTTCCTCAAGGACTGGTGTTCAGTTCACTCTGCACCAAGTAAACACAACTACCTACATTTGCCTAACTTATAAAAGAAAACGGGGGTGGGGTCCCTCACCCATTTAGTTCACAAAACGGTGCTACAATCCCTGTGCCCAAGCTGTTTAAATATCATCACTGGGTCATTTTGTCTTCCCCACACCACGTGTTTACCAGGCACCAGTGAGAGCCCATCCAATTCAACCCCGGTGCTTGACGACACAGAACTACACTGTGCCCTTTCCATGGGGACGGGAGCTGACAGGCTGAACTTCCTAACGGTTTCCTTCCACCCTGAAATGCAAACTTAGGACATCTGGGGGTCTCCAATGCTCACTTTTAAAAATCAAAAGGTATCAAACATACAATCTCATTTATAGGAGAAAGTGTGATTTGTCTTCATTATCCTCATAAGAAAGAGCCCTAGCTAACCAACTCCACATTTCCTGAAGAACAAACAATGATAAAATAATCTATTCTGACCTAAAGATACTTTTAAATGGTGTTTATCTATACCTTAGAATGTCCTGGGTGGAACAGTTAAATTAAAATCACCTTTCTGGACTTATTAAACATAGTGAATATGACAATGGAGGCTCAGTTATGAGCACAAGGTCTCCCTCTGTCTCTCTGTCTCTCTCTCTCTGCCCCCTTCACTCTGTCTCTATATCTCTCTTGCTCACTTTCTCCAATAATTTGTCAAATCATTTTAGTAGGCTGAAAGGAATCAACTCTATCAATAAATGAGATGCATACATGATCATGAAACTTGTTGATATTGTAAGTGAAAGAAGTTTTAAGGATGACTAAAACAGTTTCTGAGGTTACTGGAGCAATCTCTCTAAAGAATTACTATCAGTCTGAACTGGTTTGTAGGCTGTTTGCCAAATGGTAGCTGTTGCTGGCCTTCAAATAGCAACCACATAATAACCGTAATTTAACCTGTTCATATGAGCCTTGCAGATAGCAGCCACCTTTCAACTCTAAGGGGTGGTTCTACCAAAACCACAGAGTGCACCTCTAAAACTTCAGCTGCATGGACCTGCTCATTAGAAGTTCAAAGAGCCCTGGAGACCAGTCCCTCCTAGTCTTCTTCACCCCCTCCCATATTCTTTTCTGTTTCCTCCTCTTTCCTGCCTTTTCTGGCTGTATTATTCATCTCTGAAACTGCAACAGAAAAACTGCAAGACACCTACTACTCCAACTTCCTAACTAAACCAGGTGCTCCATGAAAGCATGACCTTTTTGTCTTAGCAAAGAGCCTTGGTAATGTCTGCAGAATTAACGGGCATTCCCTTTGCCCATAATGATGTCCACAAAAATATTGCTTCCATGCAAATGAATCATGCATCTTAAAATCCTCATTCTTATCACAAATTACACTTAACCAATTCAAGATGGGTGGATTTTACTCTTTAGGAACACCCCACAATAATATTTATCCATGTTATACCAAACAGAGAGCATAAAGATTTATTAGTGGGTAGATATCACCCTTAATAAGTCAACTGTGTAACAGTTACCTCTCTGACAGAAGGGGCAGTTAAGATCTTAGTTTGTGCAGTAACTACTATGCAAGTTGAACTCCTGGCATTTAGTGGTAATAAATCCATCCATTTATGGATGGTGTGAATGTAGGCAGCGCCTCTTTACCTTGACAGTAGAGTACAGTGCACTCACAGAATAGTTGGATACACTTTGAGAGTTGCACCTGCAAAGAACTCAGATGGGTTTGTCCTTAGTAAGCCTCAATAAGTGTTAGTCACTTCAGCCAGCTAATCACAGCTCTTTCAAATAGAGACACGAGGATTTCAGAAAAGTCAGCTTCACTTTGTTTCCACTATGAACAAGGATGCAAAAATAACAGCAAGAGGTTGGTCCGTACCTGAACAGTAATTCTCTATGTGCCTGATTTGTGTGAATAAAAATAACATATTAACACAGGGCCTGGCTGTTCCAGCAAAAACTTCTGCAAGGACAGATAAGTGATTTTTTAATCTCCTTTTTCTAAGAAGCACAGTCTATACCAGTAGCTTAGTCAAAGGCATGTATGTCTATGACAGGATGGTAAAGTCATGCTCACAGACTACAATAATAGCAGCCGCTCTACTGGCTTGCTGTGTAATATACTAATACCATTCAAAACTTTGGTAACAAATGTCATTTCATTTGATCTTCACAATGACCTGCCAAAGATACAGGAGGAGGACAACCAAAGATGAAATAAAGAGGGTAAGAGACTTTCCAATGGCAACACATGAATTAATAGCATGGATAAGACTGGAACTTAGGTACCTTGACTCTCTTAGGTACCTCCATGTGTATGCTTTTGCTAGCATACACATGAACTACTTCTTCATGACCTACAGTTAATTTTTAAAAACCTGACTACATACTATGCTTTTTTTGACATACCCTTTCACAGTGGTCCTCGGAGAGGGGTCTGAAGACCAGTAGCATCTGCTTTACCTGTGGACTGGTGAGAAGTGTACATTCTCAGGCCCCACCCCTAGACCTGCTGAGTCAGAAATGCTGAGGTGGGGCCTAATAATCTGTTTTCCTGAGGCTTCCGTGTGACTCCCACATATACCAAAGTCTGAGAACCACTGCCCTAGAACAAGGAGACTAATAATAACTAAATTATCTCATTTAACCCTTACAACAACCCCAAGATAAGTAATACTGCCATTGCAATCCTAGGTATGAGGAAATCAAGGCTCTAAAACAATGGTCAGCCTCTCTGAGATCTTGAGGTCAGTAAGGGAAAACTGAAGTGCAAACTTACATGGGCCTGACTCCAGAAGCCCCAGTTCTAAGCCCACCCCTCCACTGCTCTCAACAACTACAATGGTCAGAAAGGGCTTTACTAGAAAGAGGTCAAATCAGATTATTATTCCTATCCAGATTTCTATTCCTTTTTTTCACAACAGACCTTCACATTTAAAATGATGCTTATCACGTCCCCCCACTCCCATGATCTCGTTTGAGGGATGGAGTGTTAAAATACCCAGTTTGTCACACTCAACAGTGGAAACCTGAGCTTTTTTAGGGAATGATCACACAAATACCCAGTTCCAGTGGGATGCAGGCTCGCAGAGTTTGGGTCTCTTTTACATTATTGCAACTTTGAAACTGAAGAACATGCTGACCACTGACACTCTTCACGTGGTTGGCACTTATTTTCTGAAGGGATAAAAATGCAATTCACCTCAATTCCATAATTAGAACAAGCTCAAGGGTTCAAAGAGCATTTTTTATTGTCAGACAAATAGGTAAAATAATGGTGAAGGCCTCAATTAGCAGAGGAAACCCCCCGATGGAAGTCTTGACAGCTGTCATTCAAGATACTTTTCAAAGAACTATAGGTGCTCTGTGGTTTTGTCTGGGAATCTGCCGAGGCTAATCTCAGGACAGGGCCTACATTTAAGGGGTTGCATATTTCATTTTACACTGCTTCCCTCTTCATCAATCTTACCTTGGGGTCATTAAGTTTTCAGGGAACCATGGAAACAGAAATGATTATAAACTTAAAAGGCAGCAATTTGGCATAAGATGCTATTTCAGGTCAAATAGGCTGTAACTTTTAAGACTAGAAATGGGGACACTTAGGGGCCTTTTTCTTTAGCTTTTGCATCTGCAAAATGACCTTACTACCAAGGCTTACTTCAGTAAGGTAAGAATGCTAATTACCCTTCTCCACTTCCCTGTCTTTGCTTCACCCAACAAAAGTGGTGTGAGGGAAGAATGAAACAGAAAAAAAGGAAAAACCATCATAGCTATGAGAAAAAAAAACAACCCTATTTCATCTGCTCATCTGCATGCTGTCCAGCTCCTTTGAGAATCACACACCATTATATTTTGCCTACATATCTTTGTGGGATGGAGATTGATTTAGGATATATCCTATCATTTAAGCAATTTTAAAGTCCAAGCACGTAAGTTTCTTCCTTTAGACCAGGTGGTCATGTGAATATCAAACGGTAGCTATCCCATGTACTAGAGAAATGTTAGTTACCTCACATTTTTATTTCTGTGGCACAAAAGGGTAATTTTGTCACAGCACATTGGTTTGTAGGTAAAAAATAAGAAGGAGCCAAAAAAAACCTAAGTGGAAAGACTGGGACAAGGAGGATAAAGTGGACTTGAGAAAAGCAGAAGGACTTGGGTGATGTGGCTTTAGCATGCAAGAGAGAGAGAAACCTGAATACTAAGTAGATTTAGATTAAATGTCTCTTCTTGTTCATTTAAGGTCAAGGTCCTGCTGAGAAAGAATGCTACTCAGTTGTGCTTTGCTAGTCCTCAGTCAGTAAGAGCCACCCAGGAAACTTTGACACATGTCCTCTCAGTGTGTCAGTAGATGAGTTTTCCTAAAAGGGATCTTGGCTAAAGGCCACCTCTGGTGGGAAAGGGAAGGAAACTTTCCTCCTTTCTGGAGGAAAGGTAGCAGAGCAAACTCTGGTCCCTTTCCTCAATATCTAATACTGAAACTTCGTTCCATGGGGGTGTATAACTTGTCACTCAACCCAATCAAAATGAAAAATGGCATTATATGTAAGCACTAAGAAAAATGCAAACCATTATTAAGTAATTTATATTTTCATTAATCAGAATATCTACGCAATAACAAAGTGCTGGAAAAAATTAGAAATTAAACTCGCTGGTTAGGTATTCCACATAATATTAATCAGTCAACTAGATTGATCTCCTCTTTCCCAGTGAATTAGCTAATATCTTGGCTAAGCCAATTTAATTATTTTGCTTGCATAGGCTCCTCCTTAGACTAATCAATAAAAACCCAGAAACTATTTTTTAAAGGTCAGACTGCTAAGTGATTCAAAACAAAACCATTTCAAAACAGTTTCCCTTTCCAAAACTTCTTCTTTTTTATCCAGTGAACATAATGGCTAAAGTACAATGCTATTTTTTAAAAATACAATTCTTCTGCTTATGGAGAAAAAGAATATTGGGGTATTACACTTTCTCAATTAATTTATGAAGACAATAAAAAAATCAGCAAGTTCCAATTTTTAGGAAATTTGAACTATAGGTTAAATAAACTGTATTTTGTTTCTAGAATAAATGAAAAAAACAGATAGAAAAGTAATATTTGTTTCATTACCTATACATGAACAATTATATACACACATAAACACATTTTCACACACACATTTTAAGGAAACATTCATTTAGAAGGAAAAAAAATGAAGAGCTCAAAATTTACTTGTGTTGAAAGCACACAAGCATAAAATCTCCATAAGAGAAAACAAAAGTGGATTCCAAAAAATTGGGGAGTAGCTGATTTTGCCAAGTATCCTCTCCATTCCCTTCAGACAGATCTGCCCCTCAGTGGAGGCATTGCCCAAATTCACATAAAAACTTGACACAGCCAAAACTAGGTGTTGGGAGGCATTAAGTAAAATGTACATTACAAAGCTAAAGTCATTTTAAAAAAACATGTGTATGTTAAAATTCCATTCAGTGCCTGTAATGCAAAAGCATTCTACATTATGTAAGTAGGACTACAGATGTGTGTGTACACGCACACACTGAGTTAATATGAACTCACAAGTTCATATGCTACACTGTTCACAACACAGAGCAATAAAGCTAAAACTGGATTAGTAATACTTGATCCCTTCACACATGAAGTGTAGTAGAGAGATTTAGATTCTACAAACTGATTCTGCTATATATATTTACACTATTTATAGATGTATTTGATCTCTGGTGTAATACCTACTTCTGGTAGGAGAAGTAGGTATTACCTACCTATTTCAGTAGGTAAACTGAAATAGCATTTACCAGCATTCACTGAAAGCCATATTGTAGAATCTAATCAAGAAGCATGTTTTATATTATAAATATTTGTTGATTTGTAAGTTTTATAAATTCTGTCCAGAGTCTGCAAATTAAAGAGCTCCGAAGCAAACACCAAACCAAACCAAAACCAAAACCCGACATGGGTATCTGAAGACTTTATTTTAGACCCCTGTCCTCTCCCGCTATGACCCAGCAAACTCTGCTTTCATCCTCCCAGGGCCTTTCTTTACGTCCCGCTGAGGATCACATTCATCAAAATCTCTGATGCCTCATTTTGGACCCACTAACCAAGCTCAGCCTGGCATTTCCTTCTTCAGATATGCCACTCACTCTGCACTTCAGACTAAAATGGTGGGTAAGAGACTTTTCTGTCTGTTAACTTCCTGACTTGCCCCAGAGGAATTAATCAGCCCCAGAGACAGAGATCATGCACCAATAACCAAAGGAATTCAGATTCACACCTGGGGAGAGTTTTTTATTCAGGAATTTGCAAAACTTTTTATGTAATCACCAATTTTCTCAGGGCTCAATGCAGTGGAGACACCCAGGAATTGGTGGTTAGCAATATTCATATACTGGTGTATCCTGTGCAACTGTTTTAAAAATAGGATGACAATATAGACCAAGATTCATAATACTGTTCATAATACTTTGAGCCTGTGAGTCAACTGTTGGAGCTTATCTAGGTAAATAATTCAAAAGAAGAAAATAGTCCTACATGCAATCATGCTCTCTGTACAGTTATTTAAGATAGTAAGAGAAGGAAAAATCTAGAAGTCCAATAATAGGGGACAACTATGGTAACTGCATTAGATGAAATGTGACTTAATCATCAGAAACGATTATACAATGATTATTTTTTATAATAAAAAAGGTTTATAATAAAAGACAAGGCACAAAAAATGAGTAAAAAATTGTAGGTTCAAGATGATTACAACTATGTAATGCATGTGTATGTGTATGTACATTGTGTATATGCTGTAGATCCTCATTATTTGAATGCTCTGTTTTTGCAAAGTTTCCTATTCCCTACAATTTATTTGTAATCCCCAAATCAAATGCATGTTTTCATAGTCATTCAGTCCATGCAGAGCAGCAAAAATTTTGATTCATCTGATCTTCCCAGTTAAGGTTGAGCAAGCGGATGCTCTACCTTCTTGTCTTAGCTCTCATACTGTAAATTAGCATCTTTTTCATGGTCAATTTAGTGCACATTTTTGCATATTTATAATTTCTCTTCATAATTTCACTGATTAAAATGACCCACAAGTATAGTGCTGAAGTGCTGTCTAGTGTTCCTGAGGGCAAGACGACTGTGATGTGCTTTCCAGAGAAAATACTTGTGTTAAATATGCTTCATTCAGGCATGAGTTATAGTGCTGTTGGCTGTGAGTTAGCTCAATGTTAATGAACCAACTACTTCTATTAAATAAGATGTGTCTTTAAACAGAAACACACATAAAACAAGAGTATATATTGATAGTTTGACAAAAATGTTGTGACCACAGGTTCACAGGAACCTAACCCTGTATGTCCCCTAGGAGAAATCAGCATTTGCAAACTCAGTGTTTTCAGTGACTTTATAGAACACATCTACCCTTTATAATAAGAATATAGTAATAATAACAAGTATATAAACACACACATATGCATATATATAATATATAAAGGGTACACTATGAGAGAATTATGTGTTTAAATATGCAAACATATAATTATGTGGTTTTAGAGATAGATTTAGTTTTTTCTCTTAAAATTTCAAAAATGTTTTTACAACATTGCTTTCACTATAAAAACATTTAAAGTGGAAAAAGAGTCAAAGAATCCCTGCTGAATGATAACAGAGTTCTCTGATTCTCTATACAGTTCTTTTGAAATCAATGTCCTTACTACCTCTGTCAAACTCAGCAGGTTGGCCAGCATGTGTCCTTTGTATTTATTCTTTGGACAGGTCATCTGGTCTTGAAATATTTTAATTGGCCCTACTAAGAGGTCAGAATAATAGCAGACCTATATGAATGTACACATCACAATCTTGCAGTAAGTTTGCCAGGAAGAGAATCTGGTTCTCTTAGGTCTCTAGCATTGTGGTCTTCAGTGTGTCTACTCTAAACTGTTACTTGGTGCTATAGATTGACTTTTGTCTCCCCAAATTCATATGTTGAAACTCTCCCACAATGGGATGTTATTAAGAAGTGGGGCCTATGGGAAGTAGAGTTAACAGTAGATTAGTTCATGAAGGTGGGACCCTCTTTAATGCCCTTATAAAAAGAGAAGACAAAGCCTCCCCCTTCATGCACATGCCATATCTTGGCATGGCTCTCATCAAGAGCCCTGCCAGGGCCCTTGGTCAGGGCTCTCATCAAGAATGCTGGCACTCTGATCCCAGACTGTGACACATAAATTTCTGTTGTTTAAGCCACCTAGTCTATGATATTCTGTTTTAACAGACCATATTAAGGGCTGTTAATAGTCAGCCCATGACTATATTGAGAAGGTAATTAAGGTTAAATGAGGACATAATGGGGAAGCCCTGATCCAACAGAAGTGCTTCTCTGATAAGAACCAACAAGCTTGCCCTCTCTCTCTACCATGTGAGAGCACAGTGAGAAGGTGGCCATCTGCAGACCAGAAAGAGACCTCTCACCAGAAACTGATGATGTTGGCACCCTGATTTTGGACTTCCAGCTTCTAGAACTGTGAGGAAATAAATTGTTGTTGATTAAGCCCCCTAGTCTACTGGGGGCAGCCCCCCCCCTCAGCCCTTGCAATGGCAGCCTGAGCTAACTAATATCCTTGGGTTCAGTAGCCTTGCCCTCCAGCTTCCCACTAGGTTCAGAGGACAGGTTGTATGTAGAGTTATTGTTGGCTGGCTACATCCTTCTACTAAAAGTCATAACTCTTGCTCAGGTGATTTTCTAGGTAATCATTCTCTCTGTCACAATAAATGACAAGGTCCTACTCTATCTTTTGTGGTTTCCCTACAATCTACCTTCCCTGTTGTAGAGTCCTCTGATTGAAATGTGGTTCTATTACTCAATTTCAGTGTGCCAACTATGTTTTTCAAGACCCTGAGAGGATCTAATAAAGTATGGGAATTATTAAAAAGAGTATTTAAAAAAATGTAATTCCAAATACTCTTTCATTGAGAGAGAGGCTGAGACTTAGGAATACCTAATTAACTGGTAATAACGTCATTTCCCGAGTCACCCGAATGATTACAAGTGGGATCAGTGCAGGACAGTGGCTGCAGGATTGCCTGTACCACTTGGTTTTGATGACGGTGCCAATGTGATAGTAAGAAATAAAGCCCCCTTTGGTCTGCCTGGAACACAGCTTATTAATATTACATTTTTCTTCCCATACTCTATGAGCCAGACCTTCCATAGTCTCTGGTTCCATTTGTGTTTTTGCCATGTCTTTTTCTCCATCTTGGTTCCATTTGCTGAAAAGTCTCCATTGTTCCAAGGGTCAGGAAAAAGGGGCAGGGGGAGTACTTGTTTAGAAGTGATTGCCTAGCAACACATCTTCCTAATTCCAAGGACAAAGGCTATTTGCATTTTGGGAAAGAAGAAAAAGAACTCCACTTCTCATGAGTCCCAGGGTAAGAGTGTCTTGCTGACCACTCCTCAAAGGAACCTTCCTTCCTCTGAGAACTCCCCGTGGGTGGCCTTTCTTTGCCTGCTCTACTCATGTGTCCTCCTAAGGGGGGCGGGTACTGCCTTCCAAGGTGCACCCAGAGCTGCGTGGGGCACCAAGTGCCTCCTGGCACTGCCAAATTGCAGCCCCTGGCTGGTGGCACCAGGACAAAGCTCAGAACATCCTGATCTCATTCAAGTGGACATTTCTTTCCCACACTGTTCTTTTCACTTGTAGCTTTCTTTCCTGGAAACATGCCACACCCAGGGAATGTCCAAGCCTACTGCTCTTAACTCTTAAACTGCTGGTGGGTGAGTACCTCGAGCCTACTTAGGGAAAGCTGAAGACAACAGGGACATGGAAAGAGAAGATATTACCTCCACCAGGAAGTTCTTGGCTGACCTACAGCAGGTGGGAACTGAGGAGAGATAAAAGCTAAACTAGGTTGATATATGAGAAAAATTTACTATTCTGAACTAGAAACTTCCTACCCAAACATCCCATCCTCCAACCTGCTCAGTCTCCATGCTGAAGAAATAAAGGCTGATTCTCTTCCAAGTGCAGTATGGAGAGGGGTAAGATTGGAGCCCTCCGTGTTTGTGCCTTAAAAAAGTAAAGAAAACTCCTAGGCTATCTTGCTCCATGTTGGGCAAGTCCTTTAACTTATCAGGCTTTAAATTACCTTCTATAACACAGATCTTTAAGAAGGACATGGACAACTGTTGACAATGTTTAACTTACTTAAATAGTGCCAAGTAGCACAAGGCATGTTGCCTTGGCTGCACTATGTGATGAAGGCCATTTCATGGTTGTGTTTATATTGGTTCCTCTGCCTCCTTATCATGCTAAGATATTTGTCATGAGGAGAGCCTATGCACAATATTGATCTATAATATGATAGCAGATACATCTGGCATGAAGATGTTATCACATTTTATATACCCTTGCTTTCCTTTGTCATTTTATGTATTTCACACACATACACTCAAAACAAAGAAGCCATGTCAATAAAGAAAGTTAGCATAAAGCTAATAAATATGCTTTTTTGGAATAATATAGGGATATTCCTGTAAGAGAAAAAAGGTAGAAGAAAATGACATCGCCTAATCCTTTCATCTGTAATACCAGGATATAAATGCATCGGAAGAAAATTCTGAATATTTTATGGGAGTTGGTTGATGGCTGTGGAACTAAGGGACACATTTTTAAAAATAACATTAAGAAAAACTTCACCTTCTACAGAAGAACATAGCTGTGGCTTTGTGGTTTTTGTTTATTTGTGAGGGTGTTTTGTTTTTGTTTTTGGCCAGATCTGTAAATTCTTTAAGATTGGTCCTTAAGTCATCTCTGTGCAGAAAGTATTTTTATTTAATTCAATGAAACTTGGAATTGACCAAAGAATTTTAAAGCCAAAAGGACTGTAGAAGTCATCTGAACCAAACACTGTCCCCATTTCACAATTGATACCTACACACTGAGGTCCAAGAAGGTTCTGGTTTGCCCAGATGACATACAGATCACATCAGTGGCACCTAATTTACAGAAATCATTACTTAGGACACTTTGGCTTCATGTGACCACAGGCAGTTGACCTTATTAGCAAGCAAACCTTGCTTCTTATTTGAAAGTGTTTTGAGGTATATATTTTGGGGAATGAAGAACCTAGAATGCCAAGCAAGAGCTGAAATAGACCAGCATAGTCTTATTTATTTCTCATTTACTTCAGTGGGACTATTTGAGGACACAGTGGGAATTCCGGCCAAGTGTGTCCTTGGGTGAATGTTCTTTCTCCTTCAAAGTTGGTGAGTTTTTCTAAAAGTTTGGAGAATAGTGAAGCCGTCATCTGGTAAAAAGTTGAATCAAACATTCTCTGGGTTTCCCCGATCTGCTTACCATTTCTTTTTCCTCTTAAAGACTGCTACTTCATTATTCACAGTTAGTTGTGCTTCAAAGCCATGAACATTTAGGCATTATCTTTTCTATGACATGGAGAAACTGTTGGGCATTGTCCTTATGCTATTTAAGTAATTATGTCTGAAGTATAATGAGATACTGAGCTTCAGACTTTTCAGAATAGTCCATGCACATATAACCCATGCCTTGGAAAGCCCTGATAAAGTATGGTAACTGGGAAAGAACCAAGGAGAGTTGTAGATGAGGGCTTATCAGAGAGCATAGGGTGAGTTAGAGCCATATTTGATTCTGAAAACAGTGTTTTATAATTTCTCCTTGTGCATGGAGAACCTATACATAGTCATATCTTTTATGTTTGGGCTAAAATAATTTACAGTAATGAGAATATGGTAGCTGATTTTAATTGTTGGAATAAAATTTCTAGAATCTTTGAGTTACAAAGGTCTTTATAAGTTATCTATAGCATATATAATCTGAAAATAAAATACCCCAAACTAAATCAGATAAAAATGCAACATATTAGTATGAATTTATTTCTAAAACTTCAAATTGGCAACACTTATGTATCATAAATTAAACCACAAAATCACATTAAAGTTTCTCTGTTGCCCAAGGTGTTAAAATCTTATATACAACCCATCTGAGCATGTGGGTTTCCACTCATTTTTATTAATGATTACAATGCACTTAGTCATTATGTTAATGGTTATAACACATAAGCACATGACATTTAAATTAGCTGTTTATAGCATCAATTACTGAGGCCTCTTCACAATGTTATTTGGTTCCATGGTTTACAAAACACTGAGCCCTTCTATGCTATTGTGGAAGAGAGACAGCCTGTGCTTGGACACTGCCCTCCAGGGACCAGGAATTCCTCTCTTGGCCAGGCAACAATGCCACAGCTCTCACTCTTAGGCAGCTCCTGTTATACTGTGCCAAACCCGGTTCGTGGAACTTCTCCCCAACAGTACCACTTCTGGCCTTGGAACCAGTGTCCTCATCTGCATGGCTGGAGACAGCTAATTTGATCACATGTAGGTCTTCCTTTCTCTCATTCCAATGCCTTTAGTTCTCTCACCTATCCTTCCTATAGCATGGTCTCAGACTTCTTGATCGCCCTTCTCTGAGTGCTCTCTTGCTTTTTAGAGACATCCTTGAAATATAGATGACTTAAAATTACCTCAAATACAACACATACCAAACTGAATTTTTGGTCTCTCCCCAGCTCATTCCAAACTAGGATAGTGAATGACAAAATCATCTGTCCAATTATGCAGGTCAGAAAACTATTTCATATCCTTGACTTCTCCCTCTGCTTTGCATTTTCCATACACACCAGGTCCTACAATTTGCCTCTTAAACAGTTCATAAGTCTCTTTACTTGACTTTGTCTCCACTGGCATACCCTTGACCGCCATATCATTGTCTCTCTCCTAAGCTTCTGCAGGAGCCCTTAACCCATCTGCTCACAGCTACTCTGGCCCTCCAGAGTTGTACCATCCCACATCTTGCCTAAAACTCTTAGCAGCGTCCCATTGCTTCATGATAATGAAAAATCCTTAGCACATCTGACAAGGTCCTATGTTACTTAGCGTCCTTCCGTTTTTCCAACATAATTTGGCACATCATGCTCTGTGCTCAGCATACTGACCATCTTTATTTCTTTCATCATGTTCTGCCTCTTTTCACAGGGCTTTCTTTCTTGTTATTTCTCCTGCCTGGAGTGTACTTTTCTCTCCTTCTGATCTAGTTAACTCAATCTGCAAGGCTTGCTCAAAGATTCCTGCTTCAGTCTTTCAGGAGCTCTTATACCCAGTCAGATTATCTTGTTACAGGTTCTTATAGCCCTTAGGATATCTGCTTCATGATACTTTTCACAGTTCTTATTTACTTATATTGGTATTATTTTATTAATGCCTGGCTCTACAGTCAGACCCTTAGCTCCACTCGGCTAAGATGCGTCTATTTTTGGCTCATTTTTGTCTCCTAGTACACCTAAGGTGCTCAAAAGTATTCATTGTATGAATTAACTATGCAGTTCCTATTTTGATTCTCTCTGTTCCATAAGGAGAATCGATATTAAATCCAGAAAAGATGGAACAAATATGGTCAAGAGGAATTTTTAATCCAAAGGAGATGAGATAGAGAGCTCAAAGTTGTTTTTAAAAAAATGTGTGTCCCCAGGCATTATTAAATGATGTCTCAGCCTGTTCCCCTTGAGAATATTAAGCTTGGTATTCATGCACACTGTAGAAAGTCGGGAAAAGGAAGGAACAAAGATGTTGAATGGAGATGAAAAAAGGTTGATATAATCCTCAAAACAGAGCGATAAAGCAGGACTCCAGAAACAACAGGTAACTGAACATGACCTTTGTGCCAGACAAAATTTTTACAGTTAAAAACAGTTTGAAAGCACTTGGAAAAGGAAGCAGTGATGACTAGGAGCAGGTATGGATTTATCAAGATAAAGTCATAGCAAATGATCACCCAGTTTCTGTTAGGAGAACTTGCAGGACAGCAGATGGGAGACTGCCATGGGCATAAAGTGTACTGATTTCATCAGGAGTCTTAAAAAGTTCCCCATGATATCCTTGAGAAGTAGAGAAATGTAGGCTGAGCTCACAGCTAGTCAAACACTGCTATGTGCAAGCCCAGCTTACCACTGCCCTGCCCAGGGCTGATTCGCTCCAATGCTATTTCTCTCTGAGATATTTTCATTGAATGTTCTCTCTATTATAATTATGTAGTAATTATAATAACAATAGCTGACACATAAAATGCCCACTCTGAGGTGTGCACTGTTTAAAGTGCCTTTAATCCCTGCAATAGCAATTTGAGAAAATATTACAGTTGTTGCCCCTTAAACATGAAAGAAATTGAGTGTTGAAAGGATAAGCAACTTGTTCAAGGCCATGCAGTTAGGTAAGAGGAGGAGCTGGAACGTAAACCCAGAAAGTCTGGCTCCAGAGACCTTCTCCTTATGATATCCCCACCTCTATCTCCATGCTTCAGATGCTCTCAGCCAGCAGATTATATGATACCTGATTAACGAGCATCTCTGCACTACTCTGCAATGTTCTAAAGTAGGAGTTGTTTGCCTGTAATGCACAGACTCTCAAAGGATTCATAGATAGAATTCACAGGGTTCTATACATTTGGTTTGCATCTAATTTTCACTAATGTCAAATAGAAAGTTAACATTTACTTTAATTATTAATGTAGGCAATGAGCCCCCAGTAGTATCAGAAGAGTATATGAAGCTGTCACCTGTAGAAATCAGCTGTTTTCATATCACATTATTGTTGTTGCAGCTACCTCAAAACATCATTTATATTCATTACTTTGAATCGACAATGGCTATTTGATCTGCCACCAGATAGCATCATTTAATGTTTTAACAAAACCACATGTGTTATTATACTACCTATTTAACATGTTACAACTGTACTTCGGTGTAGCAGTGCTCTTTTGTAACTCTTTGCATTTTATTTTGTGCATTTAAAGCTTTACTTGGGGGAAGGGTCCCCGGGCTTCCTCAGCCTGCCGAAGGGCAGAGCCGCCTCTGTGCTCTCTGAGCAGAGCTGGTGCCGCAGGGTGCGTGGTTGGTGCCATGACAGTTTTCCTTCTATCACATGCGTTTCATGCCCAGGCAAATAGTTATGACTCATAAGGGCTTATAAAAGGCAAGCAAGTGATAGCTCTGGACCAACCACCAACAGACAAACAAAGCATATCACATACACAGAATATTAAAATACGCTTTCTGTGGTGGCAGCTAGAGTTGCCTTTAAGTGCATAAAAGAAACAGAGTCCAGATCAGCAGTAAAGATTAGGGGAGTCCTTTGGCCTTCTCAAAGACTTCATGCACATCATTCCAGTCAAGAAGGGTTGACTAGCAGTGTGTGAATATTGGCTGTGAAACACTTGTGGGCGGTATATCATAAATTCAGGAGACAGAAAGATACAGAAAGTGTGAAGGCCAATGTATGTGCCCTGAAGGCAACACCCAGGAACTAGTCTATAAAGATCAGAGACAGCGCTCACATTCCAAGGAACCCATCCCAGTTTCAGGGATGTTTATCTAAGAGAGCATTCCTTCAAACGTGGAAGGCAGAGCCCAGCACGTGCCATGGGATTCTGTTCAGCCCCTGTTCAGAATGTAAATGTAATGTAAATATAAACAGAACTCAACAGCAGCATTAACAGCCATTATTCCTCCTAAACTGGGGGGGGGGGGGATATGTGTCTTATAGTCTGAAAAATATGGTATTCCTTTTCCTCCTTTAGCCAGTAAAGCTACACAACTTTGTCTTGCACAATAAATGTTATGGCCACTAGGGGCAGAGCTCTGAGAATCCACCAGGCAGGCGACTCTTCCACTTTCCAAGGAGAAAATTGGAGGAGCAGGTTTGTGTTGAGGGCATCGGGGAAGTTCACAGTGGGAAGAGCATGGCACTCAAGAACAGAGGTTCAGATGCTAGTTCTGCCAACTGGATAAGCCATGGTATCTGAATATTATTCAGATACCCTCTCTGAATATTATTCTCATCTGTATATTGTTAAAAATGGTTAAGAAGGTTAAACATCAAGCTGAGATGTGAACGGAGGCCAATAAATGTTACTCTTCCTGACAAGACCTAACATCAACCCTCTAAGACACAGGTAGCAAACATAAGGCCCGCGGGTCGAATCCAGCCCTCCACCTTGTTTTATCCAGCTCGGCACCTTGTTTCTACCCAGCAGCAGTGACGAGCTCTCACTTAACTGTTAAGGAGTAGTTACCTGTATACAGTCCTAAAATTACATTCGGCCCTTTGGAGGCAACCATAAGGCCGATGTGACCCCCAGTGAAAATGAGTTTGACAGCCCTGCTCTAAGACATGAACAGGAGTCTTTTAAGGTCACAACACAATTGTTTCCTACAATGAAGCCTAATGAGTTTTCTAGAAGAAATTCATGACTTGCCCTCAAAGAGCTGGGAAGAATTTGAGCACCTGTGATAGCTGCAAGAAAACATGCTAATATTGACTTAACTCCCTCTGCAGTTTCAGGCTAAATATGTTCCCCCTATGCACTTAAAACTGGGCATCGATCTGTTTTAAACACTTGCAAACCCCAGCAAGGTTTCGGTGCTGTGTGCAAAGGCAGGGTGGGAGCCTTGAATCCTCCTCGGCCCCCGCTGCCGTATCCCCGTCATCAGCAACATGTGAATGAACCAAATTATCTCCAGGGCTGAGGGCGTGGGCCACAGAGCCAGGCTCTGCTGTAAGAGGAACCCAGCGTCATGTTCTCCACCCCCCTAGGAGGTGGCTGATGCTGTCGTAGGGCTGTGAGGGAGGAAGCCAGCCTGGAAACGCCATGTAGGGAAGAAACTGTTCCGTTTCAGTGTTAGGCTTCTAAAATAGCTGGTAATAAAATGCCTTCATTCTGTGACACTTCAATATAGACACCCACAAGGATACCTTGACAAGCTGTTTGACTCCTCACAAGCCTTTTCTGGCTTTTCCTGAGCAGGGCCCCCACCAGTCACCCACACAGAAACACAACCGTGCAGTGACAGAGAAGGCCAGCAGGGGTCTGCCGAGACTGACAGAGCGGCTGGGGAGCCCTGGCTGCTGGGATGTTGGCTTCTCCAGGAACAGGTCACATCGGTTTGAACCTGCTGCTTCCTCTCTCTCTCTCTCTCTCTCTCTCTCTCTCTCTCTCTCTAGCTCTGTGGTGTCCTTGATAAAGCTAATGAGCCAAGCTCACCACCTAGGAGAGAGGGGAGATCCTCAAGAGTATTCCCTTTACCAAGCGAACATGCCATGGTTCAATGAATCTAGGTTCTGATGGCAAGGGGAATGCAATAGTGATTAAAATTCAAAGCTTTCCCATTGGAAGTTCTAAAAATCCATTAATTACTGTAATACCATCAGGCAAATAATGGGTCAAACTTGAGAAAAAATTTAACAGCAATCTAGCCCATTTTTTTGCAAGAAAAAATCTAGCCCAATTTTTTTTTTTTTTGCAATTCCAATCTTACCTTGCTAAGTAAGATATTTTATAATGTTACCATTTGAATCTTAGCATGGATGAGACTACAGTATGTCCGTGGCTACTTTCTATAAATGCTGCTGAGCAGGGCCAATACGATTCTGAAACTGGACTGTACATCGGACTCACCTAAGAATCTCGTTAAAAATGTAAATTCCCATTCTCCTCCCTCAGAGATGCTGAATCATTATCTCTGTGGTGAGGCTCAGTAATCAAGACTTTGAGGAAAGCATTCTGAGCTATTCAGATGTGCAGTTGTACTTGGGGGTGCAATACCGGGAGGTGCTCTAGCGCCGAGTGAAATAACACTGCTATACATCTATTAGCATGAGAAAAAGAACTTGAGAAGCTGTTTCACAGTCAAATATTACTGGCAACTTTGGGTTTGAAAGTCCTCTTAGTGGTGCCCACTGTAGCACTTGTTTGCATCTGGGAGGTAGAACTCCTTGGGTTAAACACCTGTACTAGGTTCTCATGACTACCGGTGGAATGTTCACCCAGAGAAGCTTCTGCAGTTCCACAGGAGGATCAGTCCTGTGTTTTCAATGTCTTGATATGCACCCAGTGTTAGATTGGGTTGTTTTAACAATCTCTTGAAGTTTTCTTTTTTTAGTTGAGGTAAAATTGCTATGTAACGTTATATGTTTCAGGTGTACAATGTCATAATTTAATATCTGTATGCAATACAAAATGAATGTCTTGGAGTTGTATACTTTTTAATATATGGACAAATAGACCAAACAGCCATAGGAAATAACTACCTGAAGACAGATGTTTTATGGAGAATGGAGAGATTTAGTCAAGTCATGCTTGGGCTTAGGAGTGATCTTCAGTCAGGAGATCCACTACTATGGAAAGCATCTTTACTTTCATGGACTTCCAAGAAGAATATCAAATCATCTTTCTTGGAACCTTCTTTTAGGCAGTTATCATAATCAGGAAGAACCTAGAAGTGCCTAGCCTTGTAAGGCATTATGGAGGTCAAAATTAGAAGATACACATTCCAAGAAACACTTGTAATCACTCTTGTTTATAACTTCAGTCATTTGCAATAGTCTTTAAGTTCAACAACACTCCATCTGCTATGCTGCCTTTAAGACCCAAGTGAAATCTTATTTCTTCCAAAGAATTTTCCAGATTTCATGTCACATTCTAGTAAAAAAAAATCAATGTATTTCTACACTTTACAACATGTATTACACTGCCTAGTATTAGAATGATTCATTTGTTTTTTCTCCCCAAGAGATTTGTGGGTTTTTTGGGGAATAGAACGTCTCACTCAGTACATATTGAAGAGGCGTGGCTAAGAATTATGCACGAAACATGATACCATCTTGAATTAATCCAGTCATTCGTCCATCCAAGGTATTCTGTCCCTAACCGAAGGACAGACTGGGGGAAAATGTAAAAAGTGTGGAGCATTATTAATATTTTGTCCACACATCTTTTCCCAAAGCCTTCTTGAACCAATTCACATTTGGAGACGAGGAATCTCTCAGAGGTAACAGGAAAGCTAAGATAATTTCTTCTTACTCAATATTCACTGGAGATAGAGAAAAATCTACTCTCCTACTTAAGTAATAATCTTGTGTAGGCAGGAAAACTATAATTGTAGAAGAAGTATTATGTAAATGTAAGTTACTTAATTAAAAAGGGGGAAAGAGCCTTCACAGGGAGGAGCTGTTCTAAAGAGGTGGGAAAACTTGTTTTCTTTACTGCAGTTTATCAGTGGTTCACAGATTTTTGAAATGACATATTCATCACAATGAGAGAGATGGCAATTGCCTTCTACTTCTAGGCAAGGTGGAGTAACAGGAAAGAGATTTGACTACTTACCCAAAACAACCAAAAATATGGCTTGAATATATATATACAATTATTCCAAGACCTTAGGTAAGCAGGCAATGAAGGACAATGATCCCCAATAGATGGAAATAATTATAGCGAATCCTGTGTTCATCAAGTTTAATTCATTGCAAGAGACAGAGAGGGAAACCCAAGTGGAGCCAAGCATGCTGCCTAAGTTGAAAACATGGAGCTGAGAGTCTGGTGAGACGCAGGTGGGTAGGGTGAAAAGGACAGGATGCCATAGAAGAGAGAGCCATACACAAATAGAACTCCCAGCACCTATAAAGGGTGCCTGTTGTGTATTCAGATGAGTATTGAGCAGTGCATGCCTGTGAGGACACTGTCAGTGTCTGGGGAAGAACTATTCAAAGGGTCAGCAAAAGTAGTACCCAGTGCTCACATAGAACCAGGACCAGTGTGGATTCCCATGAAGCAGAGTGAAAACCTCATGATTCATGGGGGAATTTAGTGCCCAATAGATTATGCCTCAGTATTGGGGAATCATTAACTCTAAAGTAACCTCTAGTCAGGTAGTGTTGAATCTTAACAGCAACACACCAAAGGACCAAACTGTTTCAAGGCAATATAACCACACTCCAGAACATAGCTCAAAAATACAAATTGGAATGAAACAATATCCAGCATCCAACAAGATAAAATCCACAATGTCTAGATCTAATATAAAATTACCAGGCACACCAAGTAATAGGAAAATATTATCAATCCATGAGAAATCTCAATCCATGGAAATTAATCAGACAAATATATGGAAATATTTATTATACATGTATCCCACATGCTTAAAAAGATAACTAGAGGCACGGATAATTTTAAGAAGTTCTATGTTGAACTTCTAGAAATGAAAATGACAATGTGTAAGATGAAAAATAAATGATAGAAATAATAAAAAAACTACACATTACAGAAGAAAGCATAAAGGAAGTTGAAGACAGAGTGGTAGAAACTATCCAAAGTGAAACACAAAGGGAAGAGAATCCAAGATTCTAAAAAGAGCTCAATGAGCCATGAGATAGCTTTAAAAGGCTAAATATAAGTGAAAATGGAGTCCCTAGTGGGCAAGTAGGGGGAACAGAAGAAATAGTTGAACAATAATGATCAAAAAAATTCAAACTGATGACAATTTATAAACCCACAAATCTAAGAAATCCAAGGACAAGAAATAGAAATAAAAGTATACCAAATCATATATAATCAAATTGCTCAAGATGAATAATAAAGAGATAATTTTAAAGATGCCTAAGAAAAAAAAAACATCACATACAGAGGAACAAAAAGCAATGATTATGTCCCACTTCAATTTATCATCTTCAACAAACGCTAAAGGCAGGAGCTCATTGCAAATAAGAAAACAGGCTATGATGGCACATAAGGTGAATATAACATAATTTTCTTTTCCTAGAGCTATTTGCTTTCACTTTCTTTCTCCCCATCCCCGTGGTAGAATCCTAGTTTGTCTAGGTCTTTGGTAACAAGCCATTTATCTGTGCAAGTGACTTCAGCCCTTAGTCTTGACACACTTGTGGCTAGTGAGGTTCACAGAGTTTTTGCAGAGAAGACATTCTGAAAAAAATTTACTTCCTAAGGAGAAGATGATGTGCAGGGAGAAACTACATGCTCCCTGCAGCTGCCTTGACTCCTTCCTCTACGGATTACAGTGTTAATATGCTTGGAGTTGCTACAGCCATCTTGTAGTCATGAGGAAAAAACCAAGAAAATGTAAAGTGCCAAGCCATAGCTCTCACATTGGGAAGCCTCTTAACCAATCAGAAACTGCTCACCTGTGAACTTCCTGTAAAGAATGAAATCAACTCCCTATCTTCTTAGGCCACCACTAGCAGCATATTTCCACCTTTGGTTAAATGTATTCCTATCTGATCAAATCATATGATTAGAAAAGGCAAATCAAAGATTTGAACCTTTGCCTCTAAGACCCCAGTCTGATGCTCTTTTCTCTTTACCTCAGCTAACTCTTTGTTGCTACCTTCCTTGTATAAGGGGCTCTGGTCTGAGTACTGCAAAAGTATGAAATGTAACCAGCATAAGAAGCTGAGGCCTGACTGCCTTAAAAATAGAATAGAAAAGGGAGAAAGTCCATGCTGAAAATACATCTCAGTACTTTAAGAAATCAGAATCCTTCTGGCCCTTCCAAGCCAATGGTCTATGTCCTACCATCCTTTCCAATGCACTTAAACATGTACTTAATTTCTGCATATAGCACTTCTGTGTACAAAGTAGATGGGCTATTGACTTCAGGAATAAGGGACTTGGAGGACTGAAAAAACATGAGGGATTTATCCCATCTCCAGCTAACAGTCTTCACTGGTTCGGAAATGGATAGGACCAGGGACCTGGGCAAAGGTTCTCCAGGCAAAATCTTTTCTGATGGCCTCAGCCACTTTCTACAGCCCTTCTTGAAAGTCCACACAGCAAGGAAATAAAGACTCTGAGGAGTTCTGCAGCAAGGAAATTATTGTTTACCTAGTGATCACAGATCTCTCTTATTGGTGACCACTCACTGACAGCTCATAGACCCAGTTTGAAGAGACACTGCTCTAGGCCAATCAAATATGCACAGGAAGGGGGGATCTAGGAACCTGTTGGTTGGATCTACTTTCATAAACTGACATAATGCAATCTGACATGTCACTTTCTGGCATAAAGACACTCGGTGGCTTCCCACTGCCAAAAGGACCAAGTCCAAAGTCTTTGGCATGGCAAGCAGGCACTGGCAAAATCTGATAATAGCCTAAATAGCCTACTTTGTTACCTTAGATGTATGCAAAGGAACCCCCACTCCCTGGCCGCACACTCTGTGATGTTTACACTGCCATCTCTTTTCAGATACTACCTCCTATGCCAAGAATGTCTCTCTTTCTTCCTGGCCTGGAGCCTTCTTGCCAATAGAACAATTTAGGGTTTGTATCTTAAATACCAGCTCCAGTGTCTTAGCTCTGTGAACCCTGCTCTGATTTACCAAAGTAAGCTGGTGACTTCCTCTTCAGAGTTGCCAGTACTTAACTCTATTACTGTATTTATCACATTGTCACATGTCTGAAAACTCCTTCAAGTCACAGCCCATGTGTCTTTTTTATCTGGATTCCTTTAGTATCTAGTGCAGCATCTAGCACTTAGGAGCCATTTCCTAAATGTGTGCTGAATAAATGAATGAATGAGTGAATGAAAAGACAATCACCCACACTGTTGCAACTCCCAAAAGCATATGTAAAGGGTTCTTAGAAAGACTTGAGTGCTAACTAAGCCAATTTAGAATCTTGAAACAATTTATGCAAATCTAGTTTAATACAGAATTAGTCTGAACTCAATGTTCTGATTTCTCTCTGGCAGACAGGTTCTTCTAAGCTGTGCTCTCTCTAAATGTTGTACAGGACATAAATTAAAGATGATTTCATAAAATAATAACCTCCTATGTTTCTGGGACCAGTTTAATCCAATGACTGTGAACAGAAAGCTCTGTAATTGCTCATGTGAAAGTTCAGAGTCTTTGTGTAAGTATTGTGCATTAAAGGGAAAAATAAGGAAACAATACATGCAGAGAGTTAATGACATAGAGGACTTTCCTCTTTTGGGAAGGGGATGTGTTGCCTCTTAAGTTGGACACTGTGCCTAGTTTTTAAAGGTTCTAGGCAGAGTATACCAAAGGAAGTTTTTCCACTATAGTATAAACTCAAATGAGTTTCAGCTTTGAGCTCACCATTGAAAAGAAATTGTCGGAGATAAGGACATTCCCCGTATCCCTAGCTTTACTTCTTAAAGTCAGTGCTCCTAGTCTCATAGCCAGGCACACCTGTGATCTGAGCATCTTCTCTATTTATCTACAGGGCTAAAAAGACTCACTCATAAAGGCTTTTCCTGATGTGCATCCTGTTCAATAGTCATTGATTGACTGCCTGATATAGCTAGTCTGTGTGGATACAAAGATGTATAACTTATCATCTTGTTTTTGCTCTCCTATTAGTGGGAAACATATATAAACAAATTTCCATGATGCAACGTGCTCTACACTGTAATGTTGATTTATATAAAGTATTGAGAGACTTCAGATTCATGAGCACTTACTCTGTTTGCAGGAAGTCAGGGAGCAGGTGAAGCTAGAATTACCTCTTAAGAATTAGCAGTCATTCACCAGGGAGGTGCAATTATATTTCTCACAAAGGAAATGACATTGGCATATTACACAACCACTCACTGAAAACAATTGTGAAATGTGTCAATATCTATCTATCTATCTATCTATCTATCTATCTATCTATCTATCATCTATCTATCTATCTATCTATCTATCTATCTATCTATCTATCTATCTATCATCTATCTAATCTGACTACCTACCCATATAATCTAGAAGGGTTCACATTACATGAAAATATTCCTTAAAAATAAATACATTCTTTTCAAAGACTGAGGCATGAAAGTTAACCCTTGATTATTTGTTATGTGTTTGTCCAGTTTTTAAAACATCTAAACCTTCCCCTCTCCTCTGTGGTTTAGGACTTTATTTTCTAGTCCATCACCCCTCTCACTCCAGTGTGGGCAGGAAAAAGTTCTGAAGTTCAAATCAGTTCTTTTTATTTTTTGTTCTATCAGCTGATTTTAGTACAACCCATCTTTTCTCTCTGCAGCTCACAACCTGGGATTGAGCACCTAAAGATGAATTTTGGACTTTGTTACTAATACTATTTTAACATTTTAGGATTCTGACCATGGTCTTGTTTGGTCAAGTTATATTCATTTACTTTGCTAAAAGTTTACCCTAAATCAATGCCTAATCCACTTCCTTTTCTTTCCCTCTTAAGTGGAAGATGAATTAAAGAATAGAATTCCTTACCAGTCTAACATAACACTAAAGCCCAAAGGAGAAAAAGACATAAAAGCTAGGATCTCAGAGGTTTAGGGCTCTCTATTCACCAACAGATCACATTCATTTTGAGCACACATTAGATCCAAATGACGAAAAATACCAAAGTGCACATTAGAAAAATTTCAGTGGATCCACTGTGGCATAGTAATGACCAAGTAGAGCAAGATCCTAGGTCTGTGATAGATAAAATGTGACAGAAATCTGGTTCAGATGTTCCCTAAATGTCAGGTTTTGCCAGTGGTGGGAGGGAATAAAAGCAAAATAGAAGACAAGTACTGCAGAGCTGCTAATTAAAACAATTCAGAGAACATAAATGCTAGAGTAATTTTGGACCCACCATATCAGGCTGGTTTCAATGCAAATGTAGCGTTCCGATTTCCTCCTTCATTGGGAAGATATAATTAGCTCAGCTGCAACAGGGTGGAAGCCTTGAGGCAGCCGTTTCCTGGTGCTTCCAGCTCCCCTCGCTCCACCACCAATGGAGAAACAGCTGCCATCACCACTCCCGCCCCAAATGGCACAGAGCTGTGGTCACCCCACAAGGCTGCTCATAAGTCACCAGAAGGAGACCGTTTGGGCTGCCAGTGAGACTGGTTCTTGCTTAAAAATAAGGGACATGTTACTTCTCAGTAAAATGGACTCCAGGTCCAATCGCCATCCTTCTATATAAAATAGCCTCGGCTAACACAAAAATCCTCCCTCATCACTATGGCGGAAAGGATATTTAACACAAGTCACATTATCTACAGCATCCCGTCACTGTGGAGGGTGCAGGCTTTTGAAGAAGATTAGAGGAGAATAAAGAAGAGGTGCCTGCAAAGGAGAAACCCAAACTGTAAAGTGAACACATTTCCCAGCTGCTGTGACAGAGGAGATGAAGAGGCACCATGATGGGGAGGGGTTTAACACCAAGCTTACAGGTGGTACAACAGGTAGATAATTGATGTGACAGCCAAGAGTGTTCTGGGAATCGCCACTGTAAGATGTTCTGAAGTTTACCAGCAAACACAGAGCAACAGCTTCTGCTTGTCTGCCTCACAAATTCAACAGGATGGACCCCACTGATATGCTTTTGATGTTTTAATAAGCAAAAAAATATTCTGCAGAGGAATTCCATGATAAATACTATCATGGAACCAAAAAGTTTCCATGATGTTTTCAAAACATCATTTTGAAATCTTAGAGAAGGCCAAGTGAAAGTCATTGATTTCTTGGTTTTCCTAACTACTATCACATTGCCAGGTCTTACATTCCTCACCTGCTCTTCCCGCCTACACCAGAGGCCAATGTAAGTCTGGTTCTTCTTCTTCCTCCTCCTCAGTGGGAACAACAACCAACCAAGGAAACACTATGAACCCTGCAGCTGCACCTGAGCAGAGACCATGGTGTGGGGCAGGGGGTTGAATAAAGGTGGCATCTTAATGACTGGGCTAGCTCCAGGAACATTTAACAAATAAGGAACTGGAAATCATTCTTCAATCAATCAGAAGGAAGTACTTCAAGAATAAGGCATCTAAGTGGGGACTTTTCTTTATTATATGTTTCTTTGTAACATATAATAAAATAAGGTAGATGGCAAGATATTCTCATGATGTGTAAACAACCAGGACTAACCCATTATGTCTACTGTTGTCATTTTGCTAGAATTGTCTTTTTCAGATTTTCAAAATTGAAATATAATTTACATGCCATAATATCTACTCTTTTAACATACACATTCAATGGTTTTCAGTGTATCTATAAATATACCAAACAACCGGTACACAATTCTAGAACATTTTCATCACCCCCGAAAGAAACTCCATATCTAGTAGCTTTCACACTCTTTCTCTATTGCTCCCAGTCCCTGGCTGCTACTAATCTACTTTCTGTCTCTATGGATTTGACTTTTCTGGATATTTTATGTAGATGGAATCATAAAATATGTGACCTTTTGTGTCTGGCTTTTTTCACTTCCCATAATGTTTTCAAGGTTCATCCATGTTATAGCATGAATCAGTACTTATTACTTTTAATTAATAAATAACATTCCACTGCATAAGTTATGATATTTTCACTTATCAGTTGAAAGACACATATTATTTTCACTTTATAGCTATTACAAATAATGGTGCTATTTCATCTTTGTGCAAGTTTTTGTGTGAACCTACAACTTCGATCCTCTGGGGTATATGCCTCCGAGTGGAACTGCTGGGTTATTCATTGTTGAATTTCAAGGAACTGCCAAACTGTTTTCCAAAGCAGCCACACCATTTGACATTTGCACCAGCAGTTTAGGATGGTTCCAATTTCTGCACACCCCCACTAACACTTGTTTTGTCTATTTTTTCTTACAGCCATCCCATTGAGTATAAAGTGGTATCTCATTGTGGTTTTGATTTGCATTTCCCTAATGACTAATGATATTGAGCATCATTTCATGTGCTTATTGGCCACTTGTATATTATCTTTGAAGAATTTCTACTTAAATCCTTTGCCAATGTTTTAATGGAGTGATTTACTTTCACATTGTTGAGAGTTTCCAGCTTTTTTCCTTTGCATTATTATTTTAGAGACTGTGGAAAAGGACATTGGGTTCTACCTAGCTCAGTCCTAGCTTTGGAAATAAAGCATAACTTTATTGATTCAGATAATGATATGGTTGAAAACATTTATTGGGCACTTACTTTGTGCCAGGCACTCTGCGACCTTGGTTAACTTACTGCTAAAGAGAAAGCTGTTGCTTAGGCCACACATTTCTCCATTAGATGTTCATCAAGATCAGCAAAGCTGTCTCATACCTGAATCCCAAGATCTTAGTTAACAAATAGGACATGCCAAAGGCCCAGTTCCTGGTAAGCAGTGGATATGAATTATTGTTTATAACTATCCCTTGGTGTGTTTAGTGGTGGAACCCCAGGTGGGCTGGGTGGGGCTCTTCAGAAACAGGCCGGATGAAACTTCTCACATTTCACCAAGGCCACCAGCTAATCCACTGTCAACTAAGATGGCTCTGTGTGGAAACTTCCAAGGCCTGGTGTATGATTATTTATATAAAGAGTTTACCTGAGGCCAGGCCTCAAACAAAGGCTCCAGACATAATTTCACAGAACAAGTGCAAACCTTAAAATTCTTTAACTTCATGCCCTCTAGGAATTCCCCCAAGCCCTCAAATTTCCCTGGCAAAATTCTCAGGCTGAGAACTTTCCTTGTCGAGACATCACACACTGCTCTGGAAAACCACGCACGAAAAGAGCAGGATAGGTGTTGTGGGCTGAACTGTGCTCTTCCCAGAGGTATGCGCTGGGGTTTTAATTCCCGGTTCCTCAGAATATGGCCGTATTTGGAGACCTGGCCTTAAAGTGGTGATTAAGTTAAAATGAGGCTGTTAGAGTGGGAGGTACTCCAGTCTGGCTGGTGTTCTCATAAGAAGAGGAAACTAGACACACACAGAGACACTAGGGTTGTGCACGCACCAAGGAAAATCCATGTGAGGACACAGGGACAAGGTGCTCTCTGCAAGTCAAGGAGAGAATTTAGAATAAACCAATCCTGCAGTCACCTTAATCTTGGACATAAACGTCTGCTGTTTAGGCCACTTAGCCCGCAGTAGTTTGTTACGGCAGCCCTAGCAAACTAATAAAAGCAGGGACTCCCAGGGAAACGGGGCCCTGGGGTCCTCCTGTGGGCGCAGGGACTCACCCTGTAGTAGTCAGTGCTGTACACGTCCCGGGACATGCCAAAGTCCCCGATTTTCACCAGGAGGTTCTCGCCGACCAGGCAGTTCCGGGTGGCCAGGTCTCGGTGCACGAAGTGCTGAGACGCCAGGTATACCATGCCCGCTGCGATTTGCTGGGCAATGTGCAGCATCTGTGACTGCGTCAGCTCCGTCGGCGGGTTGCCTTCGGCCATCAGCACGGCGTCAGGTCCATGTGCCCTGTAGAGGACATAGAAGGAATTGCTGGAGCTCTTTGCCTGGAGGGGCCCTTTGTCCCTCTGGCTCCCATCAGCTGCTGGTGCTAAAAGATGCTGCCCAACTGTGCAGGAAGAGGAGGAAAACACGCTTCACCCACAGTTATACTTCAACACCACCCAGGCTTCAATTCCCGAAAGTCTAGAATTCCATGTGGACCTGAAGGTGCCCCCACCCCAACATACGGACAGGTTCATGTTTTAGGGCCTCCAGAAGTATGCTGGTGGTCAGGCACTGGCCAGACCCCCTGCCCCTGAAAAGCAGTAGGTGGCTGAAGCAAAACAAAACAAAACAAAACAGACAGAAAACCCAAACTAAAAAGAGAGTTTGGCTCTCCTAGAGCAGTGGGTCATTGAGTCCCACCCCTCCCATTCCTCCTGGCCGCATGCTGCAGCTGAGTACCTGCCACCCAGGCCAACCCGTCTGGAGTGCCCCACCAGGGCCGGAGCTGGCATCTCCAGCGTCCCCCATTCCACCTGCTCTGTGGTTTTTAAACTGCCCTCATCTCCTGCAAAACCATCTCAGCAGAATCCCAGGGCACTTGGCCTGGGCATTCATTTCCTGTGAAAAATATCATCTCCTTGTGCCTACTCCTTCCCCACCCATCTCAGCTCATGCACTGGCCACCATGTAGGAGAGCGTCTTTGAATCACAACACATTTATTCTTTTCCTGGGGAACTTTCATTCCTTACACTTTTTGGGGATTAGATTGTGATCTTTTGTATCTTCTCTTTTCCCCATCCTACACATCAGCCTTTTCCCAACTGTGGAATGATTTAAGGCAGTGATTTTCAAACTTTTTCATTTCATGGCACACATAAACTAATTACTAAAATTCTGCAGCACACCAAAATGTATATTATATTTTTGGTAAATCTCACCAAAATTGGGTATCATTTTGATTTATTCACACCAGATAGGGTATTTGCTTGGCTGTTGTCATTTTTTTTATTTGACAATCTAGGGGAAAAGAGGTTGGTGCCTATGACTGAATAGTCAGGCATTGCATGTTTTAGAAATTCTTGTGGCACACCGGTTGAAAATCACTGATGTAAGGCATTGTAACGCTTCTAGGTGTTCCAGGGAGGGGAGGGTCCCAGTCTCAGGATCTGTAGTCAGGACCTGCATCCCCACTCTGGAACCCTGAGGGGTGAGCCAGGATTGATGTCACTGCTCCTGGAAGCCAGAGGTGGCGCTGTGGGGCAAGAAGTAAAAAGCAAGGTCAAAGGGCTTCTCCCTCTCAAAGTCAGTGCTAATAACATCTCTTTCCAGACACTTAACATAAATACAGAAAATTTTAAATGAATTTTAAAGTGGTGACTATACCTGCAAGGTTCTAGAGCTGTGTGTTTGAAAATGTGAGAGCAGAATTCTCCAAGAACCTCCATCTAGTAGTGTTGCCCCTCCCCAACCCCCACCCCTGCCAGCCCCACCCTCAGTGGGATGAGTTAACTCAAGCACAGGCATTTATCCCATCCATCAGGGCTCCAACACACAGTGGCTCCCCCTTTCCCTGATTTCCAAAACATACGACCATCTGCTCTTTCGTTCTTTTATTCCTAAAGAACAAGCACTGGGCAAGGAGGTGGGGAGTTTCTCAGTCGCTGGGGTGTCCAGCACCTGATCTGGGGGGACCTTTTAACTTTTCCAGTGTGTGATTTCCCCATCAGTCAGAAACATAGGAGGATATTATGCTGTGATCATTTAGGTCCCCTCCATTTCTAAATATCTGATTGGATGGTTCTTAGGGAGGAGCTTTCTATTTTTGCTCAAGGCAAATTCTAAGACATTTATTTCTCTTCCACTCAAACCACAGTCCTTGACTTCCTCTTGTCACACTGGGGAGCATCACACAAGGAAATGCCTCCAGGGTCTCTTCAGCTCAGCGATCTCCTGCTGGAGCGAAGAGTCTTCCTGTGCAGCGGGCAAGGCTCTTGGGCATCAGAACTGAGTCTGAATCCTGTCCTAACACACTAGTGTTGACCTCAGGTGAGCTACAGAACCTTTCTGGACCTGGTTCCTCATCTGTAAAGTGGAGATACTGACTGCACTTCCCTCAGTGCACTGAAGTGAGGAGCATTCAAAACTCTGCTTTTATGGTATTTTGTGGCTTTTCATCAAAAAGCCAGAGAGACCTTTATCCCTCCCCTTTTATGTCTTTGTTGTCACAAATTATCCCTATTTAGGCTGAGTTCACTTAGAAATTGCATAGCTATTGTCTTCTCTTTTTAAAATGTTTTTACCTCCTTTAACTTTTATGTAAAAAGTACAGGTGCCAAACTTAAGACCCATGGGCTGAATCCGGCCCTCCACCTTGTTTCTGCACAGCAGCAGCACCGAGGTCCTTGCTCCTAGTTAAGGCATAGTTATATTTATTCAGTCCTAAAATTACATTCAGCCCTTTGAAGACTGCCGTGAGGTTGATGTGGCCCCTGTCGAAAATGAGTTTGATGCCCCTAAAGGGGGTCAAATATATAGTGATGGAAGTAGATTTGATGTTGAGTGGAAAATACACAATATAATATATAGATGATGTATTATCAAATTGTACACTTGAAACCTATATAATTTTCTTAACCAATGTCACCCAGTAAATTTAATGACTTTTTAGAAAAAGTCAGAGAGAATGCCTTGACTGGTGTGGCTCAGCGAGTTAGGCATCATCCCACAAAGCGAAAGGTTGCCAGTTCTATTCCTGGTCAGGGCACAGGCCTGGGTTACTGACTGGATCCCTATTTGGGTGCATGCAAGAGGCAAATGATCTATGTTTCTCTCTCCCACCAATGTTTCCCTCTCTTCCTCCCTCCCTTCACCTCTCTATAAAAAATAAATAATAAAATCTTCTTTAAAAAAGGCAGAGAGAATGGCTGTGCAAAAAAAGATCCTCTTTAAAAAGAATTTTTTAAGATTTATACTCACTGATTTTATAGAGAGAGGAAGGGGGAGAAGAGAGAGAGAAAGAGAGACGACAATTTCTTGTTCCACTTATTTACGCATTCACTGGTTGATTCTTACATGTGCCCTGACTAGGGATAAAACTTGCAATCTTGGAATTTCAGGACAATGCTCTAACCAACTGATCTACCCATCCAGGACCAAAGAGCTTCCTTAAAAAATAAGTGGAGAGGTGAAGTGAAAATACAACCTCTCCTTCAGGTATTTCTTTTCTGTGATAGGCCTGTGACCGCATTCTTAGGGCTTCTGAGGGGCTGGCCCCTCCCACCTCACTAAAGTTTGTTCAAGCCCAACCTTTCTTTCCCAGCACTAAGAGGCAGGGAAAGTGAGAATGTTTTCACTCATCACAGGAAACCTTATGTGACCTCAGTACCAGGCGAAGGACCTAGGGGAGCACATAAACTATGGGAAATCCTGAAATATCCAAAGAATCAAAGCCAGTGTGAAAACCTCAAGATTTAGTGCAAAGAGTGAAATAAGTTGTTGATTAGCCACAGCCTAGACTCCTCTAAGAATCTGTCCCTTCAAAAACTCCGGGGAAAAGTAAAAGTTAGAGGTCAGTGCAAAAGGCCATCTCTGCACAAAACCCCGTCCTCTAGCCTCACACTCAGAAGGCTCCAGAAAGCTGGCAGTCCTCCAAAGCCTACCACACTCTGCACAACCATGCCTAGGATGGGGCAGGCGTCTGCTCGCTTCCCTTGAACAGAAAGTCCTGCTGTAAATAAAGGACAGGTAAGTTTTCTAAGCAATCTCTTAAGAAGAGTATAAATAAAGTTAACACAACAGCCCTCTGTTTCACTCTTCAGGTTACCCTGCAGCTCTTGGGAAAAACACATCTCATCTCTGCCAGGAGAACATTCTTTAAGAGGGAAAAAGCCCCATCAGCCCCCTGGCATGGAGAGCAGGAAGGTTCAGCTGCTCACCCTTCCTTGGCTTGTACTCTCCATGCAGATTATAGTTGGCCCTTAGCCACACTGTTCCAGCTCTGGAGTTCCATAGCATGGTGATTTACTTCCGCTTTTTTAACAGCTACCTCAAGGGGAAGGATAGCGGTGGTGAAAAGCCATGAGTTTTGCAGCCAGAGGCTGTGGGTTTGAATCCAAGCCCTGTCACTCACTAGCTGTGTGACTCAGTTTCTTCAACTGTAAAATTATAATGATGGTAATAATAGTTTATAAAGTTAATACAAATTACAACACTTAAAATTCTCAGAAAGGCTTAATAAAATTAGTTCTCATTGCTTGAAAAAAGCCTTGTTTATGTTCTCCTCATTAGACAGGGATTCTGGAAAGATTAGAGGAGAAACTCTAATCTCCTTGAAACCAAGGTCTTTGTTTTACTGCTCATTTCCCAGCTAGCCTGACCATGTTGGCACTCAGTGGATGCCCTTTGGAGAAATAAAAAGGGTGGGAGATAACTGAGGGCATCTGTCTTCATAGGGCAGTGCCAATGACACGTGGGAATGCATTCGTGGCGGTTTAAGGGCTGGGTTCCCTTTGGATAGACTGTTCTCGGCACAATATCACACCTAATAACCTGAGTCTTGGCATGGAAAACCTCTTGTTCCCAGAGTTCAGCAGGTTCTAAAATGGAGCAAAGGACGTTTCCAAAAGCTTCATGCCCTGCGTAAGATGCCAAGAGAGAACCTGGTGCGGGCTCCCTCTGGAGGGCAGGAAGGAGAGCTAGGGAGAAGGCATGGAGCTGAAAAATGAAAAAATCGATACACATGTGTGCTACACTTGTGTGCACAGTTTGAGCTCACAGGACCATTTAATTGTATCCAGGTGAGCACATGTGGATTTATTATGTGTTTGGGGAAAGCACCATTTGTAATTAAAGAAGTAGCTCAGAGCATGGGAACAAAGAAAAACTGTTTCTCCTATGAACAGGTAGACCTCAACCAAATTCAGCCTCTTTTTCTCCTTTCCCATTAGGTCCGACAAGATGGTATGCAAACACTACCATCATCCATTCTCCTATCCCCTACCAGAAAAACTTTACTGCCCTTAGATAATACATGATTAGGATGACTGTCTCTGAACACCATGAGTTGGTTCCATATTCCTAATCTTACCTGGCATTTCATCACCCACACAGCCAGAAGCAAAGCAGAAAAATGGGGCCCATCTTCGCAAAGGAGAACTAAGTGCACATGTATTTATGAGACTAGAGATGGTGAAAGGGATCAAAACGGCCACATGATAACTTTCTGAACACAGAAGTACAGTCTTTCCTTCTACTGCTCTCTCAGTAATCGGCTTATTCCTTAGACTGCACAGTTTCTGAATCTTCCTATGGCTGCATGAAGCTACTGGCACTGATTTTGGTGGAAAGCCCTCTTTGGCACCCACAAAAAACAGAAGAGAACAGAGGTGTGGGTGTTACCATAACACAGAAGGTATACTAAATGTCCCAGGAAAATGAGGCAGAGAAGAAAGGTGTGGAGACATTTATTGATTAGCTCCCATCACAATAGTCCTGGCACTAGCCCTTTATGTGGATAGTGTTATACCCTCTTTGTATGGAAGGAAACTGAGGCCAGCAAACGCAGGTGCAAATTAGCCACCTGCCCCTGACATCGTTCCTGTTTCTTTTAAATTACACCATCTACCAAGAAATCACGGGCAGCACATTTGCTCATCTTTCAAAGCCTAAGGCAGCTCTCTTTGAAAGAAAACAGCATGTTAGGGCAGACACGACTTAGGAGGCTCTAACTCAGGCTGTCTGAACCATGACTGCCTGCTCCCACCTTGAGCCCACCTCCTGCCTTGGCCCTTCCCCGCTGCTCTACCTGAGGAACTTGTTGAGGTCACCATGCTTCATGTACTCGAAGACCATGATGAGTGGGTCACCCTCCACGCAGACACCATAGAACTTGACAATATGCTCATGCTGGAGGTTGGTCAGCAGCTCGGCCTCACGGTGGAAGTCCTTGCGTGCGTTGTCACTGGCGTCCTTCAGTGTCTGGGGATGAGGGACAGAGAGGGGAGAAAACAAGCATATCTTAAATGAAGCATGTTAAAGAGAGGTTACATGGAGAAGGGACTACTTCGGTGGGCCCTGAGGTTCCTGGATGGGAAGGAAATTCAACTCATTAATTACACAGAAGAATAAAAATGGCCTCATTTCTGAGGAGATAATGTTTGCATTAATAACTGAGGAAAAGTCTCTCATGGGTATGCAGAGGTTTACGGTTAAAAGCACCTGCACAGATGTTACCTCATTAAGTTATAGACTTGAGTGCTTTAGAGTCTTCATCCCTTTTAACCCTGGTCTAGGCTCAGCTATTACCATGGACTTGTCTCCCATTTTGGTGCCCGTGGTGCTTTTTAGGGATGCAATGTGCACCTTACCTCTGCTCATATAACTTTGTAAAAACTTTATATTATGGCAATATCCAGTAGAGAGAAAAGCATAATATGCTCTCATGTACCCATCTTCCAGCTTGACAATGACCATTTTGCCAGTTTTATCTGGCAAACTCTAAAAATCCTTTTCCCAATGGTAACCACACACACTTCTGGCTCAGGAAACATCCGTGCCAGCAGGCCAGCTACAGTGCCAGGATGAAGATGCCCAGGATCACACCAGCCTTTGGTTCTTGGCTCAAACCACTCTGACACCACGGTGTCATGGCAGGGCAAAGCTGGCATGTGTTGATGCCACATACATGTGCTGAGCTCCTGTCCTGTGCCAGTCACTGAGCCAGAGCTATGGTGGCATCTAAAAGACGTGAACCCAAATCCTGGCTTTGGGTGCTCATATGCAAATAGGGAGATAAGTTACATATGATAAGTTAAGTTTAAAACACAATGTTCTAAATGAACTGGCTCCCCTGCCTTTTGGTCCAGCTTGATGTCTTCTTGACATGCCTCTCTTGAAACTTATGCATCTACCTTATGAAATGTCTGTAGCTGCCCAAATGACACCGAGCCACACTTTCCTGTCCTTACACATATTCATCCCTCTGCCTGGAATGTTGACTCAGGTGTTGTCACTGGTGTTGAAGGGTGAATAGTGCCCCCCTAAATATGTCCACATCTTAATCCCTGGAACACATGAATATGTTACCTTACATGGCAAAAGGGACTTTGCAGGTGTGATTAAGTTAAGGATCCTGGTGTGTGAGATTATCCTGGATTACCTGAGTGGGCCCATCGTCATCCTAAACAGGGGGACTTGGGAGAGAGGGGCAGGAGAATCAAGAAGAGAAAATGTAAAGACAGAAGCAGAGGTTGGAGAGGAGAAAAGATACTATGCTGGTGGCTTCGAAGATGGAAGAAGAGGCCACAAGCAAAAAAAATATAGGCAGCCTCTAAAACTTGGAAAAGATTAGGAAATGAATTCCACCCTAGAACCTCCAGAAGGACTCAGACTTGTTGATATCTTGGCAAAACTGGTTCTCAATGGCTGACCAACAGAATTGTGAGATAAATAATGTGTGTTGTTTCAGCCACTGAGTTGACAGTAATTGTTATAGCATCCATAGGAAACTAATACATTTGGTTAACACCTAACAGTCCTCTAGGACTGGGCTCAGATATCACCTTTCTGAGAAATGTTCCCTGACCCTGTCATTACTGTTACATCCTCTCTGCCCCAGGTTAGGTTGGATGACCCTCACTGGTACACCTCATACTTAATTTGTGCCATATCACTAGTGACAGTACATTCAAATTGCATGTGTAGTTGATTATCTCTGGTATAGATGGTGGGCTCCTCAAGCCTTCCATCTGCATTGCCAGCACTGGGCACAGTGTCAGGCACATGGCAAGTCTTCAGCAGAGGTTTGTAGACTAAATAATCAAGGCCACAAGAAGCAAACATAAGAGCAAAAGAGGAAAGGCAGCAAATGCTTCAACTGAGGGACAAAGAAGAGGAAAGCCCAGAGGACTCCTCTTGGTAGAGGTGGCATGAGTGTGTGGATACTTTTACCAGGGGACTGCCATTAGTCATTATCAAAGTCAGACTGCAAATGTGAGCACCACATTCATTTAAATGGGAACAGAATGAAAGCACAGTGATACACCGGGTGCAGACTGAGTGTAAGACTGCACGCTATGTCCTGTGTTGAGGAGCACTGCCAGATACCTGATGGTCATTTGTAGCTCACTTCCTTGACCCACTTTCCCTGTGGGGGATACTCCTGACTGGGACAACCTATAGACCTTGGGTTTTGCCACAGGTCAAGTTCTTGGAGAGCAGATAGAGATTAGTAGACAAGACATTGACCAAGGCATGCTCTTGGGATTAATACCTGTGGGAAGAATTGGGCAGAGGATGAAGTTGAGCTATAATGCAGTCTCCACAGAGCCTTTTCTGACCCTAGAGGATGACCCTTCAGAGTTGTCCTGAGTAGGGCCAATGGGGATGAGCCATTACAACCAATTATCAATCAGCCATCAACTGGAGGCCACCCTAGGAAGGAAGTGTGACCATGAAAGAATTTGCTGAGCCCTCACAGGAAGCTGGCAGCTGAGGACTGTTGCAGCTTTTCCAGTGAGTAGGGGAGAAGAACCAGGTGGTTCAAGATTGAGTCTCCACAGGATGAGTTTGCAATATGCAGTTTACCACGCCTGGGGCTGCTCTCCACACAGGAGGGCACAGGTGAATAGGCAGGGCCTGCTTCACATCTGCCATGTGGAAAGACTAGATGGCAGAGGTAGCAACAAGATCCCCAAATCTTTTCTGCTATCATCCTCACTTGGAATCTAGCACTTTCACTAACTGCCTTTGGCTAAATTTGAAGCTTTCTCCCCATTGGTGACCTGACTCAAGGAGACAAATTACTAGTCTAGTTTTCATTAGGCCCAAAGCAGTTAATTCTTATGCCAAATTCTAAAGATACCATTAGATAAAAGGGTCTGGTGATGGGGTTTCCTACTTTAGTAAATGGTTTTCTAAGAAATATCTCTTAGAAGTACCACCAGTTCTGCTTTGAACAGTGAGAAGATTTGGGCCAGCAAGTGCCCAGAGAGGCCATCGAATTTTCATAGGTCCATTTCCATGGAAACTGCACATTTCTTCACTTAATGTCAAAATGAACAGTGGCCAAGAATCTAGGATCTGAAACTGCTCCCTCAAAGCTTCAGAAACAGGGCTTTTACCACCCAAAACAAACTCCTTGTAACCCTCTGTTACACAGGGAGGAAGGAGGGGTTTATGTTGGTGACTTGTATAGGTTGGTTTTATCTATGGGTATGCTTTTATCTGTCTTTTTAAAAAATCTACCTGCTATTTTGTTTTACTGGACTTCTATGTACAAAAATAGCAGATGAGGCAAAGAAATGAACACGAAGGAGATGTTGTCTTCAGCTGGATCCTTCCCCTGGGTTCACAGAACAAAATGCACACATTTGAACATTTCTCACACTTGGACTTGCATTACAGATTTGAATATATGTCTCTCTCCCCTACTTTCTTTGACAGCAGAAGTGTGTTGGGTTCACCTGTTTATCACCATCTGCCTAAACTAGTGTCGGGCAACCAAAGAAGCCCTGACCCATGAAGTCTGTGTAAACCAGAGGTAAGAGAGCATTAGAAAGGAACAAACCATGAATGCTCATCTGGAAAGAACATGGCCCCAAGTAAAGAACAGAAATAAAGGAAGTGCCAGGAAAAGAAAGCAGGCAGGAGAATGCAAACTAGATGGGGGCCCTTTCCAATGCACTTTGTCCTGAAAAGCCGGTCCCAAATGTTTGTATTCTCTTTCTAGTCAAAAGACAGATCTTCACAATGGTGGTGCTCAAATCAAAAGAATGCTAATTTAAAATCTGAAGATCCAGTTCAAATCCTGGCCCTGCTCTGAACTTCTCTGAACTCTGGTTTTCTCCTCTGTAGAGTGAGGGTAAAATATCATCTACTTCACAGGACCACTGGGAGGATTGGGTGAGACAGTGTAAGTTTGTATGCCTTCCAGGGTCCCTGTAGAAGTAATGTTTGGGAGATTTGCATTTGAAAACACAACAGGCCTGTGTTCAGTTTGCTCACTTGAGGACCCGGTAAGGACAAAATGTTCACGGATAAGGTGTGGGGACAGTGCAAGACCCAAGAGCAGTATTGCTCCTGATGCTGCCACCATTTCCCTCCCAAAAGCCCTTCCACCCTGCAGTGTTTTCTAAAGGATCCAGTCTCTTTACTCAGAGGCTACTCCGAGTCTCTGAGATAGCAGTAGTTGTAAGCCCTTCATGTGTCTTTAACAGAGAGTTGGAGAAGGGGATGGGACACATTTAAGTCATTGTCACAAGGCATGAACAAATTCTGCATGTAGTCTTTCTTCTCAAGTTTTAGCTATGTAGTGTTGATTCAAATACTGCTGTGTCTATGTGTGTGTGTGTGTGTGTGTGTGAGTGGGGGTGAGGTAGGGGCAGGGAATGTCAACTTGATAGAGGAGTAGACTTAGAGAGAAGACAAGATAGTATTTTCCTTGGGACAGGGGACAAAAACTGACAGAGTTAACAAGCATCTGATATTTCTATTTCCCAAAAGCAAACCACTATGAGAAGAGAGTTCACTTTTACTTTAATTTCAAAAAATGTGCTTCAATAACATTTTCAGATTTAAGAGAGAATATTTCACTATTCATGGGGCAAATGCATCCACAAACTTGGCTTCATCCTATGTGCCCATCCATTTTTGCATGTTGGATTCTTTCTCTAAATTATGATTCAATTCTATTTTAAGAGATTCAGAAAATAGGGTGGTAACGAGTTGGGCAAAATCATCTTCTGAATTTGGCACTCTAAGGACAGAATTTTTCTAAGGGTGGAACCATAGCCAGACAGCAATCAGAAGTTGGAAAAATCCTGCTATCAACTCTATTTATAAAAATCATCTCTGTTTTAGTACCATGCTGATTGTCATTCTACTCAATTAAGGGAGGCTTGGCTGGTTCTTGGAGTCCCTTGGCAATGGACATAAGGTGGCAGCCTCTCTCCCTGACAATTCCCTCTACTTTATAAGTTTCATTTTGACAGGCATATTTGCCCCATCATTGAGCATTGCTATTTTCTTACTCCTAGTGTCTGCTTTGTAACTTCATTTCTACCTATTATCATGAATTTCCTGACACTCCAAAACCTCCAGCCTTTCTGAAGACACTCTTGAGGAAGTGGTCCCATCCAGAGCTAACGTGAGCTACTGCCTGGCATACACATTGATTTAGAGCTGAAAGAATGAAATAGCAGGAAATAAACTTCAGCACAGAACTGAGAAGTTACTGAAGTAAAGTAGAAGAAAGGAAAATTCATATTCATCTGAAATGTTTCTGCCAAATAATAAGGCTAACAGGAAAGTAGTACAAGAGGCAAGAGAGCTTATTTAAAATCATCCCGTTATTGGATGTTGTAGGACATGATAAATGATTCTGAACTTCAAAATGTAGGTGGTTTAGGAGACACAGGGTAAAATAGAGATGGTGTCCTTTTCTTTATAGTGATGTTAAATTCTTCTCTTATACTTTTTAGAGTATACAGAAACAGAGTTAAAGTAAAAGATTTTTGAAGAGACTATTCTGGGAAGACCTCACTATGCCCATGCCCACCACCATGCTTAAAACATAGATGGCAATAAGTAAATTCTCATATGAGGCAACCAAATGCATGAGAATGTTTGTTAACATGCCTAAGTCCTTCCAGGTCAGGATCTTTGGGGTCAAGACCTATTGCTAAGGGAGACTCTTACTCTTTTGATATCTTCTAGACCTGCACTATCCAAAATGCAAACCAATAGTCATGTGTGGCTAGTGGTCATTTAAAATATGACTAGTCCAAATTGGGATGTGCTGTGAGTATAAAACACCAGATTCTGAAAACTTGATATCGATAAAATATCTCATTCATATGTTGAAGTAATAATATTTAGATATGTTGAGTTAAATGAAATATATTAATAAAATTAGTTTTACCTATTTTTCTTTTTCATTATGTATACTAAGAACATTTAAAATGCAAATGTGGCTTGCAGTTGTAGTTCATGTTATACTTCTATTGGACAGCTCTGTTCTACAAAAGCCACCTCATTAGGCTATTAATGGGCCAACCTGCTTCTCGGGAATGTTAAGGAGCAATGCTAGACTGAAACAGAATTAAGACAGACACCATTCTTATAACATTCTTACAGGCAATGGTTAGCCAAATATTTAGAGTAAGCCACAGTCACTGCTGTATGATTCTTCTAACTTTTGGTTCTCCTCTAAAGAAAGGTACAGGGAGCTTCAACAAATTCTCATAAAAGTGAACTTTGGAAGAGTATATTTTAATAAATTCAGAAGTAGGAAGATTTCGTAAAAATAAAATCTTAGAAACTAAGGAGATTATAATAGGTGACTCCCCCATGTCCCTACAAGTGTAAAAAACAAATTAAATCCTTGTAAGAAAATAATAATGATGACAAACACTAAGACAGTGGTCACTATGTACTAGAAACATAGTGCATATCAACTTCTCTGTGCATATCAACTTCTCTGTGCGTATCAACTCAATTGTACACAGCTGGCCTGTGTGAGGAAGGGCTTCAGTTATATATGAAGTGACAACCTCAAATACAAGGTTCATAGCCAGGGTGTTGATTGCTGCTATATCTATTTTTCACAGCTGTGCTGACTTTAATAGTTCAGAATCTAACAATTTGACCATCCAGTTATAAACATGAGCCTAAATTCTAACTCACATACTTTTAAATACTCTCAGTAATCTAGGGGACAAAATTGATGGTTTATGTGTACATATTACATAAACTTGCATATTACAAATGCTAAGTGTTGGGAAGATATGAAACTAACTGATAGGGAAATATTGACCAAAAGAGTGAATTAGAAGTTGGTCTCCAATATGGAAAACTGCAATATATTTACAGGCTTTAAATATGCCAGCATACAATTGTCTGAGTCAATTTTACCAGCTACTCAGGAACTGGTGGAGCCTATAGACTGTGACTCCACTGTGAGTTGAGCTATCATGTTAACATCGATTCAAAAGCAACACAGCTACCACAGTGGACCCATTCTAGAGATTCAGAGGTGTGGCATGAACCCTCCAGATACGTTTGATACCAGATCAGTCCTCAACAGAGTGATGCACTGTTTTGGTTATAGCATTTCTGAAAAGATGAAGATAAACTAGAGATAGAGCAGGGAAGAAGGTTAACAAGACAAAAAAAAGATCTCCTGACAAAGGTTAAAAGTTGAAGTTATTGGGACTTAATAACTAGAGCCTATCTGACTCAAGTGCAGAAGGAATTCTTAGAGGGGATTGCTGCTCTCCATTCTACAATGCATGTAAGCATGCACGTGTGTGTGCACACACACACACCAGGGAAGAATACACTTGCACTAAAAAATAATAGAAATCAATGAAGCAATGTCTGGACCATTAGGATGATTAAGTCTTTTAACTAGCCACCATTAGAAGTTCTACAACTGCTGTTCTTAGAGACAAAGTAAAGATGGAATTGATAGTACTTTGTGCAACATTATGTCCTGTTAGGGCAACAACAACAAAAATTCTTCTAAATACACTAATCTTATTACCATCCATTTCCATTTTGCAGGAACAAGGATTTACATGTCAGTGCAAGTGGAGAAGTGGAGGGGAAGCACAGGAAGAGGGAGGAATGGGAGAGGGATTCCACAGTAATCAAGATGTGAGTATGAATATGATGACTGTCAAACATGCACACACAAAACAGAAAGACTGAAAGACAATAGCCATCTGTCTCAGAAATAAACTTGTCTGGGTAGAGCATTTGAATTGATGAATGCTTGATGCACTTTTCCATTTATGAATTGTTTTACTATTCCAGAATTGGAGAGAATGAGCTTTCCCTTTCAAGCTTGTATTCTGTCCTTAAACATATTCTGAGACAACTGACTCTTAGTTACTTCTTTCCCATAGGTGGTCTCATCTGTGCATGTGAATTCTTTGGCTGGTTGGACCACAGATAGATTGCCTGGCATAAAGACTAAGGGGAATAACTGGACACAGAGTATTTTCCTGCTTGAGAAATAATACTGTTAGTAATAGAGACCATGTGAGCAGCAGCTGGCATGGAAGCTGCAGTCAAAGGTTAGAGAACAGCAGAGATGAGAGAGAGCTGCACTACATTAGCAAGGAAGCCTAGAGGACAATCCCTAGTGTCTTACTGAGAGAATGAAGAAGGGACAGTCATAGGACAACCTCAAGTCCTTAGGGAACTTTTGGATCCCAACTATTCCTATTGAAATGAGGCCTATTTGTCCTGCAGTTTGGCTATAGCATCTTTAATATCCTTTTGGGAAATCAATGCCCCACTTTAAGTCATGTATGTTGGGTAGAGTTAGTCCAATCCTCCATTTCCAGGGATATGCATGTGACTTTGGCTTGGATAATCAGAATATTCTATTCCCTTGGCCATAGGTCCTGGTGGCACAATTGAAGGCACACCAGTAACAGTCAGACCTTGGACTTTTGCATAATTGTTGGGAAAGAAAAGCTTTCTTTTATGTTGCTAGGTTGGCAGGACCTAAGCCCAGAGATATTACTGCCAAATCTTTACCATGGTGTCAGAAGAACTTGCCTGAGAATGCAAGTCAATATAGAGGAAAGCAGGACAAAGATACATAGATAAAGAAAGAAAGAAAGAGAGAGAAAAAGAAAGAGAGAAAGAAAGAAAGAAAGAAAGAAAGAAAGAAAGAAAGAAAGAAAGAAAGAAAGAAAAAGAAAGAAAGAACTAATTCCCTGAAATTTGCAGTGCTAGAAGCTAGGATACCTATAGCAGAGTTTATTTACCATTATCTTGAGTAAATAAATTCCCTTTTCTGATTAAACCATCTTGAACTAGTTTTCAATGAGCATTATACTGCTCTTCTCCTCAAAGCTGATTATGTTTTGCTGAAGCCAAAACCCTTACTCCAAGAACCACTTTCTTTATTTCTACCTATTCCCTTGAATTACATTTTTACTTGGAAAGCATGTAAGTGCCTCTAACCATTACATGCAAATGAGAACAACTAACACATTCCTTTGTATTATTTCATAAGTGGCATTGTGTTGAATTTTCTCAATTTAGTTTATCAGGACATACATAAAATTTAATAAGTAAAAGTGTGGTGCACAATAGACATGAGGAACCCTGAGTTTTAGTCCTAGGTGTGACATTAAATGACCTCCTGCAAGCTGTATGCCTTTGGGTGGGTCATTTATCTCCTCTGGGTTCCTGCTTCCCCATTGGCAAAATATGGGACCTAGGCTAAAGAATAGCTCTATGTATCTGTACAGTGATTTGATCATTTCTAAAATAATTCTTCATTAGATTACATTGTTCTATACATATTATCTTCATAGTTCCTCTCAGCTATAAAATTCTATGAATGTCAATAGCTCATCAAATCATTTCCTTACCTAGACATGCCAACTGCCAACTCATCACTTTTTCTATGGTCTATCTGCCCATTCATTTGCCATCCATCCCTTCATTCATTTAACAAGCATTTACTGCATGTTACACATATTAGGCCATGTGCTTAAAGACATGGTCCCCACCCTCAGGAATATGCCACCCAAGTGAAGGAGACAGACATTCATGCCACTGATTAAATAAGACCATGAATATATATATATAATCACCAACCTTGACAAATGCCATAAAGGACAAGAGATGCCTTCATAGCAAATAATAGGGGTGATCTGACCTAGATGGGAGCACAGGCTATGAGAAGTTTCCCCAAAGAAAGGCACCTTGAATTGAGAGCTGATGGGTTGGTGGGAGTTGTGTGGATGGAGGGGCCCCCAGACATGGAACAGCAGCAATGTGTTGGGTGGTACTTGTGGCTGCCTCAGGGTAATGTGCCAGAGGGCTTATCAATCAATTCTTCCAAATCCTTGGTGAAAAAAGTTATCATTAGGTCCTCTGCTAACAAGAAGATATTCAGAAACATGAAAAGCAAAAATTCTAAGTTAGATCCCACAGAAAGTCCTCCTGACCATAGGTTTCACCATTTCTCATCTTCTCAAGTCTTCCCGGGCAGCACCTCTCGCTCACTTTAACTTACACCTCGAGGGAGTCACTTGACTTGCCCAGATCTTAGTTTTTTCATCCATCACATAGAAAACTTGGGTTATATACATGATTTCTAAGGGCTCTCTCGTATTTAGCACTTGATGTTCCTATTAATACACCTAAGTTAGTGGAGAGAGAAAGAAGAGGCCATCAATCCACTAGTATTTGTGACTGTATTTAAAAAACAAAAATTAGCAAACATTCATAATACAATGTTGTAGGAATTCTAGCTATTGAAATGGATGTTGGATAGAGCCAAAAATAGCTCATGTATGGAATGCAGGGAAACTACAGTGAAATGTTTCCTTGACAATTGAGGTACTTAAAGGTAAATTAACTCATTTTGATCAAAGACTGGTTTCTTTGCATCTCATCCTTTTTGTGGGTTCTTCAGTTGTAATTCAGTGTAAAGGGAGAAATGGCTGACAAATACATTTCACTAAAAAAAAAGGTCATCCAAAAATATCAAGAAAAGGGTAATCAGATTGAATCCAAACATGCAGATACTCTAATGGGAGAGACGAGCTCCGCCTCCACATGCCCTTGAGTGCCCCGCACATGCCTTAGGTTCATTTCCATCTTAAACTGGCTCCTGTGGATCCCTCAAGCTCTTAAATCACTTGGAGCAGACAACACCCAAATTTACAGGAACCTGACATTTGTCAGTCTGAATGCAAAGCCTTGGATTTCAAACCAGTCAGTTCTTTCCAGAGAAGAAAAAAGGACAATAGCTGCTATTTCTTAGCATGCATAATCAATGCTGCAGGGGTTGCTAGGCAACGGGCAGAAAGACATCCCTGGGTGCCTCCAATGGAAGAAGAGCAGCCCTGGCAGCCACTCCTCAGAGGTGACAGGCTGTGCAGGATCTGGAAGCAGTGTCCAGTTTGTTTCACTCCTCAGAAAAATCCTTTTATTCTAGTTGGGACTGAACCATAGAATCTTCCACCCAGCCTCATTAGATAGCCTTTGAACAGACTTCCAATTGGCCCACAGCCCTAACAATGAGCAGGTCAGGCTGGCAGGCTGGCAAGAGGCAGCTCCATGAAAGGTTGGTTCCTCTGCTATTTTGATCTAATTCACCCTGGAGTCCATGGAGAATTTGACTTGTTCCTGGCATGGCTGCGGCCTCTGGATCCCGGAAAGTTAAAACGGGCATCCTCTTGGAAGCTTGTGATCATGCTAGCAAACATAAGCAAAGCCTCTGATTCCAGCAAAAATGCACATTCAAAGTTAGTGAAATGAGACTTCCTAGGTGTGTGACCTTGAAGTTGGAATGAATTTTTAAGTTGTAGGCATTTTGTCCTCTGCTTGAGATAATAGTTTCACTGGAATTTCAAGAAGGGGACTAGCAAACAGAAGGAGTCAGGATTTTACAAAAGGGCAGATCCATTTGTTTTGTTTTGTTTAGCAATGTTAACTAAAGAACAAACACTCCTCTTAAGTCACTCCTCAAAAGTGCAGACACTTTTTGGCAAATCCAGGAACTGCATGAGGACAAGGCTTTGGGTTTGGGTCAGAGGTATGATCAGGGCCATGACTGGGATTTAAACCAGAGAGAAGTCTCCCTGACCGTGGTGATGAGAGATATGCCCAGCTGGCAGCACGCTATGGGCAGGATAACCAGCTATACATGGCTGTCACAAACTAATCCCTTGTCATTACCAGGCCAAGAACTGATGTGATCTTAGCATGTGTTTGGGAAGAAATGTAACATAGAGCTGACTGTGCCCAGGCTTAGCTATGTAACACCCTTTCCTTAAGGGCACCAGAAGTACAGAGAGGCAAGCACAGAATAAGGAATGATACTAAGGTGAAATGTTATACCAAGAAATTTTGTGCATCTATATATTTGGCTGAGGTCTCTCAGCCACTCCTACGCTGTCACCTAGGATTCCTTAACCTCCCAGGATTTTCTCACATTCAAAGCCTCTCTCACCTTGTGACCCCATGAAGTGAATTCAGAGTCTGAAGGCCTGATTTAGCTCCCTGGTGGCCCCCAAATAGCAGTGGGAAACCTGGGCCCAGAACATAAATCCACAGTGTTCGGTCTCTTTGTCTATAACACATGGCTAGATCAGAATTAGATGTTCCCCAAGCTTCTTCTAGTTCTAACATTTTATCAGTTCTATGAATCTACAAAAATAGAGGCACCTTTTGGTCTTATTTATAAAAAAAAGTTAGCAGAAGAAGAAAGCAAAGACTGAAGATTTAACACTGCCAAATGTTCTGAACATTTTATGTTTTAAAAATAACCAACTTTTTGAGTAAATGAAAGAAGAAGCAATAGCAGGGATTAAACATTTCCAAAGTCACTGAAGAATTCTAACTTCACACCTTAACCCAACTTGACTTCACCTTTCTCTTATGTCTCCTCTCCTCTCTTTTCCCCTCTATCTCACCTCCACCCCATTTGCTCTCTTAGTGGGATAACGTTTATTTGATAGCTATTACATGTATCCTTCCTAGAAAGGTCTGACCTTTATTCACTCCAAAGTGCAGATTTTAGGAGCTTTTTCTGAGAGTCTAGGAGTACTGATGCTGCTTGACTTATTTTTGATGACAAGAAAAGCAAATGCAGTTTTCATTTGAATGGACTTTAACAGAAACTGTGTTTAGTCTGCAGGATGGGTAAGCTCAAGAATAATTTTCTCTCTCCTCAGTTACCCATTTTGTATATACTGAAGTATTTTAATGTAAAGTACAACATTAAATAAAGTAACAACATTCCATAAAGTAATGGAATATACTTTTGATTAAAAAAGTTAAGTTGGCGTGCTATAACTAGTAAACAAATACCATCCATATAAATATTGTGCATTTGGCAGAACAAAGGAACATCCAAACAAAAAACAACCCCAAGTTCAATCATCTTATATTAAGTCAAGAATTCACATATGATTATATCAGCTATGTCCACATTCATTTGCCACTTAATTCATTTTATAAATATTTGCCCCTTTTAAGTGTTTTACATATGTTATTCAATACTTTCATGAGTTTCTCTTAAATTTCAGCAATACATATGTAAAAGATCTACAGAACTTTTTGTGTGATTTTGTTAATTCTTGTGTTTTAGAGAGCTCAGTGGAAATTTTACCCTCTTCAATAATTTTTATCTTATTGAAGATCAGGTCTCTTTTCTGAATTTTTGAGAAAATGGCTATGAGGAAGGAATTTCAGGCTTTCTTGTTTTAGTAAAACCTTGTATCTGCCAGGGAGGCAGAGTCCACAAGAAATGCCATGCACCCCAGGATGCAATCATGCCTGCACTATACGCAGCCCTGGTGCCTTGGACACATGTGGGAGGGACTAGATAAGGAATAACAGATCTCAGCGGAACAGAGGCTGAGAGGGAGTGGACTCCACAGTCTCCCTTCTGGAAAGGCAACATAAGACAAGGTCCAGCTGAGTTGGGCACAAGCACCAAGCAATCTGAGGAGCCGGGTTGCGTCTCCAAGACTTAGCGGTTAAATTCTGTCTGACCCCAATGACCTCCATCCAGAATTAAGTTGAAGTTGACTTGGAAGAGTAGCTCAAGCTAGCCACAGCCTGCAGACTGGTAGACTGCCCCTAAAGGAACCTAAAACAGTTGGATGTGCCCCAAATATCCTTCTCACTGTCCATGTAGTTAAAAGAATTTGAACATATCCTTCATAGCAGACATAATGCTCCTGATTTGGCCACTAAAATCAAGTAACACTTCCACACATTACTGCGACTGTGGATAATAAGACATTCTGGAATGTTCTCTTACCTTCACTGCCACCAAGATCTTGTCCTGCTCAGGACAGAGGTTATAGCATTCAGCTAGGAAAACTTTTCCAAAGGCTCCTTCGCCTAGCTCCCTTTTCAGAACAATGTTATGTCGCTTGATGTGCTGAACAACTGTAAAACAAAGAAAGAATGGAAATTGGAATTGAAGCACACAGAGGTGAAGGCAGAGGGTGGAGGATCAGTGGCCTGTATCCTGAGCTCTTCTCTACACACAGGAGACCAGAGGAGAAGCCCAGTGTCCATGCTCCCTGTCCACCCCAAATAGCTGGGAGGCGGTTGCATCGGCTTGCTCTCCAGAGCTCATTTATTATTTTTGATAGAACTAAAGTGGTGACTTAGCTGTTGGCTGCAGGATGTCATCAGTGGACTTCACAGACTAGGAAAGGGGGAAAATGAGAAAGAAATGGACCTTAATGGCAGGAGTCTTACAAGCCAGATGCTTTGCACACATTTGTTAGTAGTGTCTAGTGGGGAAAGGCAGAGAGACAGTTAGGAATCCGAATCCTTTGTTAAACTGCCTCAGGCTCCTGAGGGAGAGGGGCTCAAAGGACACAAAAGGAAAATACAAGACCTGCATTGTGAATTAAAGCTTTGTCCTCACCCCAGTGCTAGTCTCTTGGTGAGTGGGCTAGACCGTGGTTGATCCTCAGTAATTCTTTTTGTTGGGACCAGAAATTTCCAGGCTGTGCCAAAAGCTGCCTTTCTTAGTCCCTTTCTAAGATCATGCCCTAGGCTTGGCTCTTCAAAACAAAGAAATGCTTCTGGGGAAGAGCGAATATTTCCTTCCTTGGTGTAGAGCAGAGCAGGCCCTTGTCACTCAATCACATTCCTTTCTGGGGAACAAGGCAGGAGGCAGTCAAAGGCCTTTCGAAGCCCATTAGCTGCGAGGTAGAGAGCAGAGCACAGTAGTCCTCAGAACGGGGCTGGTGGAGAAGCCCAAAAGGAGGCCGTAGAAGACAGCACTGCAGTGCAAGCTCATGTCTCTTCACCAGCAATGTCAGTTATGAACTCCCTTAGCACAAGGGGAGCACCAGGACATCAACTGCATTCTTTTCTGAACTCCTCATCCCTAAATGGCCGTATTAAAAAAAGATTGCAGCACTCTCTAGAGCTTGGAATGTGTGGCCAATAGTGTTCTTTCATTTCACTCTCAGGACCCTCATGAAGCAGTGCTCTCTGCAGGAATTCCAATGATCCTGTGTGGGAAGTGAGAAGTTGGGACTTGAACACTGGTCTGTCTGAATGCAGAGTCTATTTTTTTCTCCTACACCACAAAGTTTCTCTTTAATTGCAAATTGTGTTGAGCATGACAAGAGAGATAAAAATATATAAGTAATATAGTAAATAGTCAAAATAATCTCCCTTGCCTCCTCTTTGTTTTGTTTGCCCTGCAAAGGCCAGTTCAAATCCTCACCCTCTCAGAAAGCTTTCCAGGGTGACTCTGATCACCAAAGACCCCCTCTGGATTCAAATTATATCATGGCTTATGCTTAGTTGAATTCTGACTTATCCCTTAACTATTTCACATCTGTAAACTCCCGGAGGTTAAGACGAGCCCTGTCTATCTCCTGTGATCTCCTGTGCTGAGCACAGAGAAAGGATTTGTTACTGTGGTTTAATTGAATAACCTTTCTTTAAATGTTTTTTTTTTACTACAAACTGCATTATAAAAACAAAAGAAAATACAGAGCGTATCTGTGCAGTTTAAATAATGATAATAACATGAATGCCCATAAATCCAAATTTCCATCTAAGAAACAGAGTGTCACTAGTACTCAAAAGCACCACTGTGCTCTTTCTTGACTGTATCCACTTCTCTACTCTCCTCCCAGGGGTAACTACTACACTGAACTTGTGTCAGTCATTTCTTCTATTGTTGCTTACTCATGCTATCTCCTCAACAAGATATTGTTTAGCCTTGCCTGGTTTTGAATCTAGATAAATGGAATCATACTTATGTGTATTCTTCCATATCTCACATCCTTCATTCAACAATGCCCTTCAGATTGAGTTTTATTGAGTTACAATGTGTGTGTAGTAGTGATTCTTTTTTGCTTTTACTACTTTATAATATTTTGTGGAAGAACTGTACCACCATTTGTTTTATCCATTCTATGTTGATGAATATGCTACACAGTTTCTTTTTAGATACAACTTAATATAAAATGCAAGTGGTGATTAAGGTTTTAATTTAATAGGACTTTTCCCCTGGTAATTCATGTGCTTCGAATTAGTGAGGGCTTCCATGGGCCTCTGGAACTCAGGATGATAGAAATCAAAAAGTCTTTTATGAGCAACTATATTAATGACTATAAGAATGTATATTAATTAATATCTCATGCTCTAATAGAAACGCCTGGATTTAATCGGAGAGAAATGTGTTCATTAGGTAGAGTGCCCACATAAAGAGACAAGGGTAATTTTGCAGAGAATTAGCTGCCCTATTTAAATCTACTATTTAACTACATGGTTGTCACATGTTCACTGGGAATTAAATAGCCACTTGATTTACTTTATACTCTCACTAGGTTGAGGCAAGTATTTAACTTTTTTTATTTGATTTACATTTTCTTCTTATTTTTAAAAACGTTTTCCAAGGAGGAGAAAAAGTTGGTGGAAAATAAGTTTATAAAGCTATAGATTAAAAAAAATTTCATCACCTCCAAAACTAAAATGGATGAGACCAGTTTTTTTCATGTTAACTTTGAAAGCATTAAATGCCTCTTTTCTTTAAGAAATTGTAACAGGGTGCAGCCAAGGGGGGCCCACAAATAGAGATTTGTAATGGGGTCCAGAATTCAGGGTATTCAGGAAATATTAGAGAAATATATATATAGGATGTCCTCACACTCACCAAACCAGTCTGAGCTGGGGGATGGGACACATGGAGCAGAGCCATTGAGAGCTGTTTTGCATAGCAACTGGCTTTGCAACTAACCTCTGGCATGGTCATTTAACATATCTATAGCCTTTAACTGGTTTCATAGATACGTTAAATAGCTGTGGCCAAGGGGATGGGGATGACTTCAACCCAGGATGCAACTGGGAAGCAACTCTGCCTGGTTACAGTGCCTGTGAAAGAGCTTGGAGATGATTGGCTCCACACCATGGGTCCATGCCTGCCCAGACTTGTTATGGCAGCCCGGTAAAGCTGGACAAATATGGGAATGCTGGCAGGTATAATTGATTGTGGGAGGAGTAGGAAATGGGGCAGCAGAGGAAGATTGGCTCGAGGATTTAAACCGAGGTGCAGCAGCCATACAGAGAGAGGACCACACGGCTGTGGGAAGAGTTGGAAACACATGGCTTGGGTGAAAGTTAGGACCACCAGCTTTGGGGTGCTCCCTTTTGCCATGTGGCTTAGGCAGCAGGAAAGACTTTTCCTGGAAGAAAGGGGGTAGAAGGACTCTTGCTGGTTGGCCATGAGAAGGTACCACATGGCTTTGGATTAACTGGAGATTGTGGCGGCAACACAGCTGATGATGCTGGGAGCCTGAATCATGGACTTCCACTTTTGTTCCTGAGATATGGTACCCTGGACTGAGCAAAGGAGAGAAGGAAGGACTGTGCACATTTGTGGGTATTCTAAAGAATTTTAGTATTTTAACGAAGATATTAAGTCATTACTCTGAGTCTGTATAACTTTTAAATAAATAATTCCTTTCCCTTTCACCAGTTTCTGGCATTGAGAGAAGTCTTTCCTCTGGTGGTGGGCAAAGTGAACCTACTCCGGTGGGGAACCCATGGAGAAAAAGGAGGGTCCTTTTGGTAATAATATATCACTCACCACCCGCCCCACTCAGTCTGTTCTGTAACAAAAATGGCTATCTTGCATTAATTTACTTTGCTGGTTTGGGAACTAACAGATTGTATGAATGGGGGCCTTTTGCCAATGTATTCCCCCTAAACAGAATTAATCTCTCTTTTATTGTGTAAGATTGAAAGGCATTCAGGGGCATAGGTAACAGTTTACATTTGCATTCCTGACTAGGTGTTACAGTACTTTACAGTTGCTGCTATTAAATATTTGTTGAAATATGTGCTGAATGTTAATAAGACCTCAGGCAAACACTGTTTAATTGTATTATTTCAGTCAATTGACAACAGCTCAATCGAGTATGTAGCAATAAAGTAGCCCAATCCTCTCAGATGTCAGGAGTGGGAATGACAACTACCCTGAGGCAATCACATCACTGAGCTAAGAAATTTTTTTCCATTCTCCTCCAAAGAGCATCAGGACTTGTCCCAACCTGCCGTACTTCCTGTTTCCTGCAATCACCACAGAAAGTCCTTGGTACCATGTTATGGCATCCCTTTTTATCTGCCCTCTCAACCCAGCTTTTCTGGTAAGTGCCCCAGTCTGAGTTGATGTCACCCCTTCACCTCCTTCACAGACTCCTCTGTGGGACTTTCTTGGATTACCACCATTCACCCCTGAGCTCTCCTTAAACTTCCCTTCACCTCCTTGACTCAAGTAAAACCTTGGCTATGCCTGTAAGACATCCATGCTTATTCCCAAACTCACCCTACCACCCTCCCAAACTGAAGCCATCCCCACCCCTTAACCATAAGTATCCCTTGGGCCTGATTCCTGGCTCTTTCTTTCTCCCCTGCCAGACCCCCAGCTATCACAAAGTGCCTGTCTTAGGGAGCCATCAGCCTAAACAACCTCTGCCCCCTCCTTGCTGACATCTGGGTTACTCCTCTCACACACGGAGCTCCTGGCTGACAGGCTCCCTCTTCACCTGCCAGTGCCATCCCTCTCAGGGACTGGGACACAGACAGGTTCTACAACTTGCATAAGCTGTAGAAACACTGGGGTGCCATTTACCCTGCAGTTAAAAGGTGAGGATCTGTGAGGGTTTGGTTTTGCTAGTGCATGGCAATAAAATGACTTGATAGAAGCAAGACTTTCTTAATGAAGGAAGCAATACGCTGATTCCAGACAAGCTCCTTATTTCATTGTGGACTAGCACTAAGGATTCCACAATAAATAAGCTGTCAGGTAAGCATGAAAAGTTTTTATGTACTTCCTTTCCCTGAGGTCAGACAGTTCCCTATTTTGAACTTTAGAGACTTAATTAAAATCATCCAAACCCAGAGGAATAACTAATAAATAAATAAATAAATAAATATTCAAACTGTACCATAAATGACTTCCTTGATTTGAAGAAAAACTCAAAAAATAATTGATTTTAAAAAAGTATTATAGATAAAATTTCTCTTTTGTACCTTGCTCAAAGAGAAGGAGGCATCAATAAGAGGCGTATGTGGTATTAAGTAATATACCACCAAACTCATGTGGCCTGCAAACTGATCTGTGTACATCAGAACAGTCAAAACAAAGCAGATGATTAGATTATTGTACAAATAAATCTGTTCTATAGAACCAAGGAGAAGTCCATGACCAGCAATAGTAATCGAGATGAGTGGCTGAGAACTGACTGGCCATCTTTGTCATTAATAGAATTTTCCAGAGTGGAAATCTGGTGTCCTTGGTCATTTGCTTCATATGTAACAGAGTTGAGTAGGTTCCCTGTTCTGTAGTAATATTACATTACAGCTGAAAAATGCATTTTATCACAAAGTAGCTTGAGTAGTTTACAAAGATGCTGGCAGTTTCAGATGGTCTGCTGTGGGGTGGGGGTATAAGGAGACTAAATGGTAATGGGGAAAATACAATAAAGACTAAATGAAAAAATAAAAGAAAGAAAGAAAGAAAGAAAGAAAGAAAGAAAGAAAGAAAGAAAGAAAGAAAGAAAGAAAGAAAGAAAAGAAAGAATGAACCTTGGCCTCGTTGACACATCCTGCTCAGCACACACACCTTAAGTTGAGACATTTGTTGAATCTTGTATATGCCAAGTACTAAGTTATCTACAGCCCAAAGGAAAGATAAATTTTGAATAGGAATGTAAAAAGTCATGCAGACTCAGAAGATAATGTTCTGTATTGGAAGCAATCTCTCTGCTTCTCTATAGACCTAAATGTAGGGCCAGTTGCCTCAAAGGTAGGTTCCATCTCAGAGGATTGGATGCTGTGATGGGAAGAGAATTTAAAGATCAGTGAGGCTGACTCCTGGGTGTTTGACAGTCAACTCGTGAGACTTTGGTCAGGACAGCAACTTTCCCAGGGCCGCACAGGTATAAGGTGGCTGAACTAGGACTCAGTTGTCCTGGCTTTCAGAAGAGCCACCCTTGGACTCTGTAACACAGGCCCTAGTTCAGACTGAAGGCAGTGAGCACTTCCTGATGTAAATATGGGAACAGGTATTTCATTTAGTTAATTATCTTTTCTAGTAGAAATGCTTGAAGCATTCACATTTATCATCTGAAATGTACCAAACATCTCATAATGAAGAATTTCATTAAAAATGACCAATAAACATAAAATATGAGTGTGAAAAGCAGGATATTAAAGTTAAATACCTTGAAAAATGCTTGAGTTTGATGTAAATATAATAAACAAAAATTACTTACTATCTATCTTAATGTCTGTTTCATGGGCAACATATCAAAACAGGTAAAATCATCTACCTTATAAAATTAAATTTGCATAAAAGATGGAAACTATGTTTATGAATTTCATCTACATTTTTATTAAGATAAAAGTTGGTAATAAAATGAAAATAAATGCTATTAAGACCACAGACATAAAACACACCAGGAAAAGACATGGCCAAGTCTTCATAAATAATATTAATGATGAAATAAAATATAATAATACTGAGCCATTCTTAAGCACTTTTCAAGAAAAAAATCCCAATGTGCATTACCATCAATTAATTTTCATATCCTTCTAAATGAGGTCAATAGTCACATTTACTTTACAGATGACACCACAATTAATTGACTTACTTGTGGTCATAGAGCAATACACTTATCCTTTTCCAAGTGCTATTTCCAGTGAAATGAGAGGGAGAGAAGTGGGGGCCTAACATGTGCTGATTGCTATTAAGAACCAGCACAGGTGTTGAGAGGCTTACAGGGGTTATCAATCTTCACAGCAATCTAGCCTGGTACCCTTATCTCTGTTTTCAGATTAAAGTAGAAAGAAGAGGATCAGATGAGCTAAATAACTCATCCAAGCTTGTACCATTGGTAACAGGTAGATTTTGCTCACCTAGGGAATCATGGGTCTACTTTTAGCAATTTAGTTCAACACACTTTTATTAAGTGACTACTATGGCCTGGGCATTTTTCTAAGGTCTAGAGAAAAAGGATGAGCAAAGTAGACCCTAGTTAAATAAAATTCTTTAAAAAAAAAATCAAGAAACTTACAAACTAAAGGGACAGAAAAATACAATACGTATATCTATCATACCTTACTTATACCTTTGCTTCCTTCATAAAAGATTTTAAATACTTTACGGGACTATGCAAGGAAAGCAAACTTTAAGTAAGAACTCAAGTCAAGGAAAATGAAAGGAAAGCAAAGACAAGGCATTAAGTAGAAATGCAAACGTGCAAATTCTAGGGTCCCACGAGGTTATTAAAATTAAGTAATAATTTGACTCTGAGCTTCCTGGCAGCAGAAGCCAAAAGAAAAACAGTAATTTATAAAATTTTTACTACCCAAAGTAAAAGTACAGACATTCCTTGTGGTAAGAGCTTTTATAGCATTTAGTTTTCAAAGGAATGTTCTGAATGGATTTTACACAGGGAATCAATGTCCTCACATTGGCCCTAGAGTAAATAGTGAGTTTCCTAAGACTATTTCTCAAAGCAGAACTCAATAAGATTGAAACGTGACACAAAAGCCACCCTCAGCCAAGCACTGCACAGGCAGTCGTCCACAGCTCTCATCATCCAATGGCATAAAAGTCAATGTCTGTGGGCACACTCGGGGATGCTCTGGGGACAGGGTAGAAGAACAGGTATAATTTCTGCACAACCACTGTTGGGTCTAGAACATGTTCAGCAATCTAAAGTATTCTGTGAATAAATAATAACATGAAAATGTAAGAATGGATGAGTCATTGAACAAGAAATAAAAATGATGAGGAAGGGAGTGTTATAGGTGGGGGAGAGAAGGAGCAAGGATGATGAGGAGAAGTCCAGAGTGTATTGGGGAAATAATGATTTATCTTGGTTTACTCCTGAAGAGGCAGTAGATGATATGCTCTAGGAATAGGATGAGACTGGAGCACAACAGGCTTTGAATACCTCACTAGGTAGTTTAAACAAGTTTGGACACTAAAAGGTATAGACTCTTGAACAATGATGTCACTGCCCTTTGCCTTCACTTCCTCATCTTTAAATGAGTATATTTGAACTAAATGGCATCTTAGGTCGGCTTCAGCACACACATCCTGCAACCTGTGAGTCCATGACTTTATTTTGTATATGAGTTCTAGCAAGAATCATTGAAGATTTTTTAGCATGGGTGAGTGTTAAGTACAAATTATTAGATTATTCCGGCAAGGTAAACTGGAGGCAGAGAAGCCAATTAGGCTGTAGCTATAGAACTCATTGGCACAGAGACCTGTGCTAGGCCAAAGGTGAGCTCCACTCAGGTATCATTTATATTTCCTCTCCAGCCTCTTGTTCATGGGATGCACACAGCTCAGAGTGACTGCTCCCAGGGAAGCTGAGGTCAGGTCCATGATTCCAAATAAAATAGAGGTTGATGCCAAGGATAATGTTTTCAGAGAAAGACAGAGAACAATGAGTCATAGAATGGGACCAAATTGGACAGGTCAGAGAGGCAAAAGAAGGAACCACAAACGAGCTTAAGGAGAGCAAATATCAGACTATTGGGGCAGTAGGGTGAGTGGTGAGTGAAGACATGGAGGTGGTGGGTGGAGATTGCTCTTATGGGAGATCAGGGGCAGACAGGTCAGTCTAGATAGCAGGCACCTTGGATCTAGAAGATGGGGCTGGAGGGGAATTTGAGGAGGGAGAAATTTGGGAGTGCTTATAAGCTAGGAAGAAGAGTAGGGAGTAAGAAATTTAAAAGGTGCAAAAAGAAAAGAAGGGAAAGAGTGAGGGAGAAAAAGAGGGAGGGAGGGAGGGAACAAGTGAGGGAAAGAGGAAGGAAAACTGGGAGTGAGATTTGGGGGGAAGCCTCTGAGAGTACAGTGCAGTGGAGGGCACAGCAAAATTCTAAAACAGAAGAAAGATTTTGAGTGAGCCACTTCTGAGGGCCTTGGCCTTGATGCTCATCACAGCATTAAGTCACTGAAGGAGGAAGTGGACTTTCAGGGATCCCCAAGGGCCCCATTGTGGGCCTTTAGGCTAAGCCTTGAAATAGGTCCAGTGATAGACAAGATAGACTCTTGCAAGGTAACTCTGCATTCTTGGGAGGGCAACAGGTACCAACCCGGGTGCTCCACACAATATCTAATGGCATCCAAAATGATCCCTCCCTCCTAAACCAAACTTTGGTGCCCTCATGCTGAATGAGAGCAGGATAGCTGTGCAACATTCCAGAGTAATGCTTAATTTAACCCAATCATTATAGTAGATAAATGCAACTGAGTTATTTGAAGTTAAATTACCAAAACTTATTGTAGAAAAAAGGCAAGGAGGGGGAAAGCCCCAGAAATCTTTCAAGTTGTTAGACTGTAGGGAACACCATTCTTTGAAATACACATACGGCACATCCTTCGCTTTGACAGCCCCTAAGAGCCAAAATTATATCTGTTCTTCACATTGGCATGTGGTAGAATTGGATTGATTTGCCTTGACACCCCTCCCTGCTGGAACAATACTTGTCAATCAGCTCCAGCAATGTTTGTATTTTCAAGAATAATTATGCAGAGTGATTATACAAAACCCTGGCAGGTAGGCCAGTCAGTTTTTGCCTATCTCTGTGACCCTGTGTTCCTAAGCCCTAAAGTTCCTTCTGCTCCTGAGGATGGAAAATATTCCTTTAACACCCCACTTCCCCAGTCCCAGCTGTGTGCCCACACCTCCATTTAAGGGTCCTATGCTGGTATCTGTTCTATCATTTGGGATCCTCCACTCCTGAGCCCACATTATGGAAACTTTCCTTTGCTTAATAGTTTAAACCAGTAGCTACTACATTTTCCTAAATGACTTCTTCAAGTTAGTTGGCCTTTGCCAATGTACCTTCACAGGGATGCTCCCATTGTAAAAGAAATTTGGTTTTGATGGAGATCATTCACAAACCACACCACGTGCATTCCAGGGCTTTCCTGACTTGTGTATTAATTTTTAAGAGTTTACCCTAACAGAAGTAGATATATAATATATACATGCTATATACATATAACAGAAATTCCTGTACATATGCTCTAGTGAGGGGTAGGAATTGGTAAGAGGAATGCAGCTATAACAATAATGCTATCAGAGGGTGGTGATGAGAGGGGCAAGCAAAGTGCTACATAAGTGGACCCATCAGGAGAGGCTCCATGAAGTCACTGAGTGAACTTCAGAGAAGTGGATTGGAGTCTTTAGGATGAAAGCTCTGAACACAAGGGGCAAGCCCTTAGTCTATAAGCAGTGAAAAGTCAGTGAGCATTTATGAGGTCCAGGATTCCATGCCAGCTTCCCAGGATGCTTTCCTCAGCTGTAGACTCTGTCCTAATTCCAGAGAAAGGCAGATGCTCAGTAGAGCTCATAACCAATGACAAGGGCTACTGTCTAAGAATGAGGGTCCCAGAGAAGATTTTGGGGGATGCACCCCAAATGTTTTTTAACTCTGGATGGCTTCTAATTATTATGCAAAGCAGAGTCCTTTGATATTTATTCCTTAACAAGCTTATTTGAGAAGCCATATTTCAAAAGGTAATCCTTACTTATAGCTTTTCTTCAAAGGGTTTTGCAATACTTGCAGCATCTTTTAATCCAAGATACCACACCCCACCTCCACCCCCCCCAAAAGAACTGTTTAGTGTTTAGGGGAAGAGAATACACATATTCTGCATGCTAGGCATTGTGTTAAGCAGTGTACATACATTCTTTTATTCAGACATCCTGATGGACCAATGGGGAAACATTTTAGGAATATGGTCTCCATTTAGGAATATGGTAACTGAGTCTTGGAGATGTTAAATAATTTGCCCAAAGGCATACAGCTGGAAAGTGGGCAAGATAAGGTAGGATCGACTTCAAAACCCATGCAGTCTTTCCCAATAGAACACAAATCTTTCCCCAAAGGATGGGCAGGCTATTAGAGAGATGAGAGAAATACACAGTAACAGTCATTAAAGGCAGAACATAAAAATTTCCATGACAGATATAAAAAAATACAGGGTTAAGGGTGTTTAAAAGGAAAAGAAAGCAAATCCTCTGAGTACAGAGTTTGAGGTGAGAGGATGTGCCATTTGAATTTTGCCTTGTAAGGTGAGCTGGGCTGGAAGAGTTGGTTGGTAAGAAGGGCCTTGTAAGACATAATGAATTATGACATTTCCAAAATGCCAGTGTGTCACTGACTTGATCATATACTGAACCTTCATGTTAAGTCTAAAATCTGAAAACCATCTATGTCGAACCAAATGAAATTTCAACAATCTCATTTGTGCAGGCCCAAATGAGACAAATACCGGCTATTTCATTTGGATCAGCCTAATTTATTGCTTGGTTGTATCTTTGCAAATAGAACTTCTGAATGTTAGAAAAGAATCCATACATTTTTTAATTTAAAAAAAAAATTAAGCAAAGCAATACATGCAACTGGTAACAAATAAGTACTTCTAAAGAGCTTAAGATAAAAAAGAAATTGTACACTTCCATGTTCCTTCCTCTCTTCAGTCCTGCTCTCCTGGGTTTGATCCAATTTGAATTTTGTTTTTTCTAGGGATTATATCCATAATTCTAATTAACATGTTATACCTTCTTTTTTTTCCCTAACTTAAGACACTTACTCACTTTCCACAATGTAGGAGGAAAACTATCATATTATCTCCCACATCCTACCAATAATTGATAACTATTATTTTCAGTTCTTCTATTTAATATCTATCATATTGCATCTCTATTTCAGGTATCCTGATACTATTTTGTATATGATGAGCATATTAGCACCCCTGCCTTCCTCTGCCCTAATCACTTCCCATATTCTATGAGTTTGATCTTTATTGCAACTGTGCCAAAACTGTTGTGATGTACAATCAACTCACAATATGATACAATTAAGTGCCTTACCCTTCTATAAACTGGAAAGCAATAAATGGAATTTGTGTCAATAGAACCAGCTTAATACCGTGTATTGCAAGGCTAAGTGGGTGACAGACTGCATTTTCTTCTCCACATGTCCAATGTTAAATCTAGTGCCATTTTAATTATACCCTGATCCTTCTCATTACAGACATTTATCAACCAAATACAGTATATAGCTCAAAAGCATAAAAACAGGGGAAGGCAGGGAAGTTAAAGGCTGTATGCAGTCAGCAGAATATTGCTATATCCTGTCCCCAGAAGCCAAATCACCCTTTCTCTGCAGCTACCAGGCTTATCTCCTTCATTCTCTGTCTATTTACACCCTCCATCTCTGATGAGCTGTAAACTGGGGTGTGAACTCACTTCGAGAAGCACAGTGTTGAAGGCAGTTTATGAGCTGGAAGTAGATTTATAATGTGAGAGTCATGGTGCTTGGGTTCCTTTCCTCTCTGTCTTTTGATAAGGACTTGTGTGTTCTTCTGTGCACTGGAGCACTTCCAAACTTTGCTGTCAATGCTACAAATTCAGCTTGTGGAGAATGGCTGTAAAAAGTGCACAACTGAGTCGCATTTACCTAATCACACTGCTTTAGAAAGGAGAGAGATGTTCCCGCCTCCTGGACTCTGGGGTCCTGTTGAGGATTCTGGAGAGGGTCACACAAATTCGGCTGCTCGTATGATTCCTCAAGTTTTGTAATGAAGTCTCATAAAAATTGACTTCTGAGATTTTCAATGTCACTAAGACAAAGGGAAATTAAGCTGGGTGACTAAAAAATCTGTTCTTACATGTTAATATGAACCATTTACATCTGGGATTGGCATGGTCTAAAGTGTTAAAATGGCATCAAATATTTGGAGTAAATAATGTTTAACAAATTTATTCAAGAACAAGTCGAAGTTTAAATTATACAGTATGCTGAAGCTGAGGAAGTAATCAGCAGCAACAGTGTGTCCCTGTGGGTATGGATGAACGCTGTGCAGCCCTGCCTGGTAGTCCTGGTGGACAACCTGACTTCTTGGCAGTGGCGGGGGTGGGGTGGGAGGTCAGAGCAGTGGAGCCAGAACCTGACAGTGAAGGCCCCATATCGGACTCAGGTCACTTCCCTGATCTAGGCTCCTCAACTTAAAAATAATTGAGAGACTCAATAGTATTTGTAAGGGACAGTAACATAGTCTTATATTTTGTCCCTCTACCTGATGAACATGCACATGATTATAATGAAATAGATGGGACAGAGATCCTTACAAGCTCAGATGAAACCACCTAGCTGTACAAGACCCAATGAAAGCCAAGGAGGAAAAGGCCCATTGGGGAAGGAAAGTGAGAAACAAGGAGGAAAATGTCCCATGGACAGGGCCCAGGGTGGCGATAGGGGGAGCACTGAGTGAAGTGGCTAGAATTTGCAGGCAGAGATTAAGAGGAAGAAAGAGAGGCCTCAGTCCAATTGTTAATAACTAATTACACAACTTCAAAGCAGTTGTTAATGTCTTTGCCCAACTTTGATTTCTTTCCTTTAGCTGTATGATGGGAATAAAAATACCTGACCCGGAACCCCAACAAAAACAAATGGTATTCTAAATAAAAACCACAATGACAAATAAAATGTATTATAAATGTTATATAGTGTGACCACAACTGTATAACAATTTGGCAATTAAGAGTACACAGTGCCTTACAGATACATTTTATTGGTTCAATTTAATGTTAAATATTATAGACAACTACAATAACAATGGGCTTTCTGGTCTCAGAATGCTTTAAGGCTCATAAAGCACTCTCACATGTTATTTTATTTGAGCATTTGAACAACTCTGTTAAATAAACTGTGAAACCTTTTTGAGTTCTGTCTTATAGCCGAAGAAGCAGATGCTCAGAGAGGCCAAGGGGGTCATCCAAGGTTGCACAGCTAGTCAGTTATAGAGCCAGACCCCAAACTTGGCCTTTTAATTCCAAGCTAAATGTTCTTTATACCCAAGTGGCACAGAAGGCATTCTGGAATCTAAGAATCAAGAAAGTAAAAAGTTCATTCTGGAGACAAAAGTTGTAGAAAAGAGACTAAGATCAATGCAAGAAATAATGCCAAGCAATGGCCTGCTAGAAGCATATGAACTCAAGAAAGAAGTTAATGTGGATGATAATTACAGGAAATGTTTCACAGATCAAAAAATGTCTGGCCCTGACTGGTATGGTTTGATGGGTTGGGTATCATTCTGAAACCCAACAGATTGCCTGTTCAATGTGCTGGTCAGAGCACATACCTGGGTTGTAGGCCAGATTCCTGGTTGGGGGCATGTGAGAGGCAGCCAACTGATGTTCCTCTCCTTCTCTTTCTCCCTCCCTTCCCCCACTCTAAAAATAAATAAATAAAATCTTAAAAAAAAAAGACCTGGGTTGAAATGTAAAAAATTGATTCATTTGAATAACTGAAGGTAAAGATGGATTCTTAATAAGAAGGAGAAACAAAGGCTTAAAGGAAGGATAGTGGACATAGTATCACTCTATTCAACAAGGGGCATGATCAGAGGTGATGGGTTGGAAACCACAATAGAAGTTTCAATAGGTTAAACAGGAGCAGATCATAGAGAGCCTGAAGGTTAGCTGAGGGGTCTAGATTTGATTCTATAAGGATATGGAAGCTATTGTAGGTTCCTGAATGAGAGGGGGGCATTATATATTTAGTATATTGTTTGGTAGGGATATGCATAGTGTATTAAATGTGAACTGAAGCTGAGAAAGTAGCTAGGAGATTGTTGCATTAATAAAAGCATAGTCATGAAATCGTGGTTTAGAGTCATGGCAATGAAAATAAAAGGAAAGCTGCCCTGGCTGGTGTAGCTCAGTGAATTGAATGTGAGCTGCGAACCAAAGGGTCACCAGTTCAATTCCCAGTCAGGACACATGCCTGGGTTGCAGGCCAGGTCCCCAGTGGAAGCTAACGTGAGAGGCAACCAGACATTGATGTTTCCCTTCCTCTTTTTCCCTCCCTTCCCCTCTCTCTAAAAATAAATAAACAAAAGGAAAAAAAGAAAATATAAAATAAATAAATAAAGGAAAGTTATAAATTCTAACACCTGTGTTATTTAATAATGGAAGTAAAAGCATTACTCGCTCATCTACCATACTCCACATGATTCTCAGAAACATGAATGCCTTTCTCAATCAAGTTTCCCCCTAACTCTGCTGCCAAATTAAATAATCTAGTTACCAAAGCAAAGAGTTCATTAAAAATCACATGCATTTGTCAGAAAGCTTCCTTATTTCATCCCTTAGTCTTCTATCCTGGAGGGCTTCTCAAAAATAGAATGATTATACCCATGCACAAACACCCAAAAATAGAATGACTATACCCATGCACAAACACCTTTGGGATCACCTCAGACCTTCTCTATTCAGGGAACTATAGATTCACGTCATATGAATCTCTGCACCATCAGAAGTTGTTGTCATGTGGACCCATTGGGCCCATATCTGCTCTGAGGAGATACAGGTGAATATGGAGAGCAGAAGCCAATGCAAAAAGTCCCAGATGTAGAGCAGAGAATGAGGAGGACAAGAGGCAGGAGGACAGCGACAAGCATGGCACTGGTACATGGATCATCTGGATCCTAATACCTTGATTGCTTGGGCCAGCTGGAGTCTCTGTACTTCATCCTGCCTTCCCAGCCCTGCCCCAACACAATAAACTCTAAGGGTTGCAATTGGTCCTGCCCTTTGCTTGCCAGGTGGGTTCATAGACATGGTTAGATTTGAACATAGCTACAGCCTTCATTTTCAAAAGTGAGTTGTGATAAAGATACACTTCCCCTTTAAATTTTAATAGCTTTGTTGTGCTTTCTACTCCCTCTTCACTGCAGTGTGTGGGCATTACACACACACACCCAGACACCTCACACGCTGCACTGACAGCTGCTTGCCAGTCAATGAAGTCACATTACTCTGCCATAGGGATGTGTGAAATCAGCCGCCTCACAGGAGGTGGGCAGAGGCACACGATGCAATCAGTGTAAACGGGAATTTTCTGTCTTCTGCGCCTGGCTGTTTTATTGGCTTATTGAGCAGAGGAGTGAAAAGGCGTCATTGGGTACAGAAGTGTATTTAGAAAAAAACCTGGTCTTTTTATTTTCATTTTAGGTGGTAATAACTTCACGAGACTGTCACCTTGAAATTCACACTGGATGGACAAAGCAAGCTCCTGGCTCTCAAAAAAAATTCAACAGAAGTGTCCTCCTTTTTCCCATGGAAATGTCAACAGCAATTACACAACTGGGACTCCCTAGGCAAATGTACCAGAGCCCCTCCGAGGGCTGCTAGACTGTGGACAGCTCATCACTCTCATGACATCTTCAGCACCTTTAGCATCTCCCTTAGAACTGATACTTATAATGCTTCAGGCCAGGCAGCTGTCCTGTGTCCAAGAGCTGCCCAGCCCAGTTGCTCCTAGTGCGGCACACACGTTTATGGGCCGTCATTCCAGCAGAATGACCTCCATCTCAGGCTCTGGCAACCCTGAAACTGATGACCTAAAACAAATACCTGTGAACTTAGGTGTATTATTTTGCAGGACTTTTACATTCCATAAAAAGAATTATTGAAAAACAGTTATTTATTTTGGATTGTATATACTTACATAATGCCTGGTAGTATGCAAAAAAAAAAAAAAAAGATTAGTCTCACCTGACATCATTAGACTATCTACAAGGACCTCTACGCCCTCAAAGTTAAACCTCTTTCCAAGACCAGTCGACACTAACAAGCAGGCTTGATTGTTTAAATTAGAAATATACAGTGGGAGGAAAGCTACAGGACACTGGGATGGGATGAGACTCCGGAAGCCTAATTAACAGGACTAGGACAAGGGAGTGTGACAGACTCATACACAAGTGAGCTGGCAGCCCTAACTAATTAGCAACAATTAATTTTTACGGTAGGAGCAAGAACACATGTATTATGTTCTATAAAAGCTTAATAGATGTCACCATAAATCACTCCCATCTCTCCCCTGAAATTCTACTTGCAAGCAGGCTGCCACGAAATCTTCAAGAACTAACACTGTTGAGCTGCCTGCTATGTCTTGGATCTGAACATGAAAAAACGAGATGATTTTTTTTCTCTGCCGCTTGGCCCTCCACTAATCTCGGCTGCTGTAACTGGAGGCAGGCTCAGCCGCACCCAGGCCCTGAACCTATTCTGATTAAGGAAGGTAAAAAATGAGCAGCCCTGGGCCTGCTCCTGGGAGGACCTAGGATCCATTGTCCCACTGGAGACTGGATGGCCATGTGCCCAGAATCAGCTCCTTGCCTGAGATGAAAACCAGATTTCTTCATCTATATCTTCTATCAACTGGAAATGCCTGCGTAGAACATTATGGTGATCAGAGGCTGAATGGGAAAGGGAGCCCTGACCACAAGTAATGCCTGCTGGGCACTGCTGCTGTTTCTTTGTGTCTGCTTTGTTTTCATTTTCCACCATTTTTTAAATTGTAGTAAAATACACCTAAAATTGAGTATTTTAAAGTGTACAATTCAGGGGCATTAAGTACATTCACAATTTTGTGCAGCCGTCATCACTATCTTGTTCCAGAACTTCTTCATTGCCCCAAATAGAACTTCTGTACCTAGGAAGCAGTCAGTTCCCATTTCCCCCTCCCTTCAGCCTCTGGCAAACACTAATAGGTTTTCTATGGATTTGCCTACTCTGGATATTTCATATAGATGAAATCACACCATCGGTGTCCTTTTATGTCTGGCATCCTTTCACTTACCATAATATTTTCAAGGTTCATCATGTTTTAACATGTAAAAGCACTAAATTTTTCTGATCATCCTGATTAACCCTGTCTGTTGGCCAGTGCTGGACTCCTTCAGTTTCCTAAACAGTATCTCAGTTCTCTTCTGAGCTGGGAACCCATTAGAAAGCCCAGCCAAGTCCTTCCAGGCCCCTTCTTCAAATGGTTGCATGTTATTTCTCATCCTCCCAGGTTCTTGGTGGGTCCCAACTCTAGCAGGGCAGATTAACTGTAACTAGGACTCCACTGTTTGTTAAACAGCTCTTTCTACCACTATCCACAAACTAAACTAGACTTCCTCAGCTTGGAGGTAGACCCAACTTAGCCTTTGGAGCACTGTATGTTGCTAACTCTGGACTAATAGATTTTAGATGCCAGACTTCAGTCAGGTAGGTGAGTGCCCCCAGTCCTGAATCTACATTTAAGTAGTTTTATTAATATTCCAAAAAGCTCAGCATTTTGGGATGTATAATGCTAATTTAGAATGTAAGAGATGTGACTTCTTCCAGGGAGATGGACTAGACATATTTTTCTCAGCTCTTCCCACAAACTTACGAACCCTGGACAATATATAGAAAATAAACATTAGAAAACTCTGAAAGGTGGAGAGATGGACTAGAAACCTTGGAATTACACAGTGATGAGTTCCTTGAACTATATTTTTGTCTCATATATTCTCAGATTGGAAATGAAGAAGCCAGGAACCTGAATATACACAAGCAGAAAAATATTCAGAGAAAAAGGCTACTCTCTCTTTCTAAAAAGACCAGGAAAGCAGCAGCCAAGTCAGAAAAAAAATCTTAACACAGTTACCACTTTACTCCTACCAACCCCCACAGGAAAATTGTGGTTCCACCCTCTGCCATGCCAGCAAGGACTATGTGGGGAGCCTGGACTGCTTTCCATCCTCATGAGGCTGTAATAAGGTACCCGGCCATGGGCCCACATGATATCAGAGAAAAGGCCAAGCAGAGAACTGAGACTTTCATACCCACCAGGCAGTAACAGTGTCCACCCACCGCCACTACAGTATTCTTGGAGACAATGCAGGGGCCTGTACTTCCATCCCCACTCTGCAGGAAATAGACAACCCTCTTCTTCCTTGCAAGGGTGATGTCAGAGGTAGCTGAGTCCCCACTTTGGGGGACTCAGGACTCAGGTGGGGAGTCAAAACTTCCACCACCACCCAGCAATAATGAGGCCACTCTTCTCTCCCATATACTGCAGTATCAGGGGAAGCCATGTGGGGAGAAGTAAAAGGCATTCCACCCCTCCCAACCAAGGGGTATGTATCAGTGGAGGCCTAATAGGGAGAGGAACTCCCAACAGCACCAGAACAGTAACAAGGACACTGCCTTTTTGTGTTAACAGAGGTTGAGTGGAAAACCAGCAGTAACAAGGCAGATTCCCCATTTCCCCTACCAGGATGATATCAGAGAAAGCTAGCTAAAACAGAAGATTTAAATAAACTCTAAGTCTCAAAACAGAATACCTTAGATTTCTAAACTTCAATAAAAAAATCACTGATTATACCAAGAACTAGAAAAATCTCAAACTGAATGAAAAAATAAAATCAATAGATGACACCACCAGGATAACAGCAATGTTAGAACTATATGACAAAAATTATAAAGCGGTTATCATAAATGCTTCAACGAACAGCTAAAAACACATTAAAAGAAATGAAAAAAATAGTCTCAGCATGGAAATAGAGGATATGAACAAATACCAAATGGGAAATTTAGAACCAAAAAATACAATTACCAAAATTAAAAACTCAATAAATGGGCTCAGCTACAAAATACAGGGGACAGAGGATAACATTCAGTGAACTTGAAATAGAACTATAAAAATTATCCAGTCTTAACAACAGAAAGAAAATGGACTGAAAATAATAATGGAGCCTAAGCAGCTGGATCTGTGGAACTATAACAAAAGATCTAACATTGACGTTAGCAGAATCCTAGAAGAGGAAAAGAAAGTGTGGTCCAAATGTAGTCAAAGAAATAAAGACTGAAACTTTCCAACTCTGGCAAAGGACAAACCTGAAGACTCTAGAAGTGAATACCACACAGAATAAATTCAAAGAAATCCACACTATGAAGATTACAGTCAAACTTCAGAAAATTAAAAACAGAGAAACAAATCTTGAAGCCAGTGTGAGAAATGATACCTTATCCAGAAAGGGGAATCTATGTGAACGACAGTGGATTTCTCATATAAAATGATAGAACCCAGAAAAAAAGCAGCGCAAACTTATTCAAGTGGTGAAAGAAAAATGCTATCAACCCAGAAACGTATGTACAGTGAAAATATCCTTCGGGAACAGAGAAAGGAAAGATTGGACAAATACATTTCCCTTCTCCTTTGGAGTTTTCTAATTTCTTTTTGGAAGCAAAAATTATAATATTGTCTGTTGTGATTTTAAATACATGTAGAAGAAATAATGAAAGCAATTATAATATAAGTGAAAAAATGAGGTTTCTATATTTCATTTGAACTTTCAAAATCAGTAGATGGTAATACATTATGCATACAAGGTGGGGCAAAAGTAGGTTTACAGTTGTTGGTATGGAAACTAATGCAGTAATTAATAAATTATAACACAAGAATAAACTCTGTGGTGTGCACACTCACCACCGTAAACCTACTTTTCCCCACCCTGAGTACAATATAATACAAAGAGCAACCACTGTGCACAAGGACATGCTCAAAACAACTACAGACACATCAAAAGAAAACTCTAAAAGAGGAGCTCAGGTAACCCAGAGGAGAGTGGGAGGAAGAAAAAAGAGATATAAAAATAACAATGAAAAGAAAAAACAAACAAAATAAATAAAATGGGTGACTTAAGGCTTACCATATCAATAATTATATTAAGTAAGATGATCTAAATACACTAATTAAAAGACAGAAATTGACATATGAATTAAGAAACATGACTCAGTTCTAATGGCTCCTGTAAGAAAGTCACTCAACTATAACAACATAGGTAAGCTGAAAATAAAAGATAGATGGATGAATACACACACACACATATTTAAACATTCCTGAAATGACAGAGCTATAGAAACAGAACACAGTGGTTGCCAAGGGTTATGGACAAGAGAGAGAAGCCTAAGGAGGGAGAAGGTTTAGCTACATGAGGAATCTTAATAGTGATGGAAATGCTCTGTATCATGACTGTATCAATGTCACTACCTTCGTTGCGATGCTGTACTATAGTTTTTCAAGATATTGTCATTGGTGGAAACTGAGTAAAATGTACTTGAGATTGCTTTGTGTTATTTCTTACAACTGTATATGAATCTGCAATTATCTCAAAGTAAAAAACGTTTCGTTAAAAAATGTCAGAGATGTGCCTTACGCCATTGGACATGTTTTAATATGAACAAAGCACATTGCTCGCTTGTACGAAACTGTGTGCCACTAAAAGCTACCATTCGTTAATAACAATTATGGCTTTGATCCCACCTGCATCAAAAGAGAGCTCTTTGAGGGCCTGGCTTGTATATTATTTATTCATAAATCCCCCACAGTGCCTAGCAAGCACCCTGCTATGTAATAAGTGCTCAATAAATGTTGGCTTAATGTTTTTTATCAGTAATGCATTGAGCATGTGAGTATGTGTATTGTGTACTGCTAAAACATTGCTTGCTGTAAATGAGAAAAATATTAAAGAAATGTGTCATGAAGTAAATTAATGCCATCTTTAAAAAAGCAATTAGATCTCTGGATTCTTTTTACTAGTGTTCTGTTTACTTTTTTCTCTCTTTGTTTTTGTCTGATTGCAAAAGTCATCAATGTTCACTACAGAAAACTTCCACAGTCTAGGAATGTGTAAAGGCCTTCATGGTACCTATTTCAATGACTGGATAAGTCACTTCCAATTTGACATAGCTGCCCAAAGGGTACGATTCCAGGTATCGTGTTCATTGAGTCACCCATCCAACAAAGGTATGTTGAGGATCTGCCAAAGGCAGTCATGTGGACCCAGAGGGAAGTGGGGCTCCCTACACTCTCCTGGAAATGAAATGGACCGGCTTGTTTGAAGGGTCCGACCAGAGGGGGTCTTGTTTCTCTTTTTGGTGGCCAATATCAGAATAACTTAAGCTTCCTGTACTTTGACATCTTAAAGGGACAGTGCTCTCTGGTTAATTATAACCACAACTGAATATTTTCCTAGAACTAAAGGGGACATCTCCAGGGGACATCTGCCAAAGGATATAAAACTAGCCTTTATATATGAGGTTGAGAGATCAGAAACTGTAAAATTGGGCAAGATTTTGAATCCACATATTCAAATGCATTCAGAAAAAGAACAAAGTAAAAAGCAACACAGGACAAGATGCTGGAGTTCATAACCACTTTGTATTTAGGTCAAATCTATATTCTTTGAAAAACTTTATTCTTTAAAAGGCGGGAAAAGTAATACCTTTGAAGAGAACCAGGCAAAATCTACTTAATCAACAAAAAATGCATTATTTTCATTTCCTGATAGTTGTATTGGTGTAAATTTTATCCACCAGCTTGAGCAAAATTAAGCAAAGCTTTTGGTATTTTTTTTGCAAGGCAGGTACAAAAATGTGTGTGCTATTTTTTTGTTCCACATTTTGAGAAAGAAGCAAACTAACTCAAGAGAGTATAATTCTGTTTATTGCTCCTGTTGACAATGAAAGGGAACCATAGAATCTAGACTTTTACCAAATACTAAAGTGCATTTACTAAAATGTACTTGGAACCCCAAATGCAACACATTTTTCAGCTCATTTTCTGAAAATGTTCTGTTGCTATGGAAATGGCTATGCAATTTATCCAAATGAAACCCATTCTTCACAGGTGAGGACCTTCTAACTGGGTTCACCATACGTCCTTGCCTTTCATGTCATCATCTAGTTAAAACCTGCACTAGAAGCAGCCCTGCCAGCTACAAACAGAACTGCAGATGTCAAGTTCACACTTATCACCACTTGTTATTAGTGATGCTAAATACATTTTTTGGTGGTTTGAAGGAGATTCATATGTTTCAGTTCAACCAATATTGATTCCACATTCACTGGAGGATGGCCACACATACCCTCATCCCCATTGCATCTCACAGAAATGCTTTGAATTTCCCCAAAAGAGTACTGGATTTTTTAAGCCATATAATTAGCTTTAAATATCCTTCTGTTAAAAGAAACACCTATTTAAAAATCACTTTTACAAAAGAAAAATGATAAAGAATAAGTCCAGGAGGGTTGGGAGGGCAGGCTGTTATATGAGGTACAATTTACATAGGCATAAACAGAAATATTGAAAGCAGTCTTCCACAGACAGAATCGCTGCCACATGTGGTCTTAAAAGCACCAGGGCCCACTTCTCTCTGAAAACTTCTCTCACTTGCCTTCAGCCTCTCTGCTGGGGCCAGAATTACCTGGTTTTTATGTGACTGGACAGGGTTCATTGCCATCCACTAAACCTACTGCTCTGAGAGGGAGGGACAGGGGATGGATCCATTTTGATGGGAAACACACCAAACCCAGAATCACTGATGCAGTGGTTGGGCAAGAGTGGGAAGAGCCAGTCCATGGGAAGAGCCTGATCAAATCACCGCAGCCACTCGTCCTTCTGTCTCTGACACACTCGTCATCTCCCCACTCTGCCTATCAGTGGTCCGGTAAAACTGCCCTCCAAGGTCACCGACTGGCTCCACCTCAGAAACCCAGTGTCTCTCTCAGCTTTCGTCTTTGTCCTTGCTGCATCACTTGACACTGTCGCCCACTCATTAGAATTTCTGTCTTTTCACTTCCATGGCACTAGTTCTTGGGTTTCCTCATCTTTTGCCTCTATTTGCTGCTCCTGAATTCTCAGCAGTCCCAAGCCTGGAACCCCAGAATCAGTGCCCTCTTATTCCGCTTTTACATGTTCTCTTCCACTCCAACTACACATTATTTTCAAGCCTCAAATCATCCTCCTATACAGATCTCTCTCTATCAATATTTCAAACCTCAGAGCTCTTCTGACCCGACTTCCCATTTGCAACTTTCTTGAGAACATTTTGCCCTGAATGTCTTTTCTACTCCTGGAATGCAAAGTATTAGAAGTCAACGGCACCTTCGGCCTCCCCGTCCTGACCCTCCACCCATGTCTTTCATATCTCTCTCACTATTCTTTCACACCCAGATTGATACAAATTGCTTTAGATTCTCTCCTTGCTGTCACAGCGTACATGTAATCAGTGGCCATCAATCCTGCCTCTATGATTTCTCTCACGTCTATCTTCATTCATTCTATTAAAAGCCATCACTCTGACAAGACCCTTCCTCCTTTAGTCTGTATTAATACAATGGTCTCCTGTGTAGAATCTGTCTACCTGATACTCCAGGTGTACTGTCCTAGGGCACCCCACCAACAATATTACTCCCTGACTTTGACTGCAATCCAAATAAAAAATATTTTTATCTTGCAACCTAAGATGCATATGCCAGTGTTCACCCTAGATTTCATAAAGCATATTTACTTTCATTAGGATGGTGCACTTTTTAAAACTCAACTGGGTTCAATTTTATTTTCTTAAAAAGTGACTGGTATGATGCACTAATGAGCTGAAGCATGTATGTTAAAAAGTACAGATTTATAAGATAATTTGGTAGAAAATTATTTTCCTCTTATCTTTTCTACATCCTATATTCTACCATTCAAGTGAAACAGAAAATTTCATGATTCTTTAATCATGCCTAAAACATTTTTTTTACTGTGGTAGACTATACATAACATAAACTTTACCATCTTAACCATTTCTGAAGGGTACAACTCAGTGGCATTAGGTACACTGACACTGCTATGCCATCATCACTACCATTCATCTCCAGAAGTCTCTTCATCTTGAACGGCTGAAACACTGTGCCCACTAAACAACTACTCCTCACTCCCTTCTCTCATCAGCCCCTGGCAGCCACCATTCTACTTACTGTCTCTATGAATTTAACTACTCCAGCTACTTCACATAAGTGGAATGATAAGATATCTGTCCTTTTGCATTTGGCTTATTTCACTTACCATAATGTCTATAAAGTTCAGCAATGTTGTAGCAAATGACACAATTTACTTCTATTTTAAGGCTAATAAATATGTGTTATGCCACTTCTTTTTATCCATTCATCCATTGATGGACACTTTGCCCTGCACTTTTAGACCTGCACTTCTGTACACATCATTTCCTTGCATATTCCTAGTTTATACTACACACACACACACACACACACACACCCCTTCTACAACTCCTCCATGGCATAGGTATGGGGATAATAGTGACACCTGGTATTTCCCTTGAGGAAATACCCCTTCCCTCATCATCACCTTCTTTCTTCCCCTTCTGAAATGGCCTTTCTCCACCCCTCACTTACATTGTTCCTTCCAGAATAAAGATAATTCTACACTAGCAAATCCTTTCTCACGAATGTGTGTGTCATCTCAACCCCTGTGGGCCTTCCTCTCTCACCTAATGCTTATACCGTCACATCAGCATCATCTTATTGTCTACCTTTCTTTCTCCTTTTTGTTAAGAAAATTAATGTATAATGCTCCTTAAGGTTGAAAAATATAGGTAAGGCTAGGAAAATATTAGTCTAAAGGAGAAAAAAGCCAGATATTTATAAACTAAAAAAAATGTGTTTTCTATTTTATTTAAATACTTGGATTATAACAGTATTACTTTCCACTACTTTTTGTTGCAAAACTAGAGATCTGACCTTGAGTGAAATAGACTTTTGTTGAGTCACCTTCACAGTCTAACCACCACTTATAAACTAGTTCCTGTAAGATTGAGGCATTCCAACTTTCAAAAAAATGGCCTTATAGTCAACAAGTATCTGTAATGTAGGAGAAATATCTCCTCTCTTCACACAATACCTTGTTATTTGAAGTAATATCACTAAATTTTCATCTCTGATATCAAAGGATAAACATAGTTTGAATGAAAATATTCACAGAAAATTCAGATGTCCCTTTTAGCAACTTGCTTCCATTTCTTTAACTACATTCTTAAGCTGCAGTTGTTAGAAGAAGATAAAATACTATGGTGGTGGGTGATGGTAGAAAATGCCACCTACAGTGGAGGGAGGAAGATGAGATTAAGGAAAGCATGTAAAGAAACCATTAAGTAGAACCCATGCTTGGAGAATATGTGGTTACCTTGCTAAAACATATCTTATTAAAACTCAAAAGTATATATAAAAATGAAAGGGCCCTGGCTGGGTAGCTACATTGGTTAGAGTGTTGTCCTGATAGGTCAAGGTTGTGGCTTCATTCTCTGGTCAGGGCACATACGGGAATCGACCAATGAATGCATAGATAAGTGGAACAATAAAAATCAATATTTCTCTCTCCTGTTCTTCTCTCTAAAACCAATAAATTAAAAAACAACTTAAAGATTAAAAATAAGTTTTGCTAGAATTATACAGCTAGGCAAGTCTCTGTAAATTCTGTTAATAATTAAACTCTTTACAGCATCCTCAGTGACTCCTGGAGGAATACATTAAAGACAGGGGGTGTCCTCTGCCCAAGGTTAGGCAAAAAGGCAATCCAACAATGAGGATTAGAATGCATGAATTCTCAGTTCACAACACCATGTTCCTAGCATACAGGGTAGGAAACAACAATATGTAAAAACTTCTCTTTAAGAAAGGGAAGCCAGAGAATAATGTAAGGGTATTTCCATATTTAATCTGCTTTGCAGCACCTAGCAAATCTTTTTTCTCAATTCTTCTTTTTGGCATTGTAGGTACTGTTCATTTAGATTCACTAATTTTGAACAGCCTGAAGCAGCTGCTCAGCAATAGTTGGAGCATCTGCTAAGTAATACTCCAGGCAGAAAGTTCTATAGAGACATGAGTGAGGCATTTCCAGATTCAGTAAAAAACAGTGTTCTCAGGCCAGTTAATGCCCTTAGCATATTTTGGAAGGAAGGGAGGGAGAGAGGGGAAGAAGAAGGAAAGATTTTCCTGCCTACTAAGAATACACTGCTTCTTCTAGCTGACTTCTTTTCCCATAAAAAACAAAACAAAACAAAACAAAAACAGAGTTAGCAAGTATTTTAGTGCTGGGGTGATCATAACATAGGAATTTGGAAAGATGAGAAAAATTGCGAGAATATAATTAGCTGTAAAATATCTCCCAATAATCAGCTCCATGCCATACTCTGGGCTTCCATCCTTAAAGTCACCCCAGGGTCACAGCATTGACCTGGCAGTTCCAGATGTCTTCCCAGAAAGCTTTGCCCAAGGACTTGTGTTCATTAGAACTGCATTGGTCAGAACTGTGTCACACTTAGAGATACTGCAGAGTCGAGAGCACTGTCCAAGAGACTTTTCTGCAGTGATGGAAACGATCTATCTGTGTCATCCTATTTCATAGACATCTAAAATAAGAAACTGAAATTTTATTTAATTTTAATTTATTTAAATAGTCATATGCATAGATTTTCAGCTGGGCAATCCAATAGAATTTTTAAAGTCTCTCATCTTTAAGTTACATGGTGACCCTAATGAGGTGGGCTGGAGAAGAGGATGCAGAATCACTGCAAGAATTTGTAAGCATTTGAAACCATGCTGGTGATTTGACAATTATTATTGTATTTAGACCTTGCTGGCTTTATTGTACCTATTTCATAAAGAAAATGTCTAGGGCTCAGTTGAGCAATGTGGCTAAAACCATACACTTAATAGTAGCAGATTTATGCTTATTTAATGGGGCTTAGAGAGCATTGTTTAAATTTAAAAAATTATTACATAGCTTATAGCACTCTATATTAGTCTCTTCTTTTGGGGGGTCCTATCTATGAGTTATTTGCTGAAAAAACCCTTAATCAAATATACAATCTGTAACTGCACATTTTCTCTTAGAAAGCACCTTCTACTTACCATGCTCCACTTACTGATTCTATTTCTAAGTTAAAATGTGAACTGCCTGTATGCAGCTCATTAGGACACTGGCTCCTTACCTCCTGCTACCCACTCACTCATCTTTTGATCAATATGCTGCTCCTTGATGCTTGCAAAGAAAAGTTTTTGTACTCAAGTTGATCATTTTTTTTACTGATGAAAACTTTTAAATTGAAAACTTGGGGAAAGGATTTTAAAATGAATCAGTGAAATGAGGCTTTGAATTTTATACAGGCTGTCATCTCAGAAGAGCTGAGGAGGCTTCCTTCCCATTCAGTGACTGGAGGAGGCAATGCTAATGGTCCGATCACTGAAAAATTGACAATTTACTTTTAGATTCACAAACACAAATACTTTTTAAACAGCACTGTCAAACCTTTACCAAAGCAAATTATGCCAAGATGGAGGCGTAGGTGGAAACACTTTGCGTCCTCGCACAACCAAATCTAAAAACAATAAAGTTTTAATAATAATAAATGCAACCAAACTACAGAAAATAGAACAATATGGAGTCCGAAAATAACAAACCGCTCAGCTAAATTGGTGAGAGAGGCAAAGCCAGCAGCGGAGCGGGTCAGGAAAAAAAAGATCCCCCGACCAGGGTGGTGCACAGGCAGCTGAGGGTGCGGATCCCAGCTGCGGGCTAGCTATGGATGGAACCCAGGGAAAAGGCATGGTTGGCTGTCTGCAGTCAGTTGCGCATTTGCACGCAGATAAACCAGTGAAGAGGTGAGCATTGAGACAGATTGCTCAGGCCCCAGTGGCCGGGGCAGCGGACTTGCACATTTGTGCTCAGATAAACAGGCGGGGGCGAGCTGTGAAGTGGACTGGGCCAGCGGAGAGGACCATCATTGCTCCCTCTCTGACCCCTCCCCCACATACAGCGTCACAAACCAGCGACCTGGGTAGCCTCGCCCTGGTACACACCTAAGGTGCCTTTCCTCATAGGTAACAGGTGCAGAAAGATCAAAACATGGCTCAAAAACAACTCAGAGCCCCAGAGCCAATAAACCTAAGTGATGAAGAAATAGCCAAACTTTCAGATGCACAGTTCAAAACACTGGTGATCAGGATGCTCACAGAACTGGTTGATTTTAGTAACAAATTAGAGGAACATATGAAGGCTAAACTAATTGAAATGAATGGTAATGCACAGGAAACCAATAGCAATGGAAAGGAAACTGGGACTCAAATCAAAGGAGTGAACCAGAAAGAGAAAAAAAATGACCAAACAGAAAAGGATGAAGAAACAAGAATTCAAAAAAATGAGGAGAGACTTAGGAACCTCCAGGACATCTTTAAATGTTTCAACATCTGAATTATAGGGGTACCAGAAGGGGAAGAGGAACAGCCACGAGTAGAAAACTTATTTGAACAAATAATAAAAGAGAACTTCCCCCATTCTGGCAAAGGAAATAGACTTCAAGAAAATCCAGGAAGCTCAGAGAGTCCCAAAGAAGTTGGACCAGAAGGAACACACCAAGGCACATCATAATTACATTAGCCACAATTAAAATGAAGGAAAGAATCCTAGAAGCAGCAAGAGATAAGGGGACTGTCACCTACAAAGGAGTTCCTATCAGACTGTCAACGGATTTCTCAAAAGAGACCTTATAGGCAAGAAGGGGCTGGAAAGAAGTATTCCAAGTCATGAAAACCAAAGACCTACAACCAAGATTGCTCTATCCAGCAAAGCTTTCATTTAGAATGGAAAGACAGATAAATTGCTTCTCAGATAAGACCAAATTCAAGGAGTTCATCATCACCAAGCCCTTATTATATGAAATATTAAAGGGGCTTATCTAAGAAAAAGAAGATAAAAAAGATGAACAGTGAAAGGACAGCAAACTCACAGTTATTAACAACCACACCTAAAACAAAAGCAAATTAAGAGAACAGCTAGATCAGGAGTGAACCATAAAAATGAAGATCAAGTGGAGGATTAGCAACAGGGGAGTGGGAGAAGGAGAAGGGGGGAGAAGGTACAGAAAATAAGTAGCATAAAAAATAGATAGAAAATAGATAGGGGGAGGGTAAGAATAGTATGGGAAATATAGAATCTAAAGAACTTGAGACACGTGTTCATGAACTAAACGGGAGAATGGTGAGGGAGGTGTGTGCAGGGTGGAGGGGAATGGAGGGGGGAAATAGAACAAATGTAATGGCATAATCAACAAAATAAAAAGTATATATTAAAAAAACCTTTACCAAAGCATGCCTCTGAAGTGCAGCTGCTTCAGTTCACTTCAGGTTTGCTGTGGCTGGGAGTTACAGATGATGAGCAAAGGACCATAGAAGCTAGCCCATCACTGTGCCCTTGGTATTCTTAGGACTCTTTGTTGGGGATCCACATTTAAAAATAAAAGCTTCAAGAATATCCTTTCTTCACTATCCACAACCCCATGAACACATTAAGAAACACAAAATCCTTTGCATCCTCTGATCTCGGCAGGTATGGGCAAAAGGAAAGGGTAGTAACAGAGCCCCAAACAAAAACAAATAGATTGGTTTCTCATCCCATCTTTGCTATTTATTAGCTATGAGACCCTAGACCAGTTGCTCTTCAAACTGTTGTCTGATGTTTTAAATGAAGAGTAGAACTAGATGATTTATAAGGTCCCAGACAACACTAACATTCTGAATGCAATCATGTTATAGAGAAGCCATCACTTTCTTTCCTTGATATCAGTGGAACTGGTCTGATTCCCAATAAGAGAAGCTTTTGGTGCCGTATCTTGTGAGAAAGATGCAGCTTGAGATGTGTGTTACTTGAGATGCGCACAAAAGTATGTTGTTCCTTTAACATGGACTCCTTCCTTTATACCAACCTAATAGGTATTATTATATCTCATCCCTCCTTGGATTTTCTAAATGGTCCTAAGATAGAAACTAAGAATTGAAGGAGCTGAGTGTTCACCCAATCAAGGACCAGAATCCTGATCTGTGGGAACCTAGGGGGTCTGCCACTCTACTGTGCTGCTCTGTTCATTCTTCTGTCTGTCCCTGACTCTCTCTCTCTCTCTTTCCTTTTCCCTTCTTTCCTCTAGGACCAAATCTTCACAATAGGAATAAAAAAATTCAATTCTCACATAAAAGCGATAGAGTAGTATGACACGTTGTTTTCAACAATCAGCTGGCTCAGATTCCTGACCCATACTCAGAATGTTTCTCAAACTTGCTGTTTTGACCTTTAACGAAACAGTTGCAGGAGTGGGAATACCAGACCTGGGAGTGTGGCTTGGTGGTAGTAAGACTGGTGCCCTCCCAGCTTTCCAGAGAGAAAAAAATAATGATCAGTAGCATGACCAAATTGTTAAATGTTTTATTTGGATTGGTACACGCTGACAATGAATTGCTACCATGTCTGGGGTCCTCTGTGTGCCTCCTTAGATATTTTAGGTACTCTCACCTATGTTATGTCCTGAAATACATGTTCAGCTTTTGATGGTGAGTTGCTTTAGAACTAGGTAAGAGGAAAAAAATCTCTAGGTAATTAGAATTTGAAAACATATTTAGTATTCCTCAATACAAGGAGCCAAACATCCATGCTGTTACCTTCCCAAAGGAACCATTAATGCATGAGCTTGGAGGATCAGCATCTACCTGCCCCCCAAATCTCAGAGTTCAAATCACTCCAAAAAACCTACTATGCCCGACTTCATTGTCACTGAAGACAAGTACCTCAGTAAAACAAGCCCTCAGTCAGAAATAAGCTGAAAACACTAAAAGAAACAAACCATCTTTCCTTTTAAGCCAAGTCTGATTGTGTACATAGTAGGAACAAGGTTTGTGTATCCACACAGAGGTCTACTTCACTCAGTACACTGTGGCTGGCCACAGGCAGACACAATTTTATATATCACAACATCACCTGGAAGACCACAAACAACTGGTGAATTGGAGGCATTCTTCTGAGAAAATGATGGCACCAGAGAATGCAGTTCTGAGGGAGAAGCAGACTTTGTCAGGCCCAGAAGTTAGACATTGCCAAGCCTCTCTTATATGGCTTTATCAAATCTTATCAGCTACAGTCACTTCACGCTAAAGCCACAGAGGCAGCAGCATTTTTGTTAGAGATGAATCTGCCTTATAAGGATGGTTTACAAAGCCAACTCTAGATCTTGTGGAAAGAATAAGCAGCAGCAGGCAGGACCTGTACCCTTTGTCTTATCTCCTGGGCTTTCCTTGCAAAGCAAAGGCAGCACTGAGCACTAAACAGGGGGTCTGGCCTGCTCCCCACCCTAGGGTTAAGCTTCAGCTGCAATGGCTACAAAGATGTAAACATCCCTTGGTCTTTCCCTCACAAGCCTTTTCTGTCGGCATTTCTCTGATCTTCTTCAGATCTTTGTGTGGCAGGAGATGAAATTCCCCACTGCCCTGTCTAACATGAGTGCCTGCCAACATATGCGCATCCCCACAACCACTGTTTTGAACTCTGCATCTTAGTAGATTTTTGTTTGTCTCCATTTTGTTTAGATCCTTTTCCGGAATTTTGTTTTGTTCTTTCACATGGAACGTGTTTGTCTCCTCATTTTTGCACCTCCCTGTGTTTATTTCTATGTATCAGGTAGAGGCTGCTATAACTCCCTTGGTAGAGTACCAAGCAGAACCGTTAAATGAACATATGTTCTGATAGTTTTGTTTCAGAGATGTGTAAAAGGGCTGGGTAGCCAGAATACTGAGCACAATAAATCACTTTAAAGACATCTTGAAGGCCTACCACAAGACTCCTTCCTTCCTTCCTTCCTTCCTTCCTTCCTTCCTTCCTTCCTTCCTTCCTTCCTTCCTTCCTTCCTCCCTCCCTCCCTCCCTCCCTCCCTCCCTCCCTCCCTCCCTCCCTCCCTCCCTCCCTCCCTTCCTTCCTTCCTTCCTTCCTTCCTTCCTTCCTTCCTTCCTTCCTTCCTTCCTTCCTTCCTTCTTTCCTTCCACTTTTGGGGGATACCACAAGTCATTCGTACTGGGTTAGTCTTGGAGAGAACAATGTGTGCTTCAGATTTCAATCACTGCACGATCCATCCATCCAACATGTTACCGTGCCCCTCTCTGCCAGGCAGTGTTTTAGCAGTGGGTAAAGGAAATCAGAGTCCCTGTCCTTGTGGAGCTTATACTCTTACGCAGTGCCTGGCACCAAACAGTGTTCACTGAAAGTTGCTAAATGAATGCCTGCATGCACTTTTATCCTAATAAGCAAATCATCCGGTTAAATCTAAAGTAGTTACATAATTTCTTCCAAAAGTGTAGCCATGTCCACAACCAATGTTGCCTTGAAAAAAACCTAAAAACAAATCAGCCAACCATGATTAATTTCCCATAATTAAAAATCTATCTCAACAGAACTACAACAAAAACAAGAGAGAGGGAGAAGCTTACTCAAATGGGCAGTGTAATGATCCTAGGAAAATGCTGTTTAGAAATTAATGTAACTTCTACGAGAGAACAACACAGACAAGTGCCCTGCCTATCACACCCTTTAGAAATCTCATCGAATGAGTTAAAGATCTCAGGGCACCATTTGTCTTTTATTATCAGGTAATAACTATTCAGGCTCCCTCCACTCAGCAAGCAAGACCCTCACACTCTAAGCTTCTCCTGCTGCCACAGTAAGAAGGGAGAAGGGAGTGAAACTTGGCAAAGGCAATTCCTAAGAGCTCTATGTTCCCTCCTCTGCAACACTGTATCGATTTTCTCACAATCCCCGAAGATCTGAGACACTTTATAATCATGACCATAATTGAATGCCATCAGGGGTTCAAGGGGGCTTTCCTCTTTAACATTTAAAGAGACAATAGCATCAGTTTAAAAGACATAAAACCTTACCAAAAAGCCAAGACAGTCCCCTAGACCAACCCTGCCTTTCTGATCTCTACTTTCTTGATTGTGGCTCTGAGTGCCTGGTCACTGGCTCCAGAAATATGTGAAGAAAAGTCCTGTCCCTCCTCAAGATTTGATTATCTGGCTGCCAGGACAGGACAATATGTAGAAGAGGAGAAGAGCTACTTGGGGAGAATCATTTCCGGAGAAAAATAATTTAAAAGGCTTTCCTCAAAGATCGCTGCTCTTAACAGACAATGGGTCAAAGTGCCAGGAAATTCCAAACCTATCCACCTCCAAAATCACATGCAGGCAGCAAGTCAGAGAAAGTGGAAATGTCTGCATCAACATCATTGCTTAAACGTTAAAGCTGGAAATTTGTAAAGTATGTCTTTAGAATTTAAAAAACATTTTTTAAGTTTAAAATCCATTGATCCTCCTGTCCTTTTGCCAGGCTTACTGTCAATATCCTACACTTCCTTCTCTTTGTCCTGACTTTGGTAAGTTGTATGTTATTTTCTCAAGTTGCCTATTATCTAAAGGTTATAACATTTTCCCCATTATTGCTTGGATAAACTTAAATCCTGTATATTTTCCTGCAATTTTAACCCAGGTGAGCCAAGTTGAAAATGCTTACCTTCTCTGATGCTTGTCTAATCTCCCTCTGTCTATTAAGCTTTGTCTGTACCTAATTAGAAGAAAAGGCTTACAAATTGTGTCCCCAATTCTGTGTGTTTTTTTGAAATCATCATAGACAACAATACAGATGATCAATAGTATCTACTGGGGTTTTTTTTGCCATGCAAAGGGCAATTTATTCGTGTGATGTCTGTCATCACTCATGTTCGATATAGTTGTAAATTAGGCTTCATGGTAAGATTTTTGTGGATGACCTATTGTTTGGATGGTCATTTTACATGACCACAATCTTGCCAGACTGTAAAAGTCAAAGAAGCTTTCTGTTTTTGGTTAGCCTTGTCAGGCATGCTGAAGTTCAGATAGGATATTTAGGTAGAGGGTGTGTGGAGGGTCAGGGAGCCCTGTTTTTTGCTGAGTGGAACCTGACTGGTCCATGTAATGAGATAGAACAGAGAATTGGGATGGTGAAGCTGCAATAAGCAAAGAAAGAAAATTGCTCGACTTTGCTTTAGCTCAGCAACCAATGACCCATTAACATACAAAGCTAAATAAAATCATCTGTTAGTGGAGATAAGTGTGATTGCTGCTGGTCTGGTTATACAAACTGTGTCCTATTAAATTAAGTATGTGAGATGCAAAACACAGAGGACCAGCTCACAGTTGGAATGCATTCAAGGCCTTGGAGCAACAGCTTTCTTAGATGAATGTGGGTTAAAACCCCTCCAAGCATGGGATCTGACCAGTGCATGCAGTTGTCAGGCACCTGTTAGAGTTTTCATTTATCTGAATTACACAGAGTGGCTCTGCCTTGGGTAAATACTCGCTGCACAGTCTGGCCCTCTGGAATTAACAGCCTAATGATATCTCCCTGTAACACTTGGTTGGAGAGGCCTCCTGAGGCACATTTCATCTGTGCCGCCCTCTCTTTGTTACTGAATGTACCATGTCTACCTTGGAAAGTAGAGTGACCCGTTTCTTGTTGTCAAAAGAGCTCTGTGGGTTTGGAAAAGCCTCAAAGATAATGTCAGTTCCTGCATGCATGCTTCTTCTACAATGGATGGAGGCAGAGCGAGCGGTGCTGCCTGGTTGGCCAAAAGTTCTTACTCTGATCCACAGATACACACCATTCTCCCCCTGAATCATGCCGCATGTTTTGAACAAACTATTTCCTTTTTTGCTTTGTGGAATAATTGAAATAAAATCAATAATACAGAATCTGATCTGTAGACACAAAGGCAAACTCGCTAATAAACACAGCCGTGTCTGTTTTTTTTTGGTGTCTGTGTGGGGATGTTATCCCTTCTCACCTCTGCCATGCACCAACCCACATGGCCATATCCACCTTGTCATTGGGAAGCTGCTGCTAATATCAGGACATAGAGTCAACTGCTCCAAAATTGCTGAGCATCAGGGATGACTCCAAGAACAACAATTCTTACTCCTGTGAGGCAGCAAGACACACAGTGGTTCCAGAAGCAGCTCTGAATGGAGCACAAAGAAGCACATTTCCAGGGTTTACAATGGTCAGAAAGGATTTCATAAGAAAGCCCAGTTCTCACACAGAATACATATCATATGCTGCCTTTTATATAAAGCTCTAGAACAGGCTAAATGAATCTATGATTTAAGACAATTACAATGGTGAGGATCTGTTGTCTGATGGAGGGCTGGAGAAGGAGATTGACTGGAAAAGCACAGGAAGAAAATTGATGGGGTGAGTAGTAATATTCTGGTTGCTGATGAGGGTTTGGGTTAGTTGGGAGTATGCATTTGTCAAAGTCATGGAACAGTTTGTTTAAGAGTGATGTATTTCATTACAAGTAACTTTGTCTGAAAAAAAAGAAACAGAAAAAGAGATAGAGAATGATAGAGAGAGAGAATGACAGAAGGGAGGAATGAAGAGAGGGAGGAAGGAAAGAAGGAAGGAAAGGGGGAGGGACGGAGGGAGGAAGGGATAGAAACCAAACCCCAATATCGAACTCTAGCTTATGCTTATTGATGTATTTAAGGCTAAAGTGCTCTGTTGCCTGCAGTTTCCTTTGAAATGCTTCTAAAAAACAGATGTACTGATGATGATAGAGAGAGATCTCCATTGCAGAATCCATATGGGCATATGGGTGTTCACCGAGGAATTCTTACAACTTTTCTGTATGTTTGAAACTTTTGGTCAATAAGATAGGAAATGGAAGGAAGAAATGCAGTTCTACACTTCAGAAGTCAGGTTTCAGAGTTCACAGGTGTGCCAAATGGAGTATCTCACAGGGAAGGCTTCAGATGTGAGGGGCAGTGCATACAACTCTGTACTTCACATGGATTCTGCTGCTGGGGCCTCTCTCTCTACTGGACTACAACATACAATTCTGCTCTGCAGCAGAGCTCAGATAACTTAAGTAAGAAAAACGTCCTATGGATAATTTGCAGGCTTTGACCTGAAATAAGGGCAGATGCATTTAGATATATGATTTGTTTTCTGGCTGCTGTGCTATTTCAAACTTATCTCTGTTACTGCTTTCGGTGAAAAACTCCCCCACCAGTAAAAAAAAATGAATTAGACTGGATTACTAGAACCATACCCTATAGCTCTCCTAGCCAACATCCATCTTGCTATCACATTGACCTAAGTTCACCTATTAAAAAAATACTTTTAGGTTGACATATGTGGGTAAAGAATTCTTCCTCTTTATTTTTAAAGCATAATATATTGCCTGCGTAAAACAACTTAAATTCCATCTCTGGAAATCTTAACAAAACAGGGTTCTTTCTATATTTCTGTAGGTTCTAATTTATAACTGTTATTTCTAAGGGTGAAAGAATGAAAACATGGACACGAATATCAATAGAAATCACTGGCATTTGGGTTTAGGACTCAGTCACAGATGTACACTAAGTGAGACGAATACGTGAGTAACCATCTCGGCTACATCCTAGTTTCCTCCCAGTTCAACCCCACTGGGTCCCAAGACCCAACTGAGAAAAGAAGGCAAATGTAACTTGCTATTTAAGTGGCATCTCCATGGCAGTGTGCCAAGATTAAGCAAAACCAAGACATGAGTACTGATAATTTCCAGAAGAGTTCATTTCACTCAGCTCCTTGGGGTAATATATTTTCATACCAGCATATACCATACATTCTGGAATAGTGTGTACAATTTTCTTGCTATGGATTAATACTTGGTGGCCTCCAATAAACCACACCACCCTATTTTCATGCCTTTGTGTAAGTTCCCTCTTTTCAGTCCAGGCTGGTCCTAGGACGTGTTTTAACCCATTGAAGGCAGTGAAAGTGGGACTGTGCTATTTCTAGACCCTAAGTTGTAAGAATACCTGGCCACTCTGATGTGCTTTTTAAAATATTTGAGTATTTTGAGTCTTCGGTGATGTGAAGAAATGCAAGCATCCATGTGCAGAAGTCCACATGGAAGGGAATGAAAGCTCTTGGCTGATAAGCCCAGTGAATTCCCAGCCAGCAACAACCTTCCATGAGCAAGAGACCATTTTGGACCTCTCTAGTGTCCAAACAAAGAGAGTATAATGTAGAACATCCCTGGTCAATCCTTAGAATTGTGAAAAATAATAAAATGTTCTTGTTTTAAGCTGCTGAATTTTGGGGTGGTCTGGGGCACAGAATTAGATAACCAAAGCACATGTTTAAAATACAATTTTTATTTCAAAAAAAATTTAACAATGGAAGAAGGCATTTAGAGTTATACCCTGAGACCTTGATCCACCAGTCAGTCAGGGAACTTCAGTGACATGATGGAGAAGCATTTCCTTAGAATATAATTCTAAAGAAGATAATCTCCCAGATTCAGATATAATTTGTAGTTGATATGTGATTAAGAGGAGCTTGTACCTTAAGCCTTTGTTAGGTGATCAGAGCTAAGCTTTTTTTTTAATCAGTCCTATTTATACCAAGGTGATTGCTAACGGGAGCATTTTAAGACATTGTGTAAGTAGGGACATCATTTATAACTGGCACTCTCCTCCAGATTTCTTACTTATGTTTCTCTCAAATTCCTGCTTCTGTCACTAAGAGACTTCATTCATTTGGCCAGATGTAACTGACCCTAGAAAGTGGGAAAATATCAGTAAAGTCTGGTCAATGTCTGCTCTACCCAGGACAACCTAAAGCTCAAACTAAGAAATAAACCATCACTCTAGCAGTTCATCAAATAGTCCCTTCCTAGCAAGACCCTCAGCACCTCTCTGACAGATTAAAATCTCTGAGTTAACATAATGAATAATTATGAGTAATTATTCAGTACCTGTCTCATGAGGATGACAAGGGTCACAGTTATTAGTATTGATCAGTCACATCCATGGACCCACTATTATTACCCAGCACTAGATCCAGAGTATTTGAGAACTTGGTATGACCCAAGGTAAGGCAGAGAAAGAAAAGGACAGTAAAAGGATAGGAGGACAAGACTCACACCCACTGACTACAATGAGCCAGGCATGATGCTAGATGTGTTATATGCGTTGAAAATCACGGAAGATGCAGCAGAAGCAGAAGATGAGCAAGTGGGCATCGTTAGTCTTATTGTATGCATACCACAATGATGTGGGCCAAGTGTTTAGTGCAGCAACTGGCCCTTAATAAGTGCCTCCAGATAGTAGCCATTAGTATTTTTATTGTGCTGTTAATGTCATTCAGCAAAATGGAAGCTGAGGCTGATCGAGGTTAGGGTCATGGGAGCACCAGTGTGGGGCCAGGATTAAAGTCCAAGTCTGTTCGATGTCACTGTCTCTGTACTAGTAATGATGATTGTGTTATAAAAAGAATTGTCAATTGTCCCCCCCCACCATGATGGCTGAAAAAGTTGTACCCTTAGAATATGACAAGCAACAATATGTTAAAGTTATATCGAGTTTCAAATACAAAAACATTTTGGGGTCCTGATGAAAGAAAGCATCAAGGGTATTCTAGAATTGCAAGGAGGAAAAAATGTTTTAGAAGGGCCATTTGTAAAAGTCATTGTTGTCAACAAATGAAGAAAGTTCATTCTTAAGGCAGCTGGCCAATAGGTAAAAGCTGAACTTCTCAGGGATCTACACCAAAGCAGATTCTGTCACCTGTGACTTGTCCTGATAATGGACTTAACCATTTGCTGTTAAGGGTTGAAGTGGGTGTCTGGGGTCAGGTCAACCTCATGGTGTGTGGAGAACTTTAAGAACTGAGCCCAACCCCTAGGGGTTTCCACAGGGCTGATGACTGGGCCCTCGGTGATGAGTGGTGGAGGCAAAAGACTTCAGATGACCTGGAGGCCAGGAAATGTGGGCTTGTGTCTTGTCTGTCGATTTCTGCCTAGACTACGAATTTTACTTAAACTCTCCAAATCGTACTTTCTTCATCCATTAGAAATTGCCTGAATGTGAACTTTATCCAACATAATGTACGTGGAAACACTTAGCTCCGATAAGTCTCAAAAAGAAAGTTTCCTTTCCCCTTCCCTTTCCAGAACAAGTTGAGTTCTGCCAATGTTCATCACTAACCTCTGAACCCAAGAATAACATTTTCCTCTGCCTTTTTTGTCTTGGCTGACTTCTGTTTGCCTTATTAACTACTTGGAAAGTAACGAGGCTGGATTTGTTTTGTTTTCTGTTCTACTCTGTGGTTTGTCAAAATGCCATGTACCTTTAAAAAATGGGTTTTGTTACTCCTTGTGAAATTTATTTAAATCTTAAGCAAATAGGACACAAAACAAGATCATGTGTCCCTCTTGTTCTCTATAATATCCAGAAAACAATTTACGACCTTAAGTAACACTAACAAATAATTTTTTCCTTAAGGAAAAATAAGTGAACACAGCCCTTCTGTAGTTTCCCAACTTAGATTTTTCTAGTCGGGTCTAAGCCAGAAAGCTGAAATCTATATAACAAAGCAAAGCTGAGAATGGATGCTGCCATCTTGCCGGAGACGGTTACCTAATGCAGCAACTAGTGATGGCCAGAAACAAAAACAGTATTTTGGACCACACTCTGGACTCATGCTTATATATAGTGATGTATTTCGTCTTGCCATGTGACGAATGCTTAGTACAGCTTACAGTCAAGCTCCAGAGAGGCTGCCACTTTTGTTTTTGGATATTAAATCATTTTCTTCTTGAACCCCACATCATTCGGCTCCAAGGCCTTTTCTACTTGTCATAAATGATGCTGGAGTATGGCTTTTTAATTCCTTTGACAGCAGGAAGGCGTCACCTCCTGGGGGCACTTAACTAGTTACTTGATGATGAATAGGTCTTGAGGCCCTTGGCAGCTGTTAGCCAGATTCACACCACCAGGGGAGGGTGGGGGGTGATGGGAGATAACCTTAAGTGAATCCTGAAGTATTCCTTTGCTTTGAAAGCTGACCTAGGGGAAGTGTCTGGCTTAAGGGAATGAGAGGAAAATGAGCAACACACACTTGATCACAAAATATCAGTTTTGCCAAAAATCTGGCTTTTGCCAGATTTTGTAAGAACCTCTTCCATTTCTTGAAATATATGATCAATTCTTCCAAAATAAAATGCATGAAGTTCCTTCTTTCTCTCTTCCTTCCTTTTTCTTTTTTTTTTTTAACTGAACTGCATACCTCTCCCCCAAGCAACAGAGTCCAAGCCCACACAGAATCTATCTTTTGTCCATGCCATTTCACCCTTAGCCAGCTTGGCAGAAACCGAGAGCTCATGCCTTCCATTAAGGCAGTCAAGAAAAAATGCTTACTAGGATTTACTCCCTCATTGGCCTGACTAATCATACTCATTCACTGTTCCTTTCATACAGATTTTAAATTATGACTCTCAAAGACACACACCACCCAAGAGACATCTGCTTCCTGGCTTGCTCTGTCTCCTTCCTCTTAACCCAGGGGAAAAATACTCAGTGGCCCAGGAAAAACACCAGCTAAGCAAAATCTAGAAGTGAGAACTGATTGGTTTCAAGCTAGTGAAGGGTCAAGTCGAGGAGAAGATGTTGAGATAAAAGTAATGGGGAGCTAGTAGGATAAAAAGACACAAAAAGGATCTTCTCATTCAATACATTCAGGGAGAGTATTCAGCCAACAGAGTCCAGTGACAAGCCTCAGATGCCTCTGCACTGGGACAGACAAACAGATGCAGGGTGCACAGGTTACCAGGGCAAAGCTGGTCTGAAACAGTGTGAGGTACTCAGTTGGAGCGCACTAGGCTGGACTTGAGCACAAGCCTAGGCACTGCTCAGGTAGTGATTACCTCTTCCTGAACCATCAAATGTTGGGCATTGAAGAGGTTAGGGGACCAATAGCTCTGCGCACTTGGGAAGCAACTTCTCATGGGTCCATCATCCAAACCAAAATTTCACCTTCGAAGGAAAATATGGGGATATAAGTTCAAATTCACAAAATATGATAACCTTAACTTTCTTTCTGGAAATTTCTTTGCATGAAACTTCTTTAGCTGAGTCCTCAGCAAATTCTTTCTATAGGTCACATACATCTACAAAAGCATATGGTGTTGACACAAAGAGCTAAAGCTCCTTTCTTTATCTACAATGTTCTGAGTTCTCTGAAGACCTCATCTTTCTGGCTAATTAATTTGTTGGTGAACACAATGTAAAAAAAGCACAGTATCTTCAAGATTGCTGTTGGAAAGCCATTTTGAATACTTTGTTTAAATAAACCACACAGGAAATAGGTCCTCCTGATGCCCTCTCCTTCTGAAGTTGCCCGAACTAACTCTGTTTATTGCTCATCTTAGGCCTTTCACATGTGCTTGGCATAATGCTTCTCAGGATTATTAAAAGCAAAAGAAAAAAGAAAAGAAAACTTCAACTACAAGTTCATTTCACGTACTCAATTTATTATAGCACAATGAACACTAAATGTGGTTCACATTTAAATCATGTCTTTAATATAAAGATCTAGAGCTTCTAAAATTGTGTGTGCAATAGCCATTTTTCAAGAAGCTGTTTAATAGCTGGAGATCATGTTTCGGGGGCTCGGCCTCACTATTTAGAACTTGATCCCCTTTCAGTGATTTGTTACTTGAACCTCATTTTCAAGGGATCATCAGAAAACAGGCTTCTGGTCTTTTAGGTTTCCAGTTAGTAAAGCCATATATAAAACGCTAAATGATTTTTGATAAATGGGCTTAATTACATTGTAGATTTTGGAATTGAATAGTTTGAAGGGGCCTCAGTGATCATCTCTACATGAGAGAGTTATAAATTACTAGTTAGTCCAGGAAACATTTTGCAGGCCAGACAACACACTATTTCTTTCTACTGCCCTAGGCTAACTAGGAAGCATGCAGACAGCTTTTTCCATTGGTTTCCTGGCCTCTCCATCACATCCAGCGTATTTCACTCCTTGCATGTTTAGCTTGGGCTTTATTTTTAATGTCTAATATTTTGAAAACACACTTCAACTCTGAGAAATACCAATAATAGTGCAATTGCAAAATACCTTGTTTGCCCTGACATATATTAAATAAAGGAAATATTTAAAATCACCATTGCTGGCACCATACACAGTGTAATTAGTGTTAAGCATCCGTGATAAACTGCTTCACAAATTGCTTGAGCATCATAAGCATTATGAGAAGACCATAGTTTCATTAAACACTGAAAATTGTATTTTCCCCAGTGGTCGTAGTGCAAGATAATGAACTCCCAACAAGTGACAGCAGAAATGCAAATTCAGTTTTGCACAAGATTCACAAAGACCGTTGTGCTAGTGGAGACACAGCCTCCATCTAGACAGAAGGAGAAAATTCCTCATGTTCAGTAAATGTGTGTAATTAGGAAAACATGAAGAACAGCTAGCTAATCACTGATATCATATGCATGTCCATGTCTCTAATCTCATTTTTAAAAAAGTCTAGTCAAAAGTTAAACCTAGCTCTTCTAGGGTTCAAGTCTGATTTTTCAAAGGGGCTACTGATAACGGTGAAAGTAGAAGGCACCCTAATCGGGTCCAACAATTTAGTAATTCTTCCTTAAATTTTTGCTTTCCACCAACTGGCATGCCAGGGTTTTAATTTATAAGAGCAAATTTTATTATACAAGTAAGCAGACACTGTCTGGGAGACAACATTGAAGCAGCTCTGATAGTTTTATTAATTTATTTGATTTACTTCTGGTTTCTCTTACCCAATCTTATTTATGTCATAGTAAGTTGAAGCAGACTTCATTATGAAGTCAAATGTAATTTGAACACTTTTTATTGGGACATGGTGATTCAATCATTTCTCTCCTTAAATCCCATTATCTCTCCTTACATTATTTTGTACATATCAAATCCCATAAGATGAAATTCCAAAAGAAACAGAAATTTGTGAGGAGGGATAAAATAATATCCCAGTAATTCTTTATACTATGGATACAAGTTAACATTATTACCATTTTGCAATATGATCGCCTATTTTCTCTTAAGAAAATTAACTGAATTAGTGAACTTGACTTTTTAAAGTAAACTTTTGAGGTAACCGTAGTTCCTAATCACTTCAACATAGGATTATAAGAAGTATTGAACCTAATCTGTCCCAGTTTGGACCTTTCTGCATTTTGTTGGTTAGGTGCATTACAAAATTTACCAAATCACTACCAGATCTTTTCCTCTTGAAATAGTGAAGTTTTTGAGTTTTTGCATTTTAGTAACTTTATGAAGTATTTGTGAAAAAACTATTAGGTAGAGATTCCTCTCGTTTGCTATTTACCTGTTTTGTGTCAGGTGTAGGGTTAGTATGCAGGGCAATCCTCAGTTCATAAATGCATCTAGTTAACAGATGGCTGTTTAGAAACAGGAGTCATTTTCTCTTGGAGACACTGCACCTGTGCTTAGGATGACCATACTGTACCTTAAATGCCTTTTAAACCTCTGTGCTATACTATACTCTCCCAATCACAATTCCTATGCCCTAACCCATCAGGAGTAAGATATTTCCATGTTTAGAGACTAGTAAGAGCTCTCTGCTGAACAGACAGGGCAGCCAAATATCAGCAAAGGAGAGAGAATCGGGTAAAACTCACCAACAACTAAGGTGTGAGCCAGTGCCTAGGGCAATTGCCTTCCCATCTCACCCAGATTCATGGTCTTTCCAGAAAAGAGCCTTCCACAGTGGGTCTGGCCTACCGCAATGAGCTCCAAACTCTAACATGCCTCAGAGTCATCTGAGGCTTTTGTAACCAGGCAGGTTTTCTGGTCTGTCCTCAATCAATTCAAATTGGATGGATAATGGTTGGAATGCTGTGATTTGATTCTTACAAAGCATATCTAGTCATTATCTCTGTCTCCCATACACACAGCAACAACAACAATAACAGTAACTACAAGGACCACACAGTGAGGATTACAGGTCTGAACTCTGCTTGCTGGAAACTGCAAATAGCAGTTTCCAGCTGCCTAGCTAGCTAGAGGATGCAGGGCGAAAGGTAAATAAGGACATGTCTGATCCAGCAGTGGTGCCCCGCAGTTTTGCTGGGTATTTGAGAAGAAAAAGATTGGGCAAAGCCTCAAACAAAGGGCTACCCCATGACTCCACCATCACCTCCCAAAGCCATGTCGCTGCCATTGGGTAGCTCTCCATCACAGATGAGATCCTGACATCCTGATCTTCACCATTCTTCACTGTGCTATCATAGGTTATTTAGAACACAAAAGGTGCTTTTTCATAGTATAGGAGGTAATTTCAGGATTTAAACTGTGGGCGAGATCAGAAAGTTTCAGATATCATCAGTTAAATTAGCTATATTTCTGATCTGTGTAAGCATATGCGACTGTGATAAAGTAGGTGCTTAAAATATAAGCTCCTCAATGTCCCCTGACCTTATGAAGGTGCTGATGCCCACTCTTCCTGTGGAAAAATGCCATTTATCAATGCCAACTCATGTTTTTCAAAAGACTCCCTAAAGGTTAAAGATCTACAAGGACTTTGACCCCTTTTAATTAGTCTTTTAGGAAACGTGGGCCTTTGCACGGAAAATAGAAGAATGCATCAAAGAGGGTGAGCCCGATAAGTGACTTGTCTGTGCTGCACAATGTTCACATGGCTGGCATCCACATCAGTTGCTGGTGGAATAGCTAGTGAGCCGGCATTATTGGCTCTGCGTCCCCTTGGCCTCCGGGAACAGGGTGACTGGGACAGGTGCAATGAGTGCCTCAACCTTCATTCATATCATCGCCTAAAAGAAAACTCAGCAAATGTGTGTACCTCAGATTTCTCTTAAAACACTCAGCACTCTTCAAATTCTGTCTTTGGAAAGATGGATATCAAGTTCCCCTAGGAAATGTCATGGGACAGTCTCAGAGTAGTGAAGGCATTCAGGAAGGGTTAGCAATCTATGATATTGAATGCTATACCTAAGATTTCCTCAAATTAAACAAAAAAAGCAAACCTTTCAGAATTGGTTGAGGTGGGGTGGGGGGGAGAAGTGGAATTTTTACAGGATTTTAATTGCCCAAATACAAATGTCCAATCATTATGTTGTATACCCAAAGTAAAAATAACATTTTATGTCCACTGTAATTGAAAAATAAATTAAAAACACAAAGTTAAAAAATAAATAAAAACGAGGGTTGTTCATGATTGCTGAGCATTTCTGCCCACACCTTCACTGAGAAAACCTCACGACTGCCCCAGTGGGCTCTGTGCCAACCCCGGTCCTGGATCAGCCAACCGACCACTGGTTCCTTCCTTGTCCAGTGATAAGTTCACTGCCCACCATCTGGCATTCTCCAGCTTTTAAGTTAGAAGGTTAATACGCTCAGCATACCTTGATAAACCCACATGAAAGGTGCAATACGAACACTACTATTCCTCTTGCAGAGTTAGAAAATTGCTAGATATTATTTTTTGAAAAGGTCAGCAGTAGCAGATGGCTACAAAGAGCCCGAGACTTCAGGAGGCTGATTTAGGCCTGAATAGAAACTTTCCCACGTGCTGGGGTATAATTTAGGTTTATTTTTCCTCCTAACCTCTCTGAGTCTCAGTTTTCCCAGCTTCAAAACAGAGTAATAATAACCATTTCCAGCACTAATAATAATTAATTTTTAAAAATATGAAAATAGAACTCTTGGGGCCCAGTGCATACCGGGCAGTAGATATTGGTTGTGTAAATTCTAAACAGTGCACATGGTAGAAAGGGAGCTCGTGACAGTAAGAAACAGGCTGAGTCAGAGTCAGGTACAGAACATAAAATCTCAATTACATTTCTCATTCGGCAAGTGTGCTAATAAAACTGCAAGTATGGGAAAATAAAGCAAAACCTAATGAATTTTTATAAAAGAATTTCACTTATAGTTTGCTAGTTTAGCCAATTTTTTCCCAAATTATTCTCAAGTTTACTGAGAAGGTCCTCTGACCTTCCTTGCTTTTTTACCATTTTTTTTCTTAATCTTAGACTTAATTCAAACTGTGCCATCTTTGTAGCTGTTACATTGTAAATAACACAAAAAATTGAGGAAAGTCTTCTGTAACTTGAAAACTATTATCTTCCTCTCTAAGGAAATATTTCACATCATTGACAAATGATTCAAGTTCTGCTAAGTCTTTGTTATGTCATTCATGTTGGATTTTGAACTCATTCATCAATAATGTCATAGTATGGGTAACTTCTTTATTGAATTAGATTGTAATCAAGCATCTACTTGAAGTCTGATTTTGTCAAACTATAGTTGGATTGCAGTCATAGGTTGGATGCAGATACAAGAGTTCAGCAAGAATCAACTTAAAGCATTCTGGGATAATCAGCTGGCTATATGAGATTTACAATAAAATGTGTTGCATATGTTAATATTACTTGTAAGTTGTTAACTATACATCTTTTATGTCAGTAAAATTTAAAATAAACTTTTTTACCTGCAAAAAAATTTTTTCTCTCTCTCTCTCTCCCCACAGCCATGTTTATTTCCTCCCTCCGGAGAGTTACATTTAAAATCGTGGTGGGAAGGTGAGAATACATGTTTCTGCAGATATTTCCACAGGGAGCATAAGATTGGTTAGTGCTGCAGGTGCTGAGGCTGGCTGAGCAAAAGGGAAATGTGTCTCCAGGTGCAGGTGGGGTGGGGTGAAGGAGCACAGTTAGGCCAGGAATGCAGGAAGGGAGGGGAGACTAAAGGCTGACCAGTCCACTAGCAAATATATACAAAACAGAACTTTGCAATCACTAGAGGTTTACGAAACCTAGGCCACAAGGATCCTGTGTCCAGGGCCTGGCTAGGGTCAGGGAAGTGAGGTTCATGCCTGATACACAAAATTTAAGAGAACACCCAAAATTCAGTAATTGAGATGAATGGTATTTTAAGGCAATGTTTTCTAAAATAAAAATTAATGCAAACATCTATGGTGAAAAATGTTAAAACTGTAAATAACTGTAGGCTCTGACCCTGTCAGGGGTCAGGACAACACTTACTTTATCCCAGCCCTCTCGGATCCTGTCTTTACGTAAAACTTAGCTATTTTCTTCATAGATTGTTTTTTCATTAATTTTTGTATTTTAACATATTGCATTAAAATATCACTTATCTTGATTTCTGAGATTCTTGGTGCCCCCCACCTTAAGTCCTGCACCCTAAGGGAGGGCCTCACTCACCTTACTCTAGTCCTGGCCCTGCCTGGGTGCCAAGGGGCCTGTGTAAAAGCCGAAGGGGGCTGCTTGGGAGCCAAATGGGAACAAATGGGGACAACTTCTAGAGGTGTTTGTGATGCTTTTAGAAATCCCAACACTGAGTTATAGTCTCAAGTACGTGAGAATAATTAGTGGGTGACAAAAGTAGGCAGCAGAGACCACAGATCTGACACTATTGTCTTTATTGGCATACGTGTTTGTCTCTGAAGGATAAACTACATCACAAATTCCAATACAACAGATCTTATTTTCATGAACATGTCTGCATAATAAAGAATTCCAAGCTCCAATGATCACATTGATATGTGTGGACAAGTTCTAGAGTTTCTGAACATAGTAAAAGAATGCAAATCATGTTTTAGGCCCACTCTCTTGCATCAAATATGAGAAGAAAATAAAGTTTAGCAATGTGTAGCAGTCCACAGAGGCCCCTCCCTACCTCCCCCCACCCCCTTAGATCATGATGCAGCATCAGAGGGCAGAACCTCCATCAGAGGGCAGAACCACTGAGACCAGCACTGCAAGGCAGCAGAAAGCCCAGCAGTAGAAGGCTGGTTGCTTGTTGACTGCAGCGGAAGGCAAGCAAAGAGACCTCTGAAAGAGGATCTCTGTAATACCCAGACTGCGCACCTAGCAGTGGAAGGATCTCTTTGAGGAACATCATCCATACCCACCCACGGAAGTCCCCCCTTTCAAAAGTGGGCAGAGGATATGGGAACCTCTTGAATTCACCCACAAGCCAATAACCCATCTCATAGCTTGGCCCATACACAGAATCATGGCACTTTAATGTGGATTTCTTCTAAGAGAACAAAAGAGAGCACTGGGATGTTCACACCAGTGACTGTACCCATGTATCAGTTATTAGACCCCCCCATCTAGCTAACATGCACTTTAATTAAAACTTGGGATGTAACGTGCAGGAAATAGCAGAGAGTACACATCATCCCACAGGAGAAGCAGGATTTAAGAAGTGGCTGATAAGCTGATCCCTTTTGTTCCTTGGCCATTGACTCCCTCTCCAAAGCTCAGGAGTTAAGGAATCAAAGGTGGAGTTCCCCTCCACCAATATCTCACTAAGAAGATGAGGGTTTTCCTCTTTAAAAACCACTGTTGATAAAGGCCTAGATAGGACTCAAGGAAAACTAAAACCTTATGTGTAACTAGAGGAATTTTACCATCAGTTCAAGACAAAAGCTTTTAAGAGGGAAGAAATACCCTAAAAGTAACAGCACTTGGGAAAGAAGAAAATAGCCCTTACTAAATAAGGGTCAAACAGCGATATGGATTCATAATTGCTTCTGTGGGTATCAGGAAACAGCACTAATGGAACTAGGAACTAGGAAGAAATGTGATCATCAGCATCAGGGTTTCTGAAACTTACAAGCAGAGAAAAGGAGGAAGGATGGCAGAACAAATTGAACAGAGGAACTGATATTTATGGGTTAGGACAGAGACATGAGACCCAGTTAGTCCAGTTGATTGGGGTACTCTATTACTAGAAGGGAAGAATGTGGGATCTGTCCCTGGGTCACCAGTTCGTTTCTCTCTGTTCTTTAGCAACAGAATGAAGGCCAACTCATGTGCAAAAGTATACTCTTTTCAGGAGCAAGGGTGGGAATGAGTACTGGGCATGAGAGTATAAATGAATCTGAAGCTCCATCACTTTTGCAGGAAAATAAGCCAGGTGGCTGGTCAGTGGTGCCAACTCTGCTTATTTTACAAGCAGACATATCATGTAGCCTCCTGTAGTAAAGATATTCCCTAACATGGAGACTAGCTCTTTTCATATAATTAGAGGGTATAGAATTTTATCCTGCCCCCTTTATACCAACCACTTTGTTGGAACATTAGAAATATGGCACTCGGTCTAAATGCCATCATTATCTAATAATGAGCTTGGGTTCTACTTTAATGGACCCAGAAGGTCAATGGCATGGTTAAATAAATGTGCTAAATAATAGCAACAGGGTAAAAAGAATGCTGATGTCTATATATATTCATAGCTTATGCAATAATGATAAGAAAAATATAAAAACTAGGCATTAGATTACTGGTTTCTTTCTAGAATTCTTCCCCCCACCCTTTGTTTCAAAATTATACAAATCTAATCTCTTATAAATCATAGGAATCTACCTGTTCTGAGCTCATTTTTAGAATATGTCAATTGTGATATTATTGTGCAAAATACCAACACTGGCATACTACTGGAGAGTACCACTGAGAGGTCTCCTTGCCAGGAACCCAGTTTAGGCCTAGATGCCTGAGACATCAGAAAAAAACTAGAGGTTATTGGGCAGCTAACTGCATCAAGTTTAGGCAAGTTTCAATGCCTAAGGGGAGATTACAGGTCATCAGAGGTCCTTGCACAGCCCAGAGACCTGAGTGG